>NW_028295570.1:0-726000 GCF_964341445.2 Mesoplodon mirus
CATGTTTATGTCGTTCTAGACACACTTGGTTCCCTTACGGAGACATATCAATACATAGGTTTTAAAATTCTTACTAGTCAGATATATTTCTCTGCGGGGAATAGGGATGTTGAGTTCCATTCACTGAGGAAGGAGTAGGGCTTGTCTCTTCTGTTTTTGGATTATGGAACGGTACCTGTGCTAATATCAATCTTATGTTTTGTGCATCTCCCCACCGCTCTTTCCCCTTAAGCAAGCGTTAGATTGTTTTCTAAATCTGAGACTCTGTTCTCTTCCCTAAATCAGTTCATATGTAGCCATGTTTACATTCCTTTCATAAGTGATATCTTATGACAGAATGCACCATGGCCGTTCTCATAATAATACTCCATGTCCCCTGTCATCACAATGCACCATGCCCTTGTTATCACAATGCTCCATGTCCCTTGTCATCACAATTCTCCACGTCCTTGTAATCACAAGGCTACATGACACTTCTCATCAAAATGTTACATGCTCTTGTCATCACAATTCTCCATCCACTTGACATTGCAATGCTCCATGCACTTGTCATCACAATGCTCCATGCACATGTCATCACAAAGCTCCATGCCCTTGTCATCACAATGCTCCATGACCCCTGTCATCACAATGCTCCCTGACACCTGTCATCACAATGCTTCATGCCCCATATCATTACAGTGCTCCATGATGCTCGACATCACAATTACCCAAGGTCTTTTCATCACAATGCTCATTGGCCAATATCATCACAATGCTCGGTGACCAATGTCATCACAACACTCCATGACACCTGACAACACAATGATTCGGGACTATTGTCATCACAATGTTCCATTCCCTAGTCATCACAATGCTCCATGACACCTGTCATCACAATACTCCACGAACATTTTCAGCGCAATGTTCCATGACCCTTGTCATCACAATACTCCAAGCCATTGTCATCACAATGCTCCATTATCTTTGTCATCAGAATCCTCCATGACACTTGGCATCACAATGCTCCATGCCATTGTCATCACAGTGGGCCATTACATATGTCATCACAATGCTCCCTGACACCTGTCTTCACAATACTGCATGACCTGGTCTTTACAAAGCTCCATGCCCTTGTCATCACAATGTGCCATTCCAACTGTCATCGCAAGAATCCTTGAAAATTATTAGACCAATGCTCCATGCCCTTGCATCACAATGCTCCATGCCCTTGTTATCACAATGCTCCATGACCCCTGTCATCACAATGCTCCGTGACTCCAGTCATCACAATGCTTCATGAACTTTGTCATCACAGTTGTCCATGTCCTCGTCATCAACAGTCTCTGTGACCTGTTTAACGACAATGCTCCATGAAGTTTTCATCACAATGCTCTTTGACCCTTGACATCACAATGCTCTATGCCTTTCTCAGCACAATGCTCCATGACCTTTGTCATCACAATGCTCCATGTGCTTGTCAGCACAATGCTCCATGACAGATGTCATCACAATGCACCATGCGCTTGTCATGACAGTGCTCCACAAACTTCTCATCACCATGCTGCATAAAACTTCTCATCACAGTGCTCCATGCACTTCTCATCAAAATGCTCTCTCACCACTGATATCCCAATGCTACATAACTATTGGTCACAATACCCCTTCACCCCTGTCATCACAATGTTCCATGACTCCTGTCATCACAATGATACATGCACTTATAATCACAATGTTCGATGACCCCTGCCATCACAATGTTCCATAACACCTGTCATCAAAATGCACCATGACCCTTTTCATCAAAATGCTCCATGACACCTGACATCACAGTGTTCCATAAAACCTGTCATCAAAATGTTCCATGACATTTTTCATCAAATTGCTCCATGACCCTGTCTTCAAAAAGCTCCCTTCTCATCACAATGCACAATGCCCGTGCCATCAGAATGCTCCATGACCTTTGTCATCACAAATATCCATGACCATTGGCATCACAATGCTACATTTCATTGTTATCACAATGCTCCATGAACTTTTCATCACAATGCTCTTTGACCCTTGTCATAACAATGCTCTATGCATTTCTCAGCAAAATGCTCCATGACCCTTGTCATCACAATGCTCAATACACTTGTCATCAAAATGCTCCCTGACACTTGTTGTCTGTATGCTCCTTGAACCCTGTCATGACAAGGCTCCATGTCTTTTTCATCACAATGATCCATGCCCTTTTCATCACAATGCTCCAAGACCCATATAATCAAAATACTCCATGCCATTGTCATCACAAAGCTCAAGGATGCATGCCATCAAAAAGCTCCTTGGTCTTCTCCTCACAATGCTTCATGCCCTTGTCATCACAATGTTCCAAGACAACTGTAATCACAATGCTCCATGCCCCTTTTCATCAGTATGCTCCATGAGACTTTTCATCACAAGGCAACCATGGTTTTGTCATCACAATGCTCCAGGACCTTGTCATCACAATGCTTCTCGACCTTGTCATGAAAATTTTCAATGGCACTTGTCATCACAATGCACCATTCCAACTGTCATCGCAATAATCCATGAAACTTATTAGACCAATGCTCCATGCCCTCATCATCACAATGCTCCATGCCCTTGTTATCACAATGCTCCATGACCCCTGCCATTACAATGCTCGGTGACTCCAGTCATCACAGTGCTTCATGACCTTTGTCATCACAATGGTCCATGCCCTCGTCATCATCAGTCTCTGTGAGCTTTTTAACCAAAATGATCCATGAACTTTTCATCACAATGCTCTTTGACCCTTGTCATCACAATGCTCTATGCCTTTCTCAGCACAATGCTCCATGCCCCTTGTCATCACAATGCTCCATGCGCTTGTCAGCACAGTGCTCCAAGACACATGTCATCACAACGCTCCATAACCCCTGTCATCACAATGCTCCGTGACTCCAGTCATCACAGTGTTTCATAACGTTTGTCATAACAGTGGTCCATGCCCGTGTCATCACAAGTTTCTGTGACCTTTTTATACACAATCATCCATGAACATTTCATCACAATTCTCTTTGACCCTTGTCATCACAGTGCTCCATGTCTTTGTCAGAACAATGCTCCATGACCATTGTCTTCACAATATGCAACACGCGTTTCATCACAACGGTCCACAACCTTGTCATTGCAATGCTCCATAAACCTTGTAATCACAATGCTCCATGCACTTCTCGTCAAAATGCTCTCTCACCAGAGATATCACAGTGTTCAGTCAATAGTCATCACAATGCTCCCTCACCCCTGTAATCACAATGATCCATGACCCTGTCATCACACTGCTACATTCCTTTATCATCAAAATGTTCCATGAATGCTGACATCAAAATGTTCCATAACCCGTGTCATCAAAATGCTCCATGACTCTTTTTGTCCCAAAGCTCCAAGACACCTGACATCGCAATGTTCTATAACCCCTGCCATGAAAATGTTCCATTACACTTTTCATCAAATTGGTGCATGATCCGGTCATCAAAATGCTCCCTGCCCTTCTCATCACAATGCCCCATGCGCTAGTCATAAAACTGCTCCATGACTTGTCATCACAAAGCTCCATGACCCTTGGCATCACAATGCTCCATGTCATTGTCATCACAATGCTCCATGAAAACACTCATTACATTACTCAATGCCCTTGTCATCAGAAGGCTCCATGACACTTGTCATCATAATGCTCGATGCCCTTCTCATCACAATGCTCCATGCCCTTGTCATTACATTCCTGCATGACCCATGTATCATAGTGTTCCGTGCCCTTGTCCTCAAAATGCTTCATGCGCACTCTCATCACAATAATCCATGAAATATTTCAGACCAATATTCCATGCCCTTCTCATCAAAATGCTCCATTACACCTGTCATAACAATGCACCATGACCCCTGCCATGACAATGTTCCATGGCCTAGTCATCACAAGGTTCCATGACACTTGTCATCACAATGCTCAAGACCACTGAAATAACAATGTTCCATGGTCAATATCATCACAATGCTCCATGACCACTGTCATCACAACACTCCATGACAACTGACAACACAATGATCCGGGACTCTTATCATCACATTGCTCCATTCCCTAGTCATCGCAATGCTCCATGACCCATGTCATCACAACACTCCATGAACATTGTCAGCCCAGTGCTCCATGACACTTGTCATCAAAATGATACATGCCCTTGTCATCCCAATGCTCCATGACCCCTGTATTCACAATGCTCCGTGACACTTGTAATCACAGTGCTCAATGACACATGTCATCACAATGCTCCATGCCTTTGTCAGCAAAATGCTACATGGCCTTGTCATTACACTGCTCGATGCGCTTGTCATCACAATACTCCATTTCCATTGTCATCACAATCCTCCATGAACCTTGGGATCACAATCCTTCATGCCCTTGTCGTCACAATGCTCCATGCTCCTTGAAATCAAAATGATCCATGACCTCTCTCATCACAATGTTCCAAACCCTTGTGATCACAGTGTTCCATAACACTTGTCATCACAACGCTCCATGATGCCTGTCATCACAATACTCCATGCCCTTTTCATCAGAATGCTCCATGACCTTTGTCATCACAATTCTCAATACACTTGTCAACACAATGCTCCCTGACACTTGTCATCAGAATGCTCCTTGAACCCTGTCATGAAAAGGCTCCATGCCTTTTTCATCACAATGTGCCATGCCGTTTTCTTCACAATGCTCCATGCCATTGTCATCAAAATACTCCACAACTTGTCCTCAGAATGCTCCATGACCCTTGTCATCACAATTCTCCATGCACTTGTCAGCACAATGCTCCCTGACCCTTGTCATCACAATGCTCCAAGCCATTGTCATCACAATGCTCCATTACCTTTGTCATCAGAATCCTCCATGACACTTGGCATCCCATTGCTCCATGACATTGTCATCACAATGGGCCATTACATATGTCATCACAATGCTCCCTAACACCTGTCTTCACAATACTGCATGACCTGGCCATCACAATGCTCCATGCCCTTGTCATCACAATGTTCCATTCCAACTGTCATCGCAATAATCCCTGAAACTTATTAGACAAATGATCCATTCCCTGGTCATCACAATGCTCCTTGCACTTGTTATCACAATGCTCCATGACCCCTGCCATCACAATGCTCTGTGACTCTAGTCCTCACAATGCTTCATGACCTTTGTCACCACAATGGTCCATGCACTCGTCATCATCAGTCTCTGTGAGCTTTTTAACCAAAATGATCCACGAACTTTTCATCACAATGCTCTTTGACCCTTGTCATCACAATGCTCTATGCCTTTCTCAACACAATGCTCCATGACAATTGTCATCACAATGCTCCATGCGCTTGTCAGCACAATGCTCCATGACACATGTCATCACAAGCTCCATGACCCTTGTCATCACAATGCTCCATGCACTTGTCAGCACAATGCTCATTGACACATGCCATCACAATGCTCCATGACCCCTGTCATCACAATGCTCCGTGACTCCAGTCATCACAATGCTTCATAACGTTTGTCATCACAATGGTCCATGCCCGTGTCATCAAAATGCGCCATTCCAACTGTCATCACAATAATCCATGAAACATATTAGACCAATGTTCCATGCCCTTGTCATCACAATGCTCCATGCCCTTGTTTTCACAATGCTCCATGCACTTGTCAGCACAATGCTCCATGACACATGTCATCACAATACTCCATGACTCCTGTCATCACAATGCTCCGTGACTCCAGTCATCTCAATGCTTCAAAACGTTTGTCATCACAGTGGTCCATTCCCGCATCATGACAAGACTCTGTGACATTTGTAACCACAATGCTCCATGAACATTTCATCACAATTCTCTGTGACCTTTGTCATCACAATGCTCCATGTCCTTGTCAGAACAATGCTTCATGACCATTGTCTTCACAATGTTCCACGCGCACTTCATCACAATGGTCCTCAACTTTGTCATTGCAATGCTCCATAAAACTTGTAATCACAATGATCCATGCACTTCTCATCAAAATGCTCTCTCGCCAGAGATATCAAAGTGTTCCATCTCTAGTCATCACAATACTCCCTCACCACTGTAATCACAATGCTCCATTACACTGTCATCACACAGCTACCTTCCCTTATCATCACAATGTTCCATGACCCATGACATCAAAATGCTCCATGACCCTTTTCATCCCAAAGCTCCGAGAACCCTGACATCATAATGATCTATAACCCCTGCTATCAAAATATTCCATTACACTTTTAATCAAATTGCTGCATGAACCTGTCATCAGAATGCTCCCTGCCCTTCTCATCAGAATGCACCATGACCTTGTCATCAAAATGCTCCATGTCTTGTCATCACAAAGCTCCATATCATTATCATCACAAAGCTCCATGAAACCTCTCATCACATTGCTCCATGCCCTTGTCATCACAAAGCTCCAGGACACATGTCATCACAATGCTCGATGTCCTTCTCATCACAATGCTCCATGTCCTTGTAATTACAATCCTGCATGACCCATGTATCATAGTGTTCCATACCCTTGTCATTACAATGCTCCATGCCCACTCTCATCACAATAATCCATGAAACATTTCAGACCAATGTTCCATGCCCTTCTCATCACAATGCTCCATTACCCCTGTCATTACAATGCACCATGATACCTGCCATCACAGAGTTCCACGGCCTGGTCATCACAAGGTTCCATGACACTTGTCATTACAATGATGGAGACCCATGTAATCACAATGCTCCATGCCCTTGTCATTACAAAGCTCCTTGACGCATGTCATCAGAAAGTTCCACGGCCTTCTCATCACAATGCTCCATGCCCTTGTCATCACAATGCTCCAAGACCCCTGTAAACACAATGCTCTATGCCCCTTTTCATCTCAATGCTCCATGAACCCTGTCATCACAATGCACCATGCCCATCATCATAATGCTTCAGGCAATTGTCATCACAATGAAATCAATATTCTCCATGACCTGTGTCATCATAATGCTCAAAACTCTTGTGATCACAATGTTCCATAACACTTATCATCACAACACGCCATGACGCTCATCATCACAATTATCCATGGTCTTCTCATCACAATTCTCCATTATCATTGTCATCACAATGCGCAATACACATGTCATCACAATGCTCCCTGACACTTGTCGTCAGTATGCTCCTTGAACCCTGTAATGACAAGGCTCCATGCCTTTTTCATCACAATAATCCATGACCTTTTCATCACAATGCTCCAAGATCCCTGTAATCACAATGTTCCATGCCCTTGTCATCAGAAAGCTCCATGACGCTTATCAGAATGTTTCATGGCCTTCTCATCGCAATACTCCATGCCCTTGTCATCACAATGCTCCAAGACCCCTGTAATCACAATGCACCATGCCCCTTTTCATCAGAATGCTCCATGAAACTTGTCATCACAAGTCTCCATGGTCTTCTCATCACAATGCTCCAGGACCTTGTCATCACCATGCTCCATTCCCTTGTCATCACAATGCTCCATGACCCCTGTCATCACAATAGTCCATGAACATTTTCAGCCCAATGCTCAACGACCTGCTCATCACAATGCTCCATGGCCAATATCATCACAATGCTCTATGACCACTGTCATCACAACACTCCATGACAACTGACAACAAAATGATTTGGGACTCTTTTCATCACAATGTTCCAAGACTCCTGTAATCACAATGCTCTATGCCCCTTTTCATCAGTATGCTCCATGATAATTCTCATCACATGGCTCCATGGTTTGTCACCACAATGCTCCAGGACCTTGTCATCACAATGCTCCATTATATTTCTCATCACAATCCTCCATTACATTTGGCATCACAATGCTCCATGCCATTGTCATCGCAATGGACCATGACATATGTCATCACAATGCTCCCTGACACCTGTCTTCACAATACTCCATGACCTTCTCATCACAATGCTCCATGCCCTTGTCATCACAATGCACCATGCCCACTGTCATCACAATAATCTATGAAAGTTGTCAGACCAATGCTCCATGCCCTTGTCCTCACAATGCTCCATGACCCCTGTCATCACAGCGCTCCATGACTCCAGTCATCACAATGCTTCATAACGTTTGTCATCACAATGTTCTATGCCCGACTCATCACAATGTTCCATGCCCGACTCATCACAAGGCTCTGTGACCTTTGTAACCACAATGTTCCATGAACTTTTCATCACAATTCTCTGTGACACTTATCAACACAATGCTGCATGTCTTTGTCAGAACAGTGCTCCATTACACATGTCATCACAATGCACCATGCACTTGTCATCACAGTGTTCCACAATCTTTTTATCACAATGCTCCATAAACCTTGTCATCACAATGCTCCATGCACTTCTCATCAAAATGCTCTCTCACCACAGATATCACAATGTTACATCACTATTCGTCACAATAATCCCTCAACCCTGTTATCACAATATTCCATGACTCCTGTCATCACAATGCTACATGCACTTTTCATCACATTGTTCGATGACCCCTGACATCACAATGTTCCATAACCACTGTCATCAAAATGCTCCATGACCCTTTTCATTCCAAAGATCCAAGACCACTGACATCACATTGTTCTATAACCACTGCCATCAAAATGTTCCATTACACATTTCATCAAATTTCTGCATGACCTGGTCATCAAAATGCTCCCTGCCCTTCTCATCACAACGCACCGTGCCCTTGTCATCAAAATGCTCCAAGACTTGTCATCACAAATCTCCATGAGCCTTGGCATCACAATGCTCCATGTCATTGTCATCACAATGCTCCTTGAATAATCTCATCACATTGCTCAATGCCCTTGTCATCACAAAGCTCCATGAAACTTGTCATCACAATGCTCGATGCCCTTCTCATCACAATGCTCCATGCCCTTGTCATTACAATCCTGCATGACCCATGTATCATAGTGTTCCGTACCCTTGTCATCACAGTGCTCCATGACCACTCACATCACAATAATCCATGAAACATTTCAGACCGATATTCCATGCCCTTCTCATCACAATGCTCCATTACCCCTTTCATAACAATGCACCATGACCCCCGCCATCACAATGTTCCACGGCCTAGTCATCACATGGTTCCATGACAATTGACGTCACCATGCTCAAGACCCCTGAAATCACAATGCTCCATGCCCTTGTCATCACAAAGCTCCATGACGCATGTCATCAGAATGTTCCATGGCCTTCTCATCTCAATGCTCCATGCCCATGTCATCACAATGTTCCAAGACCATTGTAATCACAATGCTCCATGCCCCTTTTCATATCAATGCTCCATGAACCCTGTCATCACAATGCACCATGCCCATCATCATAATGCTTCAGGCTATTGTCATCACAATGAATTCAAAATGCTCCATGACATCTGTCATCATAATACTCCGAACCCTTGTGATCACAATGTTCCATAACACTTATCATCACAACACCCCATGACGCTCATCATCACAATTATCTATGGCCTTCTCATCACAGTGCTCTATGACTTTTGTCATCACAATGCTCAATACACTTGTCATCACAATGCTCCCTGACACTTGTCTTCAGTATGCTCCTTGAAACCTGTCATGACAAGGCTCCATGCATTTTTCATCACAATGATCCATGCCCTTTTCATCACAATGCTCCAAGAACCCTTTAATCACAATGCTCCATGCCCTTGTCATCACAAAGCTCCTGGACGCATGTCATCAGAATGCTCCATGGCCTTCTCATCACCATGATCCATGCCCTTGTCATCACAATGCTCCAAGACCCCTGTAATCACAATGCTCCATGCCCCTTTTCAACAGAATGCTCCATGAGACTTCTCATCAAAAGTCTCCATGGTCTTCTCATCAAAATATTCCAGGACTTTATCATCACCATGCTCCATTCGCTTGTCATCGCAATGCTCCATGACCAATATCATCACAATTCTCCATGACCACTGTCATCACAACACTCCATGACACCTGACAGCTCAATGACCCGGGACTCTTTTCATCACAATGTTCCATTCCCTAGTCATCACAATGCTCCAGGACACTTGTCATCACAATGATCCATGCCCTTGTCATCCCAATGCTCCATGACCCCTGTATTCACAATGCTCCGTGACGCTTGTCATCACAGTGCTACATGACACCTGTCATCACAATGCTCCATGCCTTCGTCAGCAAAATGCTTCATGACCTTGTCATTACAATGCTCTGTGTGCTTGTCATTCCAATACTCCATTACCATTGTCATCACAACCCTCCATGAATCTTGGGATCACATTGCTTCATGCCCTTGTCATCACAATGCCCCATGCTCCTTAAAATCAAAATTATACATGACCTCTGTCATCACAATGTTCCAATCCCTTGTGATCACAATATTCCATAACACTTGTCATCACAACGCTCCATGATGCCTGTCATCACAATACTCCATGCCCTTTTCATCAAAATGCTCCATGACCTTTGTCATCACAATTCTCAATACACTTGTCATCACAATGCTCCCTGACACTTGTCATCAGAATGCTCCTTGAACCCTGTCACGAAAAGGCTCCATGCCTTTTTCATCACAATGCCTCATGCCATTTACATCACAATGCTCCATGCCATTGTCATCAAAATACTCCACAAGCTTGTCATCAGAATGTTCCATGACCCTTGTCATCACAAATCTCCATGCACTTGTCAGCACAATGCTCCCTGACCCTTGTCATCACAATGCTCCAAGCCATTGTCATCACAAAGCTCCATTACCTTTGTCATCAGAATCCTCCATGACACTTGGCATCACAATGCTCCATGCCATTGTCATCACAATGGGCCATGACATATGTCATCACAATGCTCCCTGACACCTGCCTTCACAATACTGCATGACCTGTTCATCACAATGATCCATGCTCTTGTCATCACAATGCGCCATTCCAATTCTCATCACAATAACTCATGAAACTTATTAGACCAATGTCCCGTGCCCTTGTCATCACCATGCTCCATGCCCTTGTTATCACAATGCTCCATGACCCCTGTCATCACAATGCTCCGTGACTCCAGTCATCACAATGCTTCATGAACTTTCTCATCACAATGGTCCATGTCCTCGTCATCAACTGTCTCTGTGACCTTTTTAACAACAATGCTCCATGAATTTTCATCACAATGCTCTTTGACCCTTGTCATCAAAATGCTCTATGCCTTTCTCAGCACAATGCTCCATGACCCTTGTCATCACAATGCTCCATGCGCTTGTCAGCACAATGCTCCATGACACATGACATCACAATGAACCATGCGCTTGTCATCAAAGTGCTCCACAATATTGTCATCACAATGCTCCATGCACTTCTAATCAATATGCTCTCTCACCACTGATATCACAATGCTACATCAGTATTTGTCTCAGTACACCCTCATCCCTCTCATCACAATGTTCCATGACTCCTGTCATCACAGTGCTACATGCACTTATCATCACAATGTTCGATGACCCCTGACATCACAATGTTCCATAACATCTGTCATTAAAATGCTCCATGACCCTTTTCATCAAAATGCTCCATGACCCCTGACATCACAATGTTCCATAAATCCTGTCATCAAAATGTTCCATGACACATTTCATCAAATTGCTCAATGACCCTGTCATCACAATGCTCCCTGCCCTTCTCATCACAATGCACAACGCACTTGCCATCAAAATGCCCCATGACCTTTGTCATCACAAAGATCCTTGACCCTTGGAATCACAATGCTCCATGAACACTCTCATCACATTGCTCCATGCCCTTGTCATCACAAAGCTCCATGACACATGTCATCAGAATGTTCCATGGCCTTCTCATCACAGTGTTCCATGCCCTTGCCATCACAATGCACCATTACCACTGTCATAACAATGCACCATGACCCCTGCCATCACGATGTTCCATGGACTTGTCATCACAAGGCTCCATGACCCTTCTCATCACAATAATCCAAGAAGCCTGTAATCACAATGCTCTATGCCCCTTTTCATCTCAATGATCCATGAACCCTGTCATCACAGTGCACCATGCCCATCATCATAATGCTTCATGCTATTGTCATCACAATGAAATCAAAATGCTCCATGACCTCTGTCATAACAATTCTCCAAAACCTTGTAATCACAATATTCCATAACCCTTGTCATCACAATGCCCCATGACGCTCGTCATCACAGTTATCCATGGTCTTCTCATCACAATGCTCCATGACTTTTGTCATCACAATGCTCAATACACTTGTCATCAAAATGCTCCCTGACACTTGTTGTCTGTATGCTCCTTGAACCCAGTCATGACAAGGCTCCAAGCATTTTTCATCACAATGATCCATGCCTTTTTCATCACAATGCTCCATGCCATTGTCATCAAAATACTCCACAAGCTTGTCATCAGAATGTTCCATGACACTTGTCATCACAAATCTCCATGCACTTGTCAGCAAAATGCTCCCTGACCCTTGTCATCACAATGCTCCAAGCCATATTCATCACAATGCTCAATTATCTTTGACAGCAGAATCCTACATGACAATTGGCATCACAATTCTCCATGCCCTTGTCATCACAATGCCCCATTCCAAATGTCATCGCAATAATCCATGAAACATATTAGACCAATGTTCCATGCCCTTGTCATCACAATGCTCCATGCCCTTGTTATCACAATGCTCCATGACCCCTGTCATCACAATGCTCCGTGACTCCAGTCATCACAATGCTTCATCGCATTTGTCATCACAATGGTCCATGCCCTCGTCATCAACAGTCTCTGTGACCTTTTTAACCACAGTGCTCCATGAACTTTTCATCACAATGCTCTTTGACCCTTGTCATCACAATGCTCTATGCCTTTCTCAGCAAAATGCTCCATGACCCTTGTCATCACAATGCTCCATGAGCTTGTCAGCACAATGCTCCATGACACATGTCATCACAATGCTCCATGACTCTCGTCATCACAATGCTCCGTGACTCCAGTCATCTCAATGCTTCATAACGATTGTCATCACAATGGTCCATGCCCGACTCATCACAAGGCTCTGTGACCTTTGTAACCACAATGCTCCATGAACCTTTCATCACAATTCTCTTTGACACTTGTCATCACAATGCTCCATGTCTTTGTCAGAACAATGCTCCATGACCATTGTCATCACAATGTGCCATGCGCATTTCATCACAAAGGTCCACAACATTTTCATTGCAATGCTCCATAAACATTGAAATCACAATGCTCCATGCATTTCTCATCAAAATGCTCTCTCAAAAGAGATATCACAGTGTTCCATCACTAGTCATCTCAATACTCCCTCACCCCTGTAATCACAATGTTCCATGACCCTGTCATCACAATGCTACATCCTCTTCCATCACAATGTTCCATGACCCCTGACATCACAATGTTCCATGACCCCTGTCATCAATACTCTCCATGACCCATTTCATCCCAAGGCTCCAAGACCCCTGACATCACAATGTTCTATAACCCCTGCCATCAAAATGTTCCATTACAATTTCATCAAATTGCTGCATGAACCGGTCATCAAAATGCTCCCTGCACTTCTCATCACAATGCACCATGCCCTTGTCATCAAAATGCTCCATGACTTGTCATCACAAAGCTCCGTGACCGTTGGCATCACAATGTTCCATGTCATTGTCATCACAATGCTCCATGAACCCTCGCATAACATTGCTCGATGCCCCTGTCATCACAAAGCTCCATGACAATTGTCATCACAATGCTCGATGCCCTTCTCATCACAATGTTCCATGCCCTTGTCATTACAATCCTGCATGACCCATGTATCATAGTGTTCCGTACCCTTGTCATCACAATGCTCCATGCCCACTCTCATCACAATAATCCATGAAACATTTCAGACCTATATTCCATTCCCTTCTCATCACAATGCTCCATTACCCCTTTCATAACAATGCACCATGACCCCCACCATCACAATGTTCCACGGCCTAGTCATCACATGGTTCCATGAAAATTGTCATCACAATGCTCAAGACCCCTGAGATCACAATGCTCCATGCCCTTGTCATCACAAAGCTCCATGATGCATGTCATCAGAAAGGTCCATGGCCTTCTTATCACAATGCTCCATGCTCATGTCATCACAATGCTCCAAGACCCTTGTAATCACAGTGTTCCATGCCACTTTTCATCTCAATGCTCCATGAACCCTGTCATCACAATACAGCATGCCCATCATCATAATGCTTCAGGCTATTGTCATCACAATGAAATCAAAATGCTCCATGAACTCTGTCATCAGAATACTCCGAACCCTTGTGATCACAATGTTTCATAACACTTATCATCACAACAACCCATGACGCTCATCATCACAATTATCCATGGCCTTCTCTTCACAATGCTCTATGAACTATGTCATCACAATTCTCAATACACTTGTCATCACAATGCTCCCTGACACTTGTCGTCAATATGTTCCTTGAACCCTGTCATGACAAGGCTCCATGCCTTTTTCATCACAATGATCCATGCCCTTTTCATCACAATGCTCCAAGACCCTTGTAATCACAATGCTCCATGACCTTGTCATCACAAAGCTCCAGGACGCATGTCATCAGAATGCTCCATGGCCTTCTCATCACCATGATCCATGCCCTTGTCATCACAATGCTCCAAGACCCCTGTAATCACAATGCTCCATGCCCCTTTTCAACAGAATGCTCCATGAGACTTCTCATCAAAAGTCAACATGGACTTCTCATCACAATGCTCCAGGACTTTGTCATCAACATGCTCCACTCGCTTGTCATCGCAATGCTCCATGACCAATATCATCAAAATGCTCCATGACCACTGTCATCACAACATTCTATGACACCTGACAACACAATGATCCGGGATTCTTGTCATCACAATGATCTATGCCCTTGTCATCCCAATGCTCCATGACCCCTGTATTCACAATGCTCCGTGACGCTTGTCATCACAGTGCTCCATGACACATGTCGTCACAATGCTCCATGCCTTTGTCAGCAATATGCTACATGACCTTGTCATTACAATGCTCTGTGCGCTTGTCATCACAATACTCCATTTCCATTGTCATCACAATCCTCCATGAACCTTGGGATCACATTGCTTCATTCGTTTGTCATCAGAATGCTCCATGCTCCTTGAAATCAAAATAATCCATGACCTCTGTCATCACAATGCTCCAAAACCTTGTGATCACAGTGTTCCATTATAGTTGTCATCACAACGCTCCATGATGCCTGTCATCACAATACTCCATGCCCTTTACATCACAATGCTCCATGACATTTGTCATCACAATTCTCAATATACATGTCATGACAATGCTCCCTGACACTTGTCATCAGAATGATCCTTGAACCCTTTCACGAAAAGGCTCCATGCCTTTTTCCTCACAAATCCCCATGCTGTTTTCATCACAATGCTCCATGCCATTGTAATCAAAATACTCCACAAGCTTGTCATCAGAATGCTCCATGACCCTTGTCATCACAATTCTCCATGCACTTTTCACCACAATGCTCCCTGACCCTTGTCATCACAATGCTCCAAGCCATTGTCATCACAATGCTCCATTACATTTGTCATCAGAATCCTCCATGACACTTGGCATCACAATGCTCCATGCCATTGTCATCACAATGGGCCATTACATATGTCATCACAATGCTCCCTGACACCTGTCTTCACAATACTGCATGATCTGGTCATCACAATGCTCCATGCCCTTTTCATCAGAATGCGCCAGTCCAACTGTCATCGGAATAATCCATGAAACTTAGACAAAAGTTCCATGCCATTGTCATCACAATGCTCCATGCCCTTGTTATCACAATGCTCCATGAACCCAGTCTTCACAATGCTCCATGACTCCAGTCATCACAATGCTTCATGACCTTTGTCATCACAATGGTCCATGCCCTCGTCATCAACAGTCTCTGTGACATTTTTATCCACAATGCTCCATGAACTTTTCATCACAATGCTCTTTGACCCTTGTCATCACAATGCTCTATGCCTTTCTCATAACAATGCTCCATGACCCTTGTCATCACAATGCTCCAAGACTTTGTCATCACAATGCTCCATTACCTTTGTCATCGGAATCCTCCATGACACTTGTCATCACAATGCTCCTTGACACTTGTCATCAGACTCCTCCATGACACCTGGTATCACAATGTGTCATGCCATTGTCATCACAATGGGCCATTACATATGTCATCACAATGCACCCTGACACCTGTCTTCACCATAATGCCTGACCTGGTCATCACAATGCTCCATGCCCTTGTCATCACAATGTGCCATTCCATCTGTCATCACAATAATCCATGAAACTTACTAGAACAATGCTCCATCGCTTTCTAATCAAAATGCTCCATGCCCTCCTTATCACAATGTTCCAAGACCCTTGTAATCAGAATGCTCCATGCTCATTTCCATCATTATGCTCCCTGAGACTTGTCTTCACAAGGCTCCATGTTTTTCTATTCACAAAGCTCCAGGACCTTGTCATCACAATGCTTCACGACCTTGTCATGAAAATTCTCAATGGCCCTTGTCATCATAATGCTCCAAGCCCTAGTCATCACAATGCTTCATTATATTTGTCATCACAATCCTCCATTACATTTGGCATCTAAATGCTCCCTGCCATTATCATCGCAATGGACCATGACATATGTCATCACAATGCTCCCTGACACATCTCTTCACAGTACTCTATGACCTTCTCCTCACAATGCTCCATGCCCTTGTCATCACAATGCACCATGTCCACTGTCATCACAATAATCTATGAAACGTGTAAGACCAATGCTCCATGCCCCTGCCATCACAATGCTCCATGACACATGTCATCACAATGCTCCATGACCCCTGTCATCACAATGCTCCGTGACTCCAGTCATCACAATGCTTCATAACGTTTGTCAACACAACGGTCCATGCTTGCGTCATCAAAAGGCTCTGAGTCCTCTGTAACCACAGTACTCCATGAACTATTTATCACAATGCTCCGTGACCCTTGTCATCACAATGCTCCATGCGTTTGTCAGAACAATGCTCCATGACCCTTGTCATCACAATGTGCCACACGCTTTTCATCACATTGAAAACAACATTGCCATCGCTATGCTCCATAAACCTTGTAATCACAATGCTCCATGCACTTCTCATCCAAATGCTCTGTCACCTGAGATATCACAATATTCCATCACTAGTTATCACAATCCTCCCTCACCCCTGTAAGCACAGTGTTCCATGACCCCTGTCATCACAATGCTACATCCCCTTATCAGCACAATGTTCCATGACCCCTGACATCACAATGTTCCATAACCCCTGTCATCAAAACGCTCCATGACCCTTTTATCCCAAAGCTCCATGACCCCTGTCATCACAATATTCTATAACCCCTGTCATCAAAATGTTCCATTACACTTTTCATCAAATTGCTGCATGACCCTGTCATCAAAATGCTCCCTGCCCTTCTCATCACAATGCACCACACCCTTGTCATGAAAATGCTCCATGAACTTTGTCATCAAAAACTCCATGACCCTTGGCATCACAATGCTCCATGTCATTGTCATCACAATGCTCCATAAACCCTTTCATCACATTGCTCCATGCACTTGTCATTACAAAGCTCCATGACACTTTTCATCACAATGCTCGATGCCCGTCTCATCACAATGCTCCAAGCCCTTGTCATTACAATCCTCCATGACCCATATATCACAGTGTTCCGTGCCCTTGTCATCACAATGCTCCATTCCTACTCTCATCACAATAATCCATGAAATATTTCAGACCAATGCTCAATGCCCTTCTCATCAAAATGCTCCATTACCTCTGTCATAACAATGCTCCATGACCACTGCCATCACAGTGTTCCACGGCCTTTTCATCACAAGGCTCCATGACCCTTGTCATCACAATGCTCCATGCCCTAGTTATCACAAACTCCATGACGCATGTCATCAGAATGTGAGATGGCCTTCTCATCACAATGCTCGATGCCCTTGTCATCACAATGCTCCAAGACCCCTGTAATCACAATGTTCCATGCCCCTTTTCATCTCAATGCTCCATGAACCCTGTCATCACAATGCACCATGCCCATCATCATAATGCTTCAGGCTATTGTCATCACAATGAAATCAAAATTCTGCATGACCTCTGTCATCATAATGCTCCAAACCCATGTGATCACAATGTTCCATAACAGTTATCATCACAAAACCCCATGACGATCATCATCACAATTATCCATGGTTTCTCATCACAATGCTCCATGACATTCGTCATCACAATTCTCAATACACTTGCCTTCACAAAGCGTCCTGACACTTGTCGTCAGAATGCTCCTTGAACCCTGTCACGAAAAGTCTCCAGGCCTTTTTCATCACAATGCCCCATGCCGTTTTCATCACAAATCTCCATGCCATTGTCATCAAAATACTCCACAAATTTGTCATCAGAATGCTCCATGACCCTTGTCATCACAATTCTCCATGCACTTGTCAGCACAATGCTCCCTGACACTTGTCATCACAATGCTCCAAGCCATTGTCATCACAATGCTCCATTACCTTTGTCATCAGAATTCTCCATGACATTTGGCATCACAATGCTCCATGCCATTGTTATCACAATAGGCCATACATATGTCATCACAATGCTCCCTGACATCTCTCTTCACAATACTGCATAACCTGGTCATCACAATGCTCCATGCCCTTGTCATCAGAATGTGCCATTCCAAATGTCATCGCAATAATCCATGAAACTTGTCAGACCGATACTCCATGCCCCTGGCATCACAATGCTCCATGCCGTTGTCATCACAATGCTCCACGACCACTGTAAACACAATGTTCCATGACACTTTTCATCTCAATGCTCCATGATCCCTGTCATCACAATGCACCATGCCCATCATCATAATGCTTCAGGCTATTGTCATCACAATGAAATCAATATTCTCCATGACCTCTGTCATCATAATGCTCCAAACCCTTGTGATCACAATGTTCCATAACACTTATCATCACAACACACCATGACGCTCATCATCACAATTATCCATGGTCTTCTCATCACAATGCTCCATGACCTTTGTCATCACAATGCTCAATACACTTGTCATCACAATGCTCCCTGACCTTTGTCTTCACTATGCTCCATTAACCCTGTCATGACAAGACTCCATGACATTTTCATCACAATGATCCGTGCCCTTTTCATCACAATGCTCCAAGACACCTGTAATCACAATGCTCCAAGCCATTGTCATCACAAAGCTCCATGACCCATGTCATCAGAATGCTGCATGGCCATCTCTGACAATGCTCCATGCCCTTGTCATCACAATGCTCCAAGACCACTGTAATCACAATGATCCATGCCACTTTTCATCAGAATGCTCCATGAAACTTGTCATCACAAGCCACCAAGGACTTCTCATCACAATGCTACATGACCTTGTCATCACTATGCTCCATTCCCTTGTCATCACAATGCTCCATGACCATTGTCATCACAATACTCCATGAATATTATCAGAACAATGCTCCATAACCTTCTCATCACAATGCTCCATGACCAATATCATCACAATGCACCATGACAACTGTCATCACAACACTCCATGACACCTGACAACACAATGATCCGGGACTCTTGTCATCACTATGCTCCATTCCCTAGTCATCACAATGAGGCATGAACCCTGTCATCACAATGCTCCATGACACCAGTCTTCACAATACAGCATGACCTCTTTATCACAATGCTCCATGCCCTTGTCACCACAATGCACCATTCCAACTGTCATCGTAATAATCCATGAAAATTATGAGACCTATGATACATGCTCTTGTCATCACAATGCTCCATGCCCCTTTTTATCGCAATGCTCCATGACCCCTGTAATCACAGTGCTCCGTGACTCCAGTCATCACAGTGCTTCATGACCTTTCTCATCACAATGGTCCATGCCCTAGTCATCATCACTCTCTGTGAGCATTTTAACCAAATTGATCTATGAACTTTTCATCACAATTCTCTTTGACCCTTGTCATCACAATGCTCTATGCCTTTCTCAGCACAATGCTCCATGACCCTTGTCCTCACAATGCTCCATGCGCTTGTCAGCAAAATGCTCCATGACACATTTCATCACAATGCACCATGCGCTTGTCATCACAGTGCTCCAGAATCTTGTCATCACAGTGCTCCATAAACCTTGTCATCACAATGCTCCATGCACTTCTCATCAAAATGCTTTCTCACCACTGATATCACAATGTTACTTCACTATTCGACACAATACTCCTTCACATCTGTCATCACAATGTTCCATGACTCCTGTCATCACAATGCTACATGCACTTATCATCACAATGTTCGATGACCCATGACATCACAATTTGCATAACCCCTGTCATCAAAATGTTCCTTGACACTTTCCATCAAATTTCTCCGTGACCATGTCATCACAATGCTCCCTGCACTTCTCATTACAATGCACAACGCCCTTGTCATCAAAATGTTCCATGACCTTTGTCATCACAAATATCCATGACCCTTGGCATCACATTGCTCCATGCCCTTGTCATCACTAAGCTCCATGACACATGTCATCAGAATGCTCCATGGCCTTCTCATCACAATGCTCCATGACCTTTGTCATCACAATGCTCAATACACTTGTCATCAATATGCTCCATAACACTTGTTGTCTGTATGCTCCTTGAACCCTGTCATGGCAAGGCTCCATGCATTTTTCATCACAATATTCCATGCCCTTTTCATCACAATGCTACAAGACCCCTGTAATCACAATGCTCCATGCGCTTGTCATCACAAAGCTCAATGACGCATGTCCTCAGAATGGTCCTTGGCCTTCTCTTCACAATGATCCATGCCCTTGTCATCACAATGTTCCAAGACCCCTGTAATCAAAATTGTCCATGCCCCTTTTGATCAGTATGCTATATGAGATTGTCATCACAAGGCTCCATGGATTTCTCATCACAATGCTCCAGGACCTTGTCATCACAATGCTTCACGACCTTGTCATGAAAATTCTCAATGGCCCTTGTCATCATAGTGCTCCAAGCCCTAGTCATCACAATGCTCCATTTTATTTGTCATCCCAATCCTCCATTACATTTGGCTTCACAATGCTCAATGCCATTATCATCGCAATAGACCATGACATATGTAATCACAATGCTCCCTGACACCTGTCTTTACAATACTCCATGACCTTCTCATCACCATGATCCATACCCTTGTCATCACAATGCTCCATGCCCATGTCATCAAAATGCTCCATGACCCCTATCATCACAGTGCTCCATGACTCCAGTCATCGCAATGCTTCATAATGTTTGTCATCAAAACGGTCCTTGCCCGTGTCATCACAAGGCTCTGTGACCTTTGTAACCAAAATGCTCCATGAACTTTTCATCACAATGCTCCGTGACCCTTGTCATCAAAATGCTCCATGCCTTTGTCAGAACAATGCTCCATGACCCTTGTCATCACAATGTGCCATGTGCTTTTCATCACATCGGTCCACAACCTTGTCATCTCTATGCTTCATAAACCTTGTAATCCCAATGCTCCATGCACTTCTCATCCAAATGCTCTCTCACCAGAGATATCACAATGTTCCATCACTAGTCATCACAATACTGCCTCACCCCTGTAATCATAATGTTCCATGACCCCTGTCATCACAGTGCTACATACACTTATCATCACAATGTTCCATGATCCCTGACATCACAATGTTCCATAACCCCTGTCATCAAAATGCTCCATGACCCTTTTCATCCCAAAGCTCCATGACCCCTGACATCACAATGTTCTATAACCCCTGCCCTCAATATATTCCATTATATTTTAATCAAATTGCTGCATGAACCTGTAATCAAAATGCTCCCTGCCCTTCTCATCACAATGCACCACACCATAGTCATCGAAATGCTCCCTGTTATTTGTCATCACAAATCTCCATGACCCTTGGCATCACAATGATCCATGTCATTGTCATCACAATGCTCCATGAACGCTCTCATCACATTGCTCCATGCCCTTGTCATCACAAAGCTCCATGAAACTTGTCATCACAATGCTCGATGCCCTTCTCATCGCAATGCTCCATGTCCTGGTCATTACAATCCTCCATGAACCATGTATCACAGTGTTCCGTGCCCTTGTCATGCCAATGCTCCATGCCCACTCTCATTACAATAATCCATGAAATATTTTAGGCCAAAACTCAATGCCCTTCTCATCACAATGCTCCATTACCTCTGTCATAACAATGCTCCATGACACCTGCCATCACATTGTTCAACGGCATATCATCACAAGGCTCCATGATAATTGTCATCACAATTCCCCAAGACCCCTGTAATCACAATGCTCCATGCCCTTGTCATCACAGTGCTCCATGATGCATGTCATCAGAATTTTCCATGGCCTTCTCATCACCATGCTCCATGCCCTAGTCATCACAATGCTCCAAGACCCCGGTAATCACAATGCTCCATTCCCCTTTTCATCTCAATGCTCCATGAACCCAGTCATCACAGTGCACCATGCCCATCATCATAATGTTTCATGCTATTGTCATCACAATGAAATCTAAATTCTCCATGACATCTGTCATCATAATGCTCCAAACCTTTGTGATCATAATGTTCCATAAGAATTATCATCACAACACCCCATGACGCTCATCATCACAATTATCCATGGTCTTCTCATCAAAATGCTCTATGACCTTTGTCATCAAATGCTCAATACACTTGTCATCACAATGCTATCTGACACTTGTCGTAAGTATGCTTCTTGAACACTGTCATGACAAGGCTCAATGCATTTTTCTTCAAATGATACATGCCCTTTTCATCACAATGCATCAAGACACCTGTAATCACAATGCTCCACGACCTACTCATCACAATTCTCCATGGCCAATATCATCACAATGCACCATGACCACTGTCATCTCAACACTCCATGACACCTGACAACACAATGATCCGGAATTCTTGTCCTCAAAATGCTCCATTCCCAAGTCATCACAATACTCCATGACCCCTGTCATCACAATACTCCATGAACATTTTCAGCCCAATGCTCCATGACACTTGTCATCACATTGAACCATGTGCTTGTCATCCCAATGCTCCATGACCACTGTATTCACAATGCTCCGTGACGCTTGTCATCACAGTGCTCCATGACACCTGTCATCACAATGCTCCATGTCTTTGTCAGCAAATGGTACATAACCTTGTCATTACAATGCTCTATGCGCTTGTCATCACAATACTCCTTTACCATTGTCATCACAATCCTCCATGAACCTTGGGATCACATTGCTTCATACCCTTGTCATCACAATGCTCCATGCTCCTTGAAATCAAAATGATCCATGACCTCTGTCATCACAATGCTCCAAACCCTTGTCATCACAATGTTCCATAACACTTGTCATCACAACGCTCCATGATGTCTGTCATCACAATACTCCACGGCCTTTTCATCACAATGCTCCATGACCTTTGTCATCACAATTCTAATACACTTGTCATTACAATGCTTCCTGAAACTTGCCGTCAGAATGCTCCTTGAAACCTGTCACGAAAAGGCTCCATGCTTTTCTCATCACAATGTCCAATGCCGTTTTCATCACAATGATCCATGCCATTGTCATCAAAATACTCCACAAGATTGTCATCAGAATGTTCCATGACCTTTTTCATCAAAATTATCCATGCACTTGTCAGCACAATGCTCCCTGAACCTTGTCATCACAATGCTCCAAGCCATTGTCATCACAATGCTAAATTACTTTTGACATCACAATGCTCCGTGACTCCAGTCATCACAATGCTTCACAACATTTTTCATCACAATGGTCCATGCCCGCGTCATCACAAGGCTCTGTGACTTTTGTAACCACAATGCTCCATGAACTTTTCATCACAATGCTCCGTGACACTTGTCATCACAATGCTCCATGCCTTTGTCAGAACAATGTTCCATGACCCTTGTCATCACAATGTGCCATGCGCTTTTCATCACAATGATCCACAACCTTGTCATCGATATGCTCCATAAACCTTGTAATCACAATGGTCCATGCACTTCTCATCCAAATGCTCTCTCACCTGAGATATCACAATGTTCCATCACTAGTCATCACAATCCTCCCTCACCCCTGTTATCACAATGTTCCATGACCCGTGATATCACAATATTCCATAACCACTGTCATCACAATGCTCCATGACACATTTCATCCCAAAGCTCCATGACCCATGGCATCACAATGTTCTGTAACCCCTGTCGTCAAAATATTACATGACACTTTTCATCAAATTGCAGCATGAACCTGTCATCAAAATGCTCCCTTTCCTTCTCATCACAATGCACCACACACTTGTCATCAAAATGCTCCATGACCGTTGTCATCACAAAGCTCCCTGACACTTGGCATCACAATGCTCCATGTCATTGTCATCACAATGCTCCCTGAACGCTCTCATCCCATTGCTCATTGCCCTTGTTATCACAATGCTCCATGACACTTGTCATCACAATGCTCGATGCCCTTCTCATCAAAATGCTCCTTGCCCTTTTCATCACAATCCTCCATGACCCATGTATCACAGTGTTCCGCGCCCTTGTCATCACAGTGCTCCATGCCCACTCTCATCACAATAATCCACGAAAACATTCGGGCCAATGCTCAATGCACTTCTCATCACAATGCTCCATTACCTCTGTCATAAAAATGCTCCATGACCCCTGCCATCACAATGTTCCACGGCCTTGTCATCACAAGGCTCCCTGACCCTTGACATCACAATGCTCCAAGACCACTGTAATCACAATGCTCCATGCCACTTTGCATCTCAATGCTCCATGAACCCTGTCATCACAATGCACCATGCCCATCATCATAATGCTTCAGGCTATTGTCATCACAATTAAATCAAAATTCTCCATGACCTCTGTCATGATAATGCTCAAAACCCTTGTGATCACAATGTTCCATAACACTTATCATCACAAATCCCCATGACGCTCATCATCACAATTATCCATGGTATTCTCCTCACAATGCTCCATGACCTTTGTCATCACAATGCTCAATACACTTGTCATCACAGTGCTCCCTGACACTTGTCATCAGTATGCTCCTTGAACCCTGTCATGACAAGGCTCCATGACTTTTTCATCACAGTGATCCGTGCCCTTTTCATCACAATGCTCCAAGATCACTGTCATCACAATGCTCCATATGCTTGTCATCACAAAACTACATGAAGGATGTCATCAGAATGCCCCATGGCCTTCTCATCACAATGCTCCATGCCCTAGTCATCAAAATGCTCCAAGACACCTGTAATCAAAATGCTCCATGCCCCTTTTCATCAGAATGCTCCGTGAGACTTCTCATCACAAGTCTCCATGGTCATCTCATCACAAAGATCCAGGATATTGTCATCACCATGCTCCATTCCCTTGTCATCACAATGCTCCATGACACCTGGCATCAACATACTCCATGAATATTTTCAGCCAAATGCTCCATGACCATCTAATCACAATGCTCCATGGCAAATATCATCACAATGCTCCATGACCACTGTCATCACAACACTCCATGACACCTGACACCACAATGATCCAGGACTCTTGTCATCACAATGCTCCATGACCCCTTTCATCAAAATATTCCTTTAACATTTTCAGCCCAATGCTCCATGACACTTGTCATCAAAATGATCCATGCCCTTGTTATCCCTATGCTCCATGACCCCTGTATTCACAATGCTCCGTGATGCTTGTCATCACAGTGCTCCATGACACCTGTCATCACAAAGCTCCATGCCTTTGTCAGCAAAATGCTACATGACCTTGTCATTACAATGCTCTATGCGCTTGTCATCACAATACTCCATTACCATTGTCATCACAATCCTCCATGAACCTTGGGATCGCATTGCTTCATGCCCTAGTCATCACAATGCTCCATGCTCCTTGAAATCAAAATGATCAATGACCTCTGTCATCGCAATGCTCCAAAACCTTGTGATCACAATGTCTCATAACACTTGTCATCACAACGCTCCATGATGCCTGTCATCACAATACTCCATGCCCTTGTCATCACAATGTTCCATGCCCTTGTTACCACAATGCACCATGTCCACTGTCATCACAATAATCTATGAAACTTGTCAGACCAATGCTCCATGCCCCTGTCATCACAATGCTCCATGCCCTTGTCATCACAATGCTCCATGTCCCCTGTCATCACAACGCTCACTGACTCCAGTCATCACAATGCTTCATAACGTTTGTCATCACAACGGTCCATGCCCGCATCATCACAAGACTCTGTGACCTTTGTAACCATAATGCTCCATGAACTTTTCATCACAATGCTCCGTGACCCTTGTCATCACAATGCTCCATGTCTTTGTCACAACAATGCTCCATGACCCTTGTCATCACAATGTGCCATGCGTTTTTCATCACAATGATCCACAACTTTGTCATCGCTATGCTCCATAAACCTTGTAATCACAATGTTCCATGCAATTCTCATCCAAATGCTCTCTCACATGAGATATCACAATGTTCCATCACTTGTCATCACAATCCTTCCTCACCCCTGTTATCACAATTTTCCATGACCCCTGTCATCACAATGCTACATCCCCTTATCAGCACAATGTTCCATGATCCCTAACATCACAATGTTCAATAACCCCTGTCATCAAAATGCTCCATGACCCATTTCATCCCAAAGTTCCAAGAACCCTGACATAACAATGTTCTATAACCCCTGCCATTAAAATGTTCCATTTCACTTTTCATCAAATTGCTGCATTATCCGGTCATAAAAATTCTCCCTGCACTTCTCATCACAATGCACCATTCCCTTGTCATCAAAATGCTCCTTGACTTGTCATCACAAAGCTCCATGACCCTTGGCATCACAATGCTCCATGTCATTGTCATCACAATGCTCCATGAACCCTCTCATCACATTGCTCCATGCCCTTGTCATCACAAAGATCCATGACACTTGTCATCACAGTGCTCGATGCCTTTCTCATCACAATGCTCCATGCCCTAGTCATTAAAATCCTGCATGACCCATGTATCACAGTGTTCCGTGCCCTTGTCATCACAATGCTCCATGCCCAGTCTCATCACAATAATCCATAAAATACTTCAGACCAATATTCCATGCCCTTCTCATCACAATGCTCCATTACCACTGTCATAACAATGCTCCATGACCCCTGTCATCACAGTGTTCCACGGCCTAGTCATCACAAGGCTCCGTGACACTTGTCATCACAGTGCTTCAAGACCCCTGTAATCACAATGCTCCATGCCCTTGTCATCACAAAGCTCTATGACACATGTCATCAGAATGTTCCATGGTCTTTTCATCAAAATACTTCATGCACTGTTCATTACAGTGCTCCAAGACCCCTGTAATCACAATGCTCCATGCACCTTTTCAGCAGTATGCTCCATGAGACTTGTCATTACAAAGCTCTGTGATCCTTGTCATCACAATGCTCTATGCCTTTCTCAGCACAATGCTCCATGACCCTTGTCATCACAATGCTCCATGCGCTTCTCAGCATGATGATACATGACACATGTCATCACAATGCACCATGCGCTTTTCATCACAGTGCTCCACAATCTTGTCATCACAATGCTCCATAAACCTTGTATTCACAATGCTCCATGCACTTCTCATCAAAATGCTCTCTCACCACAGATATCCCAAAGTTACATCACTATTCGTCACAATACACCCTCACCCTTGTTATCACAATGTTCCATGACTCCTGTCATCACGATGCTACATGCACTTATCATCAAAATGTTCGATGACCCCTGACATCACAATGCTCCATAACCCCTTTCATCAAAATGCTCCATGACCCTTTTCATCATAATGCTCCATGACCCCTGTCATCACAATGTTCCATAAACCCTGTCATCATAATGTTCCATGAACCTTTTCATCAAATTGCTCCATGACCCTGTCATCACAATGCTCCCTGCCCTTCTCATCACAATGCACAACACCCTTGTCATCAAAATGCTCTATGACCTTTGTCATCACAAAGATCCATGACCCTTGGCATCACAATTCACCATGTCATTGTCATCACAATGCTCCATGAACACTCTCATCACATTGCTCCATGCCATTGTCATCAAAAAGCTCCATGACACATGTCATCAGAATCCTCCATGGCCTTCTCATCACAATGCTCCATGCCCTTGCCGTCACAGTGCTCCATTCCCCCTGTGATAACAATGCTCCATGACCCCTGCCATCACGATGTTCCGTGGACTTGTCATCACAAGGCTCCATGACCCTTCTCATCACAATGCTCCAAGACCCCTGCCATCACAATGCACCATGCCCATCATCATAATGCTTCATGCTACTGTCATCACAATGAAATCAAAATGCTCCAAGACATCAGTCATAACAATGCTCCAAACCCTTGTGATCACAATGTTCCATAACACTTGTCCTCACAGTGCCCCATGACGCTCGTCATCACAATTATCCATGGTCTTCTCATGACAATGCTCCATGACCCTTGTCATCACAATGCTCAATACACTTGTCATCAAAATGCTCCCTGACACTTGTTGTCTGTATGCTCACTGAACCCTGTCATGACAGGGCTCCATGGCTTTTTCATCAAAATGATCCATCCCCTTTTCATCACAATGCACCAAGACCCCTTTAAACACAATGCTCCATGCCCTTGTCATCACAAAACTCAATGAATCATGTCTTCAGAATGCTCCTTGGCGTCCTCCTCACAATGCTCCATGCCCATGTCAACACAATGTTCCAAGACCCCTGTAATCACAATGCTCCATGCCCCTTTTCATCACTATGCTCCATGAGATTTGTCATAACAACTCTCTATGGATTTCTCATCACAGTGCTCTAGGACATTTTCATAACAATGCTTCACCACCTTGTTTTGAAAATTCTCAACGGCCCTTGTCATCATAAAGCTCCAAGCCCTAGTCATCACAATGCTCCATTATATTTGTCATCAAAATCCTCCATTACATTTGGCATCACAATGCTCCCTGCCATTGTCATTGCAATGGACCATGACATATGTCATCACAATGCTCCCTGACACCTGTCTTCACAATACTCCATGAACTTCTCATCACAATAATCCATGCCCTGGTCATCACAATGCACCATGTCTACTGTCATCACAATAATCTATGAAACTTGTCAGAACAATGCTCCATGCCCCTGTCACCACAATGCCCCATGCCCTTGTCATCACAATGCTCCATGACCACTGTCATCACAATGCTCCGTGACTCCAGTCATCAAAATGCTTCATAACATTTGTCATCACAATGGTCCTTGCCCACGTCAGCACAAGGCTCTGTGACTTTTATAACCACAATGCTCCATGACCCTTTTCATCAAAATGCTCCATGCCTTTGTCAGAAAAATGCTCCATGAAACTATTCATCACAATGTGCTACGCGCTTTTCATCACAACGGTCCACAAATTTGTCATGGTATTGCTCCATAAACCTTGTATTCACAATGCTCCATGCCCTTCTCATCACAATGCTCCATTACCCCTGTCATAACAATGATCCATGAACCTTCCATCATGATGTTCCATGGCCTTGTCATCACAAGGCTCCATGACACTTGTCATCACAATGCTCCAAGACCACTGTAATCACAATACTCTATTCCCTTGTCATCACAAAGCTCCATGACACATGTCATCAGAATGTTCCATGGCTTTCTCATCAAAATGCTCCATGCCCTTGTCATCAGAGTGCTCCAAGACCTCTGTAATCACAATGCTCCATGCCCCTTTTCATCTCCATGCCCCATGAACCCTGTCATCACAATGCATCATGCCCATCATCATAATGCTTCTTGATATTGTCAGCACAATGAAATCAAAATTCTTCATTACCTCTGTCATCACAATGCTCCATGACCCCAGTCATCACAATACTCCCTGATCATATTCAGCCCAATTCTCCATGACACTTGTCATCACAATGATCCATGCCCTTGTCATCCCAATGCTCCATGACCACTGTATTCACAATGCTCCATGACGCTGGTCATCACAGTTCTCCATGACACCTGTCATCACAATGCTCCATGACTTTGTCAGCAAAATGCTACATGACCTTGTCATTACAATGCTCTATGCGCTTGTCATCACAATACTCCATTTCCATTGTCATCACAATCCTCCATGAACCTTGGGATCACATTGCTTCATGCCCTTGTCATCAAAATGCTCCATGCTCCTTGAAATCAAAATGATCCATGACCACTATCATCACAATGCTCCAAACACTTGTGATCCCAATGTTCCATAACACTTGTCATCACAATGCTCCATGATGCTTGTCATCACAAAATTCCATGCCCTTTTCATCACAATGCTCCATGACCTTTGTCATCACAATTCTCAGTACACTTGTCATCAAAATGCTCCCTGACACTTGTCATCAGAATGCTCCTTGAACCCTGTCACGAAAAGGCTCCATGCCTTTTTCATCACAATGCCCCATTCCATTTTCATCACAATGCTCCGTGACCATTGTCATCACAATGCTCCATGCCTTTGTCTGAAAAATATTCCATGACCCTTATCATCACAATGTGCCATTCACTTTTCATCACAACGGTCCAGAAACTTGTCATTGCAATGCTCCATAAACCTTGTAATCACAATGCTCCATACAATCCTCATCGAAATGCTCTCTCACCAGAGATATCACAGTGTTCCATCACTAGTCGTCACAATACTCCCTCACCCCTGTAATCACAATGTCCCATAACCCCTGTCATCACAGTGCTACATCCCTTTATCATCACAATGTTCCATGACCCCTGACATCACAATATTGTATAACCCCTGTCATCAAAATGTTCCAATACACTTTTCATCATATTGCTGCATGACCCTGTCATCAAAATACTCCCTGCCCTTCTCATCACATTGCACCATGCACTTATCATCAAAATGCTCCATGACTTTTGTCATCACAAAGCGCCATGACACTTGGCATCACAATGCTCCATGTCATTGTCATCAAAATGCTCCATGAACCCTCTCATAACATTGCTCAATGCCCTTGTCATCAAAAAGCTCCATGACACTTCTCATCACAATGTTCGATGCCCTTCTCATCACAATGCCCCATGCCCTTGTCATTACAATCCACCATGACCCATGTATCACAGTGTTCCATGCCCTTATCATCACAATGCTCTATGCCCACTCTCATCACAATAATCCATGAAACATTTCAGACCAATGCTCCATGCCCTTCTCATCACAATGCTCCTTTACCTCTGTCATAACAATGCTCCATGACACCTGCCATCACAATGTTCCCCGGCCTTGTCATCACAAGGCTCCATGACACTTGTCATCACAATGCTCCACGACACTTGTCATCACAATGCTCCACGACACCTCTAATCAAAATGCTCTATGCCCTTTTCATCAAAAAGCTACATGACGCATGTCATCAGAAATTTCCAATGCCCTGTCACCACAATGCTCCATGCCCTTGTCATCACAATGCTCCAAGACCCTTGTAATCAAAATGCTCCATGAGACTTTTCATCTCAATGCTCCATGAACCCTGTCATCACAGTGGACCATGCCCATCATCATAATGCTTCAGGCTATTTTCATCACAATGAAATCAATATGCTCCATGACCTCTGTCATCACAATGCTCCAAACCCTTGTGATCACAATGTTCCATAACACTTATCATCACAACACCCTATGACGCTCATCATCACAATTATCCATGGTCTTCTCATCACTATGCTCCATAACCTTTGTCATCACAATGCTCAGTACACTTGTCATCACAATGCTCCCTGACACTTGTCATTAGTCTGCTCCATTAACACTGTCATGACACGTCTCCATGCCTTTTTCATCACAATGATCCATGCCCTTTTAATCACAATGCTCCAAGACCCCTGTAATCACAATGCTCCATGCTCTTGTCGTCACAAAACTCAATGACGCATGTGATCAGAATGCTCCATGGCCTTCTCCTCACAATGCTCCATGCCCTTGTCATCACAATGCTCCAAGACCCCTGTAATCACAATGCTCCATGTCCCTTTTCATCAGAATGCTCCATGAGACTTGTCATCACAAGTCTCCATTGTATTCTCATAAAAGTGCTCCAGGAACTTGTCATCATAATGCTCCATGATCCCTGTCATCACGATACTCCATGAATATTTTCAGCCCAATGCTCTATGACCTTCTCATCAAAATGCTCCATGACCCCTGTCATCACAATACTCCATGAACATATTCAGCCCAATGTTCCATGACCCTTGTCATCACAATGATCCATGCGCTTGTCATCCCAATGCTCCATGACCCCTGTATTCACAATGCTCCGTGATGCTTGTCATCACAGTGCTCCATGACACCTGTCATCACAATGCTCCATGCCCTTGTTATCACATTGTTCCATGACCCTTGTCATTACTGTGCTCCGTGACTTCATTCATCACAATTCTTCATGACCTTTGTCATCTCAATGGTCCATGCCCTCGTCATCAACAGTCTCTGTGACCATTTTAACCACAATGCTCCATGAACTTTTCATCACAATTCTCTTTGACCCTTGTCATCACAATCCTCTCTGCCTTTCTCAGCACAATGCTCCATGACACTTGTCATCACAATGCTCCATGCACTTGTCAGCACAATGTTCCATGACACATGTCATCAAAATGCACCATGCGCTTGTCATCACAGTGCTCCACAATCTTGTCATCACAATGCTCCATAAAACTTGTCATCACAATGCTCCATGCTCTTCTCATCAAAATGCTCTCTCACCACTGATATCACAACGTTACATCACTATTCGTCACAATACTCCCTCACGCCTGTCATCACAATGATCCATGACTCCTGTCATCACAATTGTACATGCACATATCATCACAATGTTCGATGACTCCTGACATCACAATGTTCCATAACCCCTGTCATCAAAATGCTCCCAAAACCTTTTCATCAAAATGCTCCATGACCCCTGGCATCAAAATGTTCAATAACCCCTGTCATCAAAATATTCCATTACAATTTTCATCAAATTGCTGCATGACACTGTCATCAAAATGCTCCCTGGCCTTCTCATCACAATGCACCACACACTTGTCATCAAAATGCTCCGTGACTTTTGTCATCACAAATCTCCTTGACCCTTGACATCACAATGCTCCATGAACCTTCTCATCACATTTCTCCATGCCCTTGTCATCACAGAGCTCCATGACACATGTCATCACAATGCTCGATGCCCTTCTCATTACTATGCTCCATGCCCTTGTCATTACAATCCTCTATGACCATTGTATCACAGTGTTCTGTGCTCTTGTCATCACAATGCTCCATGTCCACTCTCATCACAATAATCCATGAAACATTTCACACCAATGCTTCCTGTCCTTCTCATCACAATGCTCCATTACACCTGTCATAACAATGTTCCATGACCCCTGCGATCACAAAGTTCCACGGCCTTGTCATTCACAAGGCTCCATGACACTTGTCATCACAATGTTCCAAGACCCCTGTAATCACAATGCTCCATGCCCTTGTCATCACAAAGCTCCATGACGCATGTCATTAGAATGTTCCATGGACTTCTCATCACAATGCTCCAAGACACTTTTTATCACGATGCTCCATGCCCCTTTTCATCTCAAAGCTCCATGAATCCTATCATCACAATGCACCATGCCCATTATCATAATGCTTCAGGCTATTTTCCTCACAATGAAATCAAAATGCTCCATGACCTCTGTCATCATAATGCTCCAAACCGTTGGGATCACAATGTTCCATAACACTTCTCATCACAACACACCATGATGCTCATAATCACAATTATCCATGGTCTTCTCATCACTATGCTCCATAACCTTTGTCATCACAATGCTCCCTGACACTTGTCGTCAGTATGCTCCTTGAACACTGTCATTACAGGGCTCCATGCCTTTTTCATCACAATGATCCATGCCCTTTTCATCACAATGCTCAAAGACACCTGTAATCACCATGCTCCATGCACTTGTCATCACAGTGCTCCATGACGCATTCATCAGAATGCTTCATGGCCTTCTCTTCACAATGCTCCATGCCCTTGTCATCACAATGCTCCAAGTCCCCTGTAAACACAATGCTCCATGCCGCTTGTCATTATAATGCTCCATGACGCTCGTCATCACAATTATCCATGGTCTTCTCATCACAGTGCTCCACGGTCTTGCCATCACAATGCTCCATGCCCTGGTCATCACAATGCTCTATGTTCCCTTTCATCACAATTCTCCACGTTCTTGGCATCACTATGTTCCATGACACTTCCCATCACAGTGTTAAATGCTTTGTCATCACAATACTGCACAAGCTTGTCATCAGAATACTCCATGACCCTTGTCATCACAATGATCCATGACCCCTGTCATCACAATGCTCCATGAGACCTATCATCACAATGCTCCATGCCCCTTGTCATTACAGTGCTCCATGATGCTCGTCACCAGAATTATCCATGGTCTTCTCATCACAGTGCTCCACGGTCTTGCCTTAACAATGCTCCATGCCCTGGTCATCACAATGCTCCATGTCCCTTGTCATCAGAATTCTTCATGTCCTTGTCATCACAATGCTCCATGACAGTCCTCATCCCCATGTTACATGCTCTTGTCATCACAATTCTCCATGCACTTTTCATCGCAATGTCCCATGACCCCTGTCATAGCAAGCTCCATGCCTTTGTCATCACAATGCTTCACGACCTTTTCATCAAAATTCTCAAAGTCCGTTGTCATCACAATGCTCCATGCCCTTGTCATCACAATGCTCCAAGACCCTTGTAATCAAAATGCTCCATGAGACTTTTCATCTCAATGCTCCATGAACCCTGTCATCACAATGGACCATGCCCATCATCATAATGCTTCAGGCTATTTTCATCACAATGAAATCAATATGCTCCATGACCTCTGTCATCACAATGCTCCAAACCCTTGTGATCACAATGTTCCATAACACTTATCATCACAACACCCTATGACGCTCATCATCACAATTATCCATGGTCTTCTCATCACTATGCTCCATAACCTTTGTCATCACAATGCTCAGTACACTTGTCATCACAATGCTCCCTGACACTTGTCATTAGTCTGCTCCATTAACACTGTCATGACACGTCTCCATGCCTTTTTCATCACAATGATCCATGCCCTTTTAATCACAATGCTCCAAGACCCCTGTAATCACAATGCTCCATGCTCTTGTCGTCACAAAACTCAATGACGCATGTGATCAGAATGCTCCATGGCCTTCTCCTCACAATGCTCCATGCCCTTGTCATCACAATGCTCCAAGACCCCTGTAATCACAAAGCTCCATGTCCCTTTTCATCAGAATGCTCCATGAGACTTGTCATCACAAGTCTCCATTGTATTCTCATAAAAGTGCTCCAGGAACTTGTCATCATAATGCTCCATGATCCCTGTCATCACGATACTCCATGAATATTTTCAGCCCAATGCTCTATGACCTTCTCATCAAAATGCTCCATGACCCCTGTCATCACAATACTCCATGAACATATTCAGCCCAATGCTCCATGACCCTTGTCATCACAATGATCCATGCGCTTGTCATCCCAATGCTCCATGAACCCTGTATTCACAATGCTCCGTGATGCTTGTCATCACAGTGCTCCATGACACCTGTCATCACAATGCTCCATGCCCTTGTTATCACATTGTTCCATGACCCCTGTCATTACTGTGCTCCGTGACTTCATTCATCACAATTCTTCATGACCTTTGTCATCTCAATGGTCCATGCCCTCGTCATCAACAGTCTCTGTGACCATTTTAACCACAATGCTCCATGAACTTTTCATCACAATTCTCTTTGACCCTTGTCATCACAATCCTCTCTGCCTTTCTCAGCACAATGCTCCATGACACTTGTCATCACAATGCTCCATGCACTTGTCAGCACAATGTTCCATGACACATGTCATCAAAATGCACCATGTGCTTGTCATCACAGTGCTCCACAATCTTGTCATCACAATGCTCCATAAAACTTGTCATCACAATGCTCCGTGCACTTCTCATCAAAATACTCTCTCACCACTGATATCACAACGTTACATCACTATTCATCACAATACTCCCTCACGCCTGTCATCACAATGATCCATGACTCCTGTCATCACAGTTGTACATGCACATATCATCACAATGTTCGATGACCCCTGACATCACAATGCTCCATAACCCCTGTCATCAAAATGCTCCCAAAACCTTTTCATCAAAATGCTCCATGACCCCTGGCATCAAAATGTTCAATAACCCCTGTCATCAAAATGTTCCATGGCACATTTCATCCAATTGCTCCATGACCCTGTCATCACAATGCTCCCTGCCCTACTCATCACCATGCACAACGGCCTTGTCATCAAAATCCTCCATGACCTTTGTCATCACAAAGATCCATGACCCTTGGCATCACAATGCTCCATGTCATTTTCATCACAATGCTCCATGATCGCATTCATCACATTGCTCCATGCCGTTGTCATCACAAAGCTCCATGACACATGTCATCAGAATGCTCCATGGCCTTCTCATCACAATCCTCCATGCCATTGCCATCACAATGTTCCATTAACCCTGTCATAACAATGCTCCATGACCCCTGCCATCACGATGTTCCATGGCCTTGTCATCACAAGGCTCCATGACCCTTCTCATCACAATGCTCCAAGACCCGGTAATCACAATGTTCCATGACCCCTGTCATCACAATGCTACATCCCCTTATCATCACAATGTTCCATGACACCTGACATCACAATGTTCCACAACCCCTGTCATCAAAATGCTCCATGACACTTTTCATCCCAAAGCTCCATGACCCCTGACATCACAATGTTCTATAACCCCTGTCATCAAAATATTCCATTACAATTTTCATCAAATTGCTGCATGACACTGTCATCAAAATGCTCCCTGGCCTTCTCATCACAATGCACCACACACTTGTCATCAAAATGCTCCGTGACTTTTGTCATCACAAATCTCCTTGACCCTTGACATCACAATGCTCCATGAACCTTCTCATCACATTTCTCCATGCCCTTGTCATCACAGAGCTCCATGACACATGTCATCACAATGCTCGATGCCCTTCTCATTACTATGCTCCATGCCCTTGTCATTACAATCCTCTTTGACCATTGTATCACAGTGTTCTGTGCTCTTGTCATCACAATGCTCCATGTCCACTCTCATCACAATAATCCATGAAACATTTCACACCAATGCTTCCTGTCCTTCTCATCACAATGCTCCATTACACCTGTCATAACAATGTTCCATGACCCCTGCGATCACAAAGTTCCACGGCCGTGTCATTCACAAGGCTCCATGACACTTGTCATCACAATGTTCCAAGACCCCTGTAATCACAATGCTCCATGCCCTTGTCATCACAAAGCTCCATGACGCATGTCATTAGAATGTTCCATGGACTTCTCATCACAATGCTCCAAGACACTTTTTATCACGATGCTCCATGCCCCTTTTCATCTCAAAGCTCCATGAATCCTATCATCACAATGCACCATGCCCATTATCATAATGCTTCAGGCTATTTTCCTCACAATGAAATCAAAATGCTCCATGACCTCTGTCATCATAATGCTCCAAACCATTGGGATCACAATGTTCCATAACACTTCTCATCACAACACACCATGATGCTCATAATCACAATTATCCATGGTCTTCTCATCACTATGCTCCATAACCTTTGTCATCACAATGCTCCCTGACACTTGTCGTCAGTATGCTCCTTGAACACTGTCATTACAGGGCTCCATGCCTTTTTCATCACAATGATCCATGCCCTTTTCATCACAATGCTCAAAGACACCTGTAATCACCATGCTCCATGCACTTGTCATCACAGTGCTCCATGACGCATTCATCAGAATGCTTCATGGCCTTCTCTTCACAATGCTCCATGCCCTTGTCATCACAATGCTCCAAGACCCCTGTAAACACAATGCTCCATGCCGCTTGTCAATATAACGCTCCATGACGCTCGTCATCACAATTATCCATGGTCTTCTCATCACAGTGCTCCACGGTCTTGCCATCACAATGCTCCATGCCCTGGTCATCACAATGCTCTATGTTCCCTTTCATCACAATTCTCCACGTTCTTGGCATCACTATGTTCCATGACACTTCCCATCACAGTGTTAAATGCTTTGTCATCACAAAACTGCACAAGCTTGTCATCAGAATACTCCATGACCCTTGTCATCACAATGATCCATGACCCCTGTCATCACAATGCTCCATGAGACCTATCATCACAATGCTCCATGCCCCTTGTCATTACAGTGCTCCATGATGCTCGTCACCAGAATTATCCATGGTCTTCTCATCACAGTGCTCCACAGTCTTGCCATAACAATGCTCCATGCCCTGGTCATCACAATGCTCCATGTCCATTGTCATCAGAATTCTTCATGTCCTTGTCATCACAATGCTCCATGACAGTTCTCATCCCCATGTTACATGCTCTTGTCATCACAATTCTCCATGCACTTGTCATCGCAATGTCCCATGAACCCTGTCATAGCAAGCTCCATGCCTTTGTCATCACAGTGCTTCACGACATTTTCATCAAAATTCTCAAAGGCCGTTGTCATCACAATGCTCCATGCCCTTGTCATCACAATGCTCCATGGCCCTTGTCATCACAATGCTCCAAGCCCTTGTCATCACAATGCTCCATTACCTTTGTCATCACAATCCTCCATAACACTCGGCATCACAATGCTCCATGCCATTGTCATCACAATGGAACATGAAATATGCCATTACAATGCTTCCTGACACCTGTCTTCACAATAATCCATGACCTTGTCATCACAATGCTCCATGCCCTTGTCATCACAATGTGCCATGCCCACTGTCAACACAATTATCCATGAAACTTGTCAGACAAATGCTCCATGCTCCTGTCATCACAATGCTATATGACCCCAGTCATCACAATGCTCCGTGTGTCCTGTCATCACAAGAATCCATGACCTGTGTCACCACAAAAGTCAATGCCCTCATCATCACAAGGCTCTGTGAAATTTGTCACCACAATGCTCCATGAACTTTTCATCAAAATGCTCAATGTCTTTGTCATCACAGTGCTCCATGAACGCTCTCATCACATTGCTCCATGAACTTGTCATCACAAAGCTCCATGACGCATGTCATCAGAATGCTCCATTGCCTTCTCATCACAATGTTCCATGCACTTGCCATCACAATTCTCCATTAACCCTGTCATAACAATGCTCCATGACCCCTGCCATCACGATGTTCCATGGCCTTGTCATCACAAGGCTCCAAGACCCCTGTAAACACAATGCTCCATGCCGCTTGTCATTATAGTGCTCCATGACGCTCGTCATCACAATTATCCATGGTCTTCTCATCACAGTGCTCCACGGTCTTGACATCACAATGCTCCATGCCCTGGTCATCACAATGCTCTATGTTCCCTTTCATCACAATTCTCCACGTTCTTGGCATCACTATGTTCCATGACACTTCCCATCACAGTGTTAAATGCTTTGTCATCACAATACTGCACAAGCTTGTCATCAGAATACTCCATGACCCTTGTCATCACAATGATCCATGTCCCCTGTCATCACAATGCTCCATGAGGCCTATCATCACAATGCTCCATGCCCCTTGTCATTACAGTGCTCCATGATGCTCGTCACCAGAATTATCCATGGTCTTCTCATCACAGTGCTCCACGGTCTTGCCATAACAATGCTCCATGCCCTGGTCATCACAATGCTCCATGTCCCTTGTCATCACAATTCTTCATGTCCTTGTCATCACAATGCTCCATGACAGTTCTCATCCCCATGTTACATGCTCTTGTCATCAAAATTCTCCATGCACTTGTCATCGCAATGTCCCATGACCCCTGTCATAGCAAGCTCCATGCCATTGTCATCACAATGCTTCACGACCTTTTCATCAAAATTCTCAAAGGCCGTTGTCATCACAATGCTCCATGCCCTTGTCATCACAATGCTCCATGGCCCTTGTCATCACAATGCTCCAAGCCCTTGTCATCACAATGCTCCATTACCTTTGTCATCACAATCCTCCATAACACTCGGCATCACAATGCTCCATGCCATTGTCATCACAATGGAACATGAAATATGCCATCACAATGCTCCCTGACACCTGTCTTCACAATAATCCATGACCTTGTCATCACAATGCTCCATGCCCTTGTCATCACAATGTGCCATGCCCTCTGTCAACACAATTATCCATGAAACTTGTCAGACCAATGCTCCATGCTCCTGTCATCACAATGTTACATGACCCCAGTCATCACAATGCTCCGTGTGTCCCGTCATCACAAGACTCCATGACCTGTGTCACCACAAAAGTCAATGCCCTCATCATCACAAGGCTCTGTGAACTTTGTCACCACAGTGCTCCATGAACTTTTCATCAAAATGCTCAATGTCATTGTCATCACATTGCTCCATGAACTTGTCATCACAAAGCTCCATGACGCAAGTCATCAGAATGCTCCATGGCCTTCTCATCACAATGTTCCATGCACTTGCCATCACAATTCTCCATTAACCCTGTCATAACAATGCTCCATGACTCCTGCCATCACTATGTTCCACGGCCTTGTCATCACAAGGCTCCATGACCCTTCTCATCACAATGCTCCAAGACCCGGTAATCACAATGCTCTATGCCCCTTTTCATCTCAATGATCCATGAACCCTGTCATCACAATTCACCATGCCCATCATCATAATGCTTCATGCTATTGTCATCACAATGAAATCAACATGCTCCATGACCTCTGTCATAACAATGCTCCAAACCCTTGTGATCACAATATTCCATAACACTTGTCATCACAATGCCACATGACTCGTGTCATCACAATTATCAATGGTCTTCTCATCACAATGCTCCATGACCTTTGTCATCACAATGCTCAATACACTTGTCATCAAAATGCTCCCTGACACTTGTTGTCTGTATGCTCCTTGAACCCTGTCATGACAAGGCCTCATGCCTTTTTCAGCACAATGATCCATGCCATTTTCATCACAATGCTCCAAGACCCATGTAATCACAATGCTCAATGCCCTTGTCATCAGAAAGCTCAATGACACATGCCATCAGAATGCTCCTTGGTTTTCACCTCACAATGTTCCATGCCCTTGTAATCACCATGTTCCAAGACCCCTTTAATAACAATGCTCCATGCCCGTTTTCATCAGTATGCTCCATGAGACTTGTCATCACAAGGCTCCATGGTTTTGTCATCATAATGCTCAAGGACCTTGTCATCACAATGCTTCTCGACCTTGTCAAGAAAATTTTCAATGGCCCTTGTCATCATAATGCTCCAAGCCCTAATCATCACAATGCTCCATTATACTTGTCATCACAATCCTCCATTCCATTTGGCATCACAATGCTCCATGCCATTGTCATCGCAATGGACCATGACATATGTCATCACAATGTTCCCGGACACCAGTCTTCACAGTATTCCATGACCTTCTCATCACAATGCTCCATGCACTTGTTATCACAATGCACCATGCACACTGTCATCACAACAATCTATGAAATTTCTGAGAACAATGCTCCATGCACCTGTCATCACAATGCTCCATGCCCTTGTCATCACACTGCTCCATGACCCCTGTCATCACAATGCTCCGTGACTTCAGTCATCACAATGCTTCATAAAGTTAGTCATCACAATGGTCCATGCCCACGTCATCACAAGGCTCTCTGACCTTTGTAAGCTCAGTGCTCCATGAACATTTCATCACAGTTCTCCGTGACCCTTGTCATCACAATGCTCCATGTCTTTGTCAGAACAGTGCTCCATGACCATTGTCATCACAATGTGCCACGTGCATTTCCTCACAACGGTTCACAAATTTGTCATTGCAATGCTCCATAAACCTTGTAATCACAGTGGTCCATGCACTTCTCATCAAAATGCTCTCTCACCAGGGACATCACAATGTTCCATCACTAGTCATCACAATACTCCCTCACCCCTGTAATCACAATGTTCCATGACCCAGTCATCACAATGCTACATCCCCTTATAATCACAATGTTCCATGACCACTGCCATCACAATGTTCCATAACCCCTGTCCTCAAAATTCTCCATGACCCATTTAATCCCATAGCTCCAAGACCCCTGACATCACAATGTTCTATAAACCCTGCCCTCAAAATGTTCCATTAAACTTTTTATCAAATTGCTGCATGACCCGGTCATCAAAATGCTCCCTGCCCTTCTCGTAACAATGCACCATGACTCTTGGCATCACAATGCTCCATGTCATTGTCATCACAATGTTCCTTGAAACCTCTCATCACACTGCTCCATGCCCTTGTCATCACAAAGCTCCATGACATTTGTCATCACAATGCTCGATGCCCTTTTCATCACAATTCTCCATGCCCTTGTAAATACAATCCTGCATGACACATGTATCACAGTGTTCCGTGCCCTTGTCATCACAATGCTGCATGCCCTCTCATCACAATAATCCATGAAATATTTCAGACCAATGTTCCATATCTTTCTCATCACAATGCTCCATTACCCCTTTCATAACAATGCACCATGACCCCTGCCATCACAATGTTCCACGGCCTTGTCATCACAAGGTTCCACGACACTTCTCATCACAATGCTGAAGACCCCTCAAATCATAATGCTCCATGCCCTTGTCATCACAAAGCTCCATGACGCATGTCATCAGAATGTTCTATGGCCTTCTCATCACAATGTTCCATGCCCTTGTCATCACAATGCTCCAAGACCCTTGTAATCACAATGATCCATGCCTCTTTTCATCTCAAAGCTCCATGAACCCTGACATCACAATGCACCATGCCCATCATCCTAATGCTTCAAGCTATTGTCATCACAGTGAAATCAGTATTCAGCATGACCCATGTCATCATAATGCTCCAAACACTTGTGATCACAATGTTCCATAACACTTATCATCACAACACCCCATGACGCTCATCTTCACAATTATCCATGGTCTTCTTAGGACAATTCTCCATGATCTTTGTCATCACAATGCTCAGTACACTTGTCATTACAATGCTCCCTGAAACTTGTCATCAGTATGCTCCTGGAACACTGTCATGACTAGGCTCCATGCCCTTGTCATCACAATGCCCCATGCCGTTTTCATCACAATGCTTCATGACCTTTGTCATCACAATGGTCCATGCCCTTACCATCAACAGTCTCTGTGACATTTTACCCACAGTTCTCAATGAACTTTTCATCACAATGCTCTTTGACCCTTGTCATCACAATGCTCTATGACTTTCTCAGCACAATGCTCCATGCCCTCGTCCTCACAATGCTCCATGACCCCTGTCATCAAAATGTTCCGTGACTCCAGTCATCACAATGCTTCATAACATTTGTCATCACAATGGTCCATGCCCGCGTCATCACAAGGCTCTGTTACATTTGGAACCACATTGATCCAAGCACTTTTCATCACAATGCCCCATGACCCTTGTCATCACAATGCTCCATACCTTTGTCAGAAAAATGCTCAATGACCCTTGTCTGCACACTATGCCACGCACATTTCATCAGAAAGGTCTGCAAATTTGTCATTACAATGCTCCATAAATATTGTAATCACAAAACTCCATGCCCTTCTCATCACAATGCTCCATTACACCTGTCATAACAATGCTCCATTACCCCTGTCATCACAATGTTCCAAGGCCTTGTCATCACAAGGCTCCATGACACTTGTCATCACAATGCTCCAAGACCACTTTAATCAGAATGCTCCATGCCCTTGACATCACAAAGCTCCATGACACATGTCATCAGAATGTTCCATGGACTTCTCATCAAAATGCTCCATGCCCGTTTCATCACTGTGCTCCAAGACCCATGTGATCACAATGCTCCATGCCCCTTTTCATCTCAATGCTCCTTGAAACCTGTCATCAAAATGCATCATGCCCATCATCATAGAGCTTCCGGCTATTGTCAGCAAAATGAAATCAAAATTCTCCATGACCTCTGTCATCACAGTGCTCCATAACCCCTGTCATCATAATACTCCATGAACATTTTCAGCCCAATTCTCCATGACCCTTGTCATCACAATGCTCCATGCCATTGTCATCACAATGGGCCATTACATATGACATCACAGTGCTCCCTGACACCTCTCTTCACAATAATGCGTGACCTGGTCATCACAATGCTCCATGCCCTTGTCATCACAATGCTCCATTCCCACTGTCATCACAATAATCCCTGAAACTTATTAGAGCAATGCTCCATGCGCTTGTCATCACAATGCTCCATGACCCCTGTCATCACAATGCTCCGTGACTCCATTCATCACACTGCTTCATAACGTTTGTCATCAGAACGGTCCATGCCCACCTCAACACAAGGCTCTGTGACATTTGTAACCACAATGCTCCATGAACATTTCATCACAATGCTCCGTGAACCTTGTCATCACAATGCTCCATGTCTTTGTCAGAACAATGCTCCATGACCCTTGTCATCACAATGTGCCATGTTCTTTTCATCACAATGATCCACAACCTTGTCATCGCTATGCTCCATAAACCTTGTAATCACAATGCTCCATGCACTTCTCATCCAAATGCTCTCTCACATGAGATATCACAATGTTCCATCACTAGTCATCACAATCCTCCCTCACCCCGGTTATCACAATGTTCCATGACCCCTGTCATCACAATGCTACATCCCCTTATCAGCACAATGTTCCATGACCCCTGACATCACAATGTTGCATAACCCCTCTCATCAAAATGCTCCATCACCCTTTTCATCGCAAAGCTCCACGACCCCTGGCATCACAATGTTCTATAACCCCTGTCATCAAAATGTTCCATTACAATTTTCATCAAATTGCTGCATGACCATGTCATCAAAATGCTCCCTGCCCTTCTCAACACAATGCACCACACCCTCGTCATCAAAAGGCTCCATTACATTTGTCATCACAAAGCTCCATGACCCTTGGCATCACAATGCTCCATGACATTGTCACCACAATGCTCCATGAACCCTCTCATCACATTGCTCCATGCCCTTGTCATCACAAAGATCCATGACACTTGTCATCACAATGCTCGATGCCCTTCTCATCACAATGCAACATGTCCTTGTCATTACAATCCCCCATGACCCATGTATCACAGTGTACCGTGCCCTTCTCATCACAATGCTCCATGTCCACTCTCATCACAATAATCCATGAAACATTTCAGACCAATGCTCAATGCCCTTCTCATCACAATGATCCATTACCTCTGTCATAACAATGCTCCATGATACCTGCCATCACAATGTTCCACAGCCTTGTCATCACAAGGCTCCATGACCCTTGTCATCACAATGCTCCAAGACCCCTGTAATCACAAAGCTACATGCCCTTGTCATCACAAAGCTCCATGACACATGCCATCAGAATGTTCCATGGCCTTCTCCTCAAAATGCTCCATGCCCTTGTCATCACAATGCTCCAAGGTCCCTGTAATCACCATGCTCCATGCCCCTTTTCATCAGAATGCTCCATGAGACTTGTCATCACAAGTCTCCATGGTCATCTCATCACAGTGCTCCAGGACATTCTCATCACCATGCTCCATTCCCTTGTCATCATAATGCTCCATGACCCATGTCATCACAATACTCCATGAATATTCTCAGCAATATGCTACATGATCTTCTCATCACAATGCTCCATGACCAATATCATCACAATGCTCCATGACCACTGTCATCACAAGACTCCATGACACCTGACAACACAATGATCCGGGTCTCTTGTCATCACAATGCTCCAAGACCCCTGTAATCACAATGCTCCCTGACCCCTGTCATCACAATACTCCATGAACGTTTTCAGCCCAATGCTCCATGACAATTGTCATCACAATGATCCATGCCCTTGTCATCCCAATGCTCCATGACACTTGTATTCACAGGGCTCTGTGACGCTTGTCATCACAGTGCTCCATGACACCTGTCATCACAATGCTCCATGCCTTTGTCAGTAAAATGCTACAGTACCTTGTCATTAAAATGCTCTATGCGCTTTTCATCACAATAATCCATTACCATTGTCATCACAATCCTCCAAGAACTTTGGGATCACATTGCTTCATGCCCTAGTCATCACAATGCTCCATGCTCTTTGAAATCAAAATGAGCCATGACCTCTGTCATCGCAATTCTACAAACCCTTGTGATCACAATGATCCATAACACTTGTCATCATAACGCTCCATGATGCCTGTCATCACAATACTCCATGCCCTAGTCATCACAATGCTCCATGCCCTTGTTATCACAATGTTCCAAGAACCCTCTAATCAGAATGCTCCATTCCCCTTTTCATCAGTATGCTCCATGAGCCCTGTCATCACAAGGCTCCATGGTTTTCTCATCACAATGCTCCAGGACTTTGTCATCACAATGCTTCACGACATTGTCATGAAAATTCTCAATGGCCCTTGTCATCATAATGCTCCAAGCCCTAGTCATCACAATACTCCATTATATTTGTCATCACAATCCTCCATTACATTTCGCATCACAATGCTCCATGCCATTGTCATCGCAATGGACCATGACATATGTCATCAAAATGCTCCCTGACACCTGTCTTCACAATATTCCATGCCCTTGTCATCACAATGCTCCATGGCCTTGTCATCACAGTGCACCATATCCACTGTCATCACAATAATCTATGAAACTTGTCAGACCAATGCTCCATGCCTCTGTCATCACAAGGCTCCATGCCCTTGTCATCACAATGCTCGATGAACGCTGTCATCACAATACTCCGTGACTCCAGTCATCACAATGCTTCATAACGTTTGTCATCACAACGGTCCATACCCGCGTCATCACAAGGCTCTGTGACCTTAGTAACCATAATGCTCCATGAACTTTTCATCACAAAGCTCCGTGACCCTTGTCATCACAATGCTCCATGTCTTTGTCAGAACAATGCTCCATGACCCTTGTCATCACAATGTGCCATGCCCTTTTCATCACAATGATCCACGACCTTGTCATCGCTATGCTCCATAAACCTTGTAATCACAATGCTCCATGCACTTCTCATCCAAATGCTCTCTCACATGAGATATCACAATGTTCCATCACTAGTCATCACAATCCTCCCTCACCCCTGTTATCACAATGTTCCATGACCCATGTCATTCACCATGCTACATCCCCTTATCAGCACAATGTTCCATGACCCCTGACATCACAATGTTCCATAACCCCTGTCATCAAAATGCTCCATGACCCTTTTCATCCTAAAGCTCCATGACCATTGGCAACACAATGTTCTATAACACCTGTCATCAAAATGTTCCATTACACTTTTCATCAAATTACTGCATGAACTTGTCATCAAAATGCTCCCTGCCCTTCTCATCACAATGCACCACACCGTTGTCATCAAAATGCTCCATGACCTTTGTCATCACAAAGCTCCATGACCCTTGGCATCACAATGCTCCATGTCATTGTCATCACAATGCTCCAAGAAACCTCTCATCACATTGCTCCATGCCCTTGTCATCACACATCTCCATGACACTTGTCATCACAATGCTCAATGCCCTTCTCATCACAATGCTCCATGCCCTTTTCATTACAATCCCCCATGACCCATGTATCACCGTGTATGGTGCCCTTGTCATCACAATTCTCCATGCCCACTCTCATCACAGTAATCCATGAAACATTTCAGACCAATGCTCAATGCCCTTCTCATCACAATGTTCCATTACCTCTGTCATAACAATGATCCATGACCCCTGCCATCACAATGTTCCACGGCCTTCCCATCACAAGGCTCCATGACACTTGTCATCACAGTGCTCCACGATCCCTCTAATCACAATGCTCCATGCCCTTGTCATCACAAAACTCCATGACGCATGTCATCAGAAGGTTTCATGACCTTCTCCTCACAGTGCTCCATGCCCTTGTCATCACAATACTCCAAGAACCCGTAATCACAATGCTCCATGCCCCTTTTCATCAGAATGCTCCATGAGATTTGTCATCACAAGTCTCCATGGTCTTCTCATCACAATGCTCCAGGAACTTGTCATCACCACGCTCCATTCCCTTGTAATCACAATCCTCCATGACCCCTGTCATCACAATACTCCATGAACCTTTTCAGCCCAATGCTCCATGACAATTGTCATCACAATGATCCATGCCCTTGTCATCCCAATGCTCCATGACCCCTGTATTCACAATGCTCCTTGACGCTTGACATCACAGTGCTCCATGACACCTGTCATCACAATGCTCCATGACCTTGTCATTATAATGCTCTATGCGCTTGTCATCACAATACTCCATTACCATTGTCATCACAATCCTCCGTGAACCTTGGGATCACTTTGCTTCATGCCCTTGTCATCACAATGCTCCATGCTCCTTGAAATCAAAATGATCCATGACCTCTGTCATCACAAGGCTTCAAACCCTTGTGATCACAATGTTCCATAACACTTGTCATCACAACGCTCCATGATGCCTGTCATCACAATACTCCATGCCCTTTTCATCACAATGCTCCATGACCTTTGTCATCACAATTCTCAATTCACTTGTCATCACAATGCTCCCTGACACTTTTCATCAGAATGCTCCTTGAACCCTGTCACGAAAAGGCTCCATGTCTTTTTCATCACAAAGCCCCATGCAATTTTCATCACAATGCTCCATGCCATTGTCATCAAAATACTCCACAAGCTTGTCATCAGAATGTTCCCTGACCCTTGTCATCACAATATTCCAAGCCATTGTCATCACAATGCTCCTTTACCTTTGTCATCAGAATCCTCCATGACACTTGGCATCACAATGCTCCATGCCATTGTCATCACAATGGGGCATTACCTATGTCATCACAATGCTTCCTGACACCTCTCTTCACAATACTGCATGACCTGGACATCACAATGCTCCATGCCCTTGTCATCACAATAATCGCTGAAACTTATTAGAGCAATGCTCCATGCACTTGTCATCACAATGCTCCATGCCCACTCTCATCACAATAATACATAAAACATTTCAGACAAATGCTCAATGCCCTTCACATCACAATGCTCCATTACTTCTGTCATAACAATGCTCCATGACCACTGCCATCACAATGATCCACGGCCTTGTCATCAGAAGGCTCCATGACCCTTGTCATCACAATGCTCCAAGAACCCTGTAATCACAATGCTCCATGCCCTTGTCATCACAAAGCTCCATGACGCATGTCATCAGAATGTTCCATGGCCTTCTCCTCACAGTGCTCCATGCCCTTGTCATCACAATGCTCCAAGACCCCTGTAATCACAATGCTCCATGCCCCTTTTCATCAGAATGCTCCTAGAGATTTGTCATCACAAGTCTCCATGGTCATCTCATCAGAATGCTCCAGGACCTTGTCAGCACCGTGCTCCATTCCCTTGTCATCACAATGCTCCATGACCCCTGTCATCACAATACTCCATGAATATTTTCAACCCTACGCTCCATGACCTTCTCATCACAATGCTCCATGACCAATATCATCACAATGCTCCATGACCACAGTCATCACAACACTCCATGACACCTGACAACACAATGATCCGGGACTCTTGTCATCACAATGCTCCATGACCCCTGTCATCACAATACTCCATGAACATTTTCACCCCAATGCTCCATGACACTTTTCATCACAATGCTCCATGCCCTTGTCATCCCTATGCTCCATGACCCCTGTATTCACAATGCTCCGTGATGCTTGTCATCACAGTGCTCCATGACAACTGTCATCACAAAGCTCCATGCCTTTGTCAGCAAAATGCTACATGACCTTGTCATTACAATGCTCTATGCGCTTGTCATCACAATACTCCATTACCATTGCCATCACAATCCTCCAAGAACCTTGGGATCGCATTGCTTCATGCCCTAGTCATCACAATGCTCCATGCTCCTTGAAATCAAAATGATCCATGACCTCTGTCATCGCAGTGCTCCAAACCCTTGTGATCACAATGTTCCATAACACTTGTCATCACAACGCTCCATGATGCCTGTCATCACAATATTCCATGCCCTAGTCATCACAATGCTCCATGCCCTTGTTATCACAATGTTCCAAGACACCTGTAATCAGAATGCTCCATGCCCCTTTTCATCAGTATGCTCCATGAGACCTGTCATCACAAGGCTCCATGGTTTTCTCATCACAGTTCTCCAGGACCATGTCATCACATTTCTTCACGACATTGTCATGAAAATTATCAATGGCCCTTCTCATCATAATTCTCCAAGCCCTAGTCATCACAATGCTCCATTATATTTGTCATCACAATCCTCCCTTACATTTGGCATCACAATGCTACATGCCACTGTCATCGCAATGGACCATGACATATGTCATCACAATGCTCCCTGACACCTGTCTTCACAATACTCCATGCCCTTGTCATCACAATGCTCCATGCCATTGTCATCACAAAGCACCATGTACACTGTCATCACAATAATCTATGAAACCTGTCAGACCAATGCTCCATGCCCCTGTCCCCACAATGCTCCATGCCCTTGTCATCACAATGCTCCATTACACCAGTAATCACAATGCTCCGTGACTCCAGTCATCACAATGCTTCATAACGTTCGTCATCACAACGGTCCATGCCCGCGTCATCACAAGGCTCTGTGACATTTGTAACCACAATGCTCCATGAACTTTTCATCACAATGCTCCGTGACCCTTGTCATCACAATGCTCCATGTCTTTGTCAGAACAATGCTCCATGACCCTTGTCATCACAATGTGCCATGCATTTTTCATGACAGTGATCCACAACCTTGTCATCACTATGCTCCATAAACCTTGTAATCACAATGCTCCATGCACTTCTCATCCAAATGCTCTCTCACATGAGATACCACAATGTTCCATCACTAGTCATCACAATCCTCCCTCACCCCTGTTATCACAATGTTCCATGACCCCTGTCATTCACAATGCTACATCCACTTATCAGCACAATGTTCCATGACCCCTGACATCACAATGTTCCATAACCCCTGTCATCAAAATGCTCCCTGACCCTTTTCATCCTAAAGCTCCATAACCCCTGGCATCACAATGTTCTATAACCCCTGACATCAAAATGTTCCATTACATTTTTCATCAAATTACTGCATGAACCTGTCATCAATATGCTCCCTGCCATTCTCATCACAATGCACCACACCCTTGTCATCAAAATGCTCCATGACATTTGTCATCACAAAGCTCCATGACCCTTGTCATCACAATGCTCGATGCCCTTCTCATCACAATGCTCCATGCCCTTGTCATTACAATCCCCCATGACCCATGTATCACCATGTACGGTGCCCTTGTCATCACAATTCTCCATGCCCACTCTCATCACAGTAATCCATGAAATATTTCAGACCAATGCTCAATGCCCTTCTCAACACAATGCTCCATTACCTCTGTCATAACATTGCTCCATGACCCCTGCCATCACAATGTTCCACGGCCTTGCCATCACAAGGCTCCATGACCCTTGTCATCACAATGCTTCAAGATCCCTCTAATCACAATGCTCCATGCCCTTGTCAACACAAAGCTCCATGACGCATGTCATCAGAAGGTTTCATGGCCTTCTCCTCACAGTGCTCCATGCCCTTGTCATCACAATGCTCCAAGACCCCTGTAATCACAATGCTCCATGCCACTTTTCATCAGAATGCTCCATGAGACTTGTCATCACAAGTCTCCATGGCCTTCTCATCACAATGCTCCAGGACATTGTCATCACCACGCTACATTCCCTTGTCTTCACAATCCTCCATGACCCCTGTCATCACAATACTCCATGAATATTTTCAGCCCAATGCTCCATGACCTTCTCATCACAATGCTCCATGACCAATATCATCACAATGCTACAAGACCCTTGTAATCACAATGCTCCATGAACATTTTCAGCCCAATTCTCCATTACCCTTGTCATCACAATGCCATGCCCTTGTCATCCCAATGCTCCATGACCCCAGTATTCACAATGCTCCGTGACGCTTGTCCTCACAGTGCTCCATGACACCTGTCATCACAATGCTCCATGCCTTTGTCTGCAAAATGCTACATTACCTTATCATTACAATGCTCTATGCGCTTGTCATCACAATAAACCATTACCATTGTCATCACAATCCTCCATGAACCTTGGGATCACTTTGCTTCATGCCGTTGTCTTCAAAATGCTCCATGCTCCTTGAAATCAAAATGATCCATGACCTCTGTCATCACAATGCTTCAAACCCTTGTGATCACAATGTTCCATAACACTTGTCATCACAACGCTCCATGATGCCTGTCATCACAATACTCCATGCCCTTTTCATCACAATGCTCCATGACCTTTGTCATCACAATTCTCAATACACTTGTCATCACAATGTTCCCTGACACTTGTCGTCAGAATGCTCCTTGAAGCCTGTCACGAAAAGGCTCCATGCCTTTTTCATCACAAACCCCCATGAAATTTTCATCACAATGCTCCATGCCATTGTCATCAAAATACTCCACAAGCTTGTCATCAGAATGCTCCATGACAATTTTCATCACAGTTCTCCATGCACTTGTCAGCACAATGCTCCCTGACCCTTGTCATCACAATGTTCCAAGCCATTGTCATCACAATGCTCCATTACCTTTGTCATCAGAATCCTCCATGACACTTGGCATCACAATGCTCCATGCCATTGTCATCACAATGGACTATGACATATGTCATCACAATGCTCCCTGCCACCTCTCTTCACAATACTGCCTGACCTGGTCATCACAATGCTCCATGCCCTTGTCATCACAATGCGCCATTTCAACTGTCATCACAATAATCCCTGAAACTTATTAGATCAATGCTCCATGCGCTAGTCATCACAATGCTCCATGATCCCTGTCATCACAATGGTCCGTGACTCCAGTCATCACAATGCTTCATAACGTTTGTCATCAGAACGGTCCATGCCCGCGTCAACACAATGGTCTGTGACCTTTGTAACCACAATGCTCCATGAACTTTTCATCACAATGCTCCGTCACCCTTCTCATCAAAATGCTCCATGTCTTTGTCAGAACAATGTTCCATGACCCTTGTCATCACAATGTACCACGCGCTTTTCATCACAATGATCCACAACCTTGTCATCGCTATGCTCCATAAACCTTGTAATCAGAATGCTTCATGCACTTCTCATCCAAATGCTCTCTCACCTGAGATATCACAATGTTCCATCACTAGTCATCACAATCCTACCGCAACCCTTTAATCAAAATGTTCCATGACCCCTGACATCACAATATACCATAACCACTGTCATCAAAATGCTCCATGACACTTTTCATCCCAAAGCTCCATGACCCTTGGCATCACAATGTTGTGTAACCCCTGTCATCAAAATGTTACATTACATTTTTCATCAAATTGCTTCATGACCCTGTCATCAAAATACTCCCTCTCCTTCTCATCACAATGCACCACATGCTTGTCATCAAAATGCTCCATGACCGTTGTCATCACAAAGCTCCAAGACCATTGGCATCACAATGCTCCATGTCATTGTCATCACAATGCTCCATGAACCCTCTCATCCCATTGCTCCATGCCCTTGTCATCACAAAGCTCCATGACATTTGTCATCACAATTCTCGATGCCCTTCTAATCAAAATGCTCCATGCACTTTTCATCACAATCCTCCATGACCCATGTATCACAGTGTTCCGTGCCCTTGTCATCACAATGCTCCATGCCCACTCTCATCAAAATAAACCATGAAGCCTTTCAGGCCAATGCTCAATGCCCTTCTCATCACAATGCTCCATTACCTCTGTCATAACAATGCTCCATGACCCCTGCCCTCACAAAGTTCCATGACCTTGTCATCACAAGGCTCCATGACACTTGTCATCTCAATGTTCCAAGACCCATGTAAGTACCATGCTCCATGCCATTTTCATCACAAAGCTCCATGACACATGTCATCAGAATGTTCCATGGACTTCTCATCACAATGCTCCATGCCCTTGTCATCACAATGATCCAAGACCCCTGTAATCACAATGCTCCATGACCATTTGCATCTCAATTCTCCATGAACCCTGTCATCACAATGCACAATGCCCATCATCATAATGCTTCAGGCTATTGTCATCACAATGAAATCAAAATTATCCTTGACCTCTGCCATCATAATGCTCCAAACCCTTGTGATCACAATGTTCCATAACAGTTATCATCACAAATCCCCATGACGCTCATCATCACAATTATCCATGGTCTTCTCATCACAATGCTCCATGACCTTTGTCATCACAATGCTCAATACACTTGTCATCAAAATGCTCCCTGACACTTGTCGTCAGTATGCTCCTTGAACCCTGTCATGACAATGCTCCATGCCTTTTTCATCACAATGATCCGTGCCCTTTTCATCACAATGCTCCAAGATCACTGTAATCACAATGCTCCATATCCTTGTAATCATAAAACTCCATGAAGCATGTCATCAGAATGCTCCATGGCATTCTCATCACAATTCTCCATGCCCTAGTCATCACAATGCTCCAAGACCCCTGTAATCACAATGCTCCATGCCCCTTTTCATCAGAATGCTCCGTGAGATTTGTCATCACAGGTCTCCATGGTCATCTCATCACAATGCTCCATAACCCCTGTCATCACAATAATCCATTGACATATTCAGCCCAATGCTCCACGACCTACACATCACAATGCTCCATGGCCAATATCATCACAATGCTCCATGACCACTGTCATCACAACACTCCATGACTCCTGACAACACAATGATCCGGGATCTTTTCATCAAAATGCTCCATTCCCTACACATCACTATGCTCCATGACCCCTGTCATCACAACACTCCATGTATAGTTTCAGACCACTGTTCCATGACACTTGTCATCACAATGATCCATGCCCTTGTCATCCCAATGCTCCATGACCCCTTTATTCACAATGCTCCATGACGCTTGTCATCACAGAGCTCCATGACACATGTCATCACAATGCTCCATGCCTCTGTCAGCAAAATGCTACATGACCTTGTCATTACAATGCTCTATGCTCTTGTCATCACAATACACCATTTCCATTGTCATCACAATCCTCCATGAACCTTGGGATCACATTGCTTCATGTCCTTGTCATCAAAATGCTCCATGCTCCTTGAAATCAAAATGATCCATGACCTCTGTCATCACAATGCTCCAGACACTTGTGATCCCAATGTTCCATAACGCTTGTCATCACAATGCTCCATGATGCTTGTCATCACAAAATTCCACACCCTTTTATCACAATGCTCCATGACCTTTGTCATCACAATTCTCATTACACTTGTCATCACAATGCTCCCTGACACTTTTCATCAGAATGCTCCTTGAACCCTGTCAGGAAAAGGCTCCATGCCTTTTTCATTACAATGCCCCATTCCGTTTTCATCACAATGCTCCATGACTGTTGTCATCACAATGCTCCATGCCTTTGTCTGAAAAATATTCCATGACCCTTGTCATCACAATGTGCCATTCACTTTTCATCACAACGGTCCAGAAAATTGTCATTGCAAAGCTTCATAAACCTTGTAATCACAATGCTCCGTACATTTCTCATCAAAATGCTCTTTCACCAGAGATATCACAGTGTTCCATCACTAGTCGTCACAATACTCCCTCACCCCTGTAATCACAATGTCCCATGACCCCTGTCATCACAATGCTACATCCCTTTATCATCACAATGTTCCATGACCCCTGACATCACAATATTCTATAACCCCTGTCATCAAAATGTTCCAATACACTTTTCATCATATTGCTGCATGACCCTGTCATCAAAATATTCCCTGCCCTTCTCATCACAATGCACCATGCACTTATCATCAAAATGCTCCATGACCTTTGTCATCACAAAGCGCCATGACCCTTGGCATCACAATGCTCCATGTCATTGTCATCAAAATGCTTCATGAACCCTCTCATCACATTGCTCCATGCACTTGTAATCACAACGCTCCATGACACTTGTCATCACAATGCTCGATGCCCTTCTCATCACAATGCGCCATGACCTTGTCATTACAATCCTCCATGACCCATGTATCACAGTGTTCCATTCCCTTATCATCACAATGCTCTATGCCCACTCTCATCACAATAATCCATTAAACATTTCAGACCAATGCTCCATGCCCTTCTCATCACAATGCTCCTTTACATCTGTCATGACAATGCTCCATAACACCTGCCATCACAATGTTCCACGGCCTTGTCATCACAAGGCTCCATGACACTTGTCATCACAATGCTCCACGAACCCTCTAATCAAAATACTCCATGCCCTTTTCATCAAAAAGCTACATGACGCATGTCATCAGAATGTTCCATGGCCCTGTCACCGCAATGCTCCATGCCCTTGCCATCACAATGCTCGAAGAACCTTGTAATCAAAATGCTCCATTCCCACTCTCATCACAGTAATCCATGAAACATTTCACACCAATGCTTCCTGTCCTTCTCATCACAATGCTCCATTACACCTGTCATAACAATGTTCCATGACCCCTGCCATCACAATGTTCCACGGCCTTGTCATTCACAAGGCTCCATGACATTTGTCATCACAATGTCCCAAGACCCCTGTAATCACAATGCTCCATGCCCTTGTCATCACAAAGCTCCATGACTCATGTCATTAGAATGTTCCATGGACTTCTCATCACAATGCTCCAAGACACTTTTTATCACAATGCTCCATGCCCCTTTTCATCTCAAAGCTCCATGAATCCTATCATCACAATGCACCATGCCCATTATCATAATGCTTCAGGCTATTTTCTTCACAATGAAATCAAAATGCTCCATGACCTCTGTCAACTCAATGCTCCAAACCGTTGGGATCACAATGTTCCATAACACTTCTCATCACAACAACCCATGATGCTCATAATCACAATTATCCATGGTCTTCTCATCACTATGCTCCATAACCTTTGTCATCACAATGCTCAATACACTTGTCATCACAATGCTCCCTGACACTTGTCGTCAGTATGCTCCTTGAACACTGTCATGACAAGGCTCCATGCCTTTTTCATCACAATGATCCATGCCCTTTTCATCACAATGCTCCATGACCCCTGTAATCACAATGCTCCATGCCGCTTGTCATTATAGCGCTCCATGACGCTCGTCATCACAATTATCCATGGTCTTCTCATCACAGTGCTCCACGGTCTTGCCATCACAATGCTCCATGCCCTGGTCATCACAATGCTCTATGTTCCCTTTCATCACAATTCTCCACGTTCTTGGCATCACTATGTTCCATGACACTTCCCATCACAGTGTTAAATGCTTTGTCATCACAATACTGCACAAGCTTGTCATCAGAATACTCCATGACCCTTGTCATCACAATGATCCATGACCCCTGTCATCACAGTGCTCCATGAGACCTATCATCACAATGCTCCATGCCCCTTGTCATTACAGTGCTCCATGATGCTCGTCACCAGAATTATCCATGGTCTTCTCATCACAGTGCTCCACTGTCTTGCCATAACAATGCTCCATGCCCTGGTCATCACAATGCTCCATGTCCCTTGTCATCACAATTTTCCACGTCCTTGTCATCACAATGCTCCATGACAGTTCTCATCCCCATTTTACATGCTCTTGTCATCACAATTCTCCATGCACTTGTCATCGCAATGTCCCATGACCCCGGTCATTGCAAGCTCCATGCCTTTGTCATCACAATGCTCCATTACCTTTGTCATCACAATCCTCCATAACACTCGGCATCACAATGCTCCATGCCATTGTCATCACAATGGAACATGAAATATGCCATCACAATGCTCCCTGACACCTGTCTTCACAATACTCCATGACCTTGTCATCACAATGCTCCATGCCCTTTTCATCACAATGTGCCATGCCCACTGTCAACACAATTATGCATGAAACTTGTCAGACCAATGCTCCATGCTCCTGTCATCACAATGCTACATGACCCCGTCATCACAATGCTCCGTGTGTCCCGTCATCACAAGACTCCATGACGTGTGTCACCACAAATTCAATGCCCTCATCATCACAAGGCTCTGTGAAATTTGTCACCACAACGCTCCATGAACTTTTCATCAAAATGCTCAATGTTATTGTCATCACAATGCTCCAAGAAAGCTCTCATCACATTGCTCCATGACCTTGTCATCACAAAGCTCCATGACGCATGTCATCAGAAGGCTCCATGGCCTTCTCATCACAATGTTCCATGCCATTGCCATCACAATTCTCCATTAACCCTGTCATAACAGTGCTCCATGACCCCTGCCATCACGATGTTCCATGGCCTTGTCATCACAAGGCTCCATGACCCTTCTAATCACAATGCTCCAAGACCTCTGTAATCACAATGCACCATGCCCATCATCAAAATGCTTCATGCTATTGTCATCACAATGAAATCAAAATGCTCCATGATCTTTGTCATCACAATGCTCCAAATCCTTGTGACCAAAATATTCCATAACACTTATCATCACAATGCCCCATGACGCTCGTCATCACAATTATCCACGGTCTTCTCATCACAATGCTCCATGACCTTTTTCATCACAATGCTCAATACACTTGTCATCACAATGCTCCCTGACACTTGTCCTCAGTATGCTCCTTGAACCCTGTCATGACAAGGCTCCATGCCTTTTTCATCACAATGTTCCATGCCCTTGTCATCACAAAGCTCCATGATGCATGTCATCAGAAAGTTCCATGGACATCTCATCCCAATGCTCCATGCCCTTGTCATCACAATACCCCAAGACCCCTGTAATCCCAATGCTCCATTCCCCTTTTCATCAGAATATTCCATGAGACTTGTCATCACAAGTCTCCATGGTCTTCTCATCACAATGCTCCAGTACCTTGTCATCACAAGCCTCCATGGCCCCTGTCATCACAATACTCCATGAAAGTTTTCAGCCCAATGCTCCTTGACCTTCTCATCACAATGCTCCATGACCCCTGTCATCACAATGCTCCATGACTCCTGTCATCACAACGATCCATGAACACTGACAACACAATGATCCGGCACTCTTGCCATCAAAATGCTCCATGCCCTTGTCATCCCAATGCTCCATGACCCCTGTAATCACAATGCTCCGTGACGCTTGTCATCACAGTGCTCCATGAACCTTGTCATCACAATGCTCCATGCCTTTGTCAGCAATATGCTACATAATCTTGTCATCACAATGCTCCATGCGCTTGTCATCACAATCCTTCATGACACTTTGGATCATATTGCTTCATGCCCTTGGCATCTCCCTCTTGCCTTTCTGGTTTTTACTGATTTTCGGATGTCCCTTTTGACCCGTGGGAAGTGACAATTCTTTGTAGTGTGGATTTGCATTGTGCGCTTGCTTGATTGTCCAAAAAGGTCGTTTGCATTTTCTCCTGTATATATTCAGGAGAAAACGCATACACCCTTTTTGGCCAAGTGCATCATTGTCGAAGTTGTGATGCTTTTCCTGTGCTTTAAAGGCGATTCCAATTTACCTCATGAAATATGTTTTGTGCAATTCTGCCTCATTTTCAAGTCAGCTTCGTTGCCTTCCCTCAACAGATTTTTGGAAGACAGTAGTCCTTTATAACTGTAGGTTTGTGAATTGCTGTGCCCGTGAGCTCCAATTTTCAAATCCCATTTTTGGGAGCTGACTGCAAATCCACAATTTTGCTTCAGGACCTATACTTGTTCCAGGGGTGGCTATACTGTTCCCTGCAGGTGGCTGAGGCTTTGGTTAATTCTTCTTCCTGACGGGAATTTACAGTGACATGTGCCCGTCCAAAAGCCTACATCTACTCTCTGATTGGTTCTCCCTCTTCCCTTTCATCCTCTGCACAATTAGCAAACTGTTAGAACCAGGAGGTTATAGGGGCTGGCTCTCCTAAGTTGGGAGATTGATAGTAAAGCTGTTGGAATGCCAAACAGGAGCACGAGGATCGGAAAATTTAGGAGACTTTTAGAAACCTTTCACCATCACAGGGTGTCCATTCTCTAGGTTTCCCATACATGTTATAACTGTAGTGATATTCCCTACTACCTGGAGATTTGGTATCCATGGAATCGTGGCATGCATTAGTACTTTAAAGGGTCTGCATTTTCGCTCCCAATCTCACCAGTCCTCTCAGTCCCAAGTGTCCAGCCTTATGTCTCATCCAGCTGTCTTTACAGATAGGGTCATTCCCGGTTTCATCAGAACCCCTGAAGGAATTGTGTAAGAATTTCGCTGTTTTTTGTTTGTTTTTGAAATTCATTTTTATAATGGGGTTGAGCTGATTTTCACTGACGTGTTTATGCCAGTCTAGACACACTTGATTCCCTTATGAAGACAAATCAATACATAGGTTTTAAGATTCTCACTAGTCAGATATATTCCTCTGCGGGTAATAGGGGGTTTGAGTCCCATTCACTGAGGAAGGGGTAGGTCTCGTCTGTTCTCTATTTGGTTTATGGAATGGTACCTGTGCTAATATCAAACTCTGATTTTATGCATCACCCCACCTCCCCTTTCCCATTAAACAGGCATAAGAGTGTTTTCTAAATGTGAGACTCTGTTCTCTTTCTTAATTCAGTTCATGTGTTGTGATGTTGACATTCCCTCTGTAAGTGATATCTTATGAATAGATTCTTTTTCTGTGTGACTAATTTCACTTAGAATCATCATACCTAAATCCACTCTTTATGCTGCTACTGGCCTTATGACATTGATTTCATGTCTGAGTGATATTCCGTTGTACAAAATTACCACAAGTAATTTATGCATTTCTCTTTTTCCTGGGATAATTTAGGTGTACCGAAGTTGAGGTTCTTGTATGCAGAGCAGCCCTAAACTTTGGGGTGCCTGTGTGTTGTCGATATTTAGTCTTCCCAAGTTATATGTCCATGAGTTGAAGTCCCCTTTGCTCGGGGGCTTTGTATTTAAATGTTTTAGGAAACAGCATACACTTCTTCAGAGTGGCTCTTGGATATTTATACCCCACCCATCAGCGTGACTAGGCTCTCTGTTCTCCATGGCCTCTCCAGCATTTCTGGTTTGTACACATTTTTTGGATAGCCTTTCTGAGCAGTGGAAATTGAGACTTCTTTGTTGTGCGGATTTGCATTTCCTGCTTGCTTGGTTGGCCAAAAACTCTGTATGTGTTTTTTTCCTGAAGATATTCACGAAAAAATGGCATACACCCTTTTGCCCAACTGCATCATTTTAGAAATTCTGCTGCTTTTCATATGCTTTAAATGTGAGTACAATCTACCTTTTGAAATCTGTTTCCTGCAATTCTGCCTCTCATTCAGATCCTCTTCGTTGCCTTACCTGAATATATTTTTGGACTTTGGTTATCATTTATATCTTTGCAGGTCTTTGAATTGTCTGCTCCTGAGCTCCATTTTACAACTCGCTTTTATTGTGAGCTCGCCGCCAAACCATTGGATTGCTTCTGGCCCTATTCTGGTTCTGAGGAGGCAGGCTGAGCCTTTGGTTAATTCTTGTTCCTAATGGGAAATTAGAGTGACATGTGCCTGTCAAAACTCCTACAGCTTATCTCTCATTGGTTCCCCCCTTCCCATTTATCCTCTGTACAAATTGCAAACTGTGTGAAACAGGAGGTTAAAGGTGCTGATTCTCCAAGAGGGGATATTGTTAATAATGTGGCTGGAATGGCGAACCCCAGCACCAGGAGATCAAAAATGAGGTGCATTTTAGACACCTTTCCTGAGCACACGGTGTATATTCATCTCGGTTTCGCAGGCATGTTTTCGCTGTCAGAAGATTCCCTTGAACCTGCCGATTTGGGACCCATGGAATGGGTACCAGGCAGTATTACTTTTAAAGGTCTGCATTTCCTCGCCCAGCGTCTCTAACATCTCTTAGCGTGCATAGCTTCCAGCCTTATATATCATCCTGCTGTGGGTCTACATGTGTTCAATCCATGTTACATCGTAGCCCTTCAACAAAAGTTGTAAGAATTTTTGTCTGTCTCACTGTTTTTATAAATATTTTTAAATTTATTTTTATATTGGTTACAGCTGATTTTCAAAGCTCTGTTTTTTGCTGCTGTACATCCACTTGATTCATGTACTGTGAGACAACAATAAATTATTTTTCAGATGCTTACGAGTCATATGTATTATTGTCCAGTGACTTGAGTGGACTGAGTGCAGTTCTTTGAGGTACCGTGTAGGCCTTGTCAGTTATTCAGTTTGGTACTTGGAATGGTTTATTTGCTAATTTCAACCTCCTGGATAATACCTCACCATTCCCCACCATTCCCATTTACCAGCCTTATGTCTATTTTCTATATATTTGACTATGTTTCTGTTTTGTAGTTTATTTCATGTGTAGCCATGTTTCATTCCACCTTTAAGTGACATCTTATGATATGTGTCTTTTTCTTTCTGACATATGTCACTTAGAATGATCGTATGTAACTCCTCCAGAGTTGTTCCAACTGCCCTTATTTCATTGATTTCGGGATGAGTAATATTCCACTCTACATAAGTACCCCATCTCTTTTATCCATTTTATCCTTCCAGGTACATTTAGGTTATATCCAAGTGGAGGCCCTTTTTATCAGAGAGGTGGTAAACGTTGGGGTGCCTGTTTTCTGTCCATTTTTGTTTTTCCCAAGTTATACGCCCATGAGTGCAAGTGCCCTTTGCTCTGTAGCTCAGTTTTCAGATGTTTTAGCAAAAACAATACACTTCTCCAGAGTGCCCATTGGCAAATTAAATTTCCACTATCAGCCTCACAGGGCTCCCTTTTCTCCTCACCCTGTCCTGCATTTCTGGTGTTTACACTTTATGTGGATGGCCCTTCTGACTGATGTGAAGTGATACATTTTGTAGTATTGATTTCCAGTGCCCACCTGTTTGGTTGGATAAAAAGTGTGTATGGCCTTTACTTGAATATATTCAGAAAAAAATGCATACGCCCTTTTGGGCCAACAGCATCATTGGCGATGTTCAGCCCCTTTTCTTGTGCTTTAATGGGGAGTCCTTTCTACCTCTTCAAATCTGTTTCCTGCCACACCCCCTTGCTTACAAGTCCTTTTCTGTGACTTACCTCAAGACATTTTTCAACAATAGATATTTTCAACTCTGCAGTTTCATGAATTTTAGTGCCCCTGAGTTCCATTTTTCAACTTGTGTTTTTGGAAACTCGACACAAAACAGTGGGATTTCCTCTAGACCTATTCTGTTTCCGTGGGCAATTCTAGCCTTTGATGAATTTGTCTTCCAGATTGGAAATTAGAGTGGCATGTGCCTGTCCAAACAACTAAGACTTGTCTCTAAATGTTTCTCATCCTTCCGCTTCATCCTCTGGACTAATTCCAAACTGTGTGCAACAGGATGTTGACGGTGCTGATATCCCCAAGTGAGGAGATTGTTAGGAAATATGCTGTAGGGGTGAACCCGAGCACCAGGCGATGAGGAGATGAGGTGCCTTTTCCAAACTCTTTCCGATCAAACGGTGTACCATCCTCTAGGTGTGACAGGCATGTTTTAGCTGTAGGAAGGGTCCCGTGCATGGAAGGAGAACACCAGGGATTTTTCCAAATCAGTGCCTCCCCGTACCCCAAACTGGGGAATTTTTAAGCTACAGCTACACGTATGTCCATTAAGGGCCTTGGGAAATAGGCAGAGCCCAAACTTTAGAGGATTGAAATCTTCAGGGTCAGAAGCGTTCACCATGGGCCTTGCTTAGGTTACATTTTATCTGTCATTGATAGATGATGTCAATAAAAATATCTATTCTTTTTCAGATTATTTCCCCTTATAGGTTATTGCAAAATATTCAGTGTAGTTCCCTGTGCTATACAGTAGTTCCTTGTTGATGATCTATTTTATACATAGCAGTGTGTATGTGTTAATCCCAAACTGTTAATTTATCCCTTCTCCTACCTTCCCCCTTTGGTAATAATAAATTATAAGATTTTATACTTCTCAGAAATGGCGGAGCTGAAAGAGAGGTATCCTTTTCAATGGAAAAGCATTCAAAACAAGATTGAAGCTTCAGCCAAGAGTATTCGATGTACATCCATGGAAATAAATCACTTCATTTCTCTAATGTTGACCTGACAAATAAGACAGACGTCTTCACTGAACTTGCTTATAGTAAAGTGATGGAAATATCAAATGTAAGTCTTAGAAACATCTTATTTTACCCGAGCATTATACACTGCTCTATGTTAACTACAGTTTGGCTCACACATCTGTTCATTGAAGTTACAATGTTCTCAATTTCTGTTACTGATCCTCCAGAGTGGACCCCAACAGGATTCACCGTGCCCAGTGTCATTGGAGCCAAGAGATCAAGACTGAGTTTGCTTCAGAAGCAAAGGAAACATTATTTTGAAAACAGAATGGAGAGGTGAGAGCGTGCAGTCCCCCACGGGCTGTGGGTTGGGCTGCTGTGTAGGGATCCCGGCAGAGTCAGTGGGAGGGAGGGGATGGAGCTCTTGAGGGCTGGGTTGGCTGCAGCTCAGGCTCTATGCCGTGGAGTCTGCATGGGACTCCGCTAGCTGAGGTGTCGACCCAGCCATTCTGCACTAGGAAATCGGGTCTGAAGTGCCGGGTGTGGGACCTCTGCATGCGGAACACTAGGAGCACGTGAAATTAGACAAAGCACAAAGGAAATACAGGTTAGACTTTATTTTATTGCCCAGATTCTCTTTTTATCTCCCAGGAATTTTTAATGAATGTTGCCGGAGACGAACCCCTCCTCTGCTTTTTGTTCCGTTCCTCAATCTTGGGGTGCTGAGGGTGCAGACCCCTCTTTTGTAACTGCTTCATGCTGTGGTGGGAGCCCTGATACCTGGGGGGAGGGGCAAAACGTCTCCCCACCAGCCTCCAGGTGAGGTTGATTGTCCCAAGGCCTCCTGCCTCACTTCTCGTCCGCCTGAGCACCAGCATTGGAAGTGTTATAGATTCTAATGACCTTTAAGGGTCCAGGAAAGAGATGCGCAGAGATGCTGAGGTGGCAGGTTTCACCCCACCCCACATTTTTTCAGTGACATTAGGCTGACTTTTTTGCCAGCCTAGATGCTCTGACCAGTAGTCTGTGCTTTCTTTAATTAGGTCCCTGAATAAATGTACAAACAGCACCATGTGTCAGAACCCTGCCCGCGCAACTCCCAGACAGTCCAGGGTCAGTGGTGATCCAGGACCATGACGTCCACTGAGTCAACGGCCTTTAGAAGTAGCCAGCAGTCCAGCCGGTCATATTGGCCACCATCACCGCGGTGTCTGTAGGGTTTTCTATGGTGAAAGCGTGATATACGTTTCCCCCGCCAAGCTTATTAGCTCCCCTCTGGGTGCAGTAAGTCCTGCAAGCAGTAGTCTGCTCTTTCAGGGCACAGTCTTGTTGTTTTCTGAGAGAAACTCCAGGTCAAGTGATGGTCAAACGAGTCATCTTGGGGGCCCGTTTCCCCCGTTTGTCTCTCTGGAGGTTGGAGTTGGAGGGCCTCCTCACTCGAGGTCAGTGTGTCCACAGAGCGACCCCTGCAACATCAGGGCATGATGGGTGGTTAGGATCACGACGTGGGGTCCTTTTCCCTTAGGAGGTAGCTGGCCTTGTGGGCTGCTGATTTCTAGCTTTTTAGATACCCCAGTATCCTGACCTGATGAGTCGGTGGGCAAAGCCCTTGGTGACCATAGTTTATCATACCTGAAGGGCATTCTTGTGTTGCTCCATTTCAAGTGGTCCCAGTTTTTTCACTAAGGCTCCAAGGGCAATTAACCTTTGACCGGGTATGTAATGGTCAAAGGGTTTAGCTAAATTAGGGAGTTCCTGGGCAAGGGTCTGAATTGACTGCTCTTTCCATTCTTGAAAGGCCGCTTCTGGATTCTATACAAAAGGATCATCATCTTTTCGTGTCAGTGTTTCATGTAGAGGCCCAGCTATTAGACTGTAGTTAGGGATCCAGATGCAGAAAACCTTGGCCTCCCCAGGAACCCCTAAGCTGTCTTCTAGTTTTAGAAGAGGTAAGGCTGCAAATGGCTTCTTCCCTATCCTGGGATGCGTTTCTCCGAATATCTGTGAGAATGAAGCCCAGGCATGTCACCTGAGCCTGGGATATTTGAGCCTTTTTCTTGGACACCTTCTATCCTTCATTGGCTAGGTAGTTTAGAGGCGTCTTTAGTAGGCCTAGCGATCAGAATGTCATCTGCATATTGAAGGAGGGTTCCCTTTTACAGAGGTAGAACGTTTAGCTCTTTAGAGGACATTTCCCCAATGATGGTGTGGGGATTTTTGTACCGTTGGGGCAGGACGGACCAGCATTATTGCTTTTGTTGCATGTTGTGTCCTGCCACTCACAAGCCAAAAATTCTTGTGACTCTGAGATGAATGGAATACAGAAGAAGGCATCATTGAAGTGTAATACAGAATGCCATGGCCTGGTGGATGGTAGAATTTCCAGCAGGGTGTAGTAAATAGGAGCTACTGGATGTATATCCTCGGTGGCTTCACTGACTGTCCTGATATCCTTTACCAGGTCTCCAGCAGCCCATGGGGCTCTCGTGGTCAGGCCAATCCCAGTATATGGAGCTCACCTGGGCTGCACCACCCATCCCCACAGCCCACAGGGCTCTCGTGTTCAAGTCCCTCCCAGGGTATGGAGCTCACCTGTGCAGCTACCCAGCAGCCCATGGGGCTCTCATAGTCAGGCCCTTCCCAGGATACAGAGCTCCCATGGGCAGGTAATCATGCAGGGCTGGACACACAGGAACTGTGCACATAGCCCACCTTGCAGAGAACCCCCAGCTCACCTGTCGCTCACAGCTGACACAGAATACCTCAGAGCAGGACTTGAACTAACAAACAGCAGCTCTGACAGGTCTGTGACCCTGGCTCTCACTCTGTGCAGCCTCTCTCTGCCTGGTCTTCCAGACACTTCCACTGCAGCCAGGGCACCAGGCCTCTGTCTCCACCCACCATCACTCCTCTCCCTTACTCCTGGGTTCCTCTCATTAGCATAGGGTCTTCTTGAATTTGTTTGCCACTCATGGACCAGATAAAATGATAAGTAAACAAGCGGCAGCTGCAGCCCCTTGTCTAGCCTGACTCTCAAGGGCCCACACCTGTTCCTTGGGCCTGGCCCGTTTAGCAAGGTTCATTTTCTGCTACTGTGAGCGCCTGAGGGGTGAGGATTGGCTGATTTGGGCAGCCTGACACTGCCTACCAGCCCTCCCCAGGTGTGCCTGGGTTGAGGTCAATATAAACACCTCTCCAGGCAGCTAGAGCCCCTTTAGCTGTGCCTGACGCCATATTCTCTGCCCCGTCAGCAGTGTCGGGGCTGGGGTGGTGGTAGGGAGTGAGGGGCCGTGGCTTTGTGGGTGGTCCAGTGTGAGTGGGGCTCTGCTGGACTTTACACAGGAGTTGCTAGGCTGCCACCTGCTAAAGAAGAGGATGTTTCATCCATACCTGCCACTGGAATTTCTCCCCAGGCAGAGGTGAGGAAATAAAAAAGCAGTGTGGGCCGTGGCAGGAGGGGTATCTCAGGCAGGGAAATGGAAAGCTTCCAGAAGAGCATCTGGGGCCAGGACCATCCTGACTGGCCTGCAGGCACCAAGTCGGCCTGCGTGCCGTCGCTGGTGTGGCTCCACAGCCCTTCCTGTAGGCTTGCAAGTGCTTGTACATATTCAGGTGTTTTACCTGGAAAGGGTGGGTAGAGTTCAGCTGCAGCAGGACTGGGGCTCAGCTCACATTTACTCACAGACGCCTCAACACAGTCCCCCCAGCTTTGCAATGAGGATGCTCCTTGTCGGGGGGAGCGCTGCTGACTCCATGCGAGACGATTTCCCACCTCTGAACAACTTAAGAATTTTTTACCACTGGAGCAAGTGCCCTGATACGATTTTCCTCTGTATAACTGGTGGGTTCTGTTTTTTTTTTTTCTTTTTTTCATTTTGGTTCAAGGTAGATTTTATTTATTCCTCTTTTTTTTTAAATTTGGAGATATAAACATGGAAATAATGCATTAATATAAAGACGTCTATGTGAAGGGAAATACTTTTTTTCTGTTTTCTTTTATTAAATGCTATTTATTTTTATTTGTTTAAATTTATTTCTTTTATACAGCAGGTTCTTATTGGATATCTATTTTATACATATAAGTGTGCACATGTGAATCCCAGTCTCCCAATTCATCCCACCACCACCCTCACATGGCGTTTCCCCCTTGGTGTCCATATGTTTGTTCTCTACATCTGTGTCTCTATATCTGCCCTGCAAACCGGTTCATCTGTACCATTTTTCTAGGTTCCACATATATGCAATTATATACAATATTTTTTTTCTCTTTCTGACTTACTTCACTCCGTATGACAGTCTCTAGATCCATTAAGGTCTCTACAATTGACCCAATTTCATTCCTATGTATGGCTGAGTAATATTCCATTGTATATATGTACCACATCTTTATCCATTCGTCTGTCTGTGGGCACTTAGGTTGCTTTCATTACCTGTCTATTGTAAATAGTGCTGCAATGAACATTGTGGTGAATGTGTATTTTTGATTTATGGATTTCTCTGGGTATATGCCCAGTAGTGGGATTGCTGGATTATATGGTAATTCTATTTTTACTTTTTTAAGGAACCTCCATACTGTTCCCCATAGAGACTGTATCAATTTACATTCCCAACAATAGTGGAAGAAGGTTCCTTTCCTCCATACCCTCTCCAGCATTTGTTGTTTGTAGATTCTCTGTTGATGCCCATTCTAACAGGTGTGACATGACACCTCATTGTAGTTTCGATTTCCATTTCTCTAATAATTAGTGATGTTCAGCAGATTTTCATGTGCGTACTGGCCATCTCTATGTCTTCTTGGAAGAAATGTCCATTTATATCTTCTTCCATTTTTGTATTGCGTTGTTTGTTTTATTAATATTGAGCTGCATGAGCTGTTTATATATATTGGAGATTAATCATTTGTCCATTGATTCGTTTGCAAATATTTTCTGCCATTCTGAGGGTTGTCTTTTCATCTTGTTTGTAGTTTCCTTTGCTTTGCAAAAGCTTTTACATTCCCTTAGGTCCCATCTGTTTAGTTTTCTTTTTTATTTCATTACTATAAGAGGTGGATCAAAAAAGATCTTGCTGTGATTTACGTCAGAGTATCCTTCGTAAGTTTTCCTCTCAGAGTTTTATACTATCCGGTCTTACATTAAGGTCTGTAATCCATTTTGAATATATTTTTATGTATGGTGTTGGGGAGTGTTCTAATTTCATTCTTTTACATGTAGCTGTCCATATTTCCCAGCACCAATGATTGAAGAGACTGTCTTATCTCCATTGTATAGTCTTGCCTCCTTTGTCATAGATTAGGTGACCATAGATGTGTAGGTTTATCCCTGTGCTTTCTTTTTTTTTTCCTTTTACACGTTTATTGGAGTGTAATTGCTTTACAATGGAGTGTTCGTTTCTGCTGTATAACAAAGTGAATCAACTATACATATACAAATATCACCAGATCCCCTCCCTCTTGCATCTCCCTCTCACACCCCATATCCCACCCCTTTATGTGGTCACAAAGCACCGAGCTGATCTCCCTGTTCTATGTGGCTGCTTCCCAGTAGCTATTGGTGTTACATTTGGTAATGTATTTATGTCCATGCAACTCTCTCACTTCGTCCGAGCTTACCCATCCCCCTTCCGGTGTCCTCAAGTCCTTTCTCTATGTCTGTGTCCTTAAACCTGTCCTGCCACTAGGTTCTTCAAAATCTTTTTTTTTTTCTTCATTAGATTCCGTATATCTCCGTTAACATACAGTATTTTTTTTTTCCCTTTCTGACTTCACTGTTTAGGACAGATTCTAAGTCCATCCACCTCAGTACAACTAACTCAGTTTTGCTTCTTTTTATGGCTGAGTAATACACCATTGTATATATGTGCCAAATCTTCTTTAAACTTTCATCTGTCGATGGACACTTAGGTTGCTTCCATGTGCTGACTATTGTAAATAGAGCTGCAATGAACATTTTTCTACATAACTCTTTTTGAATTATGGTTTTCACAAGGCAAATGCCCAGTAGTTGGTTTGTTGTGCCATATGGTACTTCTATTGTGAGTTACTTAAAGGAACCTCCATACTGTTCTCCCTAGTGCCCATATCAATTTACATTCCCACCCACAGTGCAAGTGTGTTCCCTTTTCTCCAATAAAGGCCTCTCCAGCATTTATTGTTTTGTAGATATTTTTGATGATTGCCAATCTGACTGCTGTGAGGTGATACCTCATGGTAGTTTTGATTTGCATTTCTCTAATGATTAGTAATGTTCTACATCCTTTCATGTGTTTGTTGGTAATCTGTATATCTTCTTTGGATAAATGTCTATTTAGGTCTTCTGCCCGTTTTTGGATTGGGTTGTTTGTTTTTGTGATATTAAGCTACATGAGGTGCTTGTAAAGTTTGGAGATTAATCCGTTGCCAATTGCTTCATTTGAAAATATTTTCTCCCATTCTGAGGGTTGTTTTTGCATCTTGTTTATGTTTTCCTGTACTGTGTAAAAGCTTTTAAGTTTCATTAGGTCCCATTTGTTGATTTCTGTTTTTATTTCCATTTCTCTAGGAGGTGGGTCCAATAGGATCTTGCTGTGATTTATGTCATAGAGTGTTCTGCCTATGGTTTCCTCTAAGTGTTTTATAGTGTGTGGTCTTATATTTAGATCTCTAATCAATTTAGAGTTTATTTTTGTGTATAGTGTTATGGAGTGCTCTAATTTCATTCTTTTATGTGTAGGGGTCCAGTTTATCCAGCACCAAATACTGAAGAGACTGTCTTTTCTCCATTGTATATCCTTAGCTCCTTTGTCATAGATGAGATAGCCATAGGTATGTAGGTTTATCTCTGGGCTTTCTGTCCTGTTCCATTGATCTGTGTTTATGCCAATCTACATACACTTGATTCCTTTATGCAGACATATAAATACATAGGTTTCAAGGTTATTACCAGTCAGATATATTCCTCTTCAGTGAATAGGGTGTTTTGTGTCCAGTTCATTGAGAAAGGAGTAAGTCTTGTCTATTACATATTTGGTATATGGAATGGGATCTGTGCTAATTTCAAACTCTGCTTTTACACATCACCCCACGTCACCTTTCCCCTTAAGGAGGAATAAGTGTGTTTTCTAAATGTGTAACTCTGTTCACATTTGAAATTCAGTTCATGTGTAGCCATGTTTACATTCCCTCTATAAGTGATATATTACAATAAATTTTTTTTTCTTTGTGGATCATTTCACTTAGCATCATCATACCTAAAGCCACTCATTATGCTGCTATTGGCCTTATGACATTGATTTTATGTCTGAGTGACATTCCATTGTATATAAGTACCACAACATCTATATCCATTTTTTTCCCTTTCCTGGGATATTTAAAGTGTACCAAAGTCGAGGTTCTTGTAAACAGAGCAGCCCTAAAGTTTGGGCTGGCTGTGTGTTGTGGATTTTTAGTTTTCCCAAAATACACGTTCTTGAGTGGAAGTGTGCTATGCTCTGTAGCTCTGTTTTAGAAAACAACATACAGTTCTCCAGAGAGGCTGTTGGCAATTTACATCCTGTCCATCGGCATAACCAGACTCCCTTTTCTCCATGGCCTGTCCTGCATTTGTGGTTTTTACACTATTTGTGGATGGCCCTTTTGAATGGAGGTAAGGGACACTTCTCTGTAGTGTGGATTTGCAATGCCTGATGGCCTGCTTGCCCAAAAAGGGCGTCTGCATTTTTTCCCGAATATATTCAAGAAAATAGACATACTCCCTTTCGGCCTAGGGCAAAATTGTCGAAGTTCTGTCACTTTTCATGTGCTTTAAAGACAACTCCAATCTACCTCTTGAAATCTGTTTCCTTCAATTCTGCCTTGCATTCAAATCCTCTTCAATGCCTTACCTCAATATATTTCTGGATGATAGTTGTCCTTTATAACTCTGCAAGTTTGTGAATTGCTGTGCCCCTGATTTCCATTTTTCAACTGGCCTCTTTGTGAGCTGGCTGCAATACCGCAGCATGGCTGTAGGCCCTAGTCTGGTTCAGGGGTGTCAGGCTGAGCCTTTGTTTAATTCTTCTTGCTGATGGGAACCTAGAGTGACATGTGCCCATCCAAACACCTACAGCTAATCTCTCATTTGTTTCCCCTCTTCCTGTTCATCCTCTGCACAATTTGCAAACTGTGCATAACAGGAGGCTAAAGGCGCTGACACTCCAAGTGGGGGGATTTTTAGTAATGCAGATGGAATGGCGAAGCCGAGCATGACAAAAGGAAAAATGAGGTACCTTTTAGAAAACTTTCCCAATTACACAGTGTACCATCCACTGGGTTTCCCATGCATGCTTTAACTGTAGGAAGATTCCCTTAAACTTGGAGAGTTGGGACCACTAGAATGGGTAGTACACAGTATTGCTCTAAGTGGTGTTCTTTTGCTCACACAAACTCAACAATCTTGTCAGCCCCAAGTGTCCAGTTTTATGACTCATCCAGCTGTGGGTGTAAAGGTGGACAATCCAGGTTGCATCACAGGCCCTGAACGTAATTCTTAAGGCTTTCCCTCTGTTTCGCTGTTTTTGCATTTTGCTTTTGAAATTTATTTTTATAAGGGTATTTAGCTGAATTTCAGTGCTGTGTTCATGCCGTTATATACACACATGACACCTTTATGGAGACATGATAATACATATGTTTTAAAATTCTTGGAGTCAGATATATTCCTCTGCAATGAATAGGAGGTGTTGAGTCGAGTTCATGGTGCGGGGAGTAGGTGATGTCTATTACATACTTGGTTTATGTAACGGTATCTGTGCTAATTTAAAACTGAGGTTTTATGCATCAACTCACCTCGCCTTTCCCGTTAAGAAGGCAGAATATTGTTTTCTAAGTTTGTGACTCTGTTGTGTTTGTAATTCAGTTCATTCGTAGCCAAGTGTACATTCCCAAAATAGTGATATCTTATGATAAGATTTGGGACTCGGTTATCTTTCCTAACTCAGTTCATATGTAGCCATGTTTACAGGATCCTCATAAGTGATATCTTATGATAAGTTTCTTTTTCTGTGTGACTTATTTCACATAGAATAATCGTACCTGAATCCACTCATTTTGCTGCTACTGGCCTTATGACATTGATTTCATGGCTGAGGGGTATTCCATCGTATGTAAGTAACACAATTTTTTGAACCATTTTAATCTTTCCTGGGATATTTAAGTTGTACGTAAGTTGAGGTTCATGTAAGCAGTGCAGCCCTAAATTTTGGGGTGGCTCTGTCTTATAGATTTTCAGTTTTCCCAAGGTATATTCCCTAGACTGAAAGTGCCCTTGGCTCTGTAGCTCGGTTGTTTACTTGTTTATGGAACACAATGCACTCCTCCAGTGAGGCAGTTGGCAATTTATATACCGCCCATCAGCATAACAAGGCTCCCTGGTCTCCGGGGCCTGTCTTGCCTTTCTGCTTTTTATCCATTTTGTGGATGTGCCTTTTGACTGGTGAGAAGTGATACTTCTTTGGAGTGAAGATTTGCATTGCCCGCTTGCTTGCTTGGCCAAAAAGGTCGTATGGGTTTTCTCTTGAATATATTCATGAAAAAACGCATACGCCCTTTTTGGCCAAGTGCATCATTGTCGAAGTAGTGCCCCTCTTCCTGTGCTTTAAAGGCGATTCCAACGTACCTATTGAAATCTGTTTCCTGCTATTCTGCCTCGCTTTCAAGTCCACCTCCTTGCCTTCCCTCAACAGATTTTTGGACGATAGTTGTCCTTTATTACTCTGCCAGGTTGTGAAGTGCTGTGCCCCTGAGCACCATTTTTTAACTCGTTTTTTGTGAGCTGAACGCATGTCCAATATTTTGGTTCAGGAATTCTACTGGTTCCCGGTGGGTGGCGGAGACTTTGGTTAATTCTTCTTCCAACCGGGATATAAGAGTGACATGTGCCTGCCCAAATGCCTAACAGCTACTCTCTCATTGGTTCTCCCTCTTCCCTTTTATCCTCTGCCAAATTGGCAACCTGTGCGAACCAGGAGGTTAAAGGTGCTGTCTCTCCAAGTTGGGAGATTGATAGAAAAGCAGTTAGAAAGTGAAACTGGAGCACCAGGAGAGGGACTATTCGTTGAGATTTAGAAACCTTTCGTATTCACAGTGTGTCCATTCTCTAGGTTTCCCATACATGTTATAGCTGTAGTAATATTCCCTACAACCTGGAGAGTTGGGAGCCATGGAATGGGTGCCATGCATTATTGCTTTAAAGGGTTTGCATATGCTCACGAATCTGACCAATCCTCTCAGTCCCATGTGTCCAGCCTTATGCCAACTCCAGCTGTCGTTGTAGATAGGGTCATTCCAAGTTTCATCAGAGACCCTGAAGTAATTGTAAAGAATTTCGCTGTATTTTTGTTTTGTTTTAGGAATTCTTTTTATAGTGGGTTTCAGCTGATTCTCGCTGCCATTTTTATGCCAGTCTAGACACACTTGATTGCCTTATGGAGACATATCAATACATAGGTTTTAAGATTTTTACTAGTCAGTTATATTCCTCTGCATGAAATATGGGGTTTTGAGTCCCTTTCACTGAGGAAGGTGTAGGTCTTGTCTATTCCATACTTGGTTTTTGGACCGGTACCTGTGCTTATATCAACCTCTGGTTTTATGCATCACCCCACCTCTCCTTCCCCCTTAAGCAGGCATAAGAGTGTTTTCTAAAAGTGAGACTCTCTTCTCTTTCCTAACTCAGTTCATGTGTAGCCATGTTTACAGGATCTTCATAAGTGATATCTTATGGTAAGTTTCTTTTTCTGTGTGACTTATTTCACTTAGAATCATCGTACCTGAATCCACTCATTTTGCTGCTACTGGTCTTGTGACATTGATTTCAAGGCTGAGGGATATTCCATCGTACGTAATACCACAATTTTTGGAAACATTTTTATCTTTCCTGGGATACTTAAAGTGTACCCAAGTTGAGGTTCTTGTAAGCAGTGCAGCCCTAAATTTTGGGGTGGCTCTGTCTTATTGATTTTCAGTTTTCCCAAGGTATATTCCCTAGACTGGAAGTGCCCTTTGCTCTGTAGCTCTGTTTTTTACTTGTTTTAGGGAACACAATGCACTCCTCCAGAGAGGCAGTTGGCAATTTACATCCCGCCCATCAGCATAACAAGGCTCCCTGTTCTCAAGGGCCTGTCTTGCCTTTCTGGTCTTTACACATTTTGTGGATGTCCCTTTTGACCGGTGGGAAGTGATATTTCTTTGTATTGCAGATTTGCATTGCACACTTGCTGGATTGGTCAAAAAGGACGTATGCGTTTTCTCCTGCATATGTTCAGGAGAAAATGCATACGCCGTTTTTGGCCGAGTGCATCATTGACGAAGTTGTGCCCCTCTTCCTGTGCTTTACATGTGATTCCAACGTACATCTTGAAAGCTGTTTCCTGCTATTCTGCCTCGCTTTCAAGTTCGCCTCGTTGCCTTCCCTCAACAGAATTTTGGAAGATAGTTGCCCTTTATTACTCTGCCAGTTTGTGAATTGCTGTGCCCCTGAGCTCCAATTTTAACTCGTTTTCTCTGAGCTGAACGCAATTCCAATATTTTGGTTCAGAAACTATACTGGTTCCCGGTGGGTGGCTGAGACTTTGGTCAATTCTTCTTCCTCCCGGGAAATAGGAGTGACATATGCCCGTCCAAATGCCTAACAGCTACTCTCCCATTGGTTCTCCCTCTTCTCATTCATCCTCTGCGAAATTGGCAACCTGTGAGAACCAGGAGGTTAAAGGGGCTGTCTCTCTAAGTTGGGAGATTGATAGTAAAGCAGTTGGAACGTCAAACTGGAGCACCAGGAGAGGGACTATTCGTTGAGTTTTAAAGACCTTTCCTATTCACTGTGTGTGCATTCTCTAGGTTTCCCGTACATGTTATAGCTGTAATAATATTCCCTTCAACCTGGAGAGTTGGGACACATGGAATGGGGGTCATGCATTATTGCTTTAAAGGGTCTGCATTTGCTCACGCAATCTCTTCAATCCTCTCAGTCCCAAGAGGCCAGCCTTATGCCACATCCAGCTGTCCTTGTAGACATGGTCATTCCACGTTTCATCAGAGACCCTGAATGAATTGTAAAGAATTTCCCTGTTTTTTTTGTTTTGTTTTTGAAATTCCTTTTTATAGTGGCTTTGAGCTGATTCTCGCTGCCATGTTTATGCCAGTCTAGACCCACTTGATTCCCTTACGGAAACATATCAATACCTAGGTTTTAAGATTCTTACTAGTCAGATATATACCTCTGCGGGAAATATGGGGTTTTGAGTCCCTTTCACTGAGGAAGGTATAGGTAGGTCTTGTCTATTCCATACTTGGTTTTTGGAACGGTACCTGTGCACATATCAAACTCTGGTATTATGCATCACCCCACCTCTCCTTCCCCCTTAAGCAGGCATAAGAGTGTTTTCTAAATGTGAGACTCTCTTCTCTTTCCTAACTCAGTTAATGTGTAGCCATGTTTACAGGACCTTCATAAGTGATATCTTATGATAAGCTTCTTTTTCTGTGTGACTTATTTCACTTAGAATCATCGTACCTGAATCCACTCATTTTGCTGCTACTGGTCTTATGACATTGATTTCATGGCTGAGGGATATTCCATCGTACGTAAGTACCACAATTTTTTCAACCATTTTTATCTTTCCTGGGATATTTAAGGTGTACCCAAGTTGAGGTTCTTGTAAGCAGTGCAGCCCTAAATTTGAGGGTGGCTCTGTCTTATTGATTTTCAGTTTTCCCAATGAATATTCTCTAGACTTGAAGTGCACTTGGCTCTCTAGCTCTGTTGTTTACTTGTTTTAGGGAACACAATGCACCCCTCCAGTGAGGCAGTTGGCAATTTACATCCCGCCCATCAGCATAACAAGGCTCCCTGTTCTCCAGGGCCTGTCTTGCCTTTCTGGTTTTTACATATTTTGTGGATGTCCCTTTTGACCGGTGGGAAGTGATACTTCTTTGTAGTGCAGATTTGCATTGCCTGCTTGCTTGCTTGGCCAAAATGGGCGTATTCGTTTTTTGCTGCATATATTCAGGAAAAATGCATACGCCCTATTTGGCCAAGTCCATCATTGTCGAAGTTGTGCCCCTCTTCCTGTGCTTTACAGGTGATTCCAATGTACCTCTTGAAATCTGTTTCCTGCTATTCTGCCTCGATTTCAATTCCTCCTCGTTGCCTTCCCTCAACAGATTGTGTGATGATAGTTTTGCTTTATTACTCTGCCAGTTTGTGAATTGCTGTGCCCTTGAGCTCCATTTTTCAACTCGTTTTTTGTGAGCTGAACGCATGTCCAAAAGTTTCGTTCAGGGCCTATATTGGTTCCAGGTGGGTGGCTGCAACTTTGGTTAATTCTTCTTCCTCCCGGGAATTTAGAGTGACATATGCCCGTCCAATTGCCTAACAGCTACTCTCTCATTGGTTCTCCCTCTTCCCTTTCATCCTCTGCCAATTTGGCAACCTGTGAGAACCAGTAGGTTAAAGGGGCTGTCTCTCCAAGTAGGGAGATTGATAGTAAAGCAGATGGAAAGTCAAAACGGAGCACCAGGAGAGGGAATATTCGTTGAGTTTTAAAAACTTTCGTATTCACAGTGTGTCCATTCTCTAGGTTTCCCGTACATGTTATATTTGTAGTAATATTCCCTTCAACCTGGAGAGTTGGGACCCATAGAATGGGTGCCATGCATTATTGCTTTAAATGGTCTGCATTTGCTCACCCAATCTCACCAATCCTCTCAGTCCCAAGTGTCCAGACTTATGCCACATCCAGCTGTCATTGTAGACAGGGTCATTCCACGTTTCATCAGAGACCCTGAAGGAATTGTAAAGAATTTCCCTGTTTTTTGGTTTTGTTTTTGAAATTCCTTTTTATAGTGGGTTTGAGATAATTCTCGCTGCCATGATTATGCCAGTCTAGAAACACTTGTTTCCCTTACAGAGACATATCAAACAAAGGTTTTAAGATTCTTTCTAGTCAGATATATTCCTCTGGGGAAATATGGGGTTTTGAGTCCCTTTCACTGAGGAAAGTGTTGGTCTTGTCTATTCCATAGTTGGTTTTTGGAACGGTACCTGTGCTTATATCAAACTCTGGTTTTATGCATCACCCCACCTCTTCTTCCCCCTTAAGCAGGCATAAGATTGTTTTCTAAGTGTGAGACTCACTTCTGTTCCCTAACTCAGTTCATGTGTAGCCATGTTTACAGGATCTTCATAAGTGATATTTTATGATACGTTTCTTTTTCTGTGTGACTTATTTCACTTAGAATCATCGTACCTGAATCCACTCATTTTGCTGCTACTGGTCTTATGACATTGATTTCATGGCTGAGGGATATTCCATCGTACGTAAGTACCACAATTTTTTGAACCATTTTTATATTTCCTGGGATATTTAAGGTGTACCCAAGTTGAGGTTCTTGTAAGCAGTGCAGCCCTAAACTTGGGGGTGGCTCTGTCTTATTGATTTTCAGTTTTCGCAAGGTATATTCCCTAGACTGGAAGTTTCCTTGGCTCTGTAGCTCTGTTGATTATTTGTTTTAGGGAACACAATGCACTCCTCCAGAGAGGCAGTTGGCACTTTACATCCCGCCCATCAGCATAACAAGCTCCCTGTTCTCCAGGGCCTGTCTTGAATTTCTGGTTTTACCCTTTTTGTGGATGGCTCTTTGGACCGGTGGGAAGTGAAATTCCTTGTAGTGCATACTTACATTTTCCGCTTGCTTGATGGCCAAAAAGAGCGTATGTGTTTTCTCCTGAATATACTCAGGGGAAAACGCATATGCCCTTTTTGGACAAGTGCATCATTGTCTAAGTTGTGCCCCTCTTCCTGTGCTTTAAAGGCAATTCCAACGTACCTCTTGAAATCTGTTTCCTGCTACTCAGCCTCACTTTCAAGTTCGCCTCCTTGTCTTCCCTCAACAGATTTTTGGATGATAGTTGTCCTTTATTACTCTGCCAATTTGTGAATTGCTCTGACCTATAGCTCTTTTTTTAACTCATTTTTTGTGAGCTGAACGCCAGTCCCATATTTTGGTTCAGGACCTATACTGGTTCCCGTGGGGTGGCTGAGACTTTGGTTAATTCTTCTTCCTCCTGGGAAATAAGAGTGACATGTGCCCGTCCAAATGCCTAACAGCTACTCTATCTTTGGTTCTCACTCTTCCCTTTCTTCCTTTGCCAAACTGGGAAGCTGTGCGAAACAGGAGATTAAAGGTGTTGTCTCTCCAAATTTGGTGATTGATAGTAAAGCAGTTAGAAAGTAAAAATAGAGCACCAGGAGAGGGATATTTCGTTGAGGTTTAGAAACCTTTTGTATTCACAGTGTGTCCATTCTCTAGGTTTCCCATACATGTTATAGCTGTAGTAATATTCCCTTCAACCTGGAGAGGTGTGTCCCATGGAATGGGTGACATGCATTATTGCTTTACACGGTCTGCATTTGCTCACCCAATTTCACCAATCCTCTCAGTCCCATGTGTCCAGCCTTATGCCACCTCCAGCTGTCATTGTAGATAGTGTCATTCCAAGGTTCATCAGAGAGCCTGAAGGAATTGTAAAGAATTTCACTGTTTTTTTTGTTTTGTTTTTGAAATTCCGTTTTATAGTTGGTTTGATCTGATTCTCGCTGCCATCTTTATGCCAGTCTAGACACATTTGATTCCCTTACGGAGACATATCAATACATAGGTTTTAAGATTCTTAGTACTCAGATATATTCCTCTGCGGGAAATATGGGATTTTGAATCCCTTTCACTGAGGAAAGTGTAAGTCTTCTCTATACCATAGTTGGTTTTTGGAACGGTACCTGTGCTTATATCAAACTCTGTTTTTATGCATCACCCCACCGCTCCTTCCCCCTTAAGCAGGCATAAGAGTTTTTTTCTAAATGTGAGACTCTGTTCTCTTCCCTAGCTCAGTTCATGTGTAGCCATGTTTACAGGATCTTCATAAGTGATATCTTATGATACGTTTCTTTTTCTGTGTGACTTATTTCACTTAGAATCATCGTACCTGAATCAACTCATTTTGCTGCTACTGGTCTTAGGACATTGATTTCTTGGCTGAAGGATATTCCATCGTACGTAAGTACCACAATTTTTTGAACCATTTTTATATTTCCTGGGATACTGATGGTGTACACAAAATGAGGTTTTTGTAAGCAGTGCAGCCCTAAATTTTGGGATGGTTCTGTCTTATTGATTTTCAGTTTTCCCAAGGTATATTCCCTAGACTGGAAGTGCCCATGGCTCTGTATCTCTGTTGTTTACTTGCTTTAGGGAACACAATGCACTCCTCCAGAGAGGCAGTTGTCAATTTACATACAGCCCATCAGCATAACAAAGCTCCCTGTTCTCCAGGGACTGTCTTGAATTTCTGGTTTTTACCATTTTTGTGGATGTTCCTGTGGACTGGTGGGAAGTGATACTTCTTTGTAGTGCAGACTTGCATGCCCGCTTCCTTGCTTGGCCAAAAAAGGCGTATGTGTTTTCTCCAGAATATACTCAGGAGAAAATGCATAAGCCCTTATTGGCCAAGTGCATCATTGTCGAAGTTGTGCCCCTCTTCTTGTGCTTTAAAGGTTATTCCAACGTACCTCTTGAAATCTGTTTCCTGCTATTCTGCCTCGCTTTCAAGTCCTCCTCGTTGCCTTCCCACAACCGATTTTTGGACGATAGTTGTCCTTTATTACTCTGCGAGTTTGTGAATTGCAGTTCCAGTGAGCTCCGTTTTTTAACTGATTTTTTTTTTTTTCTGAGCTGTACGCAAGTCTAATATATTGGTTCAGGACCTATACTGGTTCCCGGTGCGTGGCTGAGACTTTGGTCAATTCTTCTTCCTCCCAGGAAATAAGAGTGACATATGCCCGTCCAGACGCCTAACAGCTACTCTCTCTTTGGTTCTCCCTCTTCGCATTCATCCTCTGCGAAATTGGCAACTTGTGTGAAAGAGGATGTTAAAGATGCTATCTCTCCAGGTTGGGAAGTTTATAGTAAAGGAGGTGGAAAGTCAAACCGTAGCACCAGGAGAGGGACTATTCGTTGAGTTTTAGAGACCTTTCGTATTCACAGTGTGTCCATTCTCTAGGTTTCCCGTTCATGTTATATTTGTAGTAATATCCCCTTCAACCTGGAGAGTTGGGACCCATGGAATGCGTGCCATGCATTATTGCTTTAAATGGTCTGCATTTGCTCACCCAATCTCACCAATCCTCTCAGTCCCAAGTGTCCAGACTTATGCCACATCCAGCTGTCATTGTAGACAGGGAAATTCCACGTTTCATCAGAGACCCTGAAGGAATTGTAAAGAATTTCCCTGTTTTTTTGTTTTGTTTTTGAAATTCCTTTTTATAGTGGGTTTGAGCTGATTCTTGCTGCCATGTTTATGCCACTCTAGGCACACTTGATTCCCTTACGGAGACATATCAATATATTGGTTTTAAGATTCTTACTAGTCAGATATATTCCTCTGCGGGAAATATGGGGTTTTGAGTCCCTTTCACTGAGGAAGGTGTAGGTCTTGTCTATTCCATAGTTGGTTTTTGGAACGGTACCTGTGCTTATATCAAACTCTGGTTTTATGTATCACCTCACCTCTCCTTGCCCCTTAAGCAGGCATAAGAGTGTTTTCTTAATGTGAGACTCTGTTCTCTTTCCTAACTCAGTTAATGTGTAGCCATGTTTACAGGATCTTCATAAGTGATATCTTATGATAAGCTTCTTTTTCTGTGTGACTTATTTCACTTAGAATCATCGTGCCTGAATCCACTCATTTTGCTGCTACTGGTCTTATGACATTGACTTCATGGCTGAGGGATATTCTATCGTACGTAAGTACCACAATTTTTTGAACCATTTTTATCTTTCCTAGGATATTTCCTGTGTACCCAACTTGAGGTTCTTGTGAGCAGTGCAGCATTAAATTTGAGGGTGGATCTGTCTTATTGATTTTCAGTTTTCCCAAGGTATATTCCCTAGACTGGAAATGCCCTTGGCTCTGTAGCTCTGTAGTTTACTTGTTTCAGGGAACACAATGCACTCCTCCAGTGGGGCAGTTGGCAATTTACATCCCGCCCAAGAGCATAACAATGCTCCCTGTTCTCCAGGGCCTGTCTTGCCTTTCTGGTTTTTACATATTTTGTGGATATCCCTTTTGACTGGTGGGAAGTGATACTTCTTTGTAGTTCAGATTTGCATTGTTTTCTTGCTTTCTTGGCCAAAAAGGGTGTATGCGTTTTCTCCTGCATATATTCAGGAGAAAATGCATACACCCTTTTTGTGCAAGTGCATCATTGTCGAAGTTGTGACCCTCTTCCTGTGCTTTACAGGTGATTCCAACGTACCTCTTGAAATCTGTTTCCTGCTATTCTGCCTCGCTTTCAAGTCCACCTCACTGTCTTCCCTCAACAGATTTTTGGATGATAGTTGTCCTTTATTACTCTGCCAGTTTGTGCATTTCTGTGCCCTTGGGCTCCATTTTTCAACTCGTTTTTTTTGAGCTGAACGCATGTGCAAAATTTTGGTTCAGGACCTATACTGGTTCCCGGAGGGTGGTTGCAAATTTGGTTAATTCTTCTTCCTGCCGGGAAATAAGAGTGGCATATGCCCGTCCAAATGCCTAACAGCATCTCTCTCATTGGTTCTCCCTTTTCCCTTTCATCCTCTGCCAAATTGGCAAACTGTGAGAACCAGGAGGTTAAAGGCCCTGTCTCTCCAAGTTGGGAGATTGATAGTAAAGCACTTGGAAAGTAAAACTGGAGCACCAGGAGAGGGACTAGTCGTTGAGTTTTAGAAACCTTTCGTATTCACAGTGTGTCCATTCTCTAGGTTTCCCATACATGTTATAGCTGTAGTAATATTCCCTTGAACCTGGAGAGTTCTGACCCATGGAATGGGTGCCATGCATTATTGCTTTCAAGCATCTGCATTTGCTCACCCAATCTCACCAATCCTTTCAGTCCCAAGTGTCTAGCCTTATGCCACATCCAGCTGTCATTGTAGACAGGGTCATTCCAGGTTTCATCAGAGACCCTGAAGGAATTGTAAAGAATGTCCCTCTTTTTTTGTTTTGTTTTTGAAATTCCTTTTTATAGTGTGTTTGAGCTGATTCTCGCTGCCATGTTTATGCCAGTCTAGACACACTTGATTCCCTTATGTAGACATATCAATACATAGGTTTTTAGTTTCTTACTAGTCAGATATATTCCTCTGCGGGAAATATGGGGTTTTGAATCCCTTTCACTGAGGAAGGTATAGGTAGGTCTTGTCTATTCCATAGTTGGTTTTTGGAATGGTACCTGTGCTTATATCAAACTCTGGTTTTATGCATCACCCCACCTCTCCTTCCCCCTTAAGCAGGCATAAGAGTGTTTTCTAAATGTGAGACTCTGTTTTCTTTCGTAACTCATTTCATGTGTAGCCATGTTTACAGGATCTTCATAAGTGATATCTTATGATAAGCTTCTTTTTCTGTGTGACTTATTTTATTTAGAATCACCGTACCTGAATCCTCTCATATTGATGCTACTGGTCTTATGACATTGATTTCATGGCTGAGGGATATTCCATCGTACGTAAGTACCTCAATTTTTGGAACCATTTTTATATTTCCTGGGATATTTAAAGTGTACCCAAGTTGAGGTTCTTGTAAGCAGTGCAGCCCTAAATTTGTGGGTGGCTCTGTCTTATTGATTTTCAGTTTTCCCAAGGTATATTCCGTAGACTGGAAGTGCCCTTGGCTCTGTAGCTCTGTTGTTTACTTGTTTTACGGAACACAATGCACTCCTCCAGTGAGGCAGTTGGCAATTTACATCCCGCCCATCAGCATAACAAGGCTCACTGTTCTCCAGGGCCTGTCTTGCCTCTCTGGTATTTACACATTTTTTGGATGTCCCTTTTGACCAGTGGGAAGTGATAATTCTTTGTAGTGCAGATTTGCATTGCCCGCTTGCTTGCTTGGCCAGAAAGGGCGTATGCGTTTTCTCCTGCATATATTCAGGAGAAAATGCATACGCCCTTTTTGGCCAAGTGCATCATTGTCGAAGTTGTGCCCCTCTTCCTGTGCTTTACAGACGATTCCAACGTACCTCTTGAAATCTGTTTCCTGCTATTTGGCCTCACTTTCAAGTCCGCTTCGTTGCCTTCCCTCAACAGATTTCTGGACGATAGTTGGCTTTTATTACTATGCCTAATTGTGAATTGCTCTGCCACTGAGCTCCATTTTTCAACTCGTTTTTTGTGAGCTGAATGCAAGTCCAAAGTTTTGTTTCAGGAGCTATACTGGTTCCCAGTGTGTGGTTGAGACTTTGGTTAATTCTTCTTCCTGCCGGGAAATTAGAGTGACATATGCCCGTCCAAGTGCCTAACAGCTACTCTCTCATTGGTTCTCCCTCTTCCCTTTCATCCTCTCCCAAATTGTCAAACTGTGAGAACCAGGAGGTTAAAGGGGCTGTCTCTACAATTTGGGAGATTGATAGTAAAGCAGTTGGAAAGTCAAACCGGAGAACCAGGAGAGGGACTATTCGTTGAGTTTTAGAAACCTTTCGTATTCACAGTGTGTCCATTCTCTAGGTTTCCCGTACATGTTATAGCTGTAGTAATAATCCCTTCAACCTGGAGACTTGGAACCCATGGAATGGGTGCCATGCATTATTGCTTTAAAGGGTCTGCAATTGTTCACCCAATCTCACCAATCCTCTCAGTCCCAAGTGTCCAGCCTTATGCCACATCGAGCTGTCATTGTAGACAGGGACATTCCAGGTTTCATCAGAGACCCTGAAGGAATTGAAAAGAATTTCCCTGTTTTTTTGTTTTGTTTTTGAAATTCCGTTTTATAGTGGCTTTGAGCTGATTCTCGCTGCCATGTTTATGCCAATCTAGACACACTTGATTCCCTTATGGAGACATATCAATACATGGATTTTAAGATTCTTACTAGTCAGATATATTCCTCTGAGGGAAATATGGGGTTTTGAGACCCTTGCACTGAGGATGGTGTAGGTAGGTCTTGTCTATTCCATAGTTGGTTTTTGGAACGGTGCCTGTGCTTATATCAAACTCTGGTTTTATGCATCACCCCACCTCTCCTTCCCCCTTAAGCAGGCATAAGAGTGTTTTCTAAATGTGAGACTCTATTCTCTTTCCTAACTCAGTTCATGTGTAGCCATGTTTACAGGATCTTCATAAGTGATATCTTATGATAAGATTCTTTTTCTGTGTGACTTATTTCACTTAGAATCATCGTACGTGAATGCACTCATATTGATGCTACTGGTCTTATGACATTGATTTCATGGCTGATGGATATTCCATCGTACGTAAGTACCACAATTTTTTGAACCATTTTTATCTTTCCTGGGATATTTAAGGTGTACCCAAGTTGAGGTTCTTGTAAGCAGTGCAGCCCTAAATTTGAGTGTGGCTCTGTCTTATTGATTTTCAGTTTTCCCAAGGTATATTCCCTAGACTGGAAGTGCCCTTGGCTCTGTAGCTCTGTTGTTTACTTGTTTTAGGGGACACAGTGCACTCCTCCAGATAGGCAGTTGGCAATTTACATCCCGCCCATCAGCATAACAAGGCTCGCTGTTCTCCAGGGACTGTCTTGCCTTTCTGGTATTTACACATTTTGTGGATGTCCCTTTTGACAGGTGGGAAGTGATACTTCTTTGTAGTGCAGATTTGCATTGCCCGCTTGCTTGCTTGGCCAAAAAGGGCGTATGCGTTTTCTCCTGCATATATTCAGGATAAAATGCATACGCCCTTTTTGGCCAAGTGCATCATTGTCGCAGTTGTACCCCTCTTCCTGTGCTTTACAGACGATTCCAACGTACCTCTTGAAATCTGTTTCCTGCTATTCGGCCTCAGTTTCATGTCCGCTTCGTTGCCTTCCCTCAACAGATTTCTTGACTATAGTTGGCCTTTATTACTCTGCCAGTTTGTGAATTGCTCTGCCACTGAGCTCCATTTTTCAACTCGTTTTTTGTGAGCTGAATGCAAGTCCAATATTTTGGTTGAAAACCTATACTGCTTCCCTGTGGGTGGTTGCAACTTTGGTTAATTCTACTTCCTGCCGGGAAATTAGAGTGACATATGCCCCTGCAAATGCCTAACAGCTACTCTATCATTGGTTCTCCCTCTTCCCTGTCATCCTCTGCCAAATTGGCAACCTGTGAGAACCAGGAGGGTAAAGGGGTTGTCTCTCCAAGTTGGGAGGTTGATAGTAAAGCAGTTGGAAAGTCAAACTGGAGCACCAGGAGAGGGAATATTCGTTGAGTTTTAGAAACCTTTCGTATTCACAGTGTGTCCATTCTCTAGGTTTCCTGTACATGTTATAGCTGTAGTAATATTCCCTTCAACCTGGAGAGTTGGGACCCATGGAATGGGTGCCATGCATTATTGCTTTAAAGGGTCTGCATTTGCTCACCCAATCTCACCAATCCTCTCAGTCCCAAGTGTCCAGCCTTATGCCACATCCAGCTGTCATTGTAGACATGGTCATTCCACGTTTCATCAGAGACCCTGAAGGAATTGTAAAGAATTTCCCTGTTTTTTTGTTTTGTTTTTGAAATTCCTTTTTATAGGGGGTTTGAGCTGATTCTCGCTGCTATGTTTATGGCTCTCTAGACTCACTTGATTCCCTTACAGAGACATATCAATACATAGGTTTTAAGATTATTAATAGTCAGATACATTACTCTGCGGGAAATATGGGGTTTTGAGTCCCTTTCACTGAGGAAGGTATAGGTAGGTCTTGTCTATTCCATAGTTGGTTTTTGGAACGGTACCTGTGCTCTAATAAAACTCTGGTTTATGCATCACCCCACCTCTCCTTCCCCCTTAAGCAGGCATAAGAGTTTTTCCTAAATGTGAGAGTCTGTTCTCTTTCCTAACTCAGTTCATGTGTAGCCATGTTTACAGGATATTCATAAGTGATATCTTATGATAAGCTTCTTTTTCTGTGTGACTTATTTCACTTAGAATCATCGTACCTGAATCCACTCATTTTGCTACTAATGGTCTTATGACATTGATTTCATGGCTGAGGGATATTCCATCGTACGTAAGTACCACAATTTTTTGAACCATTTTTATCTTTCCTGGGATATTTAAGGTATACCCAAGTTGAGGTTCTTGTAAGCAGTGCAGCCCTGAATTTGACGGTGGCTGTGTTTTATTGATTTTCAATTTTCCCAAGGTATATTCCCTAGACTGCAAGTGCCCTTGGCTCTGTAGCTCTGTTGTTTACATGTTTTTGGAAACACAATGCACTCCTCCAGAGAGGCAGTTGGCAATTTACATCCGGCCCATCAGCATAACAAGGCTCCCTGTTCTCCAGGGCCTGTCTTGCCTTTCTGGTATTTACACATTTTGTGGATGTCTCTTTTGACTGGTGGGAAGTGATACTTCTTTGTAGTGCAGATTTGCATTGCTTGCTTGCTTGCTTGGCCAAAAAGGGCGTATGCGTTTTCTCCTGCATATATTCAGGAGAAAATGCATACGCCCTTTTTGGCCAAGTGCATCATTGTCGAAGTTGTGCCCCTCTTCCTGTGCCTTACAGGTGATTCCAACGTACCTCTTAAAATCTGTTTCCTGCTATTCTGCCTAGCTTTCAAGTCCGCCTCCTTGCCTTGCCTCAACAGATTTTTGGATGAGAGTTGTCCTTTATTCCTTTGCCCGTTTGTGAATTGCTGTGCCCTTGAGCTCCATATTTCAACTCATGTTTTGTGAGCTGAACGCATGTGCAAAATTTTGGTTCAGGACCTATACTGGTTCCCGGAGGGTGGTTGCAAATTTGGTTAATTCTTCTTCCTGCCGGGAAATAAGAGTGACATATGCCCGTCCAAATGCCTAACAGCATCTCTCTCATTGGTTCTCCCTTTTCCCTTTCATCCTCTGCCAAATTGGCAAACTGTGAGAACCAGGAGGTTAAAGGCCCTGTCTCTCCAAGTTGGGAGATTGATAGTAAAGCACTTGGAAAGTAAAACTGGAGCACCAGGAGAGGGACTATTCATTGAGTTTTAGAAACCTTTCGTATTCACAGTGTGTCCATTCTCTAGGTTTCCCGTACATGTTATAGCTGTAGTAATATTCCCTTGAACCTGGAGAGTTCTGACCCATGGAATGGGTGCCATGCATTATTGCTTTCAAGCGTCTGCATTTGCTCACCCAATCTCACCAATCCTTTCAGTCCCAAGTGTCTAGCCTTATGCCACATCCAGCTGTCATTGTAGACAGGGTCATTCCAGGTTTCATCAGAGACCCTGAAGGAATTGTAAAGAATGTCCCTCTTTTTTTGTTTTGTTTTTGAAATTCCTTTTTATAGTGTGTTTGAGCTGATTCTCGCTGCCATGTTTATGCCAGTCTAGACACACTTGATTCCCTTATGTAGACATATCAATACATAGGTTTTTAGTTTCTTACTAGTCAGATATATTCCTCTGCGGGAAATATGGGGTTTTGAATCCCTTTCACTGAGGAAGGTATAGGTAGGTCTTGTCTATTCCATAGTTGGTTTTTGGAATGGTACCTGTGCTTATATCAAACTCTGGTTTTATGCATCACCCCACCTCTCCTTCCCCCTTAAGCAGGCATAAGAGTGTTTTCTGAATGTGAGACTCTGTTTTCTTTCGTAACTCATTTCATGTGTAGCCATGTTTACAGGATCTTCATAAGTGATATCTTATGATAAGCTTCTTTTTCTGTGTGACTTATTTTATTTAGAATCACCGTACCTGAATCCTCTCATATTGATGCTACTGGTCTTATGACATTGATTTCATGGCTGAGGGATATTCCATCGTACGTAAGTACCTCAATTTTTGGAACCATTTTTATATTTCCTGGGATATTTAAGGTGTACCCAAGTTGAGGTTCTTGTAAGCAGTGCAGCCCTAAATTTGTGGGTGGCTCTGTCTTATTGATTTTCAGTTTTCCCAAGGTATATTCCGTAGACTGGAAGTGCCCTTGGCTCTGTAGCTCTGTTGTTTACTTGTTTTACGGAACACAATGCACTCCTCCAGTGAGGCAGTTGGCAATTTACATCCCGCCCATCAGCATAACAAGGCTCACTGTTCTCCAGGGCCTGTCTTGCCTCTCTGGTATTTACACATTTTTTGGATGTCCCTTTTGACCAGTGGGAAGTGATAATTCTTTGTAGTGCAGATTTGCATTGCCCGCTTGCTTGCTTGGCCAGAAAGGGCGTATGCGTTTTCTCCTGCATATATTCAGGAGAAAATGCATACGCCCTTTTTGGCCAAGTGCATCATTGTCGAAGTTGTGCCCCTCTTCCTGTGCTTTACAGACGATTCCAACGTACCTCTTGAAATCTGTTTCCTGCTATTTGGCCTCACTTTCAAGTCCGCTTCGTTGCCTTCCCTCAACAGATTTCTGGACGATAGTTGGCTTTTATTACTATGCCTAATTGTGAATTGCTCTGCCACTGAGCTCCATTTTTCAACTCGTTTTTTGTGAGCTGAATGCAAGTCCAAAGTTTTGTTTCAGGAGCTATACTGGTTCCCAGTGTGTGGTTGAGACTTTGGTTAATTCTTCTTCCTGCCGGGAAATTAGAGTGACATATGCCCGTCCAAGTGCCTAACAGCTACTCTCTCATTGGTTCTCCCTCTTCCCTTTCATCCTCTCCCAAATTGTCAAACTGTGAGAACCAGGAGGTTAAAGGGGCTGTCTCTACAATTTGGGAGATTGATAGTAAAGCAGTTGGAAAGTCAAACCGGAGAACCAGGAGAGGGACTATTCGTTGAGTTTTAGAAACCTTTCGTATTCACAGTGTGTCCATTCTCTAGGTTTCCCGTACATGTTATAGCTGTAGTAATAATCCCTTCAACCTGGAGACTTGGAACCCATGGAATGGGTGCCATGCATTATTGCTTTAAAGGGTCTGCAATTGTTCACCCAATCTCACCAATCCTCTCAGTCCCAAGTGTCCAGCCTTATGCCACATCGAGCTGTCATTGTAGACAGGGACATTCCAGGTTTCATCAGAGACCCTGAAGGAATTGAAAAGAATTTCCCTGTTTTTTTGTTTTGTTTTTGAAATTCCGTTTTATAGTGGCTTTGAGCTGATTCTCGCTGCCATGTTTATGCCAATCTAGACACACTTGATTCCCTTATGGAGACATATCAATACATGGATTTTAAGATTCTTACTAGTCAGATATATTCCTCTGAGGGAAATATGGGGTTTTGAGACCCTTGCACTGAGGATGGTGTAGGTAGGTCTTGTCTATTCCATAGTTGGTTTTTGGAACGGTGCCTGTGCTTATATCAAACTCTGGTTTTATGCATCACCCCACCTCTCCTTCCCCCTTAAGCAGGCATAAGAGTGTTTTCTAAATGTGAGACTCTATTCTCTTTCCTAACTCAGTTCATGTGTAGCCATGTTTACAGGATCTTCATAAGTGATATCTTATGATAAGATTCTTTTTCTGTGTGACTTATTTCACTTAGAATCATCGTACGTGAATGCACTCATATTGATGCTACTGGTCTTATGACATTGATTTCATGGCTGATGGATATTCCATCGTACGTAAGTACCACAATTTTTTGAACCATTTTTATCTTTCCTGGGATATTTAAGGTGTACCCAAGTTGAGGTTCTTGTAAGCAGTGCATCCCTAAATTTGAGTGTGGCTCTGTCTTATTGATTTTCAGTTTTCCCAAGGTATATTCCCTAGACTGGAAGTGCCCTTGGCTCTGTAGCTCTGTTGTTTACTTGTTTTAGGGGACACAGTGCACTCCTCCAGATAGGCAGTTGGCAATTTACATCCCGCCCATCAGCATAACAAGGCTCGCTGTTCTCCAGGGACTGTCTTGCCTTTCTGGTATTTACACATTTTGTGGATGTCCCTTTTGACAGGTGGGAAGTGATACTTCTTTGTAGTGCAGATTTGCATTGCCCGCTTGCTTGCTTGGCCAAAAAGGGCGTATGCGTTTTCTCCTGCATATATTCAGGATAAAACGCATACGCCCTTTTTGGCCAAGTGCATCATTGTCGCAGTTGTACCCCTCTTCCTGTGCTTTACAGACGATTCCAACGTACCTCTTGAAATCTGTTTCCTGCTATTCGGCCTCAGTTTCATGTCCGCTTCGTTGCCTTCCCTCAACAGATTTCTTGACTATAGTTGGCCTTTATTACTCTGCCAGTTTGTGAATTGCTCTGCCACTGAGCTCCATTTTTCAACTCGTTTTTTGTGAGCTGAATGCAAGTCCAATATTTTGGTTGAAAACCTATACTGCTTCCCTGTGGGTGGTTGCAACTTTGGTTAATTCTACTTCCTGCCGGGAAATTAGAGTGACATATGCCCCTGCAAATGCCTAACAGCTACTCTATCATTGGTTCTCCCTCTTCCCTGTCATCCTCTGCCAAATTGGCAACCTGTGAGAACCAGGAGGGTAAAGGGGTTGTCTCTCCAAGTTGGGAGGTTGATAGTAAAGCAGTTGGAAAGTCAAACTGGAGCACCAGGAGAGGGAATATTCGTTGAGTTTTAGAAACCTTTCGTATTCACAGTGTGTCCATTCTCTAGGTTTCCTGTACATGTTATAGCTGTAGTAATATTCCCTTCAACCTGGAGAGTTGGGACCCATGGAATGGGTGCCATGCATTATTGCTTTAAAGGGTCTGCATTTGCTCACCCAATCTCACCAATCCTCTCAGTCCCAAGTGTCCAGCCTTATGCCACATCCAGCTGTCATTGTAGACATGGTCATTCCACGTTTCATCAGAGACCCTGAAGGAATTGTAAAGAATTTCCCTGTTTTTTTGTTTTGTTTTTGAAATTCCTTTTTATAGGGGGTTTGAGCTGATTCTCGCTGCTATGTTTATGGCTCTCTAGACTCACTTGATTCCCTTACAGAGACATATCAATACATAGGTTTTAAGATTATTAATAGTCAGATACATTACTCTGCGGGAAATATGGGGTTTTGAGTCCCTTTCACTGAGGAAGGTATAGGTAGGTCTTGTCTATTCCATAGTTGGTTTTTGGAACGGTACCTGTGCTCTAATAAAACTCTGGTTTATGCATCACCCCACCTCTCCTTCCCCCTTAAGCAGGCATAAGAGTTTTTCCTAAATGTGAGAGTCTGTTCTCTTTCCTAACTCAGTTCATGTGTAGCCATGTTTACAGGATATTCATAAGTGATATCTTATGATAAGCTTCTTTTTCTCTGTGACTTATTTCACTTAGAATCATCGTACCTGAATCCACTCATTTTGCTACTAATGGTCTTATGACATTGATTTCATGGCTGAGGGATATTCCATCGTACGTAAGTACCACAATTTTTTGAACCATTTTTATCTTTCCTGGGATATTTAAGGTATACCCAAGTTGAGGTTCTTGTAAGCAGTGCAGCCCTGAATTTGACGGTGGCTGTGTTTTATTGATTTTCAATTTTCCCAAGGTATATTCCCTAGACTGCAAGTGCCCTTGGCTCTGTAGCTCTGTTGTTTACATGTTTTTGGAAACACAATGCACTCCTCCAGAGAGGCAGTTGGCAATTTACATCCGGCCCATCAGCATAACAAGGCTCCCTGTTCTCCAGGGCCTGTCTTGCCTTTCTGGTATTTACACATTTTGTGGATGTCTCTTTTGACTGGTGGGAAGTGATACTTCTTTGTAGTGCAGATTTGCATTGCTTGCTTGCTTGCTTGGCCAAAAAGGGCGTATGCGTTTTCTCCTGCATATATTCAGGAGAAAATGCATACGCCCTTTTTGGCCAAGTGCATCATTGTCGAAGTTGTGCCCCTCTTCCTGTGCCTTACAGGTGATTCCAACGTACCTCTTAAAATCTGTTTCCTGCTATTCTGCCTAGCTTTCAAGTCCGCCTCCTTGCCTTGCCTCAACAGATTTTTGGATGAGAGTTGTCCTTTATTCCTTTGCCCGTTTGTGAATTGCTGTGCCCTTGAGCTCCATATTTCAACTCATGTTTTGTGAGCTGAACGCATGTGCAAAATTTTGGTTCAGGACCTATACTGGTTCCCGGAGGGTGGTTGCAAATTTGGTTAATTCTTCTTCCTGCCGGGAAATAAGAGTGACATATGCCCGTCCAAATGCCTAACAGCATCTCTCTCATTGGTTCTCCCTTTTCCCTTTCATCCTCTGCCAAATTGGCAAACTGTGAGAACCAGGAGGTTAAAGGCCCTGTCTCTCCAAGTTGGGAGATTGATAGTAAAGCACTTGGAAAGTAAAACTGGAGCACCAGGAGAGGGACTATTCATTGAGTTTTAGAAACCTTTCGTATTCACAGTGTGTCCATTCTCTAGGTTTCCCGTACATGTTATAGCTGTAGTAATATTCCCTTGAACCTGGAGAGTTCTGACCCATGGAATGGGTGCCATGCATTATTGCTTTCAAGCGTCTGCATTTGCTCACCCAATCTCACCAATCCTTTCAGTCCCAAGTGTCTAGCCTTATGCCACATCCAGCTGTCATTGTAGACAGGGTCATTCCAGGTTTCATCAGAGACCCTGAAGGAATTGTAAAGAATGTCCCTCTTTTTTTGTTTTGTTTTTGAAATTCCTTTTTATAGTGTGTTTGAGCTGATTCTCGCTGCCATGTTTATGCCAGTCTAGACACACTTGATTCCCTTATGTAGACATATCAATACATAGGTTTTTAGTTTCTTACTAGTCAGATATATTCCTCTGCGGGAAATATGGGGTTTTGAATCCCTTTCACTGAGGAAGGTATAGGTAGGTCTTGTCTATTCCATAGTTGGTTTTTGGAATGGTACCTGTGCTTATATCAAACTCTGGTTTTATGCATCACCCCACCTCTCCTTCCCCCTTAAGCAGGCATAAGAGTGTTTTCTGAATGTGAGACTCTGTTTTCTTTCGTAACTCATTTCATGTGTAGCCATGTTTACAGGATCTTCATAAGTGATATCTTATGATAAGCTTCTTTTTCTGTGTGACTTATTTTATTTAGAATCACCGTACCTGAATCCTCTCATATTGATGCTACTGGTCTTATGACATTGATTTCATGGCTGAGGGATATTCCATCGTACGTAAGTACCTCAATTTTTGGAACCATTTTTATATTTCCTGGGATATTTAAGGTGTACCCAAGTTGAGGTTCTTGTAAGCAGTGCAGCCCTAAATTTGTGGGTGGCTCTGTCTTATTGATTTTCAGTTTTCCCAAGGTATATTCCGTAGACTGGAAGTGCCCTTGGCTCTGTAGCTCTGTTGTTTACTTGTTTTACGGAACACAATGCACTCCTCCAGTGAGGCAGTTGGCAATTTACATCCCGCCCATCAGCATAACAAGGCTCACTGTTCTCCAGGGCCTGTCTTGCCTCTCTGGTATTTACACATTTTTTGGATGTCCCTTTTGACCAGTGGGAAGTGATAATTCTTTGTAGTGCAGATTTGCATTGCCCACTTGCTTGCTTGGCCAGAAAGGGCGTATGCGTTTTCTCCTGCATATATTCAGGAGAAAATGCATACGCCCTTTTTGGCCAAGTGCATCATTGTCGAAGTTGTGCCCCTCTTCCTGTGCTTTACAGACGATTCCAACGTACCTCTTGAAATCTGTTTCCTGCTATTTGGCCTCACTTTCAAGTCCGCTTCATTGCCTTCCCTCAACAGATTTCTGGACGATAGTTGGCTTTTATTACTATGCCTAATTGTGAATTGCTCTGCCACTGAGCTCCATTTTTCAACTCGTTTTTTGTGAGCTGAATGCAAGTCCAAAGTTTTGTTTCAGGAGCTATACTGGTTCCCAGTGTGTGGTTGAGACTTTGGTTAATTCTTCTTCCTGCCGGGAAATTAGAGTGACATATGCCCGTCCAAGTGCCTAACAGCTACTCTCTCATTGGTTCTCCCTCTTCCCTTTCATCCTCTCCCAAATTGTCAAACTGTGAGAACCAGGAGGTTAAAGGGGCTGTCTCTACAATTTGGGAGATTGATAGTAAAGCAGTTGGAAAGTCAAACCGGAGAACCAGGAGAGGGACTATTCGTTGAGTTTTAGAAACCTTTCGTATTCACAGTGTGTCCATTCTCTAGGTTTCCCGTACATGTTATAGCTGTAGTAATAATCCCTTCAACCTGGAGACTTGGAACCCATGGAATGGGTGCCATGCATTATTGCTTTAAAGGGTCTGCAATTGTTCACCCAATCTCACCAATCCTCTCAGTCCCAAGTGTCCAGCCTTATGCCACATCGAGCTGTCATTGTAGACAGGGACATTCCAGGTTTCATCAGAGACCCTGAAGGAATTGAAAAGAATTTCCCTGTTTTTTTGTTTTGTTTTTGAAATTCCGTTTTATAGTGGCTTTGAGCTGATTCTCGCTGCCATGTTTATGCCAATCTAGACACACTTGATTCCCTTATGGAGACATATCAATACATGGATTTTAAGATTCTTACTAGTCAGATATATTCCTCTGAGGGAAATATGGGGTTTTGAGACCCTTGCACTGAGGATGGTGTAGGTAGGTCTTGTCTATTCCATAGTTGGTTTTTGGAACGGTGCCTGTGCTTATATCAAACTCTGGTTTTATGCATCACCCCACCTCTCCTTCCCCCTTAAGCAGGCATAAGAGTGTTTTCTAAATGTGAGACTCTATTCTCTTTCCTAACTCAGTTCATGTGTAGCCATGTTTACAGGATCTTCATAAGTGATATCTTATGATAAGATTCTTTTTCTGTGTGACTTATTTCACTTAGAATCATCGTACGTGAATGCACTCATATTGATGCTACTGGTCTTATGACATTGATTTCATGGCTGATGGATATTCCATCGTACGTAAGTACCACAATTTTTTGAACCATTTTTATCTTTCCTGGGATATTTAAGGTGTACCCAAGTTGAGGTTCTTGTAAGCAGTGCAGCCCTAAATTTGAGTGTGGCTCTGTCTTATTGATTTTCAGTTTTCCCAAGGTATATTCCCTAGACTGGAAGTGCCCTTGGCTCTGTAGCTCTGTTGTTTACTTGTTTTAGGGGACACAGTGCACTCCTCCAGATAGGCAGTTGGCAATTTACATCCCGCCCATCAGCATAACAAGGCTCGCTGTTCTCCAGGGACTGTCTTGCCTTTCTGGTATTTACACATTTTGTGGATGTCCCTTTTGACAGGTGGGAAGTGATACTTCTTTGTAGTGCAGATTTGCATTGCCCGCTTGCTTGCTTGGCCAAAAAGGGCGTATGCGTTTTCTCCTGCATATATTCAGGATAAAACGCATACGCCCTTTTTGGCCAAGTGCATCATTGTCGCAGTTGTACCCCTCTTCCTGTGCTTTACAGACGATTCCAACGTACCTCTTGAAATCTGTTTCCTGCTATTCGGCCTCAGTTTCATGTCCGCTTCGTTGCCTTCCCTCAACAGATTTCTTGACTATAGTTGGCCTTTATTACTCTGCCAGTTTGTGAATTGCTCTGCCACTGAGCTCCATTTTTCAACTCGTTTTTTGTGAGCTGAATGCAAGTCCAATATTTTGGTTGAAAACCTATACTGCTTCCCTGTGGGTGGTTGCAACTTTGGTTAATTCTACTTCCTGCCGGGAAATTAGAGTGACATATGCCCCTGCAAATGCCTAACAGCTACTCTATCATTGGTTCTCCCTCTTCCCTGTCATCCTCTGCCAAATTGGCAACCTGTGAGAACCAGGAGGGTAAAGGGGTTGTCTCTCCAAGTTGGGAGGTTGATAGTAAAGCAGTTGGAAAGTCAAACTGGAGCACCAGGAGAGGGAATATTCGTTGAGTTTTAGAAACCTTTCGTATTCACAGTGTGTCCATTCTCTAGGTTTCCTGTACATGTTATAGCTGTAGTAATATTCCCTTCAACCTGGAGAGTTGGGACCCATGGAATGGGTGCCATGCATTATTGCTTTAAAGGGTCTGCATTTGCTCACCCAATCTCACCAATCCTCTCAGTCCCAAGTGTCCAGCCTTATGCCACATCCAGCTGTCATTGTAGACATGGTCATTCCACGTTTCATCAGAGACCCTGAAGGAATTGTAAAGAATTTCCCTGTTTTTTTGTTTTGTTTTTGAAATTCCTTTTTATAGGGGGTTTGAGCTGATTCTCGCTGCTATGTTTATGGCTCTCTAGACTCACTTGATTCCCTTACAGAGACATATCAATACATAGGTTTTAAGATTATTAATAGTCAGATACATTACTCTGCGGGAAATATGGGGTTTTGAGTCCCTTTCACTGAGGAAGGTATAGGTAGGTCTTGTCTATTCCATAGTTGGTTTTTGGAACGGTACCTGTGCTCTAATAAAACTCTGGTTTATGCATCACCCCACCTCTCCTTCCCCCTTAAGCAGGCATAAGAGTTTTTCCTAAATGTGAGAGTCTGTTCTCTTTCCTAACTCAGTTCATGTGTAGCCATGTTTACAGGATATTCATAAGTGATATCTTATGATAAGCTTCTTTTTCTGTGTGACTTATTTCACTTAGAATCATCGTACCTGAATCCACTCATTTTGCTACTAATGGTCTTATGACATTGATTTCATGGCTGAGGGATATTCCATCGTACGTAAGTACCACAATTTTTTGAACCATTTTTATCTTTCCTGGGATATTTAAGGTATACCCAAGTTGAGGTTCTTGTAAGCAGTGCAGCCCTGAATTTGACGGTGGCTGTGTTTTATTGATTTTCAATTTTCCCAAGGTATATTCCCTAGACTGCAAGTGCCCTTGGCTCTGTAGCTCTGTTGTTTACATGTTTTTGGAAACACAATGCACTCCTCCAGAGAGGCAGTTGGCAATTTACATCCGGCCCATCAGCATAACAAGGCTCCCTGTTCTCCAGGGCCTGTCTTGCCTTTCTGGTATTTACACATTTTGTGGATGTCTCTTTTGACTGGTGGGAAGTGATACTTCTTTGTAGTGCAGATTTGCATTGCTTGCTTGCTTGCTTGGCCAAAAAGGGCGTATGCGTTTTCTCCTGCATATATTCAGGAGAAAATGCATACGCCCTTTTTGGCCAAGTGCATCATTGTCGAAGTCGTGCCCCTCTTCCTGTGCCTTACAGGTGATTCCAACGTACCTCTTAAAATCTGTTTCCTGCTATTCTGCCTAGCTTTCAAGTCCGCCTCCTTGCCTTGCCTCAACAGATTTTTGGATGAGAGTTGTCCTTTATTCCTTTGCCCGTTTGTGAATTGCTGTGCCCTTGAGCTCCATATTTCAACTCATGTTTTGTGAGCTGAACGCATGTGCAAAATTTTGGTTCAGGACCTATACTGGTTCCCGGAGGGTGGTTGCAAATTTGGTTAATTCTTCTTCCTGCCGGGAAATAAGAGTGACATATGCCCGTCCAAATGCCTAACAGCATCTCTCTCATTGGTTCTCCCTTTTCCCTTTCATCCTCTGCCAAATTGGCAAACTGTGAGAACCAGGAGGTTAAAGGCCCTGTCTCTCCAAGTTGGGAGATTGATAGTAAAGCACTTGGAAAGTAAAACTGGAGCACCAGGAGAGGGACTATTCATTGAGTTTTAGAAACCTTTCGTATTCACAGTGTGTCCATTCTCTAGGTTTCCCGTACATGTTATAGCTGTAGTAATATTCCCTTGAACCTGGAGAGTTCTGACCCATGGAATGGGTGCCATGCATTATTGCTTTCAAGCGTCTGCATTTGCTCACCCAATCTCACCAATCCTTTCAGTCCCAAGTGTCTAGCCTTATGCCACATCCAGCTGTCATTGTAGACAGGGTCATTCCAGGTTTCATCAGAGACCCTGAAGGAATTGTAAAGAATGTCCCTCTTTTTTTGTTTTGTTTTTGAAATTCCTTTTTATAGTGTGTTTGAGCTGATTCTCGCTGCCATGTTTATGCCAGTCTAGACACACTTGATTCCCTTATGTAGACATATCAATACATAGGTTTTTAGTTTCTTACTAGTCAGATATATTCCTCTGCGGGAAATATGGGGTTTTGAATCCCTTTCACTGAGGAAGGTATAGGTAGGTCTTGTCTATTCCATAGTTGGTTTTTGGAATGGTACCTGTGCTTATATCAAACTCTGGTTTTATGCATCACCCCACCTCTCCTTCCCCCTTAAGCAGGCATAAGAGTGTTTTCTGAATGTGAGACTCTGTTTTCTTTCGTAACTCATTTCATGTGTAGCCATGTTTACAGGATCTTCATAAGTGATATCTTATGATAAGCTTCTTTTTCTGTGTGACTTATTTTATTTAGAATCACCGTACCTGAATCCTCTCATATTGATGCTACTGGTCTTATGACATTGATTTCATGGCTGAGGGATATTCCATCGTACGTAAGTACCTCAATTTTTGGAACCATTTTTATATTTCCTGGGATATTTAAGGTGTACCCAAGTTGAGGTTCTTGTAAGCAGTGCAGCCCTAAATTTGTGGGTGGCTCTGTCTTATTGATTTTCAGTTTTCCCAAGGTATATTCCGTAGACTGGAAGTGCCCTTGGCTCTGTAGCTCTGTTGTTTACTTGTTTTACGGAACACAATGCACTCCTCCAGTGAGGCAGTTGGCAATTTACATCCCGCCCATCAGCATAACAAGGCTCACTGTTCTCCAGGGCCTGTCTTGCCTCTCTGGTATTTACACATTTTTTGGATGTCCCTTTTGACCAGTGGGAAGTGATAATTCTTTGTAGTGCAGATTTGCATTGCCCGCTTGCTTGCTTGGCCAGAAAGGGCGTATGCGTTTTCTCCTGCATATATTCAGGAGAAAATGCATACGCCCTTTTTGGCCAAGTGCATCATTGTCGAAGTTGTGCCCCTCTTCCTGTGCTTTACAGACGATTCCAACGTACCTCTTGAAATCTGTTTCCTGCTATTTGGCCTCACTTTCAAGTCCGCTTCGTTGCCTTCCCTCAACAGATTTCTGGACGATAGTTGGCTTTTATTACTATGCCTAATTGTGAATTGCTCTGCCACTGAGCTCCATTTTTCAACTCGTTTTTTGTGAGCTGAATGCAAGTCCAAAGTTTTGTTTCAGGAGCTATACTGGTTCCCAGTGTGTGGTTGAGACTTTGGTTAATTCTTCTTCCTGCCGGGAAATTAGAGTGACATATGCCCGTCCAAGTGCCTAACAGCTACTCTCTCATTGGTTCTCCCTCTTCCCTTTCATCCTCTCCCAAATTGTCAAACTGTGAGAACCAGGAGGTTAAAGGGGCTGTCTCTACAATTTGGGAGATTGATAGTAAAGCAGTTGGAAAGTCAAACCGGAGAACCAGGAGAGGGACTATTCGTTGAGTTTTAGAAACCTTTCGTATTCACAGTGTGTCCATTCTCTAGGTTTCCCGTACATGTTATAGCTGTAGTAATAATCCCTTCAACCTGGAGACTTGGAACCCATGGAATGGGTGCCATGCATTATTGCTTTAAAGGGTCTGCAATTGTTCACCCAATCTCACCAATCCTCTCAGTCCCAAGTGTCCAGCCTTATGCCACATCGAGCTGTCATTGTAGACAGGGACATTCCAGGTTTCATCAGAGACCCTGAAGGAATTGAAAAGAATTTCCCTGTTTTTTTGTTTTGTTTTTGAAATTCCGTTTTATAGTGGCTTTGAGCTGATTCTCGCTGCCATGTTTATGCCAATCTAGACACACTTGATTCCCTTATGGAGACATATCAATACATGGATTTTAAGATTCTTACTAGTCAGATATATTCCTCTGAGGGAAATATGGGGTTTTGAGACCCTTGCACTGAGGATGGTGTAGGTAGGTCTTGTCTATTCCATAGTTGGTTTTTGGAACGGTGCCTGTGCTTATATCAAACTCTGGTTTTATGCATCACCCCACCTCTCCTTCCCCCTTAAGCAGGCATAAGAGTGTTTTCTAAATGTGAGACTCTATTCTCTTTCCTAACTCAGTTCATGTGTAGCCATGTTTACAGGATCTTCATAAGTGATATCTTATGATAAGATTCTTTTTCTGTGTGACTTATTTCACTTAGAATCATCGTACGTGAATGCACTCATATTGATGCTACTGGTCTTATGACATTGATTTCATGGCTGATGGATATTCCATCGTACGTAAGTACCACAATTTTTTGAACCATTTTTATCTTTCCTGGGATATTTAAGGTGTACCCAAGTTGAGGTTCTTGTAAGCAGTGCAGCCCTAAATTTGAGTGTGGCTCTGTCTTATTGATTTTCAGTTTTCCCAAGGTATATTCCCTAGACTGGAAGTGCCCTTGGCTCTGTAGCTCTGTTGTTTACTTGTTTTAGGGGACACAGTGCACTCCTCCAGATAGGCAGTTGGCAATTTACATCCCGCCCATCAGCATAACAAGGCTCGCTGTTCTCCAGGGACTGTCTTGCCTTTCTGGTATTTACACATTTTGTGGATGTCCCTTTTGACAGGTGGGAAGTGATACTTCTTTGTAGTGCAGATTTGCATTGCCCGCTTGCTTGCTTGGCCAAAAAGGGCGTATGCGTTTTCTCCTGCATATATTCAGGATAAAACGCATACGCCCTTTTTGGCCAAGTGCATCATTGTCGCAGTTGTACCCCTCTTCCTGTGCTTTACAGACGATTCCAACGTACCTCTTGAAATCTGTTTCCTGCTATTCGGCCTCAGTTTCATGTCCGCTTCGTTGCCTTCCCTCAACAGATTTCTTGACTATAGTTGGCCTTTATTACTCTGTCAGTTTGTGAATTGCTCTGCCACTGAGCTCCATTTTTCAACTCGTTTTTTGTGAGCTGAATGCAAGTCCAATATTTTGGTTGAAAACCTATACTGCTTCCCTGTGGGTGGTTGCAACTTTGGTTAATTCTACTTCCTGCCGGGAAATTAGAGTGACATATGCCCCTGCAAATGCCTAACAGCTACTCTATCATTGGTTCTCCCTCTTCCCTGTCATCCTCTGCCAAATTGGCAACCTGTGAGAACCAGGAGGGTAAAGGGGTTGTCTCTCCAAGTTGGGAGGTTGATAGTAAAGCAGTTGGAAAGTCAAACTGGAGCACCAGGAGAGGGAATATTCGTTGAGTTTTAGAAACCTTTCGTATTCACAGTGTGTCCATTCTCTAGGTTTCCTGTACATGTTATAGCTGTAGTAATATTCCCTTCAACCTGGAGAGTTGGGACCCATGGAATGGGTGCCATGCATTATTGCTTTAAAGGGTCTGCATTTGCTCACCCAATCTCACCAATCCTCTCAGTCCCAAGTGTCCAGCCTTATGCCACATCCAGCTGTCATTGTAGACATGGTCATTCCACGTTTCATCAGAGACCCTGAAGGAATTGTAAAGAATTTCCCTGTTTTTTTGTTTTGTTTTTGAAATTCCTTTTTATAGGGGGTTTGAGCTGATTCTCGCTGCTATGTTTATGGCTCTCTAGACTCACTTGATTCCCTTACAGAGACATATCAATACATAGGTTTTAAGATTATTAATAGTCAGATACATTACTCTGCGGGAAATATGGGGTTTTGAGTCCCTTTCACTGAGGAAGGTATAGGTAGGTCTTGTCTATTCCATAGTTGGTTTTTGGAACGGTACCTGTGCTCTAATAAAACTCTGGTTTATGCATCACCCCACCTCTCCTTCCCCCTTAAGCAGGCATAAGAGTTTTTCCTAAATGTGAGAGTCTGTTCTCTTTCCTAACTCAGTTCATGTGTAGCCATGTTTACAGGATATTCATAAGTGATATCTTATGATAAGCTTCTTTTTCTGTGTGACTTATTTCACTTAAAATCATCGTACCTGAATCCACTCATTTTGCTACTAATGGTCTTATGACATTGATTTCATGGCTGAGGGATATTCCATCGTACGTAAGTACCACAATTTTTTGAACCATTTTTATCTTTCCTGGGATATTTAAGGTATACCCAAGTTGAGGTTCTTGTAAGCAGTGCAGCCCTGAATTTGACGGTGGCTGTGTTTTATTGATTTTCAATTTTCCCAAGGTATATTCCCTAGACTGCAAGTGCCCTTGGCTCTGTAGCTCTGTTGTTTACATGTTTTTGGAAACACAATGCACTCCTCCAGAGAGGCAGTTGGCAATTTACATCCGGCCCATCAGCATAACAAGGCTCCCTGTTCTCCAGGGCCTGTCTTGCCTTTCTGGTATTTACACATTTTGTGGATGTCTCTTTTGACTGGTGGGAAGTGATACTTCTTTGTAGTGCAGATTTGCATTGCTTGCTTGCTTGCTTGGCCAAAAAGGGCGTATGCGTTTTCTCCTGCATATATTCAGGAGAAAATGCATACGCCCTTTTTGGCCAAGTGCATCATTGTCGAAGTCGTGCCCCTCTTCCTGTGCCTTACAGGTGATTCCAACGTACCTCTTAAAATCTGTTTCCTGCTATTCTGCCTAGCTTTCAAGTCCGCCTCCTTGCCTTGCCTCAACAGATTTTTGGATGAGAGTTGTCCTTTATTCCTTTGCCCGTTTGTGAATTGCTGTGCCCTTGAGCTCCATATTTCAACTCATGTTTTGTGAGCTGAACGCATGTGCAAAATTTTGGTTCAGGACCTATACTGGTTCCCGGAGGGTGGTTGCAAATTTGGTTAATTCTTCTTCCTGCCGGGAAATAAGAGTGACATATGCCCGTCCAAATGCCTAACAGCATCTCTCTCATTGGTTCTCCCTTTTCCCTTTCATCCTCTGCCAAATTGGCAAACTGTGAGAACCAGGAGGTTAAAGGCCCTGTCTCTCCAAGTTGGGAGATTGATAGTAAAGCACTTGGAAAGTAAAACTGGAGCACCAGGAGAGGGACTATTCATTGAGTTTTAGAAACCTTTCGTATTCACAGTGTGTCCATTCTCTAGGTTTCCCGTACATGTTATAGCTGTAGTAATATTCCCTTGAACCTGGAGAGTTCTGACCCATGGAATGGGTGCCATGCATTATTGCTTTCAAGCGTCTGCATTTGCTCACCCAATCTCACCAATCCTTTCAGTCCCAAGTGTCTAGCCTTATGCCACATCCAGCTGTCATTGTAGACAGGGTCATTCCAGGTTTCATCAGAGACCCTGAAGGAATTGTAAAGAATGTCCCTCTTTTTTTGTTTTGTTTTTGAAATTCCTTTTTATAGTGTGTTTGAGCTGATTCTCGCTGCCATGTTTATGCCAGTCTAGACACACTTGATTCCCTTATGTAGACATATCAATACATAGGTTTTTAGTTTCTTACTAGTCAGATATATTCCTCTGCGGGAAATATGGGGTTTTGAATCCCTTTCACTGAGGAAGGTATAGGTAGGTCTTGTCTATTCCATAGTTGGTTTTTGGAATGGTACCTGTGCTTATATCAAACTCTGGTTTTATGCATCACCCCACCTCTCCTTCCCCCTTAAGCAGGCATAAGAGTGTTTTCTGAATGTGAGACTCTGTTTTCTTTCGTAACTCATTTCATGTGTAGCCATGTTTACAGGATCTTCATAAGTGATATCTTATGATAAGCTTCTTTTTCTGTGTGACTTATTTTATTTAGAATCACCGTACCTGAATCCTCTCATATTGATGCTACTGGTCTTATGACATTGATTTCATGGCTGAGGGATATTCCATCGTACGTAAGTACCTCAATTTTTGGAACCATTTTTATATTTCCTGGGATATTTAAGGTGTACCCAAGTTGAGGTTCTTGTAAGCAGTGCAGCCCTAAATTTGTGGGTGGCTCTGTCTTATTGATTTTCAGTTTTCCCAAGGTATATTCCGTAGACTGGAAGTGCCCTTGGCTCTGTAGCTCTGTTGTTTACTTGTTTTACGGAACACAATGCACTCCTCCAGTGAGGCAGTTGGCAATTTACATCCCGCCCATCAGCATAACAAGGCTCACTGTTCTCCAGGGCCTGTCTTGCCTCTCTGGTATTTACACATTTTTTGGATGTCCCTTTTGACCAGTGGGAAGTGATAATTCTTTGTAGTGCAGATTTGCATTGCCCGCTTGCTTGCTTGGCCAGAAAGGGCGTATGCGTTTTCTCCTGCATATATTCAGGAGAAAATGCATACGCCCTTTTTGGCCAAGTGCATCATTGTCGAAGTTGTGCCCCTCTTCCTGTGCTTTACAGACGATTCCAACGTACCTCTTGAAATCTGTTTCCTGCTATTTGGCCTCACTTTCAAGTCCGCTTCGTTGCCTTCCCTCAACAGATTTCTGGACGATAGTTGGCTTTTATTACTATGCCTAATTGTGAATTGCTCTGCCACTGAGCTCCATTTTTCAACTCGTTTTTTGTGAGCTGAATGCAAGTCCAAAGTTTTGTTTCAGGAGCTATACTGGTTCCCAGTGTGTGGTTGAGACTTTGGTTAATTCTTCTTCCTGCCGGGAAATTAGAGTGACATATGCCCGTCCAAGTGCCTAACAGCTACTCTCTCATTGGTTCTCCCTCTTCCCTTTCATCCTCTCCCAAATTGTCAAACTGTGAGAACCAGGAGGTTAAAGGGGCTGTCTCTACAATTTGGGAGATTGATAGTAAAGCAGTTGGAAAGTCAAACCGGAGAACCAGGAGAGGGACTATTCGTTGAGTTTTAGAAACCTTTCGTATTCACAGTGTGTCCATTCTCTAGGTTTCCCGTACATGTTATAGCTGTAGTAATAATCCCTTCAACCTGGAGACTTGGAACCCATGGAATGGGTGCCATGCATTATTGCTTTAAAGGGTCTGCAATTGTTCACCCAATCTCACCAATCCTCTCAGTCCCAAGTGTCCAGCCTTATGCCACATCGAGCTGTCATTGTAGACAGGGACATTCCAGGTTTCATCAGAGACCCTGAAGGAATTGAAAAGAATTTCCCTGTTTTTTTGTTTTGTTTTTGAAATTCCGTTTTATAGTGGCTTTGAGCTGATTCTCGCTGCCATGTTTATGCCAATCTAGACACACTTGATTCCCTTATGGAGACATATCAATACATGGATTTTAAGATTCTTACTAGTCAGATATATTCCTCTGAGGGAAATATGGGGTTTTGAGACCCTTGCACTGAGGATGGTGTAGGTAGGTCTTGTCTATTCCATAGTTGGTTTTTGGAACGGTGCCTGTGCTTATATCAAACTCTGGTTTTATGCATCACCCCACCTCTCCTTCCCCCTTAAGCAGGCATAAGAGTGTTTTCTAAATGTGAGACTCTATTCTCTTTCCTAACTCAGTTCATGTGTAGCCATGTTTACAGGATCTTCATAAGTGATATCTTATGATAAGATTCTTTTTCTGTGTGACTTATTTCACTTAGAATCATCGTACGTGAATGCACTCATATTGATGCTACTGGTCTTATGACATTGATTTCATGGCTGATGGATATTCCATCGTACGTAAGTACCACAATTTTTTGAACCATTTTTATCTTTCCTGGGATATTTAAGGTGTACCCAAGTTGAGGTTCTTGTAAGCAGTGCAGCCCTAAATTTGAGTGTGGCTCTGTCTTATTGATTTTCAGTTTTCCCAAGGTATATTCCCTAGACTGGAAGTGCCCTTGGCTCTGTAGCTCTGTTGTTTACTTGTTTTAGGGGACACAGTGCACTCCTCCAGATAGGCAGTTGGCAATTTACATCCCGCCCATCAGCATAACAAGGCTCGCTGTTCTCCAGGGACTGTCTTGCCTTTCTGGTATTTACACATTTTGTGGATGTCCCTTTTGACAGGTGGGAAGTGATACTTCTTTGTAGTGCAGATTTGCATTGCCCGCTTGCTTGCTTGGCCAAAAAGGGCGTATGCGTTTTCTCCTGCATATATTCAGGATAAAACGCATACGCCCTTTTTGGCCAAGTGCATCATTGTCGCAGTTGTACCCCTCTTCCTGTGCTTTACAGACGATTCCAACGTACCTCTTGAAATCTGTTTCCTGCTATTCGGCCTCAGTTTCATGTCCACTTCGTTGCCTTCCCTCAACAGATTTCTTGACTATAGTTGGCCTTTATTACTCTGCCAGTTTGTGAATTGCTCTGCCACTGAGCTCCATTTTTCAACTCGTTTTTTGTGAGCTGAATGCAAGTCCAATATTTTGGTTGAAAACCTATACTGCTTCCCTGTGGGTGGTTGCAACTTTGGTTAATTCTACTTCCTGCCGGGAAATTAGAGTGACATATGCCCCTGCAAATGCCTAACAGCTACTCTATCATTGGTTCTCCCTCTTCCCTGTCATCCTCTGCCAAATTGGCAACCTGTGAGAACCAGGAGGGTAAAGGGGTTGTCTCTCCAAGTTGGGAGGTTGATAGTAAAGCAGTTGGAAAGTCAAACTGGAGCACCAGGAGAGGGAATATTCGTTGAGTTTTAGAAACCTTTCGTATTCACAGTGTGTCCATTCTCTAGGTTTCCTGTACATGTTATAGCTGTAGTAATATTCCCTTCAACCTGGAGAGTTGGGACCCATGGAATGGGTGCCATGCATTATTGCTTTAAAGGGTCTGCATTTGCTCACCCAATCTCACCAATCCTCTCAGTCCCAAGTGTCCAGCCTTATGCCACATCCAGCTGTCATTGTAGACATGGTCATTCCACGTTTCATCAGAGACCCTGAAGGAATTGTAAAGAATTTCCCTGTTTTTTTGTTTTGTTTTTGAAATTCCTTTTTATAGGGGGTTTGAGCTGATTCTCGCTGCTATGTTTATGGCTCTCTAGACTCACTTGATTCCCTTACAGAGACATATCAATACATAGGTTTTAAGATTATTAATAGTCAGATACATTACTCTGCGGGAAATATGGGGTTTTGAGTCCCTTTCACTGAGGAAGGTATAGGTAGGTCTTGTCTATTCCATAGTTGGTTTTTGGAACGGTACCTGTGCTCTAATAAAACTCTGGTTTATGCATCACCCCACCTCTCCTTCCCCCTTAAGCAGGCATAAGAGTTTTTCCTAAATGTGAGAGTCTGTTCTCTTTCCTAACTCAGTTCATGTGTAGCCATGTTTACAGGATATTCATAAGTGATATCTTATGATAAGCTTCTTTTTCTGTGTGACTTATTTCACTTAGAATCATCGTACCTGAATCCACTCATTTTGCTACTAATGGTCTTATGACATTGATTTCATGGCTGAGGGATATTCCATCGTACGTAAGTACCACAATTTTTTGAACCATTTTTATCTTTCCTGGGATATTTAAGGTATACCCAAGTTGAGGTTCTTGTAAGCAGTGCAGCCCTGAATTTGACGGTGGCTGTGTTTTATTGATTTTCAATTTTCCCAAGGTATATTCCCTAGACTGCAAGTGCCCTTGGCTCTGTAGCTCTGTTGTTTACATGTTTTTGGAAACACAATGCACTCCTCCAGAGAGGCAGTTGGCAATTTACATCCGGCCCATCAGCATAACAAGGCTCCCTGTTCTCCAGGGCCTGTCTTGCCTTTCTGGTATTTACACATTTTGTGGATGTCTCTTTTGACTGGTGGGAAGTGATACTTCTTTGTAGTGCAGATTTGCATTGCTTGCTTGCTTGCTTGGCCAAAAAGGGCGTATGCGTTTTCTCCTGCATATATTCAGGAGAAAATGCATACGCCCTTTTTGGCCAAGTGCATCATTGTCGAAGTTGTGCCCCTCTTCCTGTGCCTTACAGGTGATTCCAACGTACCTCTTAAAATCTGTTTCCTGCTATTCTGCCTAGCTTTCAAGTCCGCCTCCTTGCCTTGCCTCAACAGATTTTTGGATGAGAGTTGTCCTTTATTCCTTTGCCCGTTTGTGAATTGCTGTGCCCTTGAGCTCCATATTTCAACTCATGTTTTGTGAGCTGAACGCATGTGCAAAATTTTGGTTCAGGACCTATACTGGTTCCCGGAGGGTGGTTGCAAATTTGGTTAATTCTTCTTCCTGCCGGGAAATAAGAGTGACATATGCCCGTCCAAATGCCTAACAGCATCTCTCTCATTGGTTCTCCCTTTTCCCTTTCATCCTCTGCCAAATTGGCAAACTGTGAGAACCAGGAGGTTAAAGGCCCTGTCTCTCCAAGTTGGGAGATTGATAGTAAAGCACTTGGAAAGTAAAACTGGAGCACCAGGAGAGGGACTATTCATTGAGTTTTAGAAACCTTTCGTATTCACAGTGTGTCCATTCTCTAGGTTTCCCGTACATGTTATAGCTGTAGTAATATTCCCTTGAACCTGGAGAGTTCTGACCCATGGAATGGGTGCCATGCATTATTGCTTTCAAGCGTCTGCATTTGCTCACCCAATCTCACCAATCCTTTCAGTCCCAAGTGTCTAGCCTTATGCCACATCCAGCTGTCATTGTAGACAGGGTCATTCCAGGTTTCATCAGAGACCCTGAAGGAATTGTAAAGAATGTCCCTCTTTTTTTGTTTTGTTTTTGAAATTCCTTTTTATAGTGTGTTTGAGCTGATTCTCGCTGCCATGTTTATGCCAGTCTAGACACACTTGATTCCCTTATGTAGACATATCAATACATAGGTTTTTAGTTTCTTACTAGTCAGATATATTCCTCTGCGGGAAATATGGGGTTTTGAATCCCTTTCACTGAGGAAGGTATAGGTAGGTCTTGTCTATTCCATAGTTGGTTTTTGGAATGGTACCTGTGCTTATATCAAACTCTGGTTTTATGCATCACCCCACCTCTCCTTCCCCCTTAAGCAGGCATAAGAGTGTTTTCTGAATGTGAGACTCTGTTTTCTTTCGTAACTCATTTCATGTGTAGCCATGTTTACAGGATCTTCATAAGTGATATCTTATGATAAGCTTCTTTTTCTGTGTGACTTATTTTATTTAGAATCACCGTACCTGAATCCTCTCATATTGATGCTACTGGTCTTATGACATTGATTTCATGGCTGAGGGATATTCCATCGTACGTAAGTACCTCAATTTTTGGAACCATTTTTATATTTCCTGGGATATTTAAGGTGTACCCAAGTTGAGGTTCTTGTAAGCAGTGCAGCCCTAAATTTGTGGGTGGCTCTGTCTTATTGATTTTCAGTTTTCCCAAGGTATATTCCGTAGACTGGAAGTGCCCTTGGCTCTGTAGCTCTGTTGTTTACTTGTTTTACGGAACACAATGCACTCCTCCAGTGAGGCAGTTGGCAATTTACATCCCGCCCATCAGCATAACAAGGCTCACTGTTCTCCAGGGCCTGTCTTGCCTCTCTGGTATTTACACATTTTTTGGATGTCCCTTTTGACCAGTGGGAAGTGATAATTCTTTGTAGTGCAGATTTGCATTGCCCGCTTGCTTGCTTGGCCAGAAAGGGCGTATGCGTTTTCTCCTGCATATATTCAGGAGAAAATGCATACGCCCTTTTTGGCCAAGTGCATCATTGTCGAAGTTGTGCCCCTCTTCCTGTGCTTTACAGACGATTCCAACGTACCTCTTGAAATCTGTTTCCTGCTATTTGGCCTCACTTTCAAGTCCGCTTCGTTGCCTTCCCTCAACAGATTTCTGGACGATAGTTGGCTTTTATTACTATGCCTAATTGTGAATTGCTCTGCCACTGAGCTCCATTTTTCAACTCGTTTTTTTGTGAGCTGAATGCAAGTCCAAAGTTTTGTTTCAGGAGCTATACTGGTTCCCAGTGTGTGGTTGAGACTTTGGTTAATTCTTCTTCCTGCCGGGAAATTAGAGTGACATATGCCCGTCCAAGTGCCTAACAGCTACTCTCTCATTGGTTCTCCCTCTTCCCTTTCATCCTCTCCCAAATTGTCAAACTGTGAGAACCAGGAGGTTAAAGGGGCTGTCTCTACAATTTGGGAGATTGATAGTAAAGCAGTTGGAAAGTCAAACCGGAGAACCAGGAGAGGGACTATTCGTTGAGTTTTAGAAACCTTTCGTATTCACAGTGTGTCCATTCTCTAGGTTTCCCGTACATGTTATAGCTGTAGTAATAATCCCTTCAACCTGGAGACTTGGAACCCATGGAATGGGTGCCATGCATTATTGCTTTAAAGGGTCTGCAATTGTTCACCCAATCTCACCAATCCTCTCAGTCCCAAGTGTCCAGCCTTATGCCACATCGAGCTGTCATTGTAGACAGGGACATTCCAGGTTTCATCAGAGACCCTGAAGGAATTGAAAAGAATTTCCCTGTTTTTTTGTTTTGTTTTTGAAATTCCGTTTTATAGTGGCTTTGAGCTGATTCTCGCTGCCATGTTTATGCCAATCTAGACACACTTGATTCCCTTATGGAGACATATCAATACATGGATTTTAAGATTCTTACTAGTCAGATATATTCCTCTGAGGGAAATATGGGGTTTTGAGACCCTTGCACTGAGGATGGTGTAGGTAGGTCTTGTCTATTCCATTGTTGGTTTTTGGAACGGTGCCTGTGCTTATATCAAACTCTGGTTTTATGCATCACCCCACCTCTCCTTCCCCCTTAAGCAGGCATAAGAGTGTTTTCTAAATGTGAGACTCTATTCTCTTTCCTAACTCAGTTCATGTGTAGCCATGTTTACAGGATCTTCATAAGTGATATCTTATGATAAGATTCTTTTTCTGTGTGACTTATTTCACTTAGAATCATCGTACGTGAATGCACTCATATTGATGCTACTGGTCTTATGACATTGATTTCATGGCTGATGGATATTCCATCGTACGTAAGTACCACAATTTTTTGAACCATTTTTATCTTTCCTGGGATATTTAAGGTGTACCCAAGTTGAGGTTCTTGTAAGCAGTGCAGCCCTAAATTTGAGTGTGGCTCTGTCTTATTGATTTTCAGTTTTCCCAAGGTATATTCCCTAGACTGGAAGTGCCCTTGGCTCTGTAGCTCTGTTGTTTACTTGTTTTAGGGGACACAGTGCACTCCTCCAGATAGGCAGTTGGCAATTTACATCCCGCCCATCAGCATAACAAGGCTCGCTGTTCTCCAGGGACTGTCTTGCCTTTCTGGTATTTACACATTTTGTGGATGTCCCTTTTGACAGGTGGGAAGTGATACTTCTTTGTAGTGCAGATTTGCATTGCCCGCTTGCTTGCTTGGCCAAAAAGGGCGTATGCGTTTTCTCCTGCATATATTCAGGATAAAACGCATACGCCCTTTTTGGCCAAGTGCATCATTGTCGCAGTTGTACCCCTCTTCCTGTGCTTTACAGACGATTCCAACGTACCTCTTGAAATCTGTTTCCTGCTATTCGGCCTCAGTTTCATGTCCGCTTCGTTGCCTTCCCTCAACAGATTTCTTGACTATAGTTGGCCTTTATTACTCTGCCAGTTTGTGAATTGCTCTGCCACTGAGCTCCATTTTTCAACTCGTTTTTTGTGAGCTGAATGCAAGTCCAATATTTTGGTTGAAAACCTATACTGCTTCCCTGTGGGTGGTTGCAACTTTGGTTAATTCTACTTCCTGCCGGGAAATTAGAGTGACATATGCCCCTGCAAATGCCTAACAGCTACTCTATCATTGGTTCTCCCTCTTCCCTGTCATCCTCTGCCAAATTGGCAACCTGTGAGAACCAGGAGGGTAAAGGGGTTGTCTCTCCAAGTTGGGAGGTTGATAGTAAAGCAGTTGGAAAGTCAAACTGGAGCACCAGGAGAGGGAATATTCGTTGAGTTTTAGAAACCTTTCGTATTCACAGTGTGTCCATTCTCTAGGTTTCCTGTACATGTTATAGCTGTAGTAATATTCCCTTCAACCTGGAGAGTTGGGACCCATGGAATGGGTGCCATGCATTATTGCTTTAAAGGGTCTGCATTTGCTCACCCAATCTCACCAATCCTCTCAGTCCCAAGTGTCCAGCCTTATGCCACATCCAGCTGTCATTGTAGACATGGTCATTCCACGTTTCATCAGAGACCCTGAAGGAATTGTAAAGAATTTCCCTGTTTTTTTGTTTTGTTTTTGAAATTCCTTTTTATAGGGGGTTTGAGCTGATTCTCGCTGCTATGTTTATGGCTCTCTAGACTCACTTGATTCCCTTACAGAGACATATCAATACATAGGTTTTAAGATTATTAATAATCAGATACATTACTCTGCAGGAAATATGGGGTTTTGAGTCCCTTTCACTGAGGAAGGTATAGGTAGGTCTTGTCTATTCCATAGTTGGTTTTTGGAACGGTACCTGTGCTCTAATAAAACTCTGGTTTATGCATCACCCCACCTCTCCTTCCCCCTTAAGCAGGCATAAGAGTTTTTCCTAAATGTGAGAGTCTGTTCTCTTTCCTAACTCAGTTCATGTGTAGCCATGTTTACAGGATATTCATAAGTGATATCTTATGATAAGCTTCTTTTTCTGTGTGACTTATTTCACTTAGAATCATCGTACCTGAATCCACTCATTTTGCTACTAATGGTCTTATGACATTGATTTCATGGCTGAGGGATATTCCATCGTACGTAAGTACCACAATTTTTTGAACCATTTTTATCTTTCCTGGGATATTTAAGGTATACCCAAGTTGAGGTTCTTGTAAGCAGTGCAGCCCTGAATTTGACGGTGGCTGTGTTTTATTGATTTTCAATTTTCCCAAGGTATATTCCCTAGACTGCAAGTGCCCTTGGCTCTGTAGCTCTGTTGTTTACATGTTTTTGGAAACACAATGCACTCCTCCAGAGAGGCAGTTGGCAATTTACATCCGGCCCATCAGCATAACAAGGCTCCCTGTTCTCCAGGGCCTGTCTTGCCTTTCTGGTATTTACACATTTTGTGGATGTCTCTTTTGACTGGTGGGAAGTGATACTTCTTTGTAGTGCAGATTTGCATTGCTTGCTTGCTTGCTTGGCCAAAAAGGGCGTATGCGTTTTCTCCTGCATATATTCAGGAGAAAATGCATACGCCCTTTTTGGCCAAGTGCATCATTGTCGAAGTTGTGCCCCTCTTCCTGTGCCTTACAGGTGATTCCAACGTACCTCTTAAAATCTGTTTCCTGCTATTCTGCCTAGCTTTCAAGTCCGCCTCCTTGCCTTGCCTCAACAGATTTTTGGATGAGAGTTGTCCTTTATTCCTTTGCCCGTTTGTGAATTGCTGTGCCCTTGAGCTCCATATTTCAACTCATGTTTTGTGAGCTGAACGCATGTGCAAAATTTTGGTTCAGGACCTATACTGGTTCCCGGAGGGTGGTTGCAAATTTGGTTAATTCTTCTTCCTGCCGGGAAATAAGAGTGACATATGCCCGTCCAAATGCCTAACAGCATCTCTCTCATTGGTTCTCCCTTTTCCCTTTCATCCTCTGCCAAATTGGCAAACTGTGAGAACCAGGAGGTTAAAGGCCCTGTCTCTCCAAGTTGGGAGATTGATAGTAAAGCACTTGGAAAGTAAAACTGGAGCACCAGGAGAGGGACTATTCATTGAGTTTTAGAAACCTTTCGTATTCACAGTGTGTCCATTCTCTAGGTTTCCCGTACATGTTATAGCTGTAGTAATATTCCCTTGAACCTGGAGAGTTCTGACCCATGGAATGGGTGCCATGCATTATTGCTTTCAAGCGTCTGCATTTGCTCACCCAATCTCACCAATCCTTTCAGTCCCAAGTGTCTAGCCTTATGCCACATCCAGCTGTCATTGTAGACAGGGTCATTCCAGGTTTCATCAGAGACCCTGAAGGAATTGTAAAGAATGTCCCTCTTTTTTTGTTTTGTTTTTGAAATTCCTTTTTATAGTGTGTTTGAGCTGATTCTCGCTGCCATGTTTATGCCAGTCTAGACACACTTGATTCCCTTATGTAGACATATCAATACATAGGTTTTTAGTTTCTTACTAGTCAGATATATTCCTCTGCGGGAAATATGGGGTTTTGAATCCCTTTCACTGAGGAAGGTATAGGTAGGTCTTGTCTATTCCATAGTTGGTTTTTGGAATGGTACCTGTGCTTATATCAAACTCTGGTTTTATGCATCACCCCACCTCTCCTTCCCCCTTAAGCAGGCATAAGAGTGTTTTCTGAATGTGAGACTCTGTTTTCTTTCGTAACTCATTTCATGTGTAGCCATGTTTACAGGATCTTCATAAGTGATATCTTATGATAAGCTTCTTTTTCTGTGTGACTTATTTTATTTAGAATCACCGTACCTGAATCCTCTCATATTGATGCTACTGGTCTTATGACATTGATTTCATGGCTGAGGGATATTCCATCGTACGTAAGTACCTCAATTTTTGGAACCATTTTTATATTTCCTGGGATATTTAAGGTGTACCCAAGTTGAGGTTCTTGTAAGCAGTGCAGCCCTAAATTTGTGGGTGGCTCTGTCTTATTGATTTTCAGTTTTCCCAAGGTATATTCCGTAGACTGGAAGTGCCCTTGGCTCTGTAGCTCTGTTGTTTACTTGTTTTACGGAACACAATGCACTCCTCCAGTGAGGCAGTTGGCAATTTACATCCCGCCCATCAGCATAACAAGGCTCACTGTTCTCCAGGGCCTGTCTTGCCTCTCTGGTATTTACACATTTTTTGGATGTCCCTTTTGACCAGTGGGAAGTGATAATTCTTTGTAGTGCAGATTTGCATTGCCCGCTTGCTTGCTTGGCCAGAAAGGGCGTATGCGTTTTCTCCTGCATATATTCAGGAGAAAATGCATACGCCCTTTTTGGCCAAGTGCATCATTGTCGAAGTTGTGCCCCTCTTCCTGTGCTTTACAGACGATTCCAACGTACCTCTTGAAATCTGTTTCCTGCTATTTGGCCTCACTTTCAAGTCCGCTTCGTTGCCTTCCCTCAACAGATTTCTGGACGATAGTTGGCTTTTATTACTATGCCTAATTGTGAATTGCTCTGCCACTGAGCTCCATTTTTCAACTCGTTTTTTTGTGAGCTGAATGCAAGTCCAAAGTTTTGTTTCAGGAGCTATACTGGTTCCCAGTGTGTGGTTGAGACTTTGGTTAATTCTTCTTCCTGCCGGGAAATTAGAGTGACATATGCCCGTCCAAGTGCCTAACAGCTACTCTCTCATTGGTTCTCCCTCTTCCCTTTCATCCTCTCCCAAATTGTCAAACTGTGAGAACCAGGAGGTTAAAGGGGCTGTCTCTACAATTTGGGAGATTGATAGTAAAGCAGTTGGAAAGTCAAACCGGAGAACCAGGAGAGGGACTATTCGTTGAGTTTTAGAAACCTTTCGTATTCACAGTGTGTCCATTCTCTAGGTTTCCCGTACATGTTATAGCTGTAGTAATAATCCCTTCAACCTGGAGACTTGGAACCCATGGAATGGGTGCCATGCATTATTGCTTTAAAGGGTCTGCAATTGTTCACCCAATCTCACCAATCCTCTCAGTCCCAAGTGTCCAGCCTTATGCCACATCGAGCTGTCATTGTAGACAGGGACATTCCAGGTTTCATCAGAGACCCTGAAGGAATTGAAAAGAATTTCCCTGTTTTTTTGTTTTGTTTTTGAAATTCCGTTTTATAGTGGCTTTGAGCTGATTCTCGCTGCCATGTTTATGCCAATCTAGACACACTTGATTCCCTTATGGAGACATATCAATACATGGATTTTAAGATTCTTACTAGTCAGATATATTCCTCTGAGGGAAATATGGGGTTTTGAGACCCTTGCACTGAGGATGGTGTAGGTAGGTCTTGTCTATTCCATAGTTGGTTTTTGGAACGGTGCCTGTGCTTATATCAAACTCTGGTTTTATGCATCACCCCACCTCTCCTTCCCCCTTAAGCAGGCATAAGAGTGTTTTCTAAATGTGAGACTCTATTCTCTTTCCTAACTCAGTTCATGTGTAGCCATGTTTACAGGATCTTCATAAGTGATATCTTATGATAAGATTCTTTTTCTGTGTGACTTATTTCACTTAGAATCATCGTACGTGAATGCACTCATATTGATGCTACTGGTCTTATGACATTGATTTCATGGCTGATGGATATTCCATCGTACGTAAGTACCACAATTTTTTGAACCATTTTTATCTTTCCTGGGATATTTAAGGTGTACCCAAGTTGAGGTTCTTGTAAGCAGTGCAGCCCTAAATTTGAGTGTGGCTCTGTCTTATTGATTTTCAGTTTTCCCAAGGTATATTCCCTAGACTGGAAGTGCCCTTGGCTCTGTAGCTCTGTTGTTTACTTGTTTTAGGGGACACAGTGCACTCCTCCAGATAGGCAGTTGGCAATTTACATCCCGCCCATCAGCATAACAAGGCTCGCTGTTCTCCAGGGACTGTCTTGCCTTTCTGGTATTTACACATTTTGTGGATGTCCCTTTTGACAGGTGGGAAGTGATACTTCTTTGTAGTGCAGATTTGCATTGCCCGCTTGCTTGCTTGGCCAAAAAGGGCGTATGCGTTTTCTCCTGCATATATTCAGGATAAAACGCATACGCCCTTTTTGGCCAAGTGCATCATTGTCGCAGTTGTACCCCTCTTCCTGTGCTTTACAGACGATTCCAACGTACCTCTTGAAATCTGTTTCCTGCTATTCGGCCTCAGTTTCATGTCCGCTTCGTTGCCTTCCCTCAACAGATTTCTTGACTATAGTTGGCCTTTATTACTCTGCCAGTTTGTGAATTGCTCTGCCACTGAGCTCCATTTTTCAACTCGTTTTTTGTGAGCTGAATGCAAGTCCAATATTTTGGTTGAAAACCTATACTGCTTCCCTGTGGGTGGTTGCAACTTTGGTTAATTCTACTTCCTGCCGGGAAATTAGAGTGACATATGCCCCTGCAAATGCCTAACAGCTACTCTATCATTGGTTCTCCCTCTTCCCTGTCATCCTCTGCCAAATTGGCAACCTGTGAGAACCAGGAGGGTAAAGGGGTTGTCTCTCCAAGTTGGGAGGTTGATAGTAAAGCAGTTGGAAAGTCAAACTGGAGCACCAGGAGAGGGAATATTCGTTGAGTTTTAGAAACCTTTCGTATTCACAGTGTGTCCATTCTCTAGGTTTCCTGTACATGTTATAGCTGTAGTAATATTCCCTTCAACCTGGAGAGTTGGGACCCATGGAATGGGTGCCATGCATTATTGCTTTAAAGGGTCTGCATTTGCTCACCCAATCTCACCAATCCTCTCAGTCCCAAGTGTCCAGCCTTATGCCACATCCAGCTGTCATTGTAGACATGGTCATTCCACGTTTCATCAGAGACCCTGAAGGAATTGTAAAGAATTTCCCTGTTTTTTTGTTTTGTTTTTGAAATTCCTTTTTATAGGGGGTTTGAGCTGATTCTCGCTGCTATGTTTATGGCTCTCTAGACTCACTTGATTCCCTTACAGAGACATATCAATACATAGGTTTTAAGATTATTAATAATCAGATACATTACTCTGCAGGAAATATGGGGTTTTGAGTCCCTTTCACTGAGGAAGGTATAGGTAGGTCTTGTCTATTCCATAGTTGGTTTTTGGAACGGTACCTGTGCTCTAATAAAACTCTGGTTTATGCATCACCCCACCTCTCCTTCCCCCTTAAGCAGGCATAAGAGTTTTTCCTAAATGTGAGAGTCTGTTCTCTTTCCTAACTCAGTTCATGTGTAGCCATGTTTACAGGATATTCATAAGTGATATCTTATGATAAGCTTCTTTTTCTGTGTGACTTATTTCACTTAGAATCATCGTACCTGAATCCACTCATTTTGCTACTAATGGTCTTATGACATTGATTTCATGGCTGAGGGATATTCCATCGTACGTAAGTACCACAATTTTTTGAACCATTTTTATCTTTCCTGGGATATTTAAGGTATACCCAAGTTGAGGTTCTTGTAAGCAGTGCAGCCCTGAATTTGACGGTGGCTGTGTTTTATTGATTTTCAATTTTCCCAAGGTATATTCCCTAGACTGCAAGTGCCCTTGGCTCTGTAGCTCTGTTGTTTACATGTTTTTGGAAACACAATGCACTCCTCCAGAGAGGCAGTTGGCAATTTACATCCGGCCCATCAGCATAACAAGGCTCCCTGTTCTCCAGGGCCTGTCTTGCCTTTCTGGTATTTACACATTTTGTGGATGTCTCTTTTGACTGGTGGGAAGTGATACTTCTTTGTAGTGCAGATTTGCATTGCTTGCTTGCTTGCTTGGCCAAAAAGGGCGTATGCGTTTTCTCCTGCATATATTCAGGAGAAAATGCATACGCCCTTTTTGGCCAAGTGCATCATTGTCGAAGTTGTGCCCCTCTTCCTGTGCCTTACAGGTGATTCCAACGTACCTCTTAAAATCTGTTTCCTGCTATTCTGCCTAGCTTTCAAGTCCGCCTCCTTGCCTTGCCTCAACAGATTTTTGGATGAGAGTTGTCCTTTATTCCTTTGCCCGTTTGTGAATTGCTGTGCCCTTGAGCTCCATATTTCAACTCATGTTTTGTGAGCTGAACGCATGTGCAAAATTTTGGTTCAGGACCTATACTGGTTCCCGGAGGGTGGTTGCAAATTTGGTTAATTCTTCTTCCTGCCGGGAAATAAGAGTGACATATGCCCGTCCAAATGCCTAACAGCATCTCTCTCATTGGTTCTCCCTTTTCCCTTTCATCCTCTGCCAAATTGGCAAACTGTGAGAACCAGGAGGTTAAAGGCCCTGTCTCTCCAAGTTGGGAGATTGATAGTAAAGCACTTGGAAAGTAAAACTGGAGCACCAGGAGAGGGACTATTCATTGAGTTTTAGAAACCTTTCGTATTCACAGTGTGTCCATTCTCTAGGTTTCCCGTACATGTTATAGCTGTAGTAATATTCCCTTGAACCTGGAGAGTTCTGACCCATGGAATGGGTGCCATGCATTATTGCTTTCAAGCGTCTGCATTTGCTCACCCAATCTCACCAATCCTTTCAGTCCCAAGTGTCTAGCCTTATGCCACATCCAGCTGTCATTGTAGACAGGGTCATTCCAGGTTTCATCAGAGACCCTGAAGGAATTGTAAAGAATGTCCCTCTTTTTTTGTTTTGTTTTTGAAATTCCTTTTTATAGTGTGTTTGAGCTGATTCTCGCTGCCATGTTTATGCCAGTCTAGACACACTTGATTCCCTTATGTAGACATATCAATACATAGGTTTTTAGTTTCTTACTAGTCAGATATATTCCTCTGCGGGAAATATGGGGTTTTGAATCCCTTTCACTGAGGAAGGTATAGGTAGGTCTTGTCTATTCCATAGTTGGTTTTTGGAATGGTACCTGTGCTTATATCAAACTCTGGTTTTATGCATCACCCCACCTCTCCTTCCCCCTTAAGCAGGCATAAGAGTGTTTTCTGAATGTGAGACTCTGTTTTCTTTCGTAACTCATTTCATGTGTAGCCATGTTTACAGGATCTTCATAAGTGATATCTTATGATAAGCTTCTTTTTCTGTGTGACTTATTTTATTTAGAATCACCGTACCTGAATCCTCTCATATTGATGCTACTGGTCTTATGACATTGATTTCATGGCTGAGGGATATTCCATCGTACGTAAGTACCTCAATTTTTGGAACCATTTTTATATTTCCTGGGATATTTAAGGTGTACCCAAGTTGAGGTTCTTGTAAGCAGTGCAGCCCTAAATTTGTGGGTGGCTCTGTCTTATTGATTTTCAGTTTTCCCAAGGTATATTCCGTAGACTGGAAGTGCCCTTGGCTCTGTAGCTCTGTTGTTTACTTGTTTTACGGAACACAATGCACTCCTCCAGTGAGGCAGTTGGCAATTTACATCCCGCCCATCAGCATAACAAGGCTCACTGTTCTCCAGGGCCTGTCTTGCCTCTCTGGTATTTACACATTTTTTGGATGTCCCTTTTGACCAGTGGGAAGTGATAATTCTTTGTAGTGCAGATTTGCATTGCCCGCTTGCTTGCTTGGCCAGAAAGGGCGTATGCGTTTTCTCCTGCATATATTCAGGAGAAAATGCATACGCCCTTTTTGGCCAAGTGCATCATTGTCGAAGTTGTGCCCCTCTTCCTGTGCTTTACAGACGATTCCAACGTACCTCTTGAAATCTGTTTCCTGCTATTTGGCCTCACTTTCAAGTCCGCTTCGTTGCCTTCCCTCAACAGATTTCTGGACGATAGTTGGCTTTTATTACTATGCCTAATTGTGAATTGCTCTGCCACTGAGCTCCATTTTTCAACTCGTTTTTTTGTGAGCTGAATGCAAGTCCAAAGTTTTGTTTCAGGAGCTATACTGGTTCCCAGTGTGTGGTTGAGACTTTGGTTAATTCTTCTTCCTGCCGGGAAATTAGAGTGACATATGCCCGTCCAAGTGCCTAACAGCTACTCTCTCATTGGTTCTCCCTCTTCCCTTTCATCCTCTCCCAAATTGTCAAACTGTGAGAACCAGGAGGTTAAAGGGGCTGTCTCTACAATTTGGGAGATTGATAGTAAAGCAGTTGGAAAGTCAAACCGGAGAACCAGGAGAGGGACTATTCGTTGAGTTTTAGAAACCTTTCGTATTCACAGTGTGTCCATTCTCTAGGTTTCCCGTACATGTTATAGCTGTAGTAATAATCCCTTCAACCTGGAGACTTGGAACCCATGGAATGGGTGCCATGCATTATTGCTTTAAAGGGTCTGCAATTGTTCACCCAATCTCACCAATCCTCTCAGTCCCAAGTGTCCAGCCTTATGCCACATCGAGCTGTCATTGTAGACAGGGACATTCCAGGTTTCATCAGAGACCCTGAAGGAATTGAAAAGAATTTCCCTGTTTTTTTGTTTTGTTTTTGAAATTCCGTTTTATAGTGGCTTTGAGCTGATTCTCGCTGCCATGTTTATGCCAATCTAGACACACTTGATTCCCTTATGGAGACATATCAATACATGGATTTTAAGATTCTTACTAGTCAGATATATTCCTCTGAGGGAAATATGGGGTTTTGAGACCCTTGCACTGAGGATGGTGTAGGTAGGTCTTGTCTATTCCATAGTTGGTTTTTGGAACGGTGCCTGTGCTTATATCAAACTCTGGTTTTATGCATCACCCCACCTCTCCTTCCCCCTTAAGCAGGCATAAGAGTGTTTTCTAAATGTGAGACTCTATTCTCTTTCCTAACTCAGTTCATGTGTAGCCATGTTTACAGGATCTTCATAAGTGATATCTTATGATAAGATTCTTTTTCTGTGTGACTTATTTCACTTAGAATCATCGTACGTGAATGCACTCATATTGATGCTACTGGTCTTATGACATTGATTTCATGGCTGATGGATATTCCATCGTACGTAAGTACCACAATTTTTTGAACCATTTTTATCTTTCCTGGGATATTTAAGGTGTACCCAAGTTGAGGTTCTTGTAAGCAGTGCAGCCCTAAATTTGAGTGTGGCTCTGTCTTATTGATTTTCAGTTTTCCCAAGGTATATTCCCTAGACTGGAAGTGCCCTTGGCTCTGTAGCTCTGTTGTTTACTTGTTTTAGGGGACACAGTGCACTCCTCCAGATAGGCAGTTGGCAATTTACATCCCGCCCATCAGCATAACAAGGCTCGCTGTTCTCCAGGGACTGTCTTGCCTTTCTGGTATTTACACATTTTGTGGATGTCCCTTTTGACAGGTGGGAAGTGATACTTCTTTGTAGTGCAGATTTGCATTGCCCGCTTGCTTGCTTGGCCAAAAAGGGCGTATGCGTTTTCTCCTGCATATATTCAGGATAAAACGCATACGCCCTTTTTGGCCAAGTGCATCATTGTCGCAGTTGTACCCCTCTTCCTGTGCTTTACAGACGATTCCAACGTACCTCTTGAAATCTGTTTCCTGCTATTCGGCCTCAGTTTCATGTCCGCTTCGTTGCCTTCCCTCAACAGATTTCTTGACTATAGTTGGCCTTTATTACTCTGCCAGTTTGTGAATTGCTCTGCCACTGAGCTCCATTTTTCAACTCGTTTTTTGTGAGCTGAATGCAAGTCCAATATTTTGGTTGAAAACCTATACTGCTTCCCTGTGGGTGGTTGCAACTTTGGTTAATTCTACTTCCTGCCGGGAAATTAGAGTGACATATGCCCCTGCAAATGCCTAACAGCTACTCTATCATTGGTTCTCCCTCTTCCCTGTCATCCTCTGCCAAATTGGCAACCTGTGAGAACCAGGAGGGTAAAGGGGTTGTCTCTCCAAGTTGGGAGGTTGATAGTAAAGCAGTTGGAAAGTCAAACTGGAGCACCAGGAGAGGGAATATTCGTTGAGTTTTAGAAACCTTTCGTATTCACAGTGTGTCCATTCTCTAGGTTTCCTGTACATGTTATAGCTGTAGTAATATTCCCTTCAACCTGGAGAGTTGGGACCCATGGAATGGGTGCCATGCATTATTGCTTTAAAGGGTCTGCATTTGCTCACCCAATCTCACCAATCCTCTCAGTCCCAAGTGTCCAGCCTTATGCCACATCCAGCTGTCATTGTAGACATGGTCATTCCACGTTTCATCAGAGACCCTGAAGGAATTGTAAAGAATTTCCCTGTTTTTTTGTTTTGTTTTTGAAATTCCTTTTTATAGGGGGTTTGAGCTGATTCTCGCTGCTATGTTTATGGCTCTCTAGACTCACTTGATTCCCTTACAGAGACATATCAATACATAGGTTTTAAGATTATTAATAGTCAGATACATTACTCTGCGGGAAATATGGGGTTTTGAGTCCCTTTCACTGAGGAAGGTATAGGTAGGTCTTGTCTATTCCATAGTTGGTTTTTGGAACGGTACCTGTGCTCTAATAAAACTCTGGTTTATGCATCACCCCACCTCTCCTTCCCCCTTAAGCAGGCATAAGAGTGTTTTCTAAATGTGAGAGTCTGTTCTCTTTCCTAACTCAGTTCATGTGTAGCCATGTTTACAGGATATTCATAAGTGATATCTTATGATAAGCTTCTTTTTCTGTGTGACTTATTTCACTTAGAATCATCGTACCTGAATCCACTCATTTTGCTACTAATGGTCTTATGACATTGGTTTCATGGCTGAGGGATATTCCATCGTACGTAAGTACCACAATTTTTTGAACCATTTTTATCTTTCCTGGGATATTTAAGGTATACCCTAGTTGAGGTTCTTGTAAGCAGTGCAGCCCTGAATTTGACGGTGGCTGTGTTTTATTGATTTTCAATTTTCCCAAGGTATATTCCCTAGACTGCAAGTGCCCTTGGCTCTGTAGCTCTGTTGTTTACATGTTTTTGGAAACACAATGCACTCCTCCAGAGAGGCAGTTGGCAATTTACATCCGGCCCATCAGCATAACAAGGCTCCCTGTTCTCCAGGGCCTGTCTTGCCTTTCTGGTATTTACACATTTTGTGGATGTCTCTTTTGACTGGTGGGAAGTGATACTTCTTTGTAGTGCAGATTTGCATTGCTTGCTTGCTTGCTTGGCCAAAAAGGGCGTATGCGTTTTCTCCTGCATATATTCAGGAGAAAATGCATACGCCCTTTTTGGCCAAGTGCATCATTGTCGAAGTTGTGCCCCTCTTCCTGTGCCTTACAGGTGATTCCAACGTACCTCTTAAAATCTGTTTCCTGCTATTCTGCCTAGCTTTCAAGTCCGCCTCCTTGCCTTGCCTCAACAGATTTTTGGATGAGAGTTGTCCTTTATTCCTTTGCCCGTTTGTGAATTGCTGTGCCCTTGAGCTCCATATTTCAACTCATGTTTTGTGAGCTGAACGCATGTGCAAAATTTTGGTTCAGGACCTATACTGGTTCCCGGAGGGTGGTTGCAAATTTGGTTAATTCTTCTTCCTGCCGGGAAATAAGAGTGACATATGCCCGTCCAAATGCCTAACAGCATCTCTCTCATTGGTTCTCCCTTTTCCCTTTCATCCTCTGCCAAATTGGCAAACTGTGAGAACCAGGAGGTTAAAGGCCCTGTCTCTCCAAGTTGGGAGATTGATAGTAAAGCACTTGGAAAGTAAAACTGGAGCACCAGGAGAGGGACTATTCATTGAGTTTTAGAAACCTTTCGTATTCACAGTGTGTCCATTCTCTAGGTTTCCCGTACATGTTATAGCTGTAGTAATATTCCCTTGAACCTGGAGAGTTCTGACCCATGGAATGGGTGCCATGCATTATTGCTTTCAAGCGTCTGCATTTGCTCACCCAATCTCACCAATCCTTTCAGTCCCAAGTGTCTAGCCTTATGCCACATCCAGCTGTCATTGTAGACAGGGTCATTCCAGGTTTCATCAGAGACCCTGAAGGAATTGTAAAGAATGTCCCTCTTTTTTTGTTTTGTTTTTGAAATTCCTTTTTATAGTGTGTTTGAGCTGATTCTCGCTGCCATGTTTATGCCAGTCTAGACACACTTGATTCCCTTATGTAGACATATCAATACATAGGTTTTTAGTTTCTTACTAGTCAGATATATTCCTCTGCGGGAAATATGGGGTTTTGAATCCCTTTCACTGAGGAAGGTATAGGTAGGTCTTGTCTATTCCATAGTTGGTTTTTGGAATGGTACCTGTGCTTATATCAAACTCTGGTTTTATGCATCACCCCACCTCTCCTTCCCCCTTAAGCAGGCATAAGAGTGTTTTCTGAATGTGAGACTCTGTTTTCTTTCGTAACTCATTTCATGTGTAGCCATGTTTACAGGATCTTCATAAGTGATATCTTATGATAAGCTTCTTTTTCTGTGTGACTTATTTTATTTAGAATCACCGTACCTGAATCCTCTCATATTGATGCTACTGGTCTTATGACATTGATTTCATGGCTGAGGGATATTCCATCGTACGTAAGTACCTCAATTTTTGGAACCATTTTTATATTTCCTGGGATATTTAAGGTGTACCCAAGTTGAGGTTCTTGTAAGCAGTGCAGCCCTAAATTTGTGGGTGGCTCTGTCTTATTGATTTTCAGTTTTCCCAAGGTATATTCCGTAGACTGGAAGTGCCCTTGGCTCTGTAGCTCTGTTGTTTACTTGTTTTACGGAACACAATGCACTCCTCCAGTGAGGCAGTTGGCAATTTACATCCCGCCCATCAGCATAACAAGGCTCACTGTTCTCCAGGGCCTGTCTTGCCTCTCTGGTATTTACACATTTTTTGGATGTCCCTTTTGACCAGTGGGAAGTGATAATTCTTTGTAGTGCAGATTTGCATTGCCCGCTTGCTTGCTTGGCCAGAAAGGGCGTATGCGTTTTCTCCTGCATATATTCAGGAGAAAATGCATACGCCCTTTTTGGCCAAGTGCATCATTGTCGAAGTTGTGCCCCTCTTCCTGTGCTTTACAGACGATTCCAACGTACCTCTTGAAATCTGTTTCCTGCTATTTGGCCTCACTTTCAAGTCCGCTTCGTTGCCTTCCCTCAACAGATTTCTGGACGATAGTTGGCTTTTATTACTATGCCTAATTGTGAATTGCTCTGCCACTGAGCTCCATTTTTCAACTCGTTTTTTGTGAGCTGAATGCAAGTCCAAAGTTTTGTTTCAGGAGCTATACTGGTTCCCAGTGTGTGGTTGAGACTTTGGTTAATTCTTCTTCCTGCCGGGAAATTAGAGTGACATATGCCCGTCCAAGTGCCTAACAGCTACTCTCTCATTGGTTCTCCCTCCTCCCTTTCATCCTCTCCCAAATTGTCAAACTGTGAGAACCAGGAGGTTAAAGGGGCTGTCTCTACAATTTGGGAGATTGATAGTAAAGCAGTTGGAAAGTCAAACCGGAGAACCAGGAGAGGGACTATTCGTTGAGTTTTAGAAACCTTTCGTATTCACAGTGTGTCCATTCTCTAGGTTTCCCGTACATGTTATAGCTGTAGTAATAATCCCTTCAACCTGGAGACTTGGAACCCATGGAATGGGTGCCATGCATTATTGCTTTAAAGGGTCTGCAATTGTTCACCCAATCTCACCAATCCTCTCAGTCCCAAGTGTCCAGCCTTATGCCACATCGAGCTGTCATTGTAGACAGGGACATTCCAGGTTTCATCAGAGACCCTGAAGGAATTGAAAAGAATTTCCCTGTTTTTTTGTTTTGTTTTTGAAATTCCGTTTTATAGTGGCTTTGAGCTGATTCTCGCTGCCATGTTTATGCCAATCTAGACACACTTGATTCCCTTATGGAGACATATCAATACATGGATTTTAAGATTCTTACTAGTCAGATATATTCCTCTGAGGGAAATATGGGGTTTTGAGACCCTTGCACTGAGGATGGTGTAGGTAGGTCTTGTCTATTCCATAGTTGGTTTTTGGAACGGTGCCTGTGCTTATATCAAACTCTGGTTTTATGCATCACCCCACCTCTCCTTCCCCCTTAAGCAGGCATAAGAGTGTTTTCTAAATGTGAGACTCTATTCTCTTTCCTAACTCAGTTCATGTGTAGCCATGTTTACAGGATCTTCATAAGTGATATCTTATGATAAGATTCTTTTTCTGTGTGACTTATTTCACTTAGAATCATCGTACGTGAATGCACTCATATTGATGCTACTGGTCTTATGACATTGATTTCATGGCTGATGGATATTCCATCGTACGTAAGTACCACAATTTTTTGAACCATTTTTATCTTTCCTGGGATATTTAAGGTGTACCCAAGTTGAGGTTCTTGTAAGCAGTGCAGCCCTAAATTTGAGTGTGGCTCTGTCTTATTGATTTTCAGTTTTCCCAAGGTATATTCCCTAGACTGGAAGTGCCCTTGGCTCTGTAGCTCTGTTGTTTACTTGTTTTAGGGGACACAGTGCACTCCTCCAGATAGGCAGTTGGCAATTTACATCCCGCCCATCAGCATAACAAGGCTCGCTGTTCTCCAGGGACTGTCTTGCCTTTCTGGTATTTACACATTTTGTGGATGTCCCTTTTGACAGGTGGGAAGTGATACTTCTTTGTAGTGCAGATTTGCATTGCCCGCTTGCTTGCTTGGCCAAAAAGGGCGTATGCGTTTTCTCCTGCATATATTCAGGATAAAACGCATACGCCCTTTTTGGCCAAGTGCATCATTGTCGCAGTTGTACCCCTCTTCCTGTGCTTTACAGACGATTCCAACGTACCTCTTGAAATCTGTTTCCTGCTATTCGGCCTCAGTTTCATGTCCGCTTCGTTGCCTTCCCTCAACAGATTTCTTGACTATAGTTGGCCTTTATTACTCTGTCAGTTTGTGAATTGCTCTGCCACTGAGCTCCATTTTTCAACTCGTTTTTTGTGAGCTGAATGCAAGTCCAATATTTTGGTTGAAAACCTATACTGCTTCCCTGTGGGTGGTTGCAACTTTGGTTAATTCTACTTCCTGCCGGGAAATTAGAGTGACATATGCCCCTGCAAATGCCTAACAGCTACTCTATCATTGGTTCTCCCTCTTCCCTGTCATCCTCTGCCAAATTGGCAACCTGTGAGAACCAGGAGGGTAAAGGGGTTGTCTCTCCAAGTTGGGAGGTTGATAGTAAAGCAGTTGGAAAGTCAAACTGGAGCACCAGGAGAGGGAATATTCGTTGAGTTTTAGAAACCTTTCGTATTCACAGTGTGTCCATTCTCTAGGTTTCCTGTACATGTTATAGCTGTAGTAATATTCCCTTCAACCTGGAGAGTTGGGACCCATGGAATGGGTGCCATGCATTATTGCTTTAAAGGGTCTGCATTTGCTCACCCAATCTCACCAATCCTCTCAGTCCCAAGTGTCCAGCCTTATGCCACATCCAGCTGTCATTGTAGACATGGTCATTCCACGTTTCATCAGAGACCCTGAAGGAATTGTAAAGAATTTCCCTGTTTTTTTGTTTTGTTTTTGAAATTCCTTTTTATAGGGGGTTTGAGCTGATTCTCGCTGCTATGTTTATGGTTCTCTAGACTCACTTGATTCCCTTACAGAGACATATCAATACATAGGTTTTAAGATTATTAATAGTCAGATACATTACTCTGCGGGAAATATGGGGTTTTGAGTCCCTTTCACTGAGGAAGGTATAGGTAGGTCTTGTCTATTCCATAGTTGGTTTTTGGAACGGTACCTGTGCTCTAATAAAACTCTGGTTTATGCATCACCCCACCTCTCCTTCCCCCTTAAGCAGGCATAAGAGTTTTTTCTAAATGTGAGAGTCTGTTCTCTTTCCTAACTCAGTTCATGTGTAGCCATGTTTACAGGATATTCATAAGTGATATCTTATGATAAGCTTCTTTTTCTGTGTGACTTATTTCACTTAGAATCATCGTACCTGAATCCACTCATTTTGCTACTAATGGTCTTATGACATTGGTTTCATGGCTGAGGGATATTCCATCGTACGTAAGCACCACAATTTTTTGAACCATTTTTATCTTTCCTGGGATATTTAAGGTATACCCAAGTTGAGGTTCTTGTAAGCAGTGCAGCCCTGAATTTGACGGTGGCTGTGTTTTATTGATTTTCAATTTTCCCAAGGTATATTCCCTAGACTGCAAGTGCCCTTGGCTCTGTAGCTCTGTTGTTTACATGTTTTTGGAAACACAATGCACTCCTCCAGAGAGGCAGTTGGCAATTTACATCCGGCCCATCAGCATAACAAGGCTCCCTGTTCTCCAGGGCCTGTCTTGCCTTTCTGGTATTTACACATTTTGTGGATGTCTCTTTTGACTGGTGGGAAGTGATACTTCTTTGTAGTGCAGATTTGCATTGCTTGCTTGCTTGCTTGGCCAAAAAGGGCGTATGCGTTTTCTCCTGCATATATTCAGGAGAAAATGCATACGCCCTTTTTGGCCAAGTGCATCATTGTCGAAGTTGTGCCCCTCTTCCTGTGCCTTACAGGTGATTCCAACGTACCTCTTAAAATCTGTTTCCTGCTATTCTGCCTAGCTTTCAAGTCCGCCTCCTTGCCTTGCCTCAACAGATTTTTGGATGAGAGTTGTCCTTTATTCCTTTGCCCGTTTGTGAATTGCTGTGCCCTTGAGCTCCATATTTCAACTCATGTTTTGTGAGCTGAACGCATGTGCAAAATTTTGGTTCAGGACCTATACTGGTTCCCGGAGGGTGGTTGCAAATTTGGTTAATTCTTCTTCCTGCCGGGAAATAAGAGTGACATATGCCCGTCCAAATGCCTAACAGCATCTCTCTCATTGGTTCTCCCTTTTCCCTTTCATCCTCTGCCAAATTGGCAAACTGTGAGAACCAGGAGGTTAAAGGCCCTGTCTCTCCAAGTTGGGAGATTGATAGTAAAGCACTTGGAAAGTAAAACTGGAGCACCAGGAGAGGGACTATTCATTGAGTTTTAGAAACCTTTCGTATTCACAGTGTGTCCATTCTCTAGGTTTCCCGTACATGTTATAGCTGTAGTAATATTCCCTTGAACCTGGAGAGTTCTGACCCATGGAATGGGTGCCATGCATTATTGCTTTCAAGCGTCTGCATTTGCTCACCCAATCTCACCAATCCTTTCAGTCCCAAGTGTCTAGCCTTATGCCACATCCAGCTGTCATTGTAGACAGGGTCATTCCAGGTTTCATCAGAGACCCTGAAGGAATTGTAAAGAATGTCCCTCTTTTTTTGTTTTGTTTTTGAAATTCCTTTTTATAGTGTGTTTGAGCTGATTCTCGCTGCCATGTTTATGCCAGTCTAGACACACTTGATTCCCTTATGTAGACATATCAATACATAGGTTTTTAGTTTCTTACTAGTCAGATATATTCCTCTGCGGGAAATATGGGGTTTTGAATCCCTTTCACTGAGGAAGGTATAGGTAGGTCTTGTCTATTCCATAGTTGGTTTTTGGAATGGTACCTGTGCTTATATCAAACTCTGGTTTTATGCATCACCCCACCTCTCCTTCCCCCTTAAGCAGGCATAAGAGTGTTTTCTGAATGTGAGACTCTGTTTTCTTTCGTAACTCATTTCATGTGTAGCCATGTTTACAGGATCTTCATAAGTGATATCTTATGATAAGCTTCTTTTTCTGTGTGACTTATTTTATTTAGAATCACCATACCTGAATCCTCTCATATTGATGCTACTGGTCTTATGACATTGATTTCATGGCTGAGGGATATTCCATCGTACGTAAGTACCTCAATTTTTGGAACCATTTTTATATTTCCTGGGATATTTAAGGTGTACCCAAGTTGAGGTTCTTGTAAGCAGTGCAGCCCTAAATTTGTGGGTGGCTCTGTCTTATTGATTTTCAGTTTTCCCAAGGTATATTCCGTAGACTGGAAGTGCCCTTGGCTCTGTAGCTCTGTTGTTTACTTGTTTTACGGAACACAATGCACTCCTCCAGTGAGGCAGTTGGCAATTTACATCCCGCCCATCAGCATAACAAGGCTCACTGTTCTCCAGGGCCTGTCTTGCCTCTCTGGTATTTACACATTTTTTGGATGTCCCTTTTGACCAGTGGGAAGTGATAATTCTTTGTAGTGCAGATTTGCATTGCCCGCTTGCTTGCTTGGCCAGAAAGGGCGTATGCGTTTTCTCCTGCATATATTCAGGAGAAAATGCATACGCCCTTTTTGGCCAAGTGCATCATTGTCGAAGTTGTGCCCCTCTTCCTGTGCTTTACAGACGATTCCAACGTACCTCTTGAAATCTGTTTCCTGCTATTTGGCCTCACTTTCAAGTCCGCTTCGTTGCCTTCCCTCAACAGATTTCTGGACGATAGTTGGCTTTTATTACTATGCCTAATTGTGAATTGCTCTGCCACTGAGCTCCATTTTTCAACTCGTTTTTTGTGAGCTGAATGCAAGTCCAAAGTTTTGTTTCAGGAGCTATACTGGTTCCCAGTGTGTGGTTGAGACTTTGGTTAATTCTTCTTCCTGCCGGGAAATTAGAGTGACATATGCCCGTCCAAGTGCCTAACAGCTACTCTCTCATTGGTTCTCCCTCTTCCCTTTCATCCTCTCCCAAATTGTCAAACTGTGAGAACCAGGAGGTTAAAGGGGCTGTCTCTACAATTTGGGAGATTGATAGTAAAGCAGTTGGAAAGTCAAACCGGAGAACCAGGAGAGGGACTATTCGTTGAGTTTTAGAAACCTTTCGTATTCACAGTGTGTCCATTCTCTAGGTTTCCCGTACATGTTATAGCTGTAGTAATAATCCCTTCAACCTGGAGACTTGGAACCCATGGAATGGGTGCCATGCATTATTGCTTTAAAGGGTCTGCAATTGTTCACCCAATCTCACCAATCCTCTCAGTCCCAAGTGTCCAGCCTTATGCCACATCGAGCTGTCATTGTAGACAGGGACATTCCAGGTTTCATCAGAGACCCTGAAGGAATTGAAAAGAATTTCCCTGTTTTTTTGTTTTGTTTTTGAAATTCCGTTTTATAGTGGCTTTGAGCTGATTCTCGCTGCCATGTTTATGCCAATCTAGACACACTCGATTCCCTTAAAGAGACATATCAATACATAGGTTTTAAGATTCTTACTAGTCAGATATATTCCTCTGTGGGAAATATGGTGTTTTGAGTCCCTTTCACTGAGGAAGGTGTAAGTGTTTTCTGTTCCATAGTTGGTTTTTGGAACGGTACCTGTGCTTATATCATACTCTGGTTTTATGCATCACCCCACCTCTCTTTCCCCCTTAAGCAGGCATAAGAGTGTTTCCTAAATGTGAGACTCTGTTATCTTTCATAAATCAGTTCATGTGTAGCCATGTTTACAGGATCTTCATAAGTGCTATCGTATGATAAGTTTCTTTTTCTGTGTGACTTATTTCACTTAGAATCATCGTACTTGAATCCAGTCATTTTGCTGCTACTGGTCTTATGACATTGATTTCTTGGCTGAGGGATATTCGATCGTATGTAAATAACACAATTTTTTGAACCATTTTTATCATTCCTGGGATATTTAAGCTGTAACCAAGTTGAGGTTCTTGTAAGCAGTGCAGCCCTAAATTTTGGGGTGGCTCTGTCTTATTGATTTTCAGTTTTCCCAAGGTATATTCCCTAGACTGGAAGTGCCCTTGGCTCTGTAGCTCGGTTGTTTACTTGTTTATGGAGCACAATGCACTCCTCCAGTGAGGCAGTTGGCAATTTACATCCCGCCCATCAGCATAACAAGGCTCCATGTTCTCCAGGGCCTCTCTTGCCTTTTGGTTTTTACACATTTTGTGGATGTCCCTTTTGAGCGGTGGGAAGTGATACTTCTTTGTAGTGCAGATTTGCATTTCCTGCTTGCTTGCTTGGCCACAAAGGGCGTATGCGTTTTCTCCTGAATATATTCAGGAGAAAACGCATTCACCCTTTTTGGCCAAGTGCATCATTGTCGAAGTTGTGCCCCTCTTCCAGTGCTTCAAGGCGATTCCAACGTACCTCTTGTAATCTGTTTCCTGCTATTCTGCCTCGCTTTCAAGTCCGCCTCGTTGCCTTCCATCAACAGATTTTTGGACGATAGTTGTCCTTTAATATTCTGCCAGTTTGTGAATTGCTGTGCCCCTGAGCTCCATTTTTTAACTCGTTTTTTGTGAGCTGAACGAAAGTCCAAAATTTTGGTTGAGGACCTATACTGGTTCCCGGTGGGTGGCTGAGACTTTGGTTAATTCTTCTTCCTCCCGGGATATAAGAGTGACATGTGCCCGTCCAAATGCTTAACAGCTACTCTCTCATACGTTCTCCCTCTTCCCTTTCATCCTCTGCCAAATTGGCAAGCTGTGCGAACCAGGAGGTTAAAGGTGCTGTCTCTCCAAGTTGGGAGACTGATAGTAAATCATTTGGAAAGTCAAAGCGTAGCACCACGAGAGGGACTATTCGTTGAGTTTTAGAGACCTTTCGTATTCACAGTGTGTCCATTCTCTAGGATTTCAGTACATGTTATAGCTGTAGTAATATTCCCTTCAACCTGGAGAGTTGGGACCCATGGAATGGGTGACATGCATTATTGCTTTAAAGGGTCTGCATTTGCTCACCCAATCTCACCAATCCTCTCAGTCCCAAGTGTCCAGCCTTATGCCACATCCAGCTCTCATTGTAGACAGGGTCGTTCCACGTTTCATCAGAGACCCTGAAGGAATTGTAAAGATTTTACCTTTTTTTGTTGTTTTTCAAATTCCTGTTTATAGTGGGTTTGAGCTGATTCTCGCTGCCATGGTTACGCCTGTCTAGACACCCTTGATTCCCTTACAGAGACATATCAATACATAGGTTTTAAGATTCTTACTATTCAGATATATTCCTCTGCGTGAAATATGGTGTTTTGAGTCCCTTTCACTGAGGAAGGTGTTGGTCTTGTCTATTCCATACTTGGTTTTTGGAACGGTACCTGTGCTTATATCAGACTCTGGTTTTATGCATCACCCCACCTCTCCTTCCCCCTTAAGCAGGCATAAGAGTGTTTTCTAAATGTGAGACTCTGTTCTCTTTCCTAACTCAGTTCATGTGTAGCCATGTTTACAGGATCTTCATAAGTGATATCTTATGATAAGTTTCTTTTTCTGTGTGACTTATTTCACTTAGAATCATCGTACCTAAATCCACTCATTTTGCTGCTACTGGTCTTATGACATTGATTTCATGGCTTAGGGATATTCCATCGTACCTAAGTACCGCAATTTTTTGAACCATTTTTATCTTTACTGGGATATTTAAGGTGTACACAAGTTGAGGTTCTTGTAAGCAGTGCAGCCCTAAATTTTGGTGTCGCTCTGTCTTATTGATTTTCAGTTTTCCCAAGGTATATTCCCAAGACTGGAAATGTCCTTGGCTCTGTAGCTCTGTTGTTTAATTGTTTTAGGGAACACAATGCACTCCTCCAGAGAGGCAGTTGGCAACTTACATCCTGCCAATCATCATAACAAGGCTCCCACTTTTCCAGGGCCTGTCTTGCCTTTCTGTTATTTATCCATTTTGTGGATGTGCCTTTTGACTGGAGAGAAGTGATATTTCTTTGGAGTGCAGATTTGCATTGCCCGCTTCCTTGCTTGGCTAAAAATGCGTATGGGTTTTCTCCTGAATATATTCAGGAGAAAACGCATACACCCTTTTTGGCCAAGTGCATCATTGTCAAAGTTGTGTACCTCTTCCTGTGCTTTAAAGGTGATTCCAACGTACCTCTTGAAATCTGTTTCCTGCTATTCTGCCTCACTTTCAAGTCCGCCTCGTTGCCTTCCCTCAACAGATTTTTGGAAGATAGTTGTCCTTTATTACTCTGCCAGTTTGTGAATTGCTGTGCCCCTGAGGTCCTTTTTTTAACTCGTTTTTTGTGAGCTGAACGCAAGTCCAAAATTTTCGTTCAGGACCTATACTGGTTCCCGGTGGGTGGCTGAGATTTTGGTTAATACTTCTTCCTCCCGGGATATAAGAGTGACATGTGCCCGTCCAAATGCCTAACAGCTACGCTCTCATTGGTTCTCCCTCTTCCCTTTCATCCTCTGCCAAATTGGCAACCTGTGCGAACCAGGTGGTTAAATGTGCTGTCTCTCCAAGTTTGGAGATTGATAGTAAAGCAGTTGGAAAGTGAAACCGGAGCATCAGGAGGGGGATTATTCGTTGAGTTTTAGAGACATTTCATATTCACAGTGTGTCCATTCTCTAGGTTTCCCGTACATGTTATAGCGGTAGTAATATTCCCTTCAACCTGGACACATGGGACCCATGGAATGGGTGCTATGCATTATTGCTTTAAAGAGTCTGCCTTTGCTCACCCAATCTCACCTTTCCTCTCAGTCCCAAGTGTCCAGCCTTATGCCAAATCCAGCTGTCGTTATAGATAGGGTCATTCCAGGTTTCGTCAGAGACCCTGAAGAAATTGTAAAGAATTTCCTGTTTTTTTTGTGTGTCTGAAATTCCTTTTTATAGTGGGTTTGAGCTGATTCTCAATGCCATGTTTATGCCAGTCTAGACACAGTTGATTCCCTCATGGAGACATATCAATAAATAGGTTATAAGATTCTTACTAGTCAGATATATTCCTCTGAGGGAAATATGGGGTTTTGAGTCCCTTTCACTGAGGAAGGTGTAGGTCTTGTCTATTCCGTATTTGATTTTTTGAACGGTACCTGTGGTTTTATAAAACTCTGGGTTTTATGCATCACCCCACCTCTCCTTCCCCCTTAAGCAGGCATAAGAGTGTTTTCTAAATGTGAGACTCTGTTCTCTTTCCTAACTCAGTTCATGTGTAGCCATGTTTACAGGATCTCTATAAGTGATATCTTATGATAAGTTTCTTTTTCTGTGTGACTTATTTCACTTAGAATCATCGTACCTGAATCCACTCATTTTGCTGCTACTTGTCTTATGACATTGATATCATTGCTGAGGGATATTTCATCTGACGTAAGTACCACAAATTTTTGTTCCATTTTTATCTTTCCTGGGATATTTAAGGTGAATCCAAATGAGGTTCTTGTAAGCAGTGCACCCCTAAATATTTGGGTGGCTGTGTCTTATTGATTTTCAGTTTTCCCAAGGTATATTCTGTAGACTGGAAGTGCCCTGCGCTCTGTAGCTCTGTTGTTTACTTGTTTTAGGGAACACAATGCACTGTTCCAGAGAGGCAGTTGGCAATTTACATCCCACCCATCAGCATAACAAAGCTCCCAGTTCGCCAGGGCCTGTCTTGCCTTTCTGGTTTTTACATATTTTGTGGATATCCCTTTTGACTTGTGGGAAGTAATACTTCTTTGTAGTGCAGATTTGCATTGCCCGCTTGCTTGCTTGGCCAAAAAGGGCGTATGTGTTTTCTCCTGAATATATTCAGGAGAAAACTCATACACACTTTTTGGCCAAGTGCATCACTGTCGAAGTTGAGCTCCTGTTCCTGTGCTTTCAACACGATTCCAGCATACCTCTTGAAATCTGTTTCCTGCTATTCTGCCTCACTTTCACGTCTGCCTCTTAACCTTCCCTCAACAGTGTTTTGGACGAGAGTTGTCCTTTACTACTCTGCCATTTGTTGTATTGTTGTGCCACTGAGCTCCACTTTTCAACTCGTTTTTTGTGAGCTGAATGCAAGTCCAAATTTTGGTTCAGGACTTATACTGGTGTCCAGTCGGTGTCTGAGACTTTGGTTAATTCTTCTTCCGGCCAGAAAATTAGAGCGACATTTGCCAGTCCAAATGCCTAACAGCTAATCTCTCATTGGTTCTCCCTCTTCCCTTTCATCCTCTGCCAAATTGGCAACCTGTGCGAACCAGGAGGTTAAAGGGTCTGTCTCTCTAATTTGGGAGATTGATAGTAAAGCAGTTTGAAAGTCAAACCGGAGCACCAGGAGAGGGACTATTTGTTGAGTTTTAGAAACCTTTCGTATTCACAGTGTGTCCATTCTCTAGGTTTCCGGTACATGTTATATCTGTTGTAATATTCACATCAACCAGGAGAGTTGGGACCCATGGAATGGGTGCCACTCATTATTGCTTTAAAGGGTCTGCATTTGCTCACCCAATCTCAACAATCCTCTCAGTCCAAAGTGTCCAGCCTTATGCCACATCCAGCTGTCATTGTAGATAGGGTCATTGCAGGTTTCATCGGAGACCCTGGAAGAATTGTAAGGAATTTCCCTGTTTTTTTGTTTTCTTTTTGGAATTCCTTTTTATAGTGGGTTGAGCTGATTCTCACTGCCATGTTTATGCCAGTCTAGACACACTTGATTCCCTTACGGAGACATATCAATACATAGGTTTTAAGATCCTTACTAGTAAGACATATTACTCTGCGGTGAATATGGTGTGTTGCGTCCCTTTCACTGAGGAAGGTGTTGGTCTTGTCTATTCCGTATTTGGTTTTTGGAACTGTACCTGTACTAATATCAAACTCTGGTTTTATGCATCACCCCACCTCTCCTTCCCCATTAAGAAGGCATAAGGGTGTTTTCTAAATGTGAGACTCTCTTCTGTTTCCTAACTCAGTTCATGTGTAGCCATGTTTACAGGATCTTCATAATTGATATCTTATGGTAATTTTCTTTTTCTGTGTGACTTAGTTCACTTAGAATTATCGTATCTGAATCCCCTCATTTTGCTGCTACTGGCTTTATGACATTGATTTCATGGCTGAGGGATATTCTGTCATACGTAAGTACCACAATTTCTTGAACCAGTTTTGTCTTTCCTGGGATATTTAAGGTGTACCCAAGTTGAGGTTTTTGTAAGCAGTGCAGCCCTGAATTTTGGTGTGGATCTGTCTTATTAATTTTCAATTTTCCCAAGCTATATTTCCTAGACTGGAAGTGCCCTTGGCTCTGTAGCTCTGTTGTTTACTTGTTTTGGGGACCACAATACACTCCTCCAGAGAGGCAGTTGGCAGTTTACATCCCGCCCATCAGCATAGCAAGGCTCCCTGTTCTCCAGGGCCTGTCTTGCCTTTCTGGTTTTTACACATTTTGCGGATGGCCCTTTTGGCTGGTGGGAAGTGATACTTCTTTGTAGTGCAGATTTGCATTGCCCGCTTGCTTGCTTGGCCAAAAAGGGCATATGCGTTTTCTCCTGAATATATTCACGTGAAAACCCATATGCCCTTTATGACCATTTCCATTATTTTCGAAGTGGTGATGCTTTTCCTGTGTTTAAAGGCGATTCCAATGTACCTCTTGAATTCTGTTTCATGCCATTCTGCCTCATTTTCACTTCCGCCTCGTGGCTTTCCTTCAACAGATTTTTGGAAGAGAGTAATCCTTTATAACTCTGCAGGTTAGTGAATTGCTGTGGCCCTGAGCTCCATTTTTCAAATCGCGTTTTTGTGAGCTGACCGCAAATCCACCGTTTTGCTTCTGGACCTATACTGGTTATGGGTGGGGGCAGGCTGAGTCTTTGGTTAAATCCTCTTCGTGATGGGAAATTAGAGTGAAATGTGGCCGTCCAAATGCCTACAGCTACTCTCTCATTGTTTCTCTCTCTTCCCTTATATCCTCTGCACAATTTGCCAACTGTGCGAACCAGGAGGTTATAGGGGCTGACTCTCCAAGTTGGGAGATTGATAGTTAAGCAGTTGGAATGTCAAACTGGAGCACAAGGAGAGAAAATAAGTAGTAGAGTTTTAGAAACCTTTCACCATCAGATGGTTTCCATTCTCTAGGTTCCCATACATGTTAAAACTGTAGTGATATTCCCTTCTACTTGGAGAGTTGGGAACCATGGAATGGGTGGCGGCATAATTGCTTTAAAGGGTCTGCATTTTTTCACCCAATCTCACCAATCCTCTCAGTCCCAAGTGACCAGCCTTATGCCACATCCAGCTGTCATTGTAGATACGGTCATTCCAGGTTTCATCAGAACCCCTGAAGGTATTGTGTAAGAATTTTACTGTTTTTATGTTTTGTTTTGAAATTCATTTTTATAGTGGGTTTGAGCTGATTCTCACTGCCATGTTTATGTCGTTCTAGACACACTTAGTTCCCTTACAGAGACATATCAATACATAGGTTTTAAAATTCTTACTAGTCAGATATATTTCTCTGCGGGGAATAAGGATGTTGAGTTCCGTTCACTGAGGAAGGAGTAGGGCTTGTCTCTTCTGTTTTTGGATTATGGAACGGTACCTGTGCTAATATCACACTTTTGTTTTGTGCATCTCCCCACCTCTCTTTCCCCTTAAGCAAGCGTTAGAGTGTTTTCTAAATCTGAGACTCTGTTCTCTTCCCTAATTCAGTTCATATGTAGCCATGTTTACATTCCCTTCATAAGTGATATCTTATGTCAGAATGCACCATGGCCTTGTCATAATAATGCTCCATGAACCCTGTCATCACAATGCTCCATGCCCTGGTTATCAAAATGTTCCATGTCCCTTGTCATCACAATTCTCCACGTCCTTGTCATCACAGTGCTACATGACACTTCTCATCAAAATATTACATGCTCTTGTCATCACAATTCTCCATGCACTTGAAATTGCAATGCTCCATGCACTTGTCATCACAATTCTCCATGCCCTTGTCATCACATTGCTCCATGACACCTGTCCTCACAATGCTCTCTGACACCTGTCATCACAATGCTCCCTGACACCTGTCATCACAATGCTTCATGCCCCTTGTCATTAGAGTGCTCCATGATGCTCAACTCCACAATTACCCAAGGTCTTCTCAACACAATGCTCCACGGTTTTGCCATCACTATGCTCCATGCCTTGTCATCTCAAAGCTCAATGTCCCTTGTCCTCACAATTCTCCACGTCCTTGTCATTACAATGCTCCATGGCACTTCACATCAAAATGTTATATGCTCTTGTCATCATAATACTCCATGCACTTGTCATCGCAATGCTCCATGACCCCTGTCATAGGAAGCTCCATGCGCTGTTCATCACAATGTTTCACGACCTGGACATTAAAATTATCAATGGCCCTTGATATCACAATGCTCCATGCCCTTGTCATCACAGTGCTCCTTTTCTTTGTCACAGCAATCCTCCATGACACTTGGCATCACAATGCTCCATGATATTGTCATCAAGCTGGAACATGACATATTTCATCACAATGCTCCCTGACACCTTTCTTCAAAATAATCCATGACCTTGTCATCACAGTGCTCCATGCCCTTGTCATCACAATGTGCCATGCCCAATCTTATCACAATAATCCATGAAACTTTTCAGACCAATGCTCCATGCCACTTTTCATCACAATGCTCCATGAACGCTGTCATCACAATGCACCATGCCCATCATCATAATGCTTCATGCTATTGTCATCACAATGAAATCAAAATGCTCCATGACCTCTGTCCTCACAATGCTGCAAACCTTGTAATCACAATGTTCCATAACACTTGTCATCACAATGCCCCATGACGCTGGTCAGCACAATTATCCATGGTCTTCTCATCACAATGCACCAGGACTTTTGTCAAAACAATGCTCAATACACTTGTCATCACAATGCTCTCTGACTATTGCCCTCAGTATGCAGCTTGAACTCTTTCATGACAAGGCTCCATGCCTATTTCATCACAATGATCCATGCCCTTTTCATCACAATGCTCCAAGACACCTGTGATCACAATGCTCCATGCACTTGTCATCACAAAGCTCCATGACGCATGTCATCAGAATGCTCCATGGCCTTCTCATCATAATTTTCCATGCCCTTGTCATCACAATGCTCCAAGACCCCTGTAATCACAATGTTCCCTTCGACTTTTCATCAGAATGCTCCATGAGAATTGTCATCACAAGTTTCCATGGTCTTCACATCACAGTGCTCCATGACCTTGTCATCACAGTGCTCCATTCCCTTGTCATCACAATGCTCCATGACCCCTGTCATCACAATAATCCATGAACATTCTCAGCCCAATGATCCATGACCCTTCTCATCACAATGATGCATGCCCTTGTCATCCCAATGCTCCATGAACCCTGTATTCACAATGCTCCCTGACGCTTGGCATCACAGTGCTCCATGATACCTGTCATCAAAATGCTCCATGCCTTTGTCAGCAAAATGATACATGACCTTGTCATTATGATGCTCTATGCGCTTGTCATCACAATACTACACTACCCATGCCATCACAATCCTTCATGAACCTTGGGATCACATTGCTTCATGCCCTTGTCATCACAATGCTCCATACTCCTTGAAATCAAAATGAGCCATGACCTCTGTCATCACAATGCTCCAAACACTTGTGATCACAGTGTTCCATAACACTTGTCATCACAACGCTCTATGATGCCTGTCATCACGATACTCCATGCCCTTTTCATCACAAATCTCCAAGACCTTTGTCGTCACAATTCTCAATACGCTTGTCATCACAATACTCCCTGACACCTGTCGTCAGAATGCTCCTTGAACCCTGTCACGAAAGGCTACATGCGATTTTCATCACAATGCCCCATGCAGTTTTCATCACAAAGCTCCATGCCATTGTCATCAAAATACTCCACAAGCTTGTCATCAGAATGCTCCATGACCCTTGTCATCACACTTCTCCTTGCACTTGTCAGCAAAATGCTCCTTGACCCTTGTCATCACAATGCTCCAAGCTACTGTCATCACAATGCTCCATTACGTTTGTCATCAGAATCCTCCATGACACTTGGCATCACAATGCTCCATGCCATTGTCATCACAATGGGCCATTACATATGTCATCACAATGCTCACTGACACCTGTCTTCACAACACTGCTTGACCTGGTCATCAAAATGCTCCATGCCCTTGTCATCACAATACGCCATTCGAACTGTCATCGCAATAATCCATGAAACTTATTAGACCAATGCTCCATGCCCTTGATATCACAATGCTCCATGCCCATGTTATCAAAATGCTCCATGACCCCTGTCATCACAATGTTCCATGACTCCAGTCATCATAATGTTTCATGACGTTTGTCATCACGATGATCCATGCCCTCATCATCAACAGTCTCTGTGACCTTTTAACCACAATGCTCCATGAAATTTTCATCACAATGCTGTTTGACCCTTGTCATCAAAGTGCTCTATGCCTTTCTCAGCACAATGCTCCATAACACTTGTCATCACAATGCTCCATGCGCTTGTCTGCACAATGCTCCATGACACATGTCATCACAATGTGCCATGCACCTGTCAGCACAGTGCTCCACAATCTTGTCATCACAATGCTCCATAAAACTTTTCATCACAATGCTCCATGCACTTCTCATCAAAACGCTCTCTCACCACTGATATCACAATGCTACATCACTATTTGTCACAATACTACCTCATCCCTGTCATCACAATGTTCCATGACTCCTGTCATCACAATGCTACATGCACTTATAATCACAATGTTCGATGACGCCTGACATCACAGTGTTCCATAACCCATGTCATCAAAATGCTCCATGACACTTTTCATCAAAATGCCCCATGACCACTGACATCACAATGTTCCATAACCCCTGTCACGAAAATGCTCCATGACACTTTTCATCAAAATGCTCCATGACCCCTGAAATCACGATGTTCCATGGCCTTGTCATCACAAAGCTCCATTACCCTTCTCATCAAAATGCTCCAAGAACCCTGATATCACAGTGTTCCATAACAACTGTCATCAAAATATTCCATAACACTTATCATCAAATTGCTCCATGACCCTGTAATCAGACTACTCCCTGCCGTTCTCATCACAATGCACAATGCCCTTGCCATCAAAATGTTCCATGAACTTTGTCATCAGAAAGATCCATGACCCTTGGCATCACAATGCTCCATGTCATTGTCATCACAATGCTCCATGAACGCTCTCATCACATTGCCCCATGCCCTTGTCTTCACAAAGCTCCATGACACATGTCATCAGAATGCTCCATGGCCTTCTCATCACAATGTTCCATGCCCTTGCCATCACAATGCTCCATTACCACAGTCATAACAATGCTCCATGAACCCTGCCATCACGATGTTCCATGGCCTTGTCATCACAAAGCTCTAAGACCCTTCTCATCACAATGCTCCAAGAACCCTGTATTCACAATGCTCTATGCCCCTTTTCATCTCAATGATCCATGAACCCTGTCATCACAATGCACCTTGCCCATCATCATAATGCTTCATGCTATTGTCATTACAATGAAATCAAAATGCTCCATGACCTCTGTCATAACAATGCTCTAAACCCTTGTGATCACAATGTTCCATAACACTTATCATCACAACACCCTATGACGCTCATCATCACAATTATCCATGGTCTTCTCATCACAATGCTCCATGATCTTTGTCATCACAATGCTCAATACAATTGTCATCACAATGCTCCCTGACACTTGTCGTCAGTATGCTCCTTGAACCCTGTCATGACCAGGCTCCATGCCTTTTTCATCACAATAATCCATGCCCTTTTCATCACAATGCTCAAAGATCCCTGAAATCAAAGTGTTCCATGCCCTTGTCATCTAAATGCTCCATGACGCATGTCATCAGAATGCTTCATGGCCTGCTCATCACAATGCTCCAGGACCTTGTCATCACCATGCTCCATTCCCTTGTCATCACAATGCTCCATGACCCCTGTCCTCACAATAATCCATGAATATTTTCACCCAATGCTCCACGATCTTCTCATCACAATGCTCCATGGCCAATATCATCACAATGCTCCATGACCACTGTCATCACAACACTCCATGACACATGACAACAAAATGATCCGGGACTCTTGTCATCACAATGCTCCATTCCCTAGACATCACAATGTTCCATGACCCCTGTATTCACAATGCTCCATGACGCCTGTCATTACAGTGCTCCATGACACATGTCATCACAATGCTCCATGCCTTTGTCAGCAAAAATCTACATGACCTTGTCATTACAATGCTCTATGCGCTTGTCATCCCAATACTCCATTTCCATTGTCATCACAATCTTCCATGAACCTCGGGATCACATTGCTTCATGCCCTTGTCATCACAATGCTCCATGCTCCTTGAAATCAAAATGATCCATGACCTCTGTCATCACAATGCTCCAAACCCTTGTGATCACAGTGTTCCATAACACTTGTCATCACAACGCTTCATGATGCCTGTCATCACAATACTCCATGCCCTTAACATCACAATGCTCCATGACCTTTGTCATCACAATTCTCAATACACTTGTCATCACAATGCTCCCTGACAGTTGTCATCAGAATGCTCCTTGAACCCTCTAACGAAAAGGCTCCATGCATTTTTCATCACAATGCCCCATGCCGTTTTCATCACAATGCTCCATGCCATTGTCATCAAAATACTCCACAAGCGTGTCATCAGAATGCTCCATGACCCTTATCATCACAATTCTCCATGCACTTGTCAGCACAATGCTGCCTGACCCCTGTCATCACAATGCTCCAAGCCACTGTCATCACAATGCTACATTACCTTTGCGCTCAGAATCCTCTATGACACTTGGCATCACAATGCTCCATGCCATTGTCATCACAATGGGCCATTACATATGTCATCACAATGATCCCTGACACCTGCCTTCACAATACTGCATGACCTGGTCATCACACTGCGCCAGTCCAACTGTCATCACAATAATCCATGAAATATATTAGACCAATGTTCCATGCCCTTGTCGTCACAATGCTCCATGCCCTTGTTATCACAATGCTCCATGACCTCTGTCATCACAATGCTCCGTGACTCCAGTCATCTCAATGCTTCATAACGTTTGTCATTACAATGGTCCATTCCCCCGTCATTACAAGGCTCTGTGACCTTTGTAACCATAATGCTTCATGATCTATTCATCACAATTCTCTGTGACCCTTGTCATCACAATGCTCCATCTCTTTGTCAGAACAATGCTCCATGACCATTGTCTTCACAATGTGCCACGCACATTTCATCACAACGGTCCACAACCTTGTCATTGCAATGCTCCATAAACCTTGTAATCACAATGCTCCATGCACTTCTCATCTAAATGCTCTCTCACCAGAGATATCACAGTGTTCCATCACTAGTCATCACAGTACTCCCTCACCCCTGTAATCACAATGTTCCATGACCCTGTCATCACACTGCTACATCCACTTATCATCACAATGTTCCATGACCCCTGTCATCAAAATGCTCCATGACCCTTTTCATCCCAAAGCTCCAAGTCCCTTGACATCACAATGTTCTATAACCCCTGCCATCAAAATGTTCCATTACACTTTTCATCAAATTGCTGCATGACCCGGTCATCAAAATGCTCCCTGCCCTTCTCATTACAATGCACCATGCCCTTGTCATCAAAATGCTCCATGACTTGTCATCACAAAGCTTCATGACACTTGGCATCACAGTGCTCCATGTCATGGTCATCACAATGCTCCATGAACACTCTCATAACATTGCTCAATGCACTTGTCATCACAAAGCTCCATGACAGTTGTCATCACAATGCTCGATGCCCTTCTCATCACAATGCTCCATGCCCTTGTCATTACAATCCTGCATGACCCATGTATCATAGTGTTCCATACCCTTGTCATCACAATGCTCCATGCCCACTCTCATCACAATAATCCATGAAATATTTCAGACCAATGTTCCATGCCCTTCTCATCACAATGCTCCATTACCACTGTCATAACAATGCACCATGACCCCTGCCATCGCAATGTTCCACGACCTAGTCATCACAAGGTTCCATGACACTTGTCATCACAATGCTGAAGACCCCTGTAATCACAATGCTCCATTCCCATTTCATCACAAAGCTCCATGACGCATGTCCTCAGAATGTTTCATGGCCTTCTCATCACAATGCTCCATGCCCTTGTCATCACAATGCGCCATTCCAACTGTCATCGCAATAATCCATGAAACTTATTAGACCAATGTTCCATGCCATTGTCATCACAATGCTCCATGCCCTTTTTATCACAGTGCTCTATTACCACTGTCATCACAATGCTCGTGACTCCAGTCATCACAATGCTTCATGACATTTCTCATCACAGTGGTCCATGCCCTCCTCATCAATAGTCTCTGTGACCTTTTTAACCACAATGCTCCATGAGCTTTTCATCACAATGCTCTTTGACCCTTGTCATCACAATGCTCTATGCCTTTCTTAGCACAATGCTCCATGTCCCTTGTCATCACAATGCACCATGCTCTTGTCATCACAGTGCTCCGCAATCTTGTCATCACAATGCTCCAAAAAATTTGTCATCACAATGCTCCATGCACTTCTCTTCAAAATGCTCTCTCACAACTGATATCACAATGCTACATCACTATTTGTCACAATACTCCCTCACAACTTTCATCACAATGTTCCATGACTCCTGTCATCACAATGCTACATGCACTTATTATCACAATGTTCGATGACACCTGACATCACAATGTTCCATAACACCTGTCATCAAAATGTTCCATGATACTTTTCATCAAATTGCTCCATGACCGTCATCACAATGTTCCCTGCCATTCTCATCACAATGCACAACGCCCTTGCCATCAAAATGTTCCATGATCTTTGTCATCACAAAGATCCATGACCCTTGGCATGACAATGCTCCATGTCATTGTCATCACATTGCTCCATGCCCTTGTCTTCACATAGCTCCATGACACATGTCATCAGAATGCTCCATGGCCTTCTCATCACAATGCTCCATGCACTTGCCATCACAATGCTCCATTACCCCTGTCAAAACAATGATTCATGACCCCTGCCATCACGAAGTTCCATGGCCTTGTCATCAGAAAGCTCCAAGACCCTTCTCATCACAATGCTGAAGAACACTGTAATCACAATGCTCTATGCCCCTTTTCATCTCAATGATCTACGAAACCTGTCATCAAAATGCACCATGCCCATCATCATAATGCTTCATGCTATTGTCATCACAATGAAATCAAAATGCTCCATGACCTCTGTCATAACAATGCTCCAAACACTTGTGATCACAATATTCCATAACCCTTCTCATCACAATGCCCCATGATGCTCGTCATCAAAATTATCCATGGTCTTCTCATCACAATGCTCCATGACTTTCGTCATCACAATGCTCAATACAGTTGTCATCAAAATGCTCCCTGACACTTGTTCTCTGTATGCTCCATGAACCCTGTCATGACAAGGCTCCATGCATTTTTCATCACAATGATCCATGCCCTTTTCATCACAATGCTCCAAGACCCATGTAATCACAAGGTTCCATGCCCTAGTCATCACAAAGCTCAATGACGCATGCCATCAGAATTCTCCATGGTCTTCTACTCACCATGCTCCATGCCCTTGCCATCACAATGTTCCAAGACCCCTGTAATCAGAATGCTCCATGCCCCTTTTCATCAGTATGCTCCATGAGACCTGTCATCACAATACTCCATGAAAATTTTCAGCCCATTGCTCTATGACCTTCTCATCAAAATGCTCCATGACCCCTGTCATCACAATACTCCATGAATATTTTCAGCCCAATGCTCCATGACCCTTGTCATCACAATCATCCATGCCCTTGTCATCCCATTGCTTCATGACCCCTGTATTCACAATGTTCCATGACGCTTGTCATCACAGTGCTCCATGACACCTGTCATCACAATGCTCCATGCCTTTTTCAGCAAAATGCTACCTGACCTTGTCATTGCAATGCTCTATTCGCTTGTCCTCACAATACTCCATTACCATTGTCATCACAATCCTCCATGAACCTTGGGATCACATTGCTTCATGCCCTTGTCATCACAATGCTCCATGCTCCTTGAAATCAAAATGATCCATGACCTCTGTCATCACAATGCTCCAAACCCTTGTGATCACAATGTTCCATAACACTTGTCATCACAACGCTCCATGATGCCTGTCATCACAATACTCCATGCACTTTTCATCACAATGCTCCATGACATTTGTCATCACAATTCTCAATACACTTGCCATCACAATGCTCCCTGACACTTGTCGTCAGAATGCTCCTTGAACCCTGTCACGAAAAGGCTCCATGCCTTTTTCAACACAATACTCCATGCCCTTTTCATCACAATGCTCCATAACCTTTGTCATCACAATTCTCAATACACTTGTCATCACAATTCCCCATGCCTTTTTCATTACAATGGTCCATGCCATTGTCATCAAAATACTCCACAAGCTTGTCCTCACAATACTCCATGACCCTTTTCATCACAATTCTCCATGCACCTGTCAACAAAATGCTCCCTGACGCTTGTTATCACAATGTTCCAAGCCATTGTCATCACAATGCTCCATTACCTTTGTCATGAGAATCCTCCATGACACTTGGCATCAAAATGCTCCATGCCATTGTGATCAATATGGGCCATTACATATGTCATCATAATGTTCCCTGACACCTGTCTTCAAAATACTGCATGACCTGGTCATCACAATGCTCCATGCCCTTGTCATCACAATGCGTCATTCCAACAGTCATCACAATAATCCATGAAACTTATTAGACCAATGCTCCATTCCCTTGTCATCACAATGCTCCTTGTCCTTGTTATCACAATGCTCCATGACCCCTGTCATCACAATGCACCATGCCTCCATTCATCACAATGCTTCATGACCTTTGTCATCACAATGGTCCATGCTCTCGTCATCAACAGTCTCTGTGACATATTTAACCGCAATGCTCCATGAACTTTTCATCACAATTCTCTTTGCCCCTTGTCATCACAATGCTCTATGCCTTTCTCAGCACAGTGCTCCATGACCCTTGTCATCACAATGCTCCATGCGCTTGTCAGCACAATGCTCCATGACCCATGTCATCACAATGCACCCTGCACTTCTCATCACAGTGCTACACAATCTTGTCACCACAATGCTCCATAAAACTTTTCATCAAAATTCTCCATGCACTTCTCATCAAAATGCTCTCTCACCACTAATATTACAATGTTACATCACAATTCATCACAATACTCCCTCACCCCTGTCATCAAAATGTTCCATGACTTCTGTCTTTGCAATGCTACATGCACATATCATCCCAAAGTCCGATGATCCCTGACATCACAATGTTCCATAACCCATGTCATCAAAATGATCCATAACACTTTTCCTCAAAATGCTCAATGACCCCTGACATCACAATGTTCCATAACCCCTGTCATCAAAATATTCCATGACTCTTTCATCAAATTGCTCTATGAACCTGTCATCACAATGCTCCCTGCCATTCTCATCACAATGTACCATGCCCTTGTCATCAAAATGCTCCATGACCTTGGTCATCACAAAGCTGCATGACCCTTGGCATCTCAATGCTCCATGCAATTGTCATCACAATGCTCCATGAACCCTCTAATCACAATGCTCCATGACCCTTTGCATCTCAATGCTCCATGAACCCTGCCATCAAAATGCACCATGCCCATCATCATAATGCTTCAGTCTATTGTCATCACAATGAAATCAAAGTATTTGATGATCTATCTCATCACAATGCTCGAAATCCTTGTGATCACAATGTTCCATAACACTTATCATCACAACGCCCCATGACGCTCATCATCACAATTATCCATGGTCTTCTCATCACAGTGCTCCATGACTTTTGTCATCACAATGCTCTATACACTTGTCATCACAATGCTCCCTGACACTTGTCATCAGTATGCTCCTAGAACCCTGTCATGACAAGGCTCCATACCATTTTCATAACAATGATCCATGCCAATTTCATCACAATGCTCCAATACACCAGTAATCACAATGCTCCATGCCCCTTTTCATCAGAATGCTCCATGACCTTGTTATTACAAGTCTCCATGGTCTTCTCATCACAATGATCCAGGAACTTTTCATCACAGTGCTCCATTCCCTTGTCATCACAATGCTCCATGACCCCTGTCCTCACAATACTTCCTGAACATTTTCAGTCCAATTCTCCAGGAACTTCTCATCACAATGCTTCATGATCCCTATCATCACAATGCTCCATGACCACTGACATCACAACACTCCATGACCCCTGACAACACAGTGATCCGGGACTCCTGTCATCACAATGCTCCATTCCCTAATCATCACAATGCTCCATTAACATTTTCAGCCCAATGCTCCATGACACTTGTCATCACAATGATCCATGTCCTTGCCATCCCAATGCTCCATGACCCCTGTAATCACAATGATCCGTGATGCTTCACATCACAGTGCTCTATGACCCTTATCATCACAATGCTCCATGCCTGTGTCAGCAAAAGGCTACATAGACTTATCATCAATATGCTCCATTTGCTTGTCATCACAATACTCCTTTACCATTGTCATCACAATCCTCCATGAACCTTGGGATCACATTGCTTCATGCCCTTGTCATCACAATGCTCCATGCTCCTTGACAACAAAATGATCCATGACTTCTATCATCACAATGCTCCAAACCCTTGTGATCACAATATTCCATAGCACTTGTCATCACAACGCTCCATGATGCCTGCCATCACAATATCTATGCAGTTTTCGTCAAAATGCTCCATGACCTTTTTCATCACAATTCTAAATACACTTGTCATCACAATGTTCCCTGACACTTGTCATCAGAATGCTCCTTGAAACCTGTCATGAAATGGCTTCATGACTTTTTCATCACAATGTTCCATGCCCTTTTCATCACAATGCTCCATGATATTGTTGTCACAATACTCCACAAGCTTGTCATCAGAATACTCCATGACTCTTGTCATCACAATTCTCCATGGCCACTGTCATCACAATGCTCCATACCCCTTGTCATTACTGTGCTCCATGACGCTCGTCATCACAATTTTCCATGGTCTTCTCATCACTATGCTCCACGCCTTTGTCATCAAAATGCTCCATGACCCTTGTCATCACAGTGCTCCATGTCCACTGTCATCACAATGCACCATTCCCCTTGTCATTACAATGCACCATGACGCTCGTCATCACAATCATCCATGGTCTTCTCATCACAATGCTCCACGGTCTTGCCATAACAATGCTCCATGCCTTGGTCATCACAATGCTCCATGTCCCCTGTCATCACAATTCTCCTCGTTCTTGGTATCACTATGCTCCATGACACTTCTCATCACCGTGTTACATGATTTGTCATCACAATTCTCTATGCACTTGTCATCGCAATGTTCCATGACCCCTGTCATAGGAAGCTCCATGTGCTTCTCATCACAATGCTTCTTGAACTTGTCATCAAAATTCTCAATGGCCCTTGTCATCACAGTGCTCCATGCCCTTCTCATCACAATGCTCCATGTCCCTTGTCATCACAATGCTCCAAGCACTTGTCATCAAAATGCTCCATTACATTTGTCATCACAATCCTCCATGACACTTCGCATCACAATGTTCCATTCCATTGTCATCGCAATGGGCCATGACATATGTCATCACAATGCTCCCTGAGACCTGTCTTCAAATTACTCCATGAGCTTCTCATCACAATGCTCCATGCCTTTGTCATCACATTGCACCATGCCCACTGTCATCACAATAATCCATGAAACATGTCAGGCCAATGCTCCATGCCCCTGTCATCACAATGCTCATTGCCTTTTCATCACAATGCTCTATGACCCCTGTCATCACAATGCTCCGTGACTCCAGTCATCACAATTCTTCATGACTTTTGTCATCACAATGGTCCATGCCCTCGTCATCACAAGGCTCTGTGACATTTGTCACCAAAATGCTCCATGAAATTTTCATCAAAATGCTCGTTGACCCTTGTCATCACAATGCTCTATGCCTTTGTCAGCACAGTGCTCCATGACGCATGTCATCACAATGTGCCATGTGCTTGTCATCACAATGCTCAACAACCTTGTCCTCACAATGCTCCATAAAATCTGTCATCACAATGCTCCATGCACTTCTTATCAAAATGCTCTCTCACGAATGATATCAAATGTTCCCTCACTAGTCATCACAATACACCCACTCCCCTGTCATCACAATGGTCCACAACACTGTCATGAAAATGTTCCATGACTCCTGACATCACAATGTTCCATAACCACTGTCATCAAAATGTTCCATGACACTTTTCATTAAATTGCTCCCTGACCCTGTCATCACAATGCTCCCTGCACTTCACAAGAGAATGCACCACACCCATGTCATCAAAATGCTCCATGACCTTTGTCATCACAAAACTCCATGACCCTTGGCATCACAATGCTCCATGCCATTGTCATCACAATGCTCCAAAAACCTCTCATCACATTGTTCCAAACCCTTGTCATCACAGGATCCATGATGCTTTTCATCACAATGCTCGATGCCATTCTTCTCACAATGCTCCATGTGCTTGTCATTACAATCCTCCATGAACCATGTATCACAGTGTTCTGTTATCTTGTTATCACAATGCTCCTTGCTCCCTCTCATCACAATAATCCATGAAACATTTCAGACCAATGTCCCATGCCCTTTTCATCACAATGATCCAAGACTCTTCTAATCATAATGCTCCATGCCCCTCTTCATCTCAATGCTCCATGAATGCTGTCATCACAATGCACTAATGCACATCATCATAATGCTTCATGCTGTTGTCATCACAAAGAAATCAAAATGCTCTATGACCTCTGTCATCACAATGCTCCAAATCCTTGTGATCACAATATTCCATAACACTTATCATCACAACTCCCCATAACGCTCGTCATCACAATTATCCATGGTCTTCTAATCACAATGCTCCATGACATTTGTCATCACAATGCTCAATACCCTTGTCATCACAATGGTCCCTGACACTTGTCATCAGTATGCTCCTTGAACCCTGTCATGACAAGGTTCCATGACTTTTTCATCACAATGTTACATGCCCTTTTCCTCACAGTGCTCCAAGACCCCTGTAATCACAAGGTTCCTTGCCCTTGTCATCACAAAGCTCCATGATGCATGTCATCAGAACGCTCCATGACATTCTCATCCCAATGTGCAATGCTCTTGTCATCATAATGCTCCATTACCTTTGTCATAACAATGTTACATGACCCCTGCCATCACAATGTTCCACGGCCTTGTCATCAAAAGGCTCCATGACCCTTGTCATCACAATGCTCCTAGACCCCTGTCATCACAATGCTCCATGAACATTTTCAGCCCAAAGCTCCATGACCCTTGACATCAAAATGATCCATGTCCTTGTCATCCCAATGCTCCATGGCCCCTATATTCACAATGCTCCGTGACGCTTGTCATCACAGTGCTCCATGACAACTGTCATCACAATGCTCCATGCCTTAGTCAGCAAAATGCTACATGACCCTGTCATTACAATGCTCTATGCACTTGTCATCACAATACTCCATTACCATTGTCATCACTATCCTCCATGAACGTTGGGATCACATTGCTTCATGCCCTTGTCATCACAATGCTCCATGCTCCTTGAAATCAAAATGATCCATGACCTCTGTCATCACAATGCTTCAAACACTTGTGATCACAGTGTTCCATAACACTTGTCATCACAACTCTCCATGATGCCTGTCATCAAAATACTCCATGCCCTTTTCATCACAATGCTCCATGACCTTTGTCATCACAGTTCTCAATACACTTGTCATCACAATGCTCCCTGACACTTGTCGTCAGAATGCTCCTTGAACACTGTCACGAAAAGGCTTCTTGCATTTTTCATCACAAAGCCCCATGCCGTTTTCATCACAATGCTCCATGCCATTGTCATGAAAATACTCCACAAGCTTGTCATGAGAATGCTCCATGACCCTTGTAATCACAATTCTCCATGCACTTGTCAGCACAATGCTCCCTGATCCTTGTCATCACTATGCTCCAAGCCATTGTCATCACAATGCTCCTTTACCATTGTCATCAGAATCCTCCATGACACTTGGCATCACAATGCTCCATGCCATTGTCATCACAATGGGCTAATTCATATGTCATCACAATGCTCCGTGACACCTCTATTCACAATACTGCATGACCTGGTCATCACAATGCTCCATGCCCTTGTCATCACAATGCGCCATTCCAACTGTCATCACAATAATCCATGAAACATATTAGACCAATGCTCCATGCCCTTGTCATCACAATGGTCCATGCCCTTGTTATCACAATGTTCCAAGACCCCTGTAATCAGAATGCTCCATGCCCCTTTTCATCAGTATGCTCCATGAGACTTGTCATCACAATGCTTCACGACATGGTCATGAAAATTCTCAATGGCCCTTGTCATCATAATGCTCCAAGCCGTAGTCATCACAATGCTCCATTATATTTGTCATTACAATCCTCCATTACATTTGGCATCACAATGCTCCATGCCAATGTCACCGCAATGGACCATGACATATGTCATCACAATGCTCCCTGACACCTGTCTTCACAATACACCATGACCTTGTCATCACAATGCTCCATGCCCTTGTCATCACAATGCACCATGTCCACTGTCATCACAGTCATGGATGAAACTTGTCAGACCAATGCTCCATGCCCCTGTCATCACAGTGCTCCATGCCCTTGTCATCACAATGCTCCATGAACCCTGTCATCACAATGCTCCGTGACTCCAGTCATCACAATGCTTCATAAAGTTTGTCATCACAACGGTCCATGCCCGCGTCATCACAAGGCTCTGTAACCATTTTAACCACAATGCTCCATGAACTTTTCATCACAATGCTCCGTGACCCTTGTCATCACAATGCTCCATGCCTTTGTCAGAACAATGCTCCATGACATTTGTCATCACAATGTGCCATGCGCTTTTCATCACAATGATCCACAACCTTGTCATCGCTATGCTCCATAAACCTTGTAATCACAATGCTCTATGAACTTCTCATCCAAATGCTCTCTCACATGAGATATCACAATGTTCCATCACTAGTCATCACAATCCTCCCTCACCCCTGTTATCACAATGTTCCATGACCCCTGTCATCACAATGCTGCATACTCTTTTCTGCACAATGTTCCATGACCCCTGACATCACAATGTTCCATAACCCCTGTCATCAAAATGCTCCTTGACTCTTTTCATCCCAAAGATCCATGACCCCTGGCATCACAATGTTCTATAAACCCTGTCATCAAAATGTTCCATTACACTTTTCATCAAATTGCTGCATGACCCTGTCCTCAAAATGTTCCCTGCCCTTCTCATCACAATGCACCACACCCTTGTCATCAAAATGCTCCATGACATTTGTCATCACAAAGCTCCATGACCCTTGGCATCACAATGCTCCATGAACCCTCTCATCACATGGCTCCATGCCCTTGTCATCACAAAGCACCATGACACTTGTCATCACAATGCTCGATGCCCTTCCCATCACAATGCTCCATGCACTTGACATTACAATCCTCCATGACCCATATATCACAGTGTTGCGTGTCCTTGTCATCACAATGCTCCATGCCCACTCTCATCACAACAATCCATGAAATATTTCAGACCAATGCTCAATGCCCTTCTCATCACAATGCTCCATTAAGTCTGTCATAACAATGCTCCATGACACCTGCCATCACAATGTTCCACGGCCTAGTCATTGCAAGGCTCCATGACCCTTGTCATCACAATGCTCCAAGACCCCTGTAATCACAATGCTCCATGACCTTGATATCACAAAGCTCCATGACGCATGTCATCAGAATGTTCCATGGACTTCTCCTCACAATGCTCCATGCCCTTGTCATCACAATGCTCCAAGACCCATGTAATCACAATGCTCCATGCCCCTTTTCATCAGAATGCTCCATGAGGTTTGTCATCACAAGTCTCCATGGTCATCTCATCACAATGCTCCAGTACCTTGTCATCACCAAGCTCCATTCCATTGTCATCACAATGCTCCATGACCCCTGTCATCACAATACTCCATGAACAATTTCAGCCCAATTCTCCATGACACTTGTCATCACAATGATCCATGCCCTTGTCATTCTAATGCTCCATGACCCCTGTATTCACAATGATCCGTGACGCTTGTCATCACAGTGCTCCATGACACATGTCATCACAATGCTCTATGCCATTCTCAGCACAATGCTCCATGCCCTTTTCATCAAAATGCTCCATGACCCCTGTCATCACAATGCTCCGTGACTCCAGTCATCACAATACTTCATAATATTTGTCATCACAATGGTCGATACCCGTGTCATCACAAGGCTCTGTTACCTTTGTAACAACAATGCTCCATGAACTTTTCATCACAATGCTCCGTGACCCTTGTCATCACAATGCTCCATGCCTTTGTCAGAAAAATGTTCCATGACCCTTGTCATCACAATGTGCCACATACTTTTTATCCCAATAGTCCACAAATTTGTCATCGCAATGCTCCATAAACCTTGTAATCACAATGCTCCATTCCCTTCTCATTACAATGCTCCATTACCCCTGTCATAACAATGCTCCATGACCCCTGCCATCACAATTTTCCATGGCCTTGTCATCACAAGGCTCCATGACACTTGTCATCACAATGCACCAAGACTCATGTAATCACTAATGCTCCATGCCCTTGTCATCACAAAGCTCCATGACACATGTGATCAGAATGTTCCATGTCCTTCTCCACACAATGCTCCATGCACTTGTCATCACAATGCTTCATGAACCCTGTCATCACAATGCATCATGCCAATCATCATAATGGTTCTGGCTATTGTCAGCAAAATGAAATCAACATTCTCTATGAACTCTGTCATCACAATGCTCCATGACCCCTGTCATCACAATACTCCATGAAGATTTTCAGCCCAATGCTCCATGACCCCTGTATTCACAATGCTCCGTGACGCTAGTCATCTCAGTGCTCCATGACACTTGTCATCACAATGCTCCATGCCTTTGTTAGCAAAATACTACATGACCTTGTCATTACAATGCTCTATGCGCTTGTCATCACAATACTCCATTACCATTGTCATCACAATCCTCCATGAAACTTGGGTTCACATTGCTTCATGCCCTTGTCATCACAATACTCCATGCTCCTTGAAATCAAAATGATCCATGACATCTGTCATCACAATGCTCCAAACCCTTGTGATCACAATGTTCCATAAAACTTGACATCACAACGCACCATGATGCCTGTCATCACAATAATCCATGCCCTTTTCATCACAATGCTCCCTGACCTGTGTCACCACATTTCTCAATACACTTGTCATCACAATGCTCCCTGACACTTGTCATCAATATGCTCCTTTAACCCTGTCACGAAAAGCCTCCATGCCTTTTTCATCACAATGCCCCATGCAGTTTTCATGACAATGCTCCATGCCATTGTCATCAAAATACGCCACAAGCTTGTCATAAGAATGCTCCATGACCCTTGTCATCACAATTCTCCATACACTTGTCAGCACAATGCTCCCTGACCTTTGTCATAACAATGCTCCAATCCACTGCCATCACAATGCTCCATTACCTTTGTCATCAGAATCCTCCATGACACTTGGCATCACAATGCTCCATGCCATTGTCATCACAATGCTCCATGCCATTGTCATCACAATGGGCCATTACATATGTCATCACAATGCTCCCTGACACCTGTCTTCACAGTACTGCATTACCTGCTCATCACAATGTTCCATGCCCTTGTCATCACAATGCACCATTCCAACTGTCATCGCAATAATCCATGATACTTATTAGACCAATGCTCCATGCCATTGTCATCACAATGCTCCATGCCCTTGTTATCACAATGCTCCATGACCCCTGTCATCACAATGCTCCGTGACTCCAGTTATCACAATGCTTCATGACCTTTGTCATCACAATGGTCCATGACCTCGTCATCAACAGTCTCTGTGACCTTTTTAACCACAATGCTCCATGAACTTTTCATCACAATGCTCTTTGACCCTTGTCATCACAATGCTCTATGCCTTTCTCAGCACAATGCTCCATGACCCTTGTCATCACAATGCTCCATGCGCTTGTCATCACAATGCTCCATGACACATGTCATCCCAATGCACCATGCACTTGTCATCACAGTGCTCCACAAATTTGTCAACCCAATGCTCCATGAACCTTTTCATCACAATGCTCCATGGACTTCTCACCAAAATGCTCTCTCACCACAGTTATCACAATGTTACATCACTATTCGTCACAATATTCCCTCACCCCTGTCATCAAAATGTGCCATGACTCCTGTCATCACAATGCTACATGCACTTATCATCACAATGTTCGATGAGTCGTGGCATCACAATGTTCCATAACCCCTGTCATCAAAATGTTCCATGACACTTTTCATCAAATTGCTCCATGACCCTGTCATCACAATGCTCCCTACCCTTCTCATCACAATGCACAACGCACTTGTCATCAAAATGCTCCATGACCTTTGTCATCACAAAGATCCATAACACTTGTCATCACAATGCTCAATATCATTGTCATCACAATGCTCCATGAAGGTTCTCATCCCATTGCTCCATGTCCTTGTCATCACAAACCTCCATGACACATATCATCAGAGTGCTCCATGGCCTTCTCATCACAATGCTCCTTGCCCTTGCCATCACAATGCTCCATTACCCCTGTCATAACCATGATCCATGATCCCTGCCATCACGATGTTCCATGGCCTTGTCATCACAAGGCTCCTTGACCCTTCTCATCACAATGCTCCAAGGCCCCTGTAACCACAATGTTCCATGCCCCTTTTCATTTCAATGATTCATGAAACGTGTCATCAAAATGCACCATACCCATCATCATAATGCTTCATGCTATTGTCATCACAGTGAAATCAATATGCTCCATGACCTCTGTCATAACAATGCTCCAAACGCTTGTGATCACAATGTTCCAAAACACTTGCCATCACAATGCTCCATGTCGCTCGTCATCACAGTTATCCATGGTCTTCTCATCACAATGCTCCATGACCTTTCTCATCACAGTGCTCAATACACTTGTCATCAAAATGCTCCCTGAAACTTGTTGTCTGTATGCTCCTTGAACCCTGTCATGACAAGGCTCCATGTCTTTTTCATCACAATGATCCATGCCCTTTTCATCACAATGCTCCAAGACCCATGCAATCACAATGCTCCATGCCCTTGTCATCACAATGCTCAATGACGCATGTCTTCAGAATGCTCCTGGCCTTCTCCTCACAATGCTCCATGCACAAGTCATCACAATGTTCCAAGACGCCTGTAATCACAATGGTCCATGTCCATTTTCATCAGTATGCTCCATGAGATTTTTCATCACAAGGCTCCATGGTTTTCTCATCACAGTGCTCTAGGACATTGTCATCACAATGCTTCACGACCTTGTCCTGAAAATTCTCAATGGCTCTTGTCATCATAATGCTCCAAGCCCTTGTCATCACAATGCTCCATTATATTTGTCATCACAATCCTCCATTACATTTGGCATCAGAATTCTCCCTGCTATTGTCATCGCAATGGACCATGACATATGTCATCACAATGCTCCCTGACACCTGTCTTCAAAATACTCCATGACCTTCTCATCACAATGATCCATGCCCTTGTCATCACAATGCATCATGTCCACTGTCATCACAATAATCTATGAAACTTATCAGACGAATGCTCCATGCCCCTGTCATCACAATGCTCCATGCCCTTGTCATCACAATGCTCCATGCCCACGTCATCACAAGGCTCTGTGTCCTTTGTAACCACAATGCTCCATGAACATTTCACCACAATGCTCCGTGACCCTTGTCATCACAATGCTCCATGCCTTTGTCATAAAAATGCTCCATGACCCTTGTCATCACAATGTGCGACACATTTTTCATCACAACGGTCCACAAGTTTTAAATTGCAATGCTCCTTAAAACATGTAATCACAATGCTCCATTATCCCTGTCATAACTGTGCTCCATGACCCCATCCATCACGATGTTCCATGGCCTTGTCATCACAAGGCTCCATGACACATGTCATCACAATGCTCCAAGACCCGTGTAATCACAATGCTCCATGCCCTTGTCATCACAAAGCTCCATGACACATGTCATCAGAATGTTCCATGGCCTTCTCATTAAATGCTCCATGCCCTTGTCATCACAGTGCTCCAAGACCCCTGTAATCACAATGCTCCATGCCCCTTTTCATCTCCATGCTCCATGAACCCTGTCATCACAATGCATCATGCCCATCATCATAATGCTTCCGGCTATTGTCAGCACAATGAAATCAAATTTCTCCTTGACCTGTGTCATCCCAATGCTCCATGACCCCTGTATTCACAATTTTCCGTGACACTTGTCATCACAGTGCTCCATGACACCTGTCATCACAATGCTCCATGACTTTGTCAGCAAAATGTTACATGACCTTGTCATTACAATTGTCTATGTGCTTGTCATCAAAATACTCCATTTCCATTGTCATCACAATCCTCCATGAACCTTGGGATCACATTGCTTCATGCCCTTTTCATCACAATGCTCCATGCTCCTTGAAATCAAAATGATCCATGACCTCTGTCATCACAATGCTCCAAACCCTTGTGATCCCAATGTTCCATAACACTTGTCATCACAATGCTCCATGATGACTGTCATCACAAAATTCCATGCCCTTTTCATCACAATGCTCCATGACCTTTGTCATCACAATGCTCTGTACACTTGTCATCACAATGCTCCCTGACACTTGTCATCAGAATGCTCCTTGAACACTGTCACGAAAAGGCTCCATGCCTTTTTCATCACAATGCCCCATGCCGTTTTCATCACAATGTTCCGTGACCATTGTCATCACACTGCTCCATGCCTTTGTCTGAAAAATGTTCCATGACCCTTGTTATCACAATGTGCCATTCACTTTTCATCACAACGGTCCAGAAACTTGTCATTGCAATGCTCCATAAAACTTGTAATCACAATGCTCCATATACTTCTCATCAAAATGCTCTCTCACCAGAGATATCACAGTGTTTCATCACTAGTCATCACAATACTCCCTCACCCCTTTAATCACAATGTCCCATGACCCCTGTCATCACAATGCTACATCCCCTTATCATCACAATGTTCCATGACCCCTGACATCACAATATTCTATTACCCCTGTCATCAAAATGTTCCAATACACTTTTCATCAAATTGCTGCATGACCCTGGCATCAAAATACTCCCTGCCCTTCTCATCACAGTGCACCATGCACTTGTCATCAAAATGCTCCATAACCTTTGTCATCACAAAGCTCCATGACCCTTGGGATCACAATGCTCCATGTCATTGTCATCACAATGCTCCATGAACCCTCTCATCACATTGCTCCATGCCCTTGTCATCACACATCTCCATGACACTTGTCATCAAAATGCACGATGCCCTTCTCATCACAATGCCCCATGCCCTTTTCATTACAATCCTCCATGACCCATGTATCACAGTGTTCCATGCCCTTATCATCACAATGCTCTATGCACACTCTCATCACAATAATCCATGAAAGATTTCAGACCAATGCTCCATGTCCTTCTCATCACAATACTCCTTTACCTCTGTCATAACAATGCTCCATGACACCTGCCATCACAATGTTCCACGGCCTTTTCATCACAAGGCTCCATGACACTTGTCATCACAATGCTCCACGACCCCTCTAATCAAAATGCTCCATGCCCTTGTCATCAAAAATCTACATGACACATGTCATCAGAATGTTCCATGTCCCTGTCATCAAAATGCTCCATGCCCTTGTCATCACAATGCTCCAAGACCCTTGTAATCAAAATGCTCCATGCATCTTTTCATCTCAATGCTCCATGAACACTGTCATCACAATGGACCATGCCCATCATCATAATGCTTCAGGCTATTGTCATCAAAATGAAATCAAAATGCTCCATTACCTCTCTCATCACAATGCTCCAAACCCTGGTGATAAAAATGTTCCATAACACTTATCATCACAACACCCCATGACGCTCATCATCACAATTATCCATGGTCTTCTCATCACAATGCTCCATGACCTTTGTCATCACAATGCTTAATACAGTTTTCATCACAATGCTCCCTGACACTTGTCATCAGTATGCTCCATTAACCCTGTCATGACACGTCTCGATGCCTTTTTCATCACAATGATCCATGCTCTTGTCATCACAGTGCTCCAAGACACTTGTAATCACAATGCTCCATGTCCCTTTTCATCAGAATTCTCCATGAGACTTGTCATCAGAAGTCTCCATTGTCTTCTCATCAAAGTGCTCCAGGAACTTGTCATCAAAATGCACCATGATCCCACTCATCACAATACTCCATGAACATTTTCAGCCCAATGCCCCATGACCTTCTCATCAAAATGCTCCATGACACCTGTCATCAAAATACTCCATGAACATTTTCAGCCCAATGCTCCATGACCCTTGTCATCACAATCATCCATGCCCTTGTCATCCCAATGCTCCATGAACCATGTATTCACAATGCTCCATGACGCTTGTTATCACAGTGCTCCATGACACCTGTCATCACAATCCTCCATGCGTTTGTCAGCAAAATACTACCTGACCTTGTCATTGCAATGCTCTATGCGCTTGTCATCACAATACTCCATTACCATTGTCATCACAGTCCTCCATGAACCTTGGGATCACATTGCTTCATGCCCTTGTCATCACAATGCTCCATGCTCCTTGAAATCAAAATGATCCATGACCTCTGTCATCACAATGCTCCAAACCCTTGTGATCACAATGTTCCATAGCACTTGTCATCACAATGCTCCATGATGCCTGTTATCACAATACTCCATGCCTTTTTCATCACAATGCTCCATGACATTTGTCATCACAATTCTCAATACACTTGTCATCACAATGCTCCCTGACACTTGTCATCAGAATGCTCCTTGAACGCTTGCACTAAAATGCTCCATGCCTTTTTCATCACAATGCCCCATGCCGTTTTCATCACAATGCTCCATGCCATTGTCATCAAAATACTCCACAAGCTTGTCATCAGAATGCTCCATGACCCTTGTGATCACAATTCTCCGTGCACTTGTCAGCACAATGCTCCCTGACCCTTGTCATCACAATGCTCCAAGCCATTGTCATCACAATGCTCCATTTCCATTGTCATCAGAATCCTCCATGACACTTTGCATCACAATGCTCCATGACATTGTCATCACAATGGGCCATTACATATGTCATCACAATGCTCCCTGACACCTCTCTTCACAATACTGCATGATCTGGTCATCACAATGCTCCATGCCCTTGTCGTCACAATGCGCCATTCCAACTGTCATCACAATAATCCATGAAACTTATTAGACCAATGCTCCATTCCCTTCTCATCAGAATGTTCCATGCCCTTTTATCACAATCCTCCATGACCCCTGTCATCACAATGCTCCATGACTCCATTCATCACAATGCTTCATGACCTTTGTCATCACAATGGTCAATGCCCTCGTCATCCACAGTCTCTGTGACATATTTAACAACAATGCTCCATGAACTTTTCATCACAATGCTCTTTGAAACTTGTCATCAAAATACTCTATGCATTTCTCAGCACAATGCTCCATGACCCTTGTCATCACAATGTTCCATGTGCTTGTCATCACAATGCTCCATGACACATGTCATCCCAATGCACCATGCACTTGTCATCACAGTGCTCCACAATCTTGTCACCACAGTGCTCCATAAAATTTGTCATCACAATTCTCCATGCACTTATCATCAAAATGCTCTCTCACCACAGATATCACCATGTTACATAACTATTCATCACAATACTCCCTCAACCCTGTCATCACAATGTTCCATGACTCCTGTCTTAGCAATGCTACATGCACATATCATCACAAAGTTCGATGACCCCTGACATCACAGTGTTCCATAACCCCTGTCATCAAAATGCTCCGTAACACTTTTCCTCAAAATGCTCAATGACCCCTGACATCACAATGTTCCATAACCCCTGTCATCATAATTCTCCACGATCCTTTTCATCAAAATGCTCCATGACCCCTGACATCACAATGTTCCATAACCCCTGTCATCAAAATATTCCATGACACTTTTCATCAAATTACTCTATGACCCTGTCACCACAATGCTCCCTGCCCTTCTCATCAGAATGCACCACCCCCTTGACATCAAAATGCTCCATGACCTTTGTCATCACAAAGCTTCATGACACTTGGCATCTCAATGCTCCATGCCATTGTCATCACAATGCTCCATGAAACCTCTAATCACTATGCTCCATGCCCCTTTGCATCTCAGTGCTCCATGAACCCTGTCATCAAAATGCACCATGCCCATCATCATAATGCTTCAGGCTCTTGTCATCACAATGAAATAAAAATATTCGATGATCTGTCTCATCACAAAGCTCCAAATAATTGTGATCACAATGTTCTATAACACTTATCATCACAACGCCCCATGACGCTCATCATCACAATTATCCATGCTCTTCTCATCACAGTGCTCCATGACCTTTGTCATCACAATGCTCTGTACACTTGTTATCACAATGCTCCCTGACACTTGTCATCAGTATGCTCCTGGAACGCTGTCATGACAAGGCTCCATACCATTTTCATAACAATGATACATGTCAATTTCATCACAGTGCTCCAAGACACAAGTAATCACAATGCTCCAAGACACAAATAATCACAATGCTCCGTGCCCTTGTCATCACAATGCTCCAAGACCCCTGTAATCACAATACTCCATGCCCCTTTTCATCAGAATGCTCCATGAGACTTGTTATTACTAGGCTCCTTGGTCTTCTCATCACAATGCTCCAGGAACTTTTCATCACAGTGCTCCATTCACTTGTCATCACAATGCTCCATGACCCCTGTCCTCACAATACTTCCTGAATATTTTCAGTCCAATTCTCCAGGAACTTCTCATCACAATGCTTCATGATCCCTATCATCACAACGCCCCATGACCATTGACAACACAGTGATCCGGGACTCTTGTCATCACAATGATCCATTCCCTAGTCATCACAATGCTCCATGAACATTTTCAACCCAATGCTCCATGACACTTGTCATCACAATGATCCATGCCCTTGCCATCCCTATGCTCCATGACCCTTGTAATCACAATGATCCGTGATGCTTCTCATCAGAGTGCTCCATGACACATGTCATCACAATGCTTCATGCCTGTGTCAGCAAAATGCTACATGACCTTCTCATCACAATGCTCCATTTGCTTGTCATCACAATACTCCCTTACCATTCTCATCACAATCCTCCATCAACCTTGGGATCACGTTGCTTCATGCCCTTGTCATCACAATTCTCCATGCTCCATGAAAACAAAGTGATCCATGACTTCTATCATCACAATGCTCCAAACCCTTGTGATCACAATGTTCCATAGCACTTCTCATCACAACGCTCCATGATGCCTGTCATCACAATACTCCATGCACTTTTCGTCAAAATGCTCCATGAACTTTTTAATCACCATTCTCAATACACTTGTCATCACAATGTTCCCTCACACTTGTCGTCAGAATGCTCCTTGAAACCTGTCATGAAATGGCTTCATGCCTTTTTCATCACAATGCTCCATGCCCTTTTCATCACAATGCTCCATGCCATCGTTGTCACAATACTCTACAAGCTTGTCATCAGAATGCTCCATGACACTTGTCATCACAGTGCTCCATGGCCACTGTCATCACAATGCTCCATACACCTTGTCATTACTGTGCCTCATGACGCTCGTCATCACAATTATCCATGGTCTTCTCATCACAATTCTCCACGCCTTTGTCATCAAAATGCTCCATGACCCTTGTCATCACAATGCTCCATGGCCACTGTCATCACAATGCTCCATTCTCCTTGTCATTTCAGTGCTCCATGACGCTCGTCATCACAATTATCCATGGTCTTCTCATCACAAAGCTCCACGGTCTTGCCATCACAATGTTCCATGCCCTGGTCATCACAATGCTCCATGTCCCCTCTCATCACAATTCTCCTCGTTCTTGGCATCACTATGCTCCATGACACTTCTCATCACCGTGTTCCATGATTTGTCATCACAATTCTCTATGCACTTGTCATCGCAATGCTCCAAGACCCCTGTCATAGGAAGCTCCATGTGCTTCTCATCACCATGCTTCATGAACTTGTCATCAAAATTCTCAATGGCCCTTGTCATCACAATGCTCCATGCCCTTTTCATCACAATGCTCCATGTCCATTGTCATCACAATGCTCCAAGCTCTTGTCATCAAAATGCTCCATTACATTTGTCATCACAATCCTCCATGACACTTGGCATCACAATGTTCCATTCCATTGTCATCACAATGGACGATGACATATGTCATCACAATGCTCCCTGAGACCTGTCTTCAAAATACTCCATGACCTTATCATCACAATGCTCCATGCCTTGGTCATCACATTGCACCATGCCCACTGTCATCACAATAATCCATGAAACATGTCAGGCCAATGCTCCATGCCCCTGTCATCACAATGCTCATTGCCTTTTCATCACAAAGCTCTATGACCCCTGTCATCACAATGCTCTGTGACTCCAGTCATCACAATGCTTCATGACCTTTGTCATCACAATGGTCCATGCCCTCGTCATCACAAGGCTCTGTGACCTTTGTCACCAAAATGCTCCATGAAATTTTCATCACAATGCTCGGTGACCCTTGTCATCACAATGCTCCATGCCTTTGTCAGGACAGTGCTCCATGACCCATGTCATCACAATGCGCCATGTGCTTGTCATCACAATGCTCCACAATCTTGTCATCACAATGCTCCATAAAACTTGTCATCACAGTGCTCCATGGACTTCTTATCAAAATGCTCTCTCACGAATGATATCAAAATGTTCCTTCACTAGTCATCACAATACACCGACTCCCCTGTCATCACAATGGTTCACAGCACCGTCATGAAAATGTTCCATGACTCCTGACATCACAATGTTCCATAACCCCTCTCATCAAAATGTTCCGTGACACTTTTCATCAAATTGCTCCATGACCCTGTCATCACAATGCTCCCTGCCCTTCACTAGAGAATGCACCACACCCTTGTCATCAAAAGGCTCCATGACCTTTGTCATCACAAAACTCCATGACCCTTGGCATCACAATACTCAATGCCATTGTCATCACAATGCTCCAAAAACCTCTCATCACATTGTTCCAAGCCCTTGTCATCACAGGATCCATGAGGCTTTTCATCACAATGCTCAATGCCATTCTTCTCACAATGCTCCATGCGCTTGTCATTACAATCCTCCATGAAACATGTATCACAGTGTTCCTTGCCCTTGTTATCACAATGTTCCTTGCCCCCTCTCATCACAATAATCCATGAAACATTTCAGACCAATGTTCCATGCCCTTTTCATCACAATGATCCAAGACTCCTGCAATCATAATGCTTCATTCCCCTTTTCATCTTAATGCTCCATGAACGCTGTCATCACAATGCACCAATGCACATCACCATAATGCTTCATGCTATTGTCATCACAATGAAATCAAAATGCTCTATGACCTCTGTCATCACAATGCTCCAAATCCTTGTGATCACAATATTCCATAACACTTATCATCACAACTCCCCATAACGCTTGTCATCACAAGTATCCATGGTCTTCTAATCACAATGCTCCATGACATTTGTCATCACAATGCTCAATACCCTTGTCATCACAGTGGTCCCTGACACTTGTCATCAGTATGCTCCTTGAACCCTGTCATGACAAGGCTCCATGCCTTTTTCATCACAGTGTTACATGCCCTTTCCCTCACAGTGCTCCAAGACCCCTGTAATCACAATGCTCCATGCCCTTGTCATCAGAAAGCTCCATGATGCATGTCATCAGAACGCTCCATGACATTCTCATCCCAATGTTCCATGCCCTTGTCATCACAATGCTCCATGAACCCTGTAATCACAATGCTCCATGCCCTTGTCATCACAAATCTCCATGATGCATGGCATCAGAACGCTCCATGATAATCTCATCCCAGTGTTCCATGCCCTTGTCATCACAATGCTCCAAGACCCATGTAATCACAATGCTCCATGACCCATTTCATCAGAATGCTCCATGAGACATGTCATCAAATGGCTCCATGGTCTCCTCATCACAATGCTCCAGTACCTTGTCATCACAATGCTCCTTGACCGCTGTCATCACAATACTCCATGAACATTTTAAGCCCAATGCTCCATGACATTCTCATCACAATGCTCCATGACCTCTGTCATCACAATGCGCCATGACCACTGTCATTACAACGCTCCTTGAACCCTGACAACACAATCATCTGGGAATCTTGTCATCAAAATGCTCCATGCCCTTGTCATCCCAATGCTCCATGAACCCTGTAATCACAATGCTCCATGACACTTGTCATCAGAGTGCTCCATGAATCTTGTCATCACAATGACTTTGACAGCAAAATGATACATAATCTTGTCATCACAATGCTCCATGCGCCTGTCATCAGAATCCTCCATGACCCTTGGGATCATATTGCTTTATTCCCTTGTCATCTCTCTCTTGCCTTTCTGGTTTTTACAGATTTTCTGATGTCCTTTTGGACCAGTGGGAAGTGAAAATTCTTTGTAGTGTGGATTTGCATTGCACGCTTGCTTGATTGGCCAAAAAGGGCCTATGCCTTTTCTCTTGAATATATTCAGGAGAAAAGTCATATGCTGTTTTTGGCCAAGTGCATCATTCTCGAAGTTGTGATGCCTTTCCTGTGCTTTAAAGGCGATTCCAATTTACCTCTTGAAATATGTTTTGTGCAATTCTGCCTCATTTTCAAGTCCGCTTTGTTGCCTTCCCTCAACAGATTTTTGGAAGAGAGTACTCCTTTATAACTATGCAGGATTTTGATTTGCTTTGCCCCTGAGCTCCAATTTTCAAATCCCATTATTGGGAGCTGACCACAAATCCACAAATTTGCTTGAGGAACTATACTGGTTCCAGGGGTGGCTATACTGGTTCCCTGTGGGTGGCTGAGGCTTTGGTTAATTCTTCTTCCTGACGGGAATTTAGAGTGACATGTGTCCATCCAAATGCCTACATCTACTCTCTGATTGGTTCTCCCTCTTCCCTTTCATCCTCTGCACAATTAGCAAACTGTGCGAACCAGGAGGTTATAGGGGATGACTCTCCTAAGTGGGGAGATTGATAGTAAAGTTGTTGGAATGCCAAACTGGAGCACAAGGAGAGGAAAAAGTAGGAGACTTTCAGAAACCTTACGCCATCACAGGGTGTCCATTCTCTAGGTTTCCCATACATGTTATAACTGTAGTGATATTCCCTTCTACCTGGAAATTTGGGACCCATGGAATGGTGGCATGCATTACTACTTTAAAGGGTGTGCATTTTCTCTCCCAATTCACCAGTCCTCTCAGTCCCAAGTGTCCAGCCTTATGTCTCATCCAGCTGTCTTTGCAGATAGGGTCATTCTAGGTTTCATCAGAACCCCTGAAGGAATTGTGTAAGAATTTCGCTGTTTTTTTGGTTTGTTTTTGAAATTCATTTTTATAATGGGGTTGAGCTGATTTTCACTGACGTATTTATGCCGGTCTAGACACACTTGATTCCCTTACAGAGGCATATCAATACATAGGTTTTAAGATTCTTACTAATCAGATATATTCCTCTGTGGGGAATAGGGGTTTTGAGTCCCGTTCACTGAGGAAGGTGTAGGTCTTGTCTATTCTGTATTTGGTTTATGGAATGGTACCTGTGCTAATATCAAACTCTGGTTTTATGCATCACCCCACCTCTCCTTTCGCCTTAAGGAGACATAAGAGTGTTTTCTAAATGTGAGACGCTGCTCTCTTTCCTAATTCAGTTCATGTGTTGTGATGTTGACATTCCATCTGTAAGTGATATCTTATGATAAGATTCTTTTTCTGTGTGGCTAATTTCCCTTAGAATCATCATACCTAAATCCTCTCATTATGCTGCTACTGGCTTTGTATTTTAGATGTTTAAGGAAACAGCATACACTTCTTCAGCGTAGCTCTTGGATATTTATACCCCACCCATCAGAGTGACTAGTCTCCCTGTTTTCCATGGTCTCTCCTGCATTTTTGATTTGTACACATTTTTTGGATGGCCTTTCTGAGCAGTGGAAAGTGAGACTTCTTTATTGTGCGGATTTGCATTTCCCTCTTGCTTGGTTGGCCAAAAACTCTGTATGTGTTTTTTTCCTGAAGATATTCACAAAAATAAAGCATACACCCTTTTGCCCAACTGCATCATTTTACAAATTCTGCTGCTTTTCATATGCTTTAAATGTGAGTACAATCTACGTTTTGAAAAATGTTTCCTGCAATTCTGCCTCTCATTCAAAACCTCTTCGTTGCCTTACCTGAATATATTTTTGGACGTTGGTTATCATTTATATCTTTGCAGGTCTTTGAATTGTCTGCTCCTGAGCTCCATTTTGCAACTCGCTTTTTTTGTGAGCTGACCGCCAAACCATTGGATTGCTTCCAGCCCTATTCTGGTTCTGGGGAGGCAGGCTGAGCCTTTGGTTAATTCTTCTTCCTAATGGGAAATTAGAGTGACATGTGCCTGTCAAAACTCCTACAGCTAATCTCTCATTGGTTCCTCCTCTTCCCATTTATCCTCTGCAAAAATTGCAAACTGTGTGAAACAGGAGGTTAAAGGTGCTGATTCTCCAAGTGGGGAGATTGTTAGTAATGTGGCTGGAATGGCGAACCCCAGCACCAGGAGATCAAAAATGAGGTGCATTTTGGACACCTCTCCTGAGCACACGGTGTACATTCATCTCGGTTTCCCAGGCATGTTTTCACTGTCAGAAGATTCCCTTGAAAGTGCAGATTTGGGACCCATGGAATGGGTACCAGGCAGTATTACTTTAAAAGGTCTGCATTTCCTCACCCAGCCTCTCTAACATCTCTTAGCGTGCATAGCTTCCAGCCTTATATATCATCCTGCTGTGGGTCTACATGTGTTCAATCCATGTTACATCGTAGCCCTTCAACAAAAGTTGTAAGAATTTTTGTTTGTCTCACTGTTTTTATAAATATTTTTAAATTTATTTTTATACTGGTTACAGCTGATTTTCAAAGCTCTGTTTTTTGCTGCTGTACGTCCACTTGATTCATGTACTGTGAGACAACAATAAATTCTTTCTCAGATGCTTATGAGTCATATGTATTATTTTCCAGTGACTTGAGTGGACTGAGTGCAGTTCTTTGGGGTACAGTGTAGGCCATGCCAGTTATTCAATTCGGTACTTGGAATGGTATCTTTGCTAATTTCAACCTCCTGGATAATACCTCACCATTCCCCACCTTTCCCATTTAGCAGCCTTATGTCTATTTTCTACATATTTGACTATGTTTCTGTTTTGTAGTTTATTTCATGTGTAGCCATTTTTGATTCCACCTTTAAGTGACATCTTATGATATGTGTCTTTTTCTTTCTGACAAGTGTCACTTAGAATGATCGTATGTAACTCCTCCAGAGTTGTTCTAACTGGCCTTATTTCATTGATTTCTGGATGAGTAATATTCCACTCTACATAAGTACCCCATCTCTTTTATCCATTTTATCCTTCCAGGGACAATTAGGTTATATCCAAGTGGAGGCCCTTTTTAACAGAGAGGTGGTAAACGTTGGGGTGCCTGTTTTCTGTCATTTTTTTGTTTTTCCCAAGGTATACGCCCATGAGTGCAAGTGCCCTATGCTCTGTAGCTCAGTTTTCAGATGTTTTAGCAAACACAATACACTTCTCCAGAGTGGCCGTTGGCAAATTACATTTCCACTATCAGCCTCACAGGGCTCCCTTTTCTCCTCACCCAGTCCTGCATTTCTGGTGTTTACACTTTATGTGGATGGCCCTTCTGACTGATGTGAAGTGATACATTTTGTAGTATTGATTTCCAGTGCCCACCTGTTTGGTTGGATAAAAAGTGTGTATGGCCTTTACTTGAATATATTCAGAAAAAATTCATACGCCCTTTTGGGCCAACTGCATCATTGGCGATGTTCAGCCTCTTTTATTGTGCTTTAATGGGGAGTCCTTTCTACCTCTTCAAATCTGTTTCCTGCCACTCCCCCTTGCTTACAAGTCCTTTTCTGTGACTTACCTCAAGACATTTTTCAAAAATAGATATTTTCAACTCTGCAGTTTCATGAATTTTAGTGCCCCTGAGTTCCATTTTTCAACTTGTGTTTTTGGAAACTGGACACAAAACAGCGGGATTTCCTCTAGCCCTATTCTCTTTCCGTGGGCAATTCTAGCCTTTGATGAATTTGTCTTCCGGATGGGAAATTAGAGTGGCATGTGCCTGTCCGAACACCTAAGACTTGTCTTTAAATTTTTCTCATCCTTCCGCTTCATCGTCTGGACAAATTCCAAGATGTGTGCAACAGGATGTTGACGGTGCTGATATCCCCAAGTGAGGAGATTGTTAGGAAAGATGCTGGAGGGGTGAACCCGAGCACCAGGCGATGAGGAGATTAGGTGCCTTTTCCAAACTCTTTCCGATCAAACAGTGTACCATCCTCTAGGTGTGACAGGCATGTTTTAGCTGTAGGAAGGGTCCCGTGCATGGAAGGAGAACACCAGGGATTTTTCCAAATCAGTGCCTCCCCGAACCCCAAACTGGGGAATTTTTAAACTACGGCTACACGTATGTCCATTAAGGGCCTTGGGAAATAGGCAGAGCCCAAACTTTAGATGATTGAAATCTTCAGGTTCAGAAGCGCTCACCATCGGCCTTGCTTAGGTTACATTTTATCTGTCATTGATAGATGATGTCAATAAAAATATCGATTCTTTTTCAGATTATTTCCCCTTATAGGTTATTGCAAAATATTCAGTGTAGTTCCCTGTGCTATACAGTAGTTCCTTGTTGATGATCTATTTTATACATAGCAGTGTGTATGTGTTAATCCCAAACTGTTAATTTATCCCTTCTCCTACCTTTCCCCTTTGGTAATAATAAATTATAAGATTTTATACTTCTCAGAAATGGGGGAGCTGAAAGAGAGGTATCCTTTTCAATGGAAAAGCATTCAAAACAAGATTGAAGCTTCAGCCAAGAGTATTCGATGTACATCCATGGAAATAAATCACTTCATTTCTCTAATGTTGACCTGACAAATAAGACAGACGTCTTCACTGAACTTGCTTATAGTAAAGTGATGGAAATATCAAATGTAAGTCTTAGAAAAATCTTATTTTACCCGAGCATTATACACTGCTCTATGTTAACTACAGTTTGGCTCACACATCTGTTCATTGAAGTTACAATGTTCTCAATTTCTGTTACTGATCCTCCAGAGTGGACCCCAACAGTATTCACCATGCCCAGTGTCATTGGTGCCAAGAGATCAAGACTGAGTTTGGTTCAGAAGCAAAGGAAACATTATTTTGAAAACCGAATGGAGAGGTGAGAGTGTGCACTCCCCCACGGGCTGTGGGCTGGGCTGCTGTGTAGGGATCCCGGCAGCGTCAGTGGGAGGGAGGGGATGGAGCTCTCGAGGGCTGGGTTGGCTGAAGCTCAGGCTCCATGCCGTGGAGTCTGCATGGGACTCCGCTAGCTGAGGTGTCGACCCAGCCATTCTGCACTAGGAAATCGGGTCTGAAGTGCCGGGTGTGGGACCTCTGCATGCGGAACCCTAGGAGCACGTGAAATTAGACAAAGCACAAAGGAAAAACAGCTAAGACTTTATTTTATTGCCCAGATTCTCTTTTTATCTCCCAGGACTTTTTAATTAACGTTGCCAGAGACGAACCCCTCCTCTGCTTTTTGTTCCGTTCCTCATTCTTGGGGTGTTGAGGGTGCAGACCCCTCTTTTGTAACTGCTTCATGCTGTGGTGGGAGCCCTGATACCTGGGGGGAGGAGCAAAACGTCTCCCCACCAGCCTCCAGGTGAGGTTGATTGTCCCAAGGCCTCCTGCCTCACTTCTCGTCCACGTGAGCACGAGAAGTGTTATTGGAAGTGTTATTGATTCTAATGACCTTTAAGGGTCCAAGAAAGAGATGCACAGAGATGTTGTGGTGGCAGGTTACACCCCACCACACATTTGTTCCGTGACCTTAGGCTGACGGTTTTTGCCAGCCTAGATGCTCTGACCAGTAGTCTGTGCTTTCTTTAATTAGGTCCCTGAATTAATGTACAAACAGCAACATGTGTCAGAGCCCTGCCCGTGCAACTCCCAGACAGTCCAGGGTCAGTGGTGATCCAGGACCATGACGTCCACTAAGTCAACGGCCTTTAGAAGTAGCCAGCAGTCCAGCCGGTCATATTGGCCACCATCACCACGGTGTCTGTAGGGTTTTCTATGGTGAAAGCGTGATATACGTTTCCCCCGCCAAGCTTATTAGCTCCCCTCTGGGTGCAGTAAGTCCTGCAAGCAGTAGTCTGCTCTTTCGCGGCACAGTCTTCTTGTTTTCTGAGAGAAACTCCAGGTCAAGTGATGGTCACACGAGTCATCTTGGGGGCCCGTTGTCCCCATTTGTCTCTCTGGAGGTTGGAGTTGGAGGGCCTCCTCACTCGAGGTCAGTGTGTCCACAGAGCGACCCCTGCAACTTCAGGGCATGATGGGTTGTTAGGATCACGACGTGGGGTCCTTTTCCCTTAGGAGGGAGCTGGCCTTGCGGGCTGCTGATTTCTAGCTTTTTAGATACCCCAGTATCCTGGCCTGATGAGTCGGTGGGCAAAGCCCTTGGTGACCATAGTTTATCATACCTGAAGGGCATTCTTGTGTTGCTCCATTTCAAGTGGTCCCAGTTTTTGCACTAAGGCTCCAAGGGCGATTAACCTTTGACCGGGTATGTAAAGGTCAAAGGGTTTAGCTTAATTAGTGAGTTCCTGGGCAAGGATCTGAATTGACTGCTCTTTCCATTCTTGAAAGGCTGCTTCTGGATTCTATTCAAAAGGATCATCATCTTTTCGTGTCAGTGTTTCATGTAGAGGCCCAGCTATTAGACTGTAGTTAGGGATCCAGATGCAGAAAACCTTGGCCTCCCCAGGAACCCCTAAGCTGTCTTCTAGTTTTAGAAGAGGTAAGGCTGCAAATGGCTTCTTCCCTATCCTGGGATGCGTTTCTCCGAATATCTGTGAGAATGAAGCCCAGGCATGTCACCTGAGCCTGGGATATTTGAGCCTTTTTCTTGGACACCTTCTATCCTTTCTTGGCGAGGTAGTTCAGAGGCGTCTTTAGTAGGCCTGGCGATCAGAATGTCATCTGCATATTGAAGGAGGGTTCCCTTTTACAGAGGTAGAACTTTTAGGTCTTTAGAGGATATTTCCCCAATGATGGTGTGGGGATTTTTGAACCATTGGTGCAGGACGGCCCAGCATTATTGGTTTTGTTGCATGTTGTGTCCTTCCAATCACAAGCCAAAAATTCTTGTGACTCTGAGATGAATGGAATACAGAAGAAGGCATCATTGAAGTCTAATACAGAATGCCATGGCCTGGTGGATGGTAGAATCAGCAGCAGGGTGTAGGAAATAGGAGCTACTGGATGTATATCCTCGGTGGCTTCACTGACTGTCCTGATATCCTTTACCAGGTCTCCAGCAGCCCATGGGGCTCTCGTGGTCAGGCCAATCCCAGGATATGGAGCTCACCTGGGCTGCATCCCGCACCCCACAGCCCACGGGGCTCTCGTGTTCAAGTCCCTCCCAGGGTATGGAGCTCACCTGTGCAGCTACCCAGCAGCCCATGGGGCTCTCATAGTCAGGCCCTTCCCAGGATATGGAACTCCCCTGGGCAGGTACCTCAGCAGGGCTGGACACACAGGAACTGTGCACATAGCCCACCTTGCAGAGAACCCCCAGCTCACCTGTCACTCACAGCTGACACAGAACACCTCAGAGCAGGACTTGAACTAACAAACAGCAGCTCTGACAGGTATGTGACCCTGGCTATCACTCTGTGCAGCCTCTCTCTGCCTGGTCTTCCAGACACTTCCACTGCAGCCAGGGCACCAGGCCTCTGTCTCCACCCACCATCACTCCTCTCCCTGACTCCTGGGTTCCTCTCATTAGGATATGGTCTTCTTGAAGTTGTTTTCCACTCATGGACCAGATAAAATGATAAGAAAACAAGCCGCAGCTGCAGCCCCTTGTCTAGCCTGACTCTCAAGATCCCACACCTGTTCCTTGGGACTGACCCGTTTAGCAAGTTCCATTATCTGCAACTGTGAGCCCCTGAGGGGTGAGGATTGGCTGATTTCGGCACTTGACACTGCCTGCCAGCCCCCCACACAGGTGTGCCTGGGTTGAAGTCAATATAAACATATCTCCAGTCAGCAAGAGCCCCTGTAGCTGTGCCTGACGCCATATTCTCTGCCCCGTCAGCAGTTTCGGGGCTGGGGTGGTGGGAGGGAGTGAGGGGCCGTGGCTTTGTGGGTGGCCCAGTGTGAGTGGGGCTCTGCTGGACTTTCTGCAGGAGTTGCCAGGCTGCCACCTGCTAAAGAAGAGGATGTGTCACCCATACCTGCCACTGGAATTTCTCCCCAGGCAGAGGTGAGGAAGTAAAAAAGCAGTGGGGGCCGTGGCAGGAGGGGTATCTCAGGCAGGGAAATGGAAAGATTCCAGAAGAGCATCTGGGGCCAGGACCATCCTGGCTGGCCTGCAGGCACCAAGTCGGCCTGCGTGCTCTCGCTAGTGTGGCTCCACAGCCCTTCCTCTAGGCTTGCAAGTGCTTGTACATATTCAGGTGTTTAACCTGTAAAGGGTGGGAAGAGTTCAGCTCCAGCAGGACTGGGGCTCAGCTCACATTTACTCAAAGACGTCTCGACACAGTCCCCCAGCTTTGCAATGAGGATGCTCCTTGTGGGGGGGAGTGCTGCTGAGTGCATGGGAGACAATTTCCCACCTCTGACCAACTTAAGAATTTTTTTCCACTGGAGCAAGGGCCCTGATACGATTTTCCTCTGTATAACTGGTGAGTTCTGTTTTTTTTTTTTTTCTTTTTGGTTCAAGTTAGATTTTATTTATTCCTCTTTTTTTTTAATTTGGAGATATAAACATGGAAATAATGCATTAATATAAAGACGTCTATGTGAAGGGAAAAAGTTTTTTTTCTCTTTTATTTTATTAAGTGTTATTTATTTTTAATTTTTTTAAATTTATTTCTTTTATACAGCAGGTTCTTATTGGATATCTATTTTATACATATAAGTGTGCACATGTGAATCCCAGTCTCCCAATTCATCCCACCACCACCCTCACATGGCTTTCCCTCCTTGGTGTCCATATGTTTGTTCTCTACATCTTTGTCTCTATCTCTGCCCTGCACACAAGTTCATCTGTACCATTTTTCTAGGTTCCACATATATGCATTAATATACAATATTTGTTTTTCTCTTTCTGACTTACTTCACTCTGTATGACAGTCTCTAGATCCATCAAGGTCTCTACAAATGACCCAATTTCATTCCTATGTATGGCTGAGTAATATTCCGTTGTATATATGTACCAGGTCTTTATCCATTCGTCTGTCTGTGGGCACTTAGGTTGCTTTCATTACCTGTCTATTGTAAATAGTGCTGCAGTGAACACTGTGGTGAATGTGTCTTTTTGATTTATGGTTTTCCCTGGGTATATGCCCAGTAGTGGGATTGCTGGATTATATGGTAATTCTATGTTTAGTTTTTTAAGGAACCTCCATACTGTTCTCCATAGAGACTGTATCAATTTACATTCCCACCAATAGTGGAATAAGGTTCCTTTTCTCCACACCCTCTCCAGCATTTGTTGTTTGTAGATTTTCTGATGATGCCCATTCTAACAGGTGTGACGTGATACCTCATTGTAGTTTCGATTTCCATTTCTCTAATAATTAGTGATGTTCAACAGATTTTCATGTGCGTACTGGCCATCTCTATGTCTTCTTGGAAGAAATGTCTATTTAGATCTTCCATTTTTGTACTGGGTCGTTTGTTTTATTAATATTGAGCTGCATGAGCTGTTTATATATATTGGAGATTAATCATTTGTCCATTGATTCGTTTTCAAATATTTTCTGCCATTCTGAGGGTTGTCTTTTCGTCTTGTTTGTAGTTTCCTTTGCTTTGCAAAAGCTTTTACGTTTCATTAGGTCCCATCTGTTTAGTTTTCTTTTTAATTTCATTACTATAGGAGGTGGATCAAAAAAGATCTTGCTGTGATTTACGTCAGAGTATCCTTCGTAAGTTTTCCTCTCAGAGTTTTATACTGTCTGGTCTTACATTAAGGTCTCTAATCCATTTTGAATATATTTTTATGTATGGTGTTGGGGAGTGTTCTAATTTCATTCTTTTACATGTAGCTGTCCATATTTCCCAGCACCAATGATTGAAGAGACTGTCTTACCTCCATTGTATAGTCTTGCCTCCTTTGTCATAGATTAGTTGACCATAGGTGTGTAGGTTTATCCTTGGGCTTTCTTTTTTTTTTTTTTTTCCTTTTACACGTTTATTGGAGTATAATTGCTTTACAGTGGAGTGTTCCTTTCTGCTGTATAACAAAGTGAATCAGCTATACATATACAAATATCACCAGATCCCCTCCCTCTTGCATCTCCCTCCCACACTCCATATCCCACCCCTTTATGTGGTCACAAAGCACCGAGCTGATCTCCCTGTTCTATGTGGCTGCTTCCCAGTAGCTATCGGTTTTACATTTGGTAATGTATTTATGTCCATGCCACTCTCTCACTTCGTCCCAGCTTACCCATCCCCCTTCCGGTGTCCTCAAGTCCTTTCTCTATGTCTGTGTCCTTAATCCTGTCCTGCCACTAGGTTCTTCAAAATCTTTTTCTTTTCTTCATTAGATTCCGTATATCTCTGTTAACATACAGTATTTCTTTTTCCCTTTCTGACTTACTTCACTGTGTAGGACAGATTCTAAGTCCATCCACCTCAGTAAAAATAACTCAGTTTTGCCTCTTTTATGGTTGAGTAATATTTGATTGCATATATGTGCCAGATCTTCTTTATCCATTCATCTGTCGATGGACACCTAGGTTGCTTCCATGTCCTGGCTAATGCAAATAGAGCTGCAGTGAACATTTTTGTACATAACTCTTTATGAATTATGGTTTTCGCAAGGCAAATGCCCAGTAGTTGGATTGTTGTGTCGTATGGTATTCTATTGTTATTTATTTAAAGGAACCTCCGTACTGTTCTCCCTAGTGCCCATATCAATTTACATTCCCACCCACAGTGCAAGTGTGTTCCCTTTTCTCCAATAAAGGCCTCTCCAGCATTTATTGTTTTGTAGATTTTTTTGATGATTGCCACTCTGATTGCTGTGAGGTGATACCTCACGGTAGTTTTGATTTGCATTTCTCTAATTATTAGTGATGTTCAGCATCCTTTCATGTGTTTCTTGTTAATCTGTATATCTTCTTTGGATAAATGTCTATTAGGTCTTCTGCCCGTTTTTGGATTGGGTTGTTTGTTTTTGTGATATTGAGCTACATGAGGTGTTTGTAAAGTTTGGAGATTAATCCTTTGTCAATTGCTTCATTTGAAAATATTTTCTCCCATTCTGAGGGTTGTTTTTGCATCTTGTTTATGTTTTCCTGTACTGCGTAAAAGCTTTTAAGTTTCATTAGGTCCCATTTGTTGATTTCTGTTTTTATTTCCATTTCTCTAGGAGGTGGGTCCAAAAGGATCTTGCTGTGATTTATGTCATAGAGTGTTCTGCCTATGGTTTCCTCTAAGTGTTTTATAGTGTCTGGTCTTATATTTAGATCTCTAATCAATTTAGAGTTTATTTTTGTGTATGGTGTTATGGAGTGTTCTAATTTCATTCCTTTATGTGTAGGGGTCCAGTTTTTCCAGCACCAATTACTGAAGAGACTGTCTTTTCTCCATTGAATATCCTTAGCTCCTTTGTCATAGATGAGATAGCCATAGGTATGTAGGTTTATCTCTGGGCTTTCTGTCCTGTTCCATTGATCTGTGTTTATGCCAATCTACATACACTTGATTCCATTATGGAGACATATAAATACATAGGTTTCAAGGTTATTACCAGTCAGATATATTCCTCTTCAGTGAATAGGGTGTTTTGTGTCCAGTTCATTGAGAAAGGAGTAGGTCTTGTCTATTACATATTTGGTATATGGAATGGGATCTGTGCTAATTTCAAACTCTGCTTTTACACATCACCCCACGTCACCTTTCCCCTTAAGGAGGCATAAGTGTGTTTCCTAAATGTGTAACTCTGTTCTCTTTTGAAATTCAGTTCATGTGTAGCCATGTTTACATTTCCTCTATAAGTGATATATTACAATAAGTTTCTTTTTCTTTGTGGCTCATTTTACTTAGCATCATCGTACCTAAAGCCACTCATTAAGCTGCTATTGGCCTTATGACATTGATTTTATGTCTGAGTGACATTCCATTGCATATAAGTACCACAACATCTATATCTATTTTTTTTTCCTTTCCTGGGATATATAAAGTGTACCGAAGTCGAGGTTCTTGTAAACAGAGCAGCCCTAAACATTGGGCTGGCTGTGTGTTTTGGAATTTTAGTTTTCCCAAAATACACGCCCATGAGTGGAAGTGTGCTATGCTCTGTAGCTCTGTTTTAGAAAACAACATACAGTTCTCCAGAGAGGCTGTTGGCAATTTACATCTGGTCCATCGGCGTAACCAGGCTCCCTTTTCTCCATGGCCTGTCCTGCAGTGGTTTTTTACACTATTTGTGGATGGCCCTTTTGACTGGATGTAAGGGACACTTCAATGTAGTGTGGATTTGCAATGCCTGATGGCTTGCTTGGCCAAAAAGGGCATATGCATTTTTTCCCGAATATATTCAAGAAAATACACATAGTCCCTTTACAGCCAAGGGCAACATTGTCGAAATTCTGTCGCTTTTCATGTGCTTTAAAGACGACTCCAACCTACCTCTTGAAATATGTTTCCTTCAATTCTGCCTTACATTCAAATCCACTTCACTGCCTTTCCTCAATATATTTCTGGATGATAGTTGTCCTTTATAACTCTGCAAGTTTGTGAATTGCTGTGCCCCTGATTTCCATTTTTCAACTCGCCTATTTGTGAGCTGGCTGCAATACCGCAGGATGGCTTTAGGCACCAGTCTGGTTCCGGGGCTTCAGGCTGAGCCTTTGGTTAATTCTTCTTCCTGATGGGAAACTAGAGTGACATGTGCCCATCCAAACTCCTACAGCTAATCTCTCATTTATTTCCCCTCTTCCTGTTCATCCTCTGCACAATTTGCAAACTGTGCATAATGGGAGGGTAAAGGCGCTTACACTCCTAGTGGGGAGATTTTGAGTAATGCAGATGGAATTTCGAAGCCGAGCATGACAAAAGGAAAAATGAGGTACCTTTTAGAAAACTTTCCCAATTACACAGTGTACCATCCACTGGGTTTCCCATGCATGTTTTAACTGGAGGAAGATTCCCTTAAACCTGGAGAGTTGGGACCACTAGAATGGGTAGCACACAGTATTGCTCTAAGTGGTGTTCTTTTGTTCACACAACCTCAGCAATCTTGTCAGCCCCAAGTGTCCAGTCTTATGTCTCATCCAGCTGTGGGTGTAAAGGTGGTCAACCTAGCTTGCATCACAGGCCCTGAACGTAGTTTTTAAGACTTTCTATCTGTTTTTGCATTTTGCTTTTGAAATTTATTTTTATAAGTGGGTTTAACTGAATTTCAGTGCTGTGTTTATGTCGTTATACACACACATGATTCCTTTATGGAGACATGAGAATACATATGTTTTAAAATACTTAGAGTCAGACATATTCCTCTGCAATGAATAGGGGGTGTTGGGTCCAGTTCATTGTGCCGGGAGTAGGTGTTGTCTATTACATACATGGTTTATATAACGGTATCTGTGCTAATTTAAAACTCTGGTTTTATGCATCACCCCACCACGGTTTTCCCATTAAGCGGCAGAAGATGTTTTCTAAATGTGTGAATCTGTTGTGTTTGTCATTCAGTTCATGTGTGGTCATGTGTTCATTCCCGCTATGAGGGATATCTTATTGTAAGATTAGTTAGTCTGTAATCTTTCCTAACTCAGTTCATGTGTAGCCATGTTTACAGGATCTTCATAAGTGATATCTTATGATAAGTTTCTTTTTCTGTGTGACTTATTTCTCTTAGAATCATCGTACCTGAATCCACTCATTTTGCTGCTACTGGCCGTATGACATTGATTTCATGGCTGAGCGGTATTCCATCGTACGTAAGTACCACAATATCTTGAACCATTTTTGTCTTTCCTGGGATTCTTAAGGTGTACCCAAGTTGAGGTTCTTGTAAGCAGTGCAGTGTTAAATTTTAGGGTGGCTCTGTCTTATTGATTTTCAGTTTTCCGAAGGTATATTCCCTAGACTGGAAGTGCCCTTGGCTCTGTAGCTCTGTTGTTTACTTGTTTTAGGGAACACAGTGCACTCCTCCAGAGAGGGAGTTGGCAACTTACATCTCACCCATCAGCATAACAAGGCTCCCTGATCTCCAGGGTCTGTCTTGCCTTTCTGGTTATTACACATTTTGCAGATGTCCCTTTTGACCGGTGGGAAGGGATACTTCTTTGTAGTGCAGATTTGCATTGCTGCTTGCTTGCTTGGCCAAAAAGGGCATATGCATTTTCTCCTGAATATATTCAGGAGAAAACGCATACACACTTTTAGGACAAGTGCATCATTGTCGAAGTAGTGCCCCTCTTCCTGTGCTTGAAAGGTGATTGTAACGTACCTCTTGAAATCTGTTTCCTGCTATTCTGCCTCGTTTTAAAGTCCGCCTCTCTGCCTTCCCTCAAAAGATTTTTGGACGATAGTTGTCCTCTATTACTCTGCCAGTTTGTAAATTGCTGTGCCCCTGAGCTGCATTTTTCAACTCGTTTTTGTGAGCTGACCGCAAATCCAAAATTATGGTTCAAAACCTATACTGGTTCCCGGCGGGTGGCTGAGACATTGGTTAATTCTACTTCCTGCCGTGCAATTAAAGTGACATGTACCCGTCCAAATGCCTAACAGCTACTCACTCATTTGTTCTCCCTCTTCCCTTTCATCCTCTGCCAAATTGGCAACCTGTGCGAACCAAGAGGATTTACGGGCTATCGCTCCAAGTTGGGAGATTGATAGTAAAGCAGTTGGAAGGTCAAACTGGAGCACAAGGATAGGGACTATAAGTTGAGTTTTAGAAACATTTCCTATTCACAGTGTGTCCATTCTCTAGGTTTCCCGTAAATGTTATGGCTGTAGTAATATTCCCTTACACATGGAGAGTTGGGACCCATGGAATGGGTGCCTCACATTATTGCTTTAAAGGGTCTGCATTTGCTCAACCAGTCTCACCAAACCTCTCAGTCTCAAGTGTCCAGGTTTATGCCACATCCAGCTCTCGTTGTAGGTAGGGTCATTCCAGGTTTCATCAGACCCCCTGAAGGAATTGTAAAGAATTTCCCTGTTTTTTTGTTTTGTATTTGAAATTCCTTTTATAGTGGGTTTGAGCTGATTCTCACTGCCATGTTTATGCCAGTCTAGACACACTAGTTTCCCTTACGGTGACATATCAATACATAGGTTTTAAGATTCTTACTAGTCAGATATATTCCTCTGCACAGAATATTGGGTTTTGAGTCCCTTTCACTGATGAAGGTGTAGGTCTTGTCTGTTCAGTATTTCGATTTTGGAATGGTACTTGTACTAATATCAAACTCTGGTTTTATGCATCACCCCACCTCTCCTTCCTCCTTAATTAGGCATAAGTGTGTTTTCTAAATGTGAGACTCTGTCCCCTATCCTAACTCAGTTCATTTGTAGCCATGTTACAGAAAATTCATAAGTGCTATCTTATAATAAGTTTGTTTTTCTGTGAGACTTATTTCACTTAGAATCATCGTACCTGAATCCACTCATTTTCCTGTTACTGGCATTATGACATTGATTTCATGGCTGAGGGATAATCCATCGTACATAAGTACCACAAATTTTTGAACCATTTTTAACTATCCTGGGATATTTATAGAGTACCCAATTTGAGATTCTTGTAAGCAGTGCAGCCCTAAATTTTGGGGTGGCTCTATCTTATTGATTTTCAGTTTTCCCAAGGTATATTCCCTAGACTGGAAGTGCCCTTGGCTCTGTAGATCTGTTGTTTACTTGTTTTAGGGAACACAATGCACTCCTGCAGAGAGGCAGTTGGCAATTTACATCCCGCCCTTCAGCGTAACAAGGCTCCATGTTCTCCAGGGCCTCTCTAGGATTTCTGGTTTTTACACATTTTGTGGATGTCCCTTTTGACTAGTGGAAAGTGATACAACATTGCTGTGCAGATCTGAATTGCCCACTTGCTTGCTTGGCCAAAAAGGGCGTATGCATTTTCTCCTGAATATATTCAGGAGAAAATGCATACGCCCTTTTAGGCCAAGTGCATCATTTTCGAAGTTGTGCCCCTCTTCCTGTGCTTTACAGGTGATTCCAACGAACCACTTGAAATCTGTTTCCTGCTATTCTGCCTCGCTTTGAAGGCCGCCTCGTTGCCTTTCCTTAACAGATTTTTTGGACGATAGTTGTCCTTTATTACTCTGCCAGTTTTTTGAATTGCTGTGCCCCTGAGCTCCATTTTTCAACACGTTTTTTGTGAGCTGACCGCAAGTCCAATATTTTGGTTCAGGAACTATACTTGTTCATGGCGGGTGGCTGAGACTTTGGTTAATTCTTCTTCCTACCGGGCAGTTAGAGTGAAATGTGCCCGTCCAAATGCCTAACAGCTACTCTCTCATTGCTTCTCCCTCTTCCCTTTCATCCTCTTCCAAATTGGCAACCTGTGAGAACCAGGAGGTTAAAGGTGCTGTCTCTGCAAGTTGTAAAATTGATAGTAAAGGAGTTGGAAACTCAAACTGGCGCACAAGGAGAGGGACGATTCGTTGAGTTTTATAAACCTTTCATATTCACAGTGTGTCCATTCTCTAGGGTTCCCGTACATGTTATAGCTGTAGTAATATTCCCTTCAACCTGCAGACATGGGACCCATGGAATGGGTGCCATGCATTATTGCTTTAAAGGGTCTGCATTTGCTCACCCAATCTCACCAATCCTCTCAGTCCCATGTGTCCAGACTTATGCCACATGCAGCTGTCATTTTAGATAGGGTCATTCCACGTTTCTACAGAGACCCTGAAGGAATTGTAAAGAATTTCCCTGTTTTTTTGTTTTGTTTTTGAAATTCCTTTTTATAGTGGTTTTGAGCTGATTTTCGCTGCCATGTTTTTGCCAGTCTAGACACAGTTGATTCCCTTATGGAGACATATCAATACAGAGGTTAAAGATTCTTACTACTCAGATATATTCCTCTGCGGGAAATATGGGATTTTGAATCCCTTTCACTGAGGAAGGTGTACGTCTTGTCTACTCCATAGTTGGTTTTTGGAACGGTACCTGTGCTTATATCAAACTCTGGTTTTATGCATCACCCCACCTCTCCTTCCTCCTTAAGCAGGCATAAGAGTGTTTTCTAAATGTGAGACTCTGTTCTCTTTCCTAACTCAGTTCATGTGTACCCATGTTTACAGGATCTTCATATGTGATATCTAATGATAAGTTTATTTTTCTGTGTGACATATTTCACTTAGAATCATCGTGCCTGAATCCACTCATTTTGATGCTACTGGTCTTATGACATTGATTTCATGGCTGAGGGATATTCCATCGTACGTAAGTACCACAATTTTTTGAACCATTTTTATATTTCCTGGGATATTGAAGGTGTACCCAAGTTGAAGTTCTTGTAAGCAGTGTAGCCCTAAATTTTGGGGTGTCTGTGTCTTATTGATTTTCAGTTTCCCCAAGGTATATTCACTAGACTGGAAGTGCCCTTGGCTCTGTAGCTCTGTTGTTTACTTGTTTTAGGGAACACAATGCACTCCTCCAGAAAGGCAGTTGGCAATTTACATCCCACCTATCAGCATAACAAGGCTCCCTGTTCTCCAGGGCCTGTCTTGCCTTTCTGTTTTTTACCCATTTTGATGATGACACTTTTGACTGGTGGGAAATGATACTTCCTTGTGTTGCAGACTTGCATTGCCCACTTGCTTTTTTGCCCAAAAAGGGCGTATGCGTTTTATCCTGAATATATTCAGGACAAAACGCATACGCCCTTTTTGGCCAAGTGCATCATTGTCGAAGTTGTGCCCCTCTTCCTGTGCTTTAAAGGTGATTCCAACGTAACTCTTGAAATCCGTTTCCGGCAATTCTGCCTGGCTTTCAAGTCCGCCTCGTGTCCTTCGCTCAACAGGTTTTTGGACGATAGTTGTCCTTTATTACTCTGCCAGTTTGTGAATCGCTGTGCCCCTGAGCTCCATTTTTTAAGTTGTTTTTTGTGAGCTGAACGCAAGTCCATAATTTTGGTTCAGGACCTATACTGGTTTTCTGTGGGTAGCTAAGACTTTGTTTAATTTTTCTTCCTCCCGGGATATAAGACTAATGTATGCTCGTCCAAATGCCTAACAGCTACTCTCTCATTGGTTCTCCCTCTTCCCTTTCCTCCTTTGTCAATCCCTTTCCTCCTCTGTCAAATTGGCAACCTGTGCGAACCAGGAGGTTAAAGTTGCTGTCTCTCCAAGTTGGGAGATTGATAGTAAAGCAGTTGGAAAGTCAAACCAGAGCACCAGGAGAGGGACTATTCGTTGAGTTTTAGAGACCTTTCGTATTCACAGTGTGTAAATTCTCAAGGTTTCACGTACATGTTATAGCTGTAGTAATATTCCCTTCAATCTGGAGACATGGGACCCATGGAATGGGTGCCATGCATTATTGCTTTGAAGGCTCTGCATTTGCTCACCCCATCTCACCAATCCTCTCAGTTCCATGTTTCCAGCCTTATGCCACATCCAGCTGTCATTATAGATAGGGTCTTTCCAGGTTTCATCAGAAATCCTGAAGGAATTGTAAAGAATTTCCCATTATTTTTTGTTTTTCAAATTCCTTTTTATAGTGGGTTTGAGCTGACTGTCACTGCCATGTTTATGCCAGTCTAGACACACTTGATTCCCTTAAGGAGACATAACAATACATAGGTTTTAAGATTCTTACTAGTCATATATATTCCTCTGTGGGAAATATGGGGTTTAGAGTCCCTTTCACTGAGGAAGGTGTAGATCTTGTCTATTCCATACTTGGTTTTTGGAACGGTACCTGTGCTTATATCAAACTCTGGTTTTATGCATCACCCCACCTTTCCTTCCCCCTTAAGCAGGCATAAGAGTGTTTTGTAAATGGGAGACTCTGTTCTCTTTCCTAACTCAGTTCATGTGTAGCCATGTTTACAGGATCTTCATAAGTGATATCTTATGATAAGTTTCTTTTTCTGTGTGACTTATTTCACTAAGAATCATCGTACCTGAATCCACTCCTTTTGTGCTACTGGTCTTATGACATTGATTTCATGGCTGAGGGATATTCCATCATACGTAAATACCACAAATTTTTGAACAATTTTTATCTTTCCTGGTATACTTAAGGTGTACCCAAGTTGAGGTTCTTGTAAGCAGTGAAGCCCTAAATTTTGGGGTGGCTGTGTCTTATTGATTTTCAGTTTTCCCAAGGTATATTCCCTAGACTGGAAGTGCCCTTGGCTATGTAGCTCTGTTGTTTACTTGTTTTAGGGAACACAATGCACTCCTCCAGAGAGGCAGTTGGCAATTTACATCCCGCCCATCAGCATAACAAGGCTCCCTGTTCTCCAGGGCCTGTCTTGCCTTTCTGGTTTCTATCCATTTTGTGGATGTCCCTTTTGACCGGAGGGAAGTGATACTTCTTTGTAGTGCAGATTTGCATTGCCCGCTTGCTTGCTTGGCCAAAAGGGTTGTATGTGTTTTCTCCTGAATATATTCAGGAGAAAACGCATACGCCCCTTTTTGGCCAAGTGCACCATTGTCGATGTTGTGCCCCTCTTCCTGTGCTTTAAAGGTGATTCCTATGTACCTCGTGAAATCATTTTTCCTGCTATTCTGCCTCGCTTTCAAGTCCGCCACGTTTCCTTCCCTCAACAGATTTTTGGACGAGAGTTGTCCTTTACTACTGTGCCAGTTTGTGAATCGCTGTGCCCCTGAGCTCCATTTTTTAACTTGTTTTTTGTGAGCTGAACGCAAGTCCATAATTTTGGTTCAGGACCTATACTGGTTTTCGGTGGGTGGCTGAGACTTTGGTTAATTCTTCTTCCTCCCGGGATATAAGACTGACATGTGCCCGTCCAAATGCCTAACAGCTACTCTCTCATTGGTTCTCCCTCTTCCCTTTCCTACTCTGTCAATCCCTTTCCTCCTCTGTCAAATTGGCAACATGTGCGAACCAGGAGGTTAAAGGCGCTGTCTCTCCAAGTTGGGAGATTGATAGTAAAGCAGTTGGAAAGTCAAACCAGAGCACCAGGAGAGGGACTATTCGTTGAGTTTTAGAGACCTTTCGTATTCACAGTGTGTAAATTCTCAAGGTTTCACGTACATGTTATAGCTGTAGTAATATTCCCTTCAACCTGGAGACATGGGACCCATGGAATGGGTGCCATGCTTTATTGCTTTAAAGGCTCTGCATTTGCTCACCCAATCTCACCACTTCTCTCAGTCCCATGTGTCCAGCCTTATGCCACATCCAGTTGTGATTGTAGATATGGTCATTCCAGGTTTCATCAGAAATCCTGAAGGAATTGTAAAGAATTTCCCATTGTTTTTTGTTTTTCAAATTCCTTTTTATAGTGGGTTTGAGCTGATTGTCACTGCCATGTTTATGCCAGTCTAGACACACTTGATTCCCTTATGGAGACATATCAATACATAGGTTTTAAGATTATTACTAGTCAGATATATTCCTCTGTGGGAAATATGGGGTTTTGAGTCCCTTTCACTGAGGAAGGTGTAGGTCTTGTCTATTCCATAGTTGGTTTTTGGAGCGGTACCTGTGCTTATATCAAACTCTGGTTTTATGCATCACCCCACCTCTCCTTCCCCCTTAAGCAGGCATAAGAGTGTTTTCTAAATGTGAGACTCTTTTCTCTTTCCTAACTCAGTTCATGTGTAGCCATGTTTACAGGATCTTCATAAGTGATATCTTATGATAAGTTTCTTTTTCTGTGTGACTTATTTCACTTAGAATCATCGTACCTGAATCCACTCATTTTGCTGCTACTGGTCTTATGACATTGATTTCATGGCTGAGGGATATTCCATTGTACGTAAGTACCACAATTTTTTGAACCATTTTTATATTTCCTGGGATATTTAAGGTGTACCTATGTTGAGGTTATTGTAAGCAGTGTCGCCCTAAATTTTGGGGTGGCTCTGTCTTATTGATTTTCAGTTTTCTCAAGGTATATTCCCTAGACTGGAAGTGCCCTTGGCTCTGTTGCTCTGTTGTTTACTTGTTTTAGGGAAAAAATGCACTCCTCCAGAGAGGCAGTTGGCAATTTTCATCCCGCCCATCTGGATAACAAGGCTCCCTGTTCTCCAGGGCCTGTCTTGCCTTTCTGGTTTTTTCCCATTTTGTGGATGTCCCTTTTGACCGGTGGGAAGTGATACTTCTTTGTAGTGAAGACATGCATTGCCCACTTGCTTGCTTGGCCAAAAAGGGCGTATGCGTTTTCTCCTAAATATTCAGGAGAAAACGCATACGCCCTTTTTGGCCAAGTGCATCATTGTCGATGTTGTGCCCCTCTTTCTGTGCTTTAAAGGTGATTCCAACGTATCTCTTGCAATCTGTTTTCTGCTATTCTGCCTCGCTTTCAAGTCCGCCTCGTTGCCTCCACTCAACAGATTGTTGGACGATAGTTGCCCTTTATTACTCTGCCATTTTGTGAATTGCTATGCCCCTGAGATACATTATTTAACTCATTTTTTTGTGAGCTGAACGCAAGTCCAATATTTTTGTTCAGGACCTATACTGGTTTTCGATGGGTGGCTGAGGCTTTGATTAATTCTTCTTCCTCCCGGGAAATAAGAGTGACATATGCCCGTGCAAATGCCTAACAGCTACTCTCTCATTGGTTCTCCCTCTTCCCATTCATCCTCTGCCCAATTGGCAACCTGGGCGAAACAGGAGGTTAAAGGTGCTGTCTCTCTAGGTTGGGAGATTGATAGTAAAGCAGTTGGAAAGTGAAACCGGAGCACCAGGAGGGGGCTATTCGTTGAGTTTTAGAGACCTTTCGTATTCACAGTGTGTCCATTCTCTAGGTTTCCCGTACATGTTATAGCTGTAGTTATATTCCCTTCAACCTGGAGACATGGGACCCATGGAATGGGTGCCATGCATTATTGCTTTAAAGAGTCTGCATTAGCTCACCCCATCTCACCAATCCTCTCAGTCCCATGTGTCCAGCCTTATGCCACATCCAGCTGTCATTGTAGATAGGGTCTTTCCAGGTTTCATCAGAAATCCTGAAGGAATTGTAAAGAATTTCCCATTATTTTTTGTTTTTCAAATTCCTTTTTATAGTGGGTTTGAGCTGATTCTAACTGCCATGTTTTTGCAGGTCTACGCACACTTGATTCCCTTAAGGAGACATATCAATACATAGGTTTTAAGATTCTTACTAGTCAGATATATTCCTCTGCAGGAAATATGGGGTTTTGAGTCCCTTTCACTGAGGAAGGTTTTGGTCTTGTCTATTCCATACTTGGTTTTTGGAACGGTACCTGTGCACATATCAAACTCTGGTTTTATGCATCACCACACCTCTCCTTCCCCCTTAAGCAGGCATAAGAGTGTTTTGTAAATGTGAGACTCTGTTCTCTTTCCTAACTCAGTTCATGTGTAGCCATGTTTACAGGATCTTCATAAGTGATATCTTATGATAAGTTTCTTTTTCTGTGTGACTTATTTCACTTAGAATCATCGTACCTGAATTCACTCATTTTACTGCTACTGGTCTTATGACATTGATTTCATGGCTGAGGGATATTCCATCATACGTAAGTACCACAAATTTTGAACAATTTTTATCTTTCCTGGTATAATTAATGTGTACCCAAGTTGGGGTTCTTGTAAGCAGTGCAGCCCTAAATTTTGGGGTGGCTCTGTCTTATTGATTTTCAGTTTTCCCAAGGTATATTCCCTAGACTGGAAGTGCCCTTGGCTCTGTAGCTCTGTTGTTTACTTGTTTTAGGGAACACAATGCACTCCTCCAGAGAGGCAGTTGGCAATTTACATCCCGCTCATCAGCATAACAAGGCTCCCTGTTCTCCAGGGCCTGTCTTGACTTTCTGGTTTTTATCCATTTTGTGGATGTCCCTTTTGACGGTGGGAAGTGATACTTCTTTGTAGTGCAGATTTGCATTGCCCGCTTGCTTGCTTGGCCAAAAGGGGCGTATGCGTTTTCTCCTGAATATATTCAGGAGAAAATGCATATGCCCTTTTTGGCCAAGTGCATCATTGTCGAAGTTGTGCCCCTCTTCCAGTGCTTTCAAGGCGATTCCAACGTACGTCTTGAAATCTGTTTCCTGCTATTCTGCCTCGCTTTCAAGTCCGCCTAGTTGTCTCCCCTCAACAGATTGTTGGACGATAGTTGCCCTTTATTACTCTGCCGTTTTGTGAATTCCTGTGCCCCTGAGCTACATTATTTAACTCGTTTTTTATTGAGCTGAACGCAAGTCCAATATTTTGGTTCAGGACCTATACTGGTTTTCGGTGGGTGGCTGAGACTTTGGTTAATTCTTCTTCCTCCCGGGAAATAAGAGTGACATGTGCCCGTCCAAATGCCTAACAGCTACTCTCTCATTGGTTCTCCATCTTCCCAATCATCCTCTGGCAAATTGGCAACCTGTGCGAAACAGGAGGTTAAAGGTGCTGTCTCTCTACGTTGGGAGATTGATAGTAAAGTAGTTGGAAACTCAAACCGGAGCACCAGGAGGGGGAATATTCGTTGAGATTTAGAGACCTTTCGTATTCACTGTGTGTCCATTCTCTAGGTTCCCCGTACATGTTATAGCTGTAGTAATATTCCCTTCAACCTGGAGAGTTGGGCCCCATGGAATGGGTGCCATGCATTATTGCTTTAAAGGGTCTTCATTTGCTCACCCAATCTCACCAATCCTCTCAGTCCCATGTGTCCCGCCTTATGCCACATCCAACTGTCGTTGTAGATAGGGTCATTCTAGGTTTCATCAGAGACCCTGAAGGAATTGTAAAGAATTTCCATTTTTTTGTTTGTTTGTTTTTGAAATTCCATTTTATAGTGGGTTTGAGCTGATTCTCACTACCATGTTTATGCCAGTCTAGAAACTCTTGATTCCCTTATGGAGACATATCAATACATAGGTTTTATGATTCTTCCTAGTTAGATATATTCTTCTGCATGAAATATGGGATTTTGAGTCCCTTTCACTGAGGAAGTTGTAGGTCTTCTCTATTCCATAGGTGGTTTTTGGAACGGTACCTGTGCTTATATCAAACTCTGGTTTTATGCGTCACCCCACCTCTCCTTCCCCCTTAAGCAGGCATAAGAGTGTTTTCTAAATGTGAGACTTTGTTCTCTTTCCTAACTCAGTTCATGTGTAGCCATGTTTACAGGATCTTCATAAGTGATATCTTATGATAAGTTTCTTTTTCTGTGTGACTTGTTTCACTTAGAATCATTGTACCTGAATCCACTCATTTTGCTGCTACTGGTCTTATGACATTGATTTCATGGCTGAGGGATATTCCATCGTACGTAGGTACCACAATTTTTTGAACCATTTTTATATTTCCTGGGATATTTAAGGTGTACCCAAGTTGAGGTTCTTGTAAGCAGTGCAGCCCTAAATTTTGGGGTGGCTATGTCTTATTGATTTTCAGTTTTCCCATGGTATATTCCCTAGACTGGAAATGCCCTTGGCTCTGTAGCTCTGTTGTTTACTTGTTTTAGGGAACACAATGCACTCCTCCAGAGAGGCAGTTGGCAATTTACATCCCACCCATCAGCATAACAAGGCTCCCTGTTCTCCAGGGCCTCTCTTGCCTTTCTGAATTTTACCCATTTTGTGAATGTCCCTTTTGACCGGTGGGATGTGATACTTATTTGTAGTGCAGATTTGCATTGCCCGCTTGTTTGCTTGGCCAAAATGGGCGTATGCGTTTTCTCCTGAACATATTCAGGAGAAAACACATACACACTTTTTGGCCAAGTGCATCATTGCCGAAGTTGTGCCCGTCTTCCTGTGCTTTCAAGGCGATTCCAACGTACCTCTTGAAATCTGTTTCCTGCTATTCTGCCTCGCTCTCAAGTCTTCCTCGTTTCCTTCCTCAACAGATTGTTGGACGATAGTTGCCCTTTATTACTCTGCCAATTTGTGAATTGCTGTGCCCCTGAGCTCCATTTTTTAACTCGTTTTTTGTGAGCTGATCGCAAGTCCAATATTTTGGTTCAGGACCTATACTGGTTTTCGGTGGGTGGCTGAGACTTTGATTAATTCATCTTCCTCCCGGGATATAAGAGTGACATGTGCCCGTACAAATGCCTAACAGCTACTCTCTCATTGGTTCTCCCTCTTCCCTTTCATCCTCTGCCAAATTGGCAGCCTGTGCAAACCAGGAGGTTAAAGGGGCTGTCTCTCCAAGTTGGGAGATTGATAGTAAAGCAGTTGGAAAGCCCAACTGGAGCACCAGTAGAGGGATTATTCGTTGAGTTTTAGAGACCTTTCGTATTCACAGTGTGTCCATTCTCTAGGTTTCCTGTACATGTTATATCTGTAGTAATATTCCCTTCACCCTGGAGAGTTGGGACCCATGGAATGGGTGCCATGCATTATTACTTTAAAGGGTCTGCATTTGCTCACCCAATCTCACCAATCCTCTCAGTCCCATGTGTCCAGCATTATGCCACATGCAGCTGTCATTTTATTTTATTTATTTTTTATTTTTTTATTTTTGTTCATAATGTTTCTTTATTATCATTTAAACATCTATAATGTCTGTAATGACATCCTCTACAATTCCTGATATTGGTCATTTGTGCCTTCTTTCCTTTTCCTCCTAATCAGTCTGGCTAGATATTTATCAATTTTGCTCATCTTCTCAAAGAATCAGCTTTTTGTTTCATTGATTTTTTCTACTTTCATGTGTGTGTTTTATGTTATTGCTTTCTGTTCTTAACTTTTTATTTACTCTTCTGCTTACTTTGAATTTAATGGGCTCTTCTTTTTTCTAATATTTAAAGGTAGAAGCTGAAGTCATTGATTTCAAATATTCCTTCTCTTCTAATATAGGCACTTAGTTCTATGAATTTCTCTCTAAGCTGTGCTTTATCTGTGTCTCACAAGTTTGACTACTTTGGCAAAGATGTATTCCCATTTTCATTTAGATAAGACTATTTTCTAGTTCCTACTTCAATTTCTTGTATGACAAACGGCTTGTTTAAAAGTCTTTTTTTTAAAACTCTCATTCTTTTTTTTCCAGTTTTTTTTTTTTAATTTTTTTGCTTTATAACAAATTTAATCAGTTATACATATACATATGTTACCATATCCCCTCCTGTTTGCGTCTCCCTCCCACCCTCCCTATCCCACCCCTCCAGGTGGTCACAAAGCACCGAGCTGATCTCCCTGTGCTATGCGGCTGCTTCCCACTAGCTATCTACCTTACGTTTGGTAGTGTATATATGTCCATGCCGCTCTTTCACTTTGTCACAGCTTACCCTTCCCCCTCCCCATATCCTCAAGTCCATTCTCTAGTAGGTCTGTGTCTTTATTCCTGTCTTACCCCTATGTTCTTCATGACATTTTTTTTCTTAAATTCCATATATATGTGTAAGCATACAGTATTTGTCTTTCTCTTTCTGACTTACTTCACTCTGTATGACAGACTCTAGGTCTATCCACCTCATTACAAATAGCTCAATTTCATTTCTTTTTATGGCTGAGTAATATTACATTGTATATATGTGCCACATCTTCTTTATCCATTCATCCGATGATGGACACTTAGGTTGTTTCCATCTCCGGGCTATTGTAAATAGGGCTGCTATGAACATTTTGGTACATGTCTCTTTTTGAATTATGGTTTTCTCAGGGTATATGCCTAGTAGTGGAATTGCTGGGTCATATGGTAGTTCTATTTGTAGTTTTTTAAGGAACCTCCATACCGTTCTCCATAGCGGCTGTACCAATTCACATTCCCACCAGCAGTGCAAGAGTGTTCCCTTTTCTCCACACCCTCTCCAGCATTTATTGTTCCTAGATTTTTTGATGATGGCCATTGTGACTGGTGTGAGATGATATCTCATTGTAGTTTTGATTTGCATTTCTCTAATGAGTAAAGATGTTGAGCATCCTTTCATGTGTTTGTTGGCAGTCTGTATATATTCTGTGGAGAAATGTCTATTTAGGTCTTCTGCCCATTTTTGGATTGGGTTGTTTGTTTTTTTGTTATTGAGCTGCATGAGCTGCTTATAAATTTTGGAGATTAATCCTTTGTCAGTTGCTTCATTTGCAAATATTTTCTCCCATTCTGAGGCTTGTCTTTTGGTCTTGTTTATGGTTTCCTTTGCTGTGCAAAAGCTTTTAAGTTTCATTAGGTCCCATGTGTTTATTTTTGTCCTTATTTCCATTTCTCTAGGAGGTGGGTCCAAAAGGATCTTGCTGTGATTTATGTCATAGAGTGTTCTGCCTATGTTTTCCTCTAAGAGTTTGATAGTGTCTGGCCTTACATTTAGGTCTTTAATCCATTTTGAGCTTATTTTTGTGTATGGTGTTAGGGAGTGATCTAATCTCATACTTTTACATGTCCCTATCCAGTTTTCCCGGCACCACTTATTGAAGAGACTGTCCTTTCTCCACTGTACATTCCTGCCTCCTTTATCAAAGATAAGGTGACCATATGTCCGTGGGTTTATCTCTGGGCTTTCTATCCTGTTCCATTGATCTATCTTTCTGTTTTTGTGCCAGTACCATACTGTCTTGATTACTGTATCTTTGTAGTATAGTCTGAAGTCAGGGAGCCTGATTCCTCCAGCTCTATTTTTCGTTCTCAAGATTGCTTTGGCTATTCGGGGTCTTTTGTGTTTCCATACAAATTGTGAAATTTTTTGTTCTAGTTCTGTGAAAAATGCCAGTGGTAGTTTGATAGGGATTGCATTGAATCTGTAGATTGCTTTGGGTAGTAGAGTCATTTTCACAATGTTGATTCTTCCAATCCAAGAACACGGTACATCTCTCCATCTATTTGTATCATCTTTAATTTCTTTCATCAGTGTCTTATAATTTTCTGCATACAGGTCTTTTGTCTCCTTAGGTAGGTTTATTCCTAGATATTTTATTCTTTTTGTTGCAATGGTAAATGGGAGTGTTTCCTTGATTTCACTTTCAGATTTTTCATCATTAGTATATAGGAATGCCAGAGATTTCTGTGCATTAATTTTGTATCCTGCAACTTTACCAAATTCATTGATTAGCTCTAGTAGTTTTCTGGTAGCATCTTTAGGATTCTCTATGTATAGTATCATGTCATCTGCAAACAGTGACAGCTTTACTTCTTCTTTTCCAATATGGATTCCTTTTATTTCCTTTTCTTCTCTGATTGCTGTGGCTAAAACTTCCAAAACTAGGTTGAATAAGAGTGGTGAGAGTGGGCAACCTTGTCTTGTTCCTGATCTTAGTGGAAATGGTTTCAGTTTTTCACCATTGAGGACGATGCTGGCTGTGGGTTTGTCATATATGGCCTTTATTATGTTGAGGAAAGTTCCCTCTATGCCTACTTTCTGCAGGGTTTTTATCATAAATGGGTGTTGAATTTTGTCGAAAGCTTTCTCTGCATCTATTGAGATGATCATATGGTTTTTCTCCTTCAATTTGTTAATATGGTGTATCACGTTGATTGATTTGCGTATATTGAAGAATCCTTGCATTCCTGGAATAAACCCCACTTGATCATGGTGTATGATCCTTTTAATGTGCTGTTGGATTCTGTTTGCTAGTATTTTGTTGAGGATTTTTGCATCTATGTTCATCAGTGATATTGGCCTGTAGTTTTCTTTCTTTGTGACATCCTTGTCTGGTTTTGGTATCAAGGTGATGGTGGCCTCATAGAATGAGTTTGGGAGTGTTCCTCCCTCTGCTATATTTTGGAAGAGTTTCAGAAGGATAGGTGTTAGCTCTTCTCTAAATGTTTGATAGAATTCGCCTGTGAAGCCATCTGGTCCTGGGCTTTTGTTTGTTGGAAGATTTTTTATCACAGTTTCAATTTCAGTGCTTGTGATTGGTCTGTTCATATTTTCTATTTCTTCCTGGTTCAGTCTCGGCAGGTTGTGCATTTCTAAGAATTTGTCCATTTCTTCCAGGTTGTCCATTTTATTGGCATAGAGTTGCTTCTAGTAATCTCTCATGATCTTTTGTATTTCTGCAGTGTCAGTTGTTACTTCTCCTTTTTCATTTCTAATTCTATTGATTTGAGTCTTCTCCCTTTTTTTCTTGATGAGTCTGGCTAATGGTTTATCAATTTTGTTTATCTTCTCAAAGAACCAGCTTTTAGTTTTATTGATCTTTGCTATCGTTTCCTTCATTTCTTTTTCATTTATTTCTGATCTGATTTTTATGATTTCTTTCCTTCTGCTAACTTTGGGATGTTTTTGTTCTTCTTTCTCTAATTGCTTTAGGTGCAAGGTTAGGTTGTTTATTCGAGATGTTTCCTGTTTGTTAAGGTGGGATTGTATTGCTATAAACTTCCCTCTTAGAACCGCTTTTGCTGCATCCCATAGGTTTTGGGTCGTCGTGTCTCCATTGTCATTTGTTTCTAGGTATTTTTTAATTTCCTCTTTGATTTCTTCAGTGATCACTTTGTTATTAAGTAGTGTATTGTTTAGCCTCCATGTGTTTGTATTTTCTACAGCTCTTTTCCTGTAATTGATATCTAGTCTCATAGCATTGTGGTCGGAAAAGATACTTGATACAATTTCAATTTTCTTAAATTTACCAAGGCTTGATTTGTGACCCAAGATATGATCTATCCTGGAGAATGTTCCATGAGCACTTGAGAAAAATGTGTATTCTGTTGTTTTTGGATGGAATGTCCTATAAATATCAATTAAGTCCATCTTGTTTAATGTATCATTTAAAGCTTGTGTTTCCTTATTTATTTTCATTTTGGATGATCTGTCTATTGGAGAAAGTGTGGTGTTAAAGTCCCCTACTCTGAGTGTGTTACTGTCGATTTCTCCTTTTATGGCTGTTAGTATTTGCCTTATGTATTGAGGTGCTCCTATGTTTGGTGCATAAATAGTTACAATTGTTATATCTTCTTCTTGGATCGATCCCTTGATCATTATGTAGTGTCCTTCTTTGTCTCTTCTAGTAGTCTTTATTTTAAAGTCTATTTTGTCTGATATGAGAATTGCTACTCCAGCTTTCTTTTGGTTTCCATTTGCATGGGATAACTTTTTCCATCCCCTTACTTTCAGTCTGTATGTGTCTCTAGGTCTGAAGTGGGTCTCTTGTAGACAGCATATATATGGGTCTTGTTTTTGTATCCATTCAGCCAATCTGTGTCTTTTGGTGGGAGCATTTAGCCCATTTACATTTAAGGTAATTATCGATATGTATGTTCCTATTCCCATTTTCTTAATTGTTTTGGGTTCGTTATTGTAGGTCTTTTCCTTCTGTTGTGTTTCTTGCCTAGAGAAATTCCTTTAGCATTTGTTGTAAAGCTGGTTTGGTGGTGCTGAACTCTCTCAGCTTTTGCTTGTCTGTAAACGTTTTGATTTCTCCCTCAAATCTGAATGAGATCCTTGCTGGGTAGAGTAATCTTGGTTGCAGGTTTTTCTCCTTCATCACTTTAATTATGTCCTTCCACTCCCTTCTGGCTTGTAGAGTTTCTGCTGAGAGATCAGCTGTTATCCTGATGGGGATTCCCTTGTGTGTTATTTGTTGTTTTTGCCTTGCTGCTTTTAATATGATTTCTTTGTGTTTAATTTTTGACAGTTTGATTAATATGTGTCTTGGCGTATTTCTCCTTGGATTTATTCTGTATGGGACTCTCTGTGCCTCCTGGACTTGATGAACTATTTCCTTTCCCATATTAGGGAAGTTTTCAACTATAATCTCTTCAAATATTTTCTCAGTCCCTTTCTTTTTCTCTTCTTCTTCTGGAACCCCTATAATTCGAATGTTGGTGCGTTTAATGTTGTCCCAGAGGTCTCTGAGACTGTCCTCTGTTCTTTTCATTCTTTTCTCTTTATTTTGCTCTGCAGCAGTTATTTCCACTATTTTATCTTCCACCTCACTTATCCGTTCTTCTGCCTCAGTTATTCTGCTATTGATCCCATCTAGAGTATTTTTTATTTCATTTATTGTGTTTTTAATTGATGCTTGATTCATCTTTAGTTCTTCTAGGTCCTTGTTAACTGTTTCTTGCATTTTGTCTATTCTATTTCCAAGATTTTGGATCTGGGAAATAGAATCTTGGATCATCTTTACCATCATTATTCTGAATTCTTTTTCAGGTAGAGTGCCTATTACCTCTTCATTTGTTAGATCTGGTGGATTTTTATCTTGCTCCTTGTTCTGCTGTGTGTTTTTCTGTCTTCTCATTTTGCTTATGTTACTGTGTTTGGGGTCTCCTTTTTGCGGGCTGCTGGTTCGTAGTTCCCGTTGTTTTTGGTGTCTGTCCCCTTTGGCTAAGGTTGGTTTAGTGGGTTGTGTAGGCTTCCTGGTGGAGGGGACTAGTGCTTGTGTTCTGGTGGATGAGGCTGGATCTTGTCTTTCTGGTGGGCAGGTCCACGTCTGGTGGTGTGTTTTGGGGTGTCTGCGGACTTTTTATGATTTTAGGCCACCTCTCTGCTAATGGGTGGCGTTGTGTTCCTGTCTTGCTAGTTGTTTGGCTTAGGGGGTCCAGCACTGTAGCTTGCTGGTCGTTGAGTGAAGCTGGGTGCTGGTGTTGAGATGGAGATCTCTGGAAGATTTTTGTCGTTTGATATTATGTGGAGCTGGGAGGTCTCTTGTGGACCAGTGTCCTGAAGTTGGCTCTCCCACCTCAGAGGCACAGCACTGACTCCGGGCTCCCCAATTTGGGATGATGTGTTGTCTATTCATGTATTCCACAGATGCAGGGTACATCAAGTTGATTGTGGAGCTTTAATCCGCTGCTTCTGAGGCTGCTGGGAGAGGTTTCCGTTTCTCTTCTTTGTTCTCACAGCTCCTGGGTCTCAGCTTTGGATTTGGCCCCGCCTCTGCGTGTAGGTCGCCAGAGGGCGTCTGTTCTTCGCTCAGACAGGACAGGGTTAAAGGAGCAGCCGCTTCGGGGACTCTTGCTCACTCACGCCGGGTGGGAGTGAGGGGGACGTAGTGCGGGGCGAGCCTGCAGCGGCAGAGGTCGGCGTGACATTGCACCAGCCCGAGGCGTGCCGTGCGTTCTCCCAGGGAAGCCGCCCCTGGATCCCGGGACCCTGGCAGTGGCGGGCTGCACAGGCTCCCGGAAGGGCGGTGTGGGCAGTGACCTGCGCTCGCACACAGGCTTCTTGGTGGCAGCAGCAGCAGCCCCAGCGTCCCACGCCCGTCACTGGGCTCCGCGCTTTCAGTCACGACTCGCGCCCGTCTGTGGAGCCCCTTTAAGCAGCGCTCTTAATCCCCTCTCCTCACGCACCAGGAAACCAAGAGGGAAGAAAAAGTCTCTTGCCTCTTCGGCAGCTCCAGAGTTTTCCCGGACTCCCTGCCGGCTAGCTGTGGCACATTAGCCCCCTTCACGCTGAGTTCTCGCCGCCAGCCCCAGTCCTCTCTCTGCGCTCTGACCGAAGCCCGTGCCTCAGCTTCCAGCGCTGCGCACCCCAGCGGGCGAGCAGACAAGCCTTTCGGGCTGGTGAGTGCCGCTCGGCACCGATCCTCTGTGTGGGGATCTCTCCGCTTTGCCCTACCCAGGTATGTGGGGAGTTTCTTGCCTTTTGGGAGGTCTGGGGTCTTCTGCCAGCGTTCAGTAGGTGTTCTGTAGGAGTTGTTCCACGTGTAGCTGTATTTCTGGTGTATCCGTGGGGAGGAAGGTGATCTCCGCGTCTTACTCTTCCGCCATCTTACCCGGAAGTCCTTCCATGAACTTTTCATCACAATTCTCTGTGACCATTGTCATCACAATGCTCCTCGTCTTTGTCAAAACAATGCTCCATGACAATTGTCATCAAAATGTGCCACACACATTTCATCACAACGGTCCACAACCTTGTCATTGCAATGTTCCATAAACCTTGTAATCACAATGGTCCATGCACTTCTCATCAAAAGGCTCTCTCACCAGAGATATCACAACTTTCCATCACTATTCATCACAATACTCCCTCACCCCTGTAATCACAATGTTCCATAAACCTGTCATCACAATGCTACATCCCCTTATCATCACAATGTTCCATGACCCCTGACTTCACAATGTTCAATAACCCCTGTCATCTAAATGCTCCATGACCCTTTTCAAACCAAAGCTCCAAGAACCCTGACATCAAAATGTTCTATAACCCCTGGCATCAAAATGTTCCCTTACACTCTTTATCAAATTGCTGCATGACCCAGTCATCAAAATGCTCCCTGCCCTTCTCATCACAATGCACCATGCCCTTGGCATCAAAATGCTCCGTGACATTTGTCATCACAAAGCTCCATGACCCTTGACATCACAATGCTCCATGTCATTGTCATCACAATGCTCCATGAACCCTCTCATCACATTGCTCCATACCCTTGTCATCACAAAGCTCCATGACACTTGTCATCACAATGCTCGATGCCCTTCTCATCACAATGCTCCATGCCCTGTTCATTAGAATCCTGCATGACACACGTATCACAGTATTCCGTGCCTTATCATCACAATGCTCCATGCTCTGGTCATTACAATCCTGCATGACACATGTATCACAGTATTCCGTGCCCTTGTCAACAAAATGCTCCATTACCCCTGTCCTAACAATGCACCATGACCCTTGCCATCACAATGTTCCACGGCGTAGTCATCACAAGGTTCCATGACACTTGTCCTCACAATGCTGAAGACCCTGTAATCACAAAGCTCCATGCCGTTTTCATCACAGAGATCCATGACGCATGTCATCAGAATGTTCCATGGCCTTTTCATCACAGTGCTCCATGCCCTTGTCATCACAATGCTCCAAGAACCCTGTAAACACAATACTCCATACCCCTTTTCATCTCAATGCTCCATGAACCCTGTCATCACAATGCAACATGCCCAACATCATCATGCTTCAGGCTATTGTCATCACAATGAAATCAATATTCTCCATGACCTCTGTCATCATAATACTCCAAACCCTTGTGATCACAATGTTCCTTAACACTTATCATCACAACACCCCATGACGCTCATCATCACAATTATCCATGGTCTTCTCATCACAATGCTCCATGATATTTGTCATCACAATGCTCAATACACTTGTCATCACAATGCTCCCTGACACTTGTCGTCAAAATGCTCCTTGAACCCTGTCATGACAAGGCTCCATGCCTTTTTCATCACAATAATCCATGCCCTTTTCATCACAATGCTCCAAGATCCCTGTATTCACAATGCTCCATGCCCTTGTCATCACAATGCTCCTTTACCTCTGTCATACCAATGCTCCATGACACCTGCCATCACAATGTTCCAAGGCCTTGTCATCACAAGGCTCCATGACACTTGTCATCACAATGCTCCACGACCCCTCTAATCAAAATGCTCCATGCCCTTTTCATCAAAAAGGTACATGACGCATGTCATCAGAATGTTCCATGGCCCTGTCACCACAATGCTCCATTCCCTTGTCATCACAATGCTCCAATACCCTTGTAATCAAAATGCTCCATGCGTCTTTTCATCTCAATACTCCATGAACCCTGTCATCAAAATGGACCATGCCCATCATCAAAATGCTTCAGGCTATTGTCATCACAATGAAATCAATATGCCCCATGACCTCTGTCATCACAATGCTCCAATCCCTTGTGATCACAATGTTCCATAACACTTATCATCACAAAACCCTATGACGCTCATCATCACAATTATCCATGGTCTTCTCATCACAATGCTCCATGACCTTTGTCATCAGAATGCTCAATACACTTGTCATCACAATGCTCCCTGACACTTGTCATCAGTATGCTCCATTAACCCTGTCATTACACGTCTCCATGCATTTTTCATCCCAATGATCCATGCCCTTTTCATCACAATGCTCCAAGACCCCTGTAATCACAATGCTCCATGCTCTTGTCGTCACAAAACTCAATGATGCATGTCAGCAGAATGCTCCATGGCCTTCTCCGCACAATGCTCCATGCCCTTGTCATCACAATATTCCAAGACCCCTGTAATCTCAATGCTCCATGTCCCTTTTCATCAGAATGCTCCATGAGACTTGTCATCACAAGTCTCCATTGTATTCTCATAAAAGTGCTCCAGGAACTTGTCAACAAAATGCTCCATGATCCCTGTCATCACAATACTCCATGAATATTTTCAGCCCAATGCTCTATGACCTTCTCATCAAAATGCTCCATGACCCCTGTCATCACAATACTCCATGAACATTTTCAGCCCAATGCTCAATGACCCTTGTCATCACAATGATCCATGCCCTTGTCATCCCAAAGCTCCATGACCCCTGTATTCACAATGCTCCGTGACGCTTGTCATCACAGTGCTCCATGACACCTGTCATCACAATGCTCCATGCCTGTGTCAGAAAAAGGCTACATGACCTTGTCATTGCAATGCTGTATTCGCTTGTCATCACAATACTCCATTACCATTGTCATCACAGTCCGCCATGAACCTTGGGATCACATTGCTTCATGCCCTTGTCATCACAATGCTCCATGCTCCTTGAAATCAAAATGATCCATGACCTCTGTCATCTCAATGCTCCAAACACTTGTGATCACAATGTTCCATAACACTTTTCATCACAACGCTCCATGATGCCTGTCATCACAATACTCCATGTCCTTTTCATCACAAAGCTCCATGAACTTTGTCATCACAATTCACAATACACTTGTCATCACAATGTCCCATGCCTTTTTCATTACAATGCTCCATGCCATTCTCATCAAAATACTCCACAAGCTTGTCATCAGAATACTCCATGACACTTTTCATCACAATTCTCCATGCACCTGTCAACACAATGCTCCCTGACCCTTGTCATCACAATGCTCCAAGCCATTGTCATCACAATGCTCCATTACCTTTGTCATCAGAATCCTCCAGGACTCTTGGCATCAAAATGCTCCATGCCATTGTCATCACTATGGGCCATTACATATGTCCTCACAATGTTCCCTGACACCTGTCTTCAAAATACTGCATGACCTGGTCATCACAATGCTCCATGCCCTTGTCATCACAATGCGCCATTCCAACAGTCATCACAATAATCCATGAAACTTATTAGACCAATGCACCATTCCCTTGTCTTCACTATGCTGCATGCCCTTGTTATCACAATGCTCCATGACCCCTGTCATCACAACGCTCCATGCCTCCATTCCTCACAATGCTTCATGACCTTTGTCATCACAATGGTCCATGCTCTCGTCATCAACAGTCTCTGTGACATATTTAACCACAATGCTCCATGAACTTTTCATCACAATGCTCTTTGCCCCTTGTCATCACAATGCTCTATGCCTTTCTCAGCACAATGCTCCATGACCCTTGTCATCAAAATGCTCCATGCGCTTGTCAGATCAATGCTCCATGACCCATGTCATCACAATGCACCCTGCACTAATCATCACAGTGCTCCACAATCTTGTCACCACAATGCTCCATAAAACATGTCATCACAATTCTCCATGAACTTCTCATCAAAAGGCTCTCTCAACACTGATATCACAATGTTACATCACTATTCATCAAAATACTCCCTCACCCCTGTCATCACAATGTTCCATGACTTCTCTCTTTGCAATGCTACATGCACATATCATCAAAAAGTTTGATGACCCCTGACATCACAATGTTCCATAACCCCTGTCATCAAAATGCTCCATAACACTTTTCCTCAAAATGCTCAATGACCCCTGACATCACAATGTTCCATAACGCCTGTCATCATAATTCTCCATGATCCTTTTCATCAAAATGCTCCATGTCCCCTGACATCACAATGTTCCATAACCCCTGTCATCAAAATATTCCATGACACTTTTCATCAAATTGTTCTATGACCCTGTCATCACAATGCTCCCTGCCATTCTCATCACAATGTACCACGCCCTTGTCATCAAAATGCTCCATGACCTTTGTCATCACAAATCTCCATGACCCTTGGCATCTCAATGTTCCATGCCATTGTCATCACAATGCTCCATGAACCCTCTAATCACAATGCTCCATGCCCCTTTGCATCTCAATGCTCCATGAACCCTGTCATCAAAATGCACCATGCCCATCATCATAATGCTTCAGGCTATTGTCATCACAGTGAAATCAAAATATTCGATGATCTATCTCATCACAATGCTCCAAATCCTTGTGATCACAAGGTTCCATAACACTTATCATCACATCGCCCCATGACGCTCATCATCACAATTATCCATGGTCTTCTCATCACAGTGCTCCATGACCTTTGTCATCACAGTGCTCTATACACTTGTCATCACAATGCTCCCTGACACTTGTCATCAGTATGCTCCTGGAACCCTGACATGACAAGGCTCCATACCATTTTCATAACAATGATCCATGCCAATTTCATCACAATGCTCCAAGACACCAGTAATCACAATGCTCCATGCCCTTGTCATCACAATGCTCCAAGACCCCTGTAATCACAATACTCCATGCCCCTTTTCATCAGAATGCTCCATGAGACTTGTTATTAAAAGGCTCCTTGGTCTTCTCATCACAATGCTCCAGGAACTTTTCATCACAGTGCTCCATTCCCTTGTCATCACAATGCTCCATGACCCCTGTCCTCACAATACTTCCTGAACATTTTCAGTCCAATTCTCCAGGAACTTCTCATCACAATGCTTCATGATCCCTATCATCACAATGCTCCATGACCACTGACATCACAACGCTCCATGACCCCTGACAACACAGTGATCCGGGACTCTTGTCATCAAAATGCTCCATTCCCTAGTCATCACAATGCTCCATGAACATTTTCAGCCCAATGCTCCATGACACTTGTCATCACAATGATCCATGTCCTTGCCATCCCAATGCTCCATGACCCCTGTAATCACAATGATCCGTGATGCTTCTCATCACAGTGCTCCATGACCCTTATCATCACAATGCTCCATGTCTGTGTCAGCAAAAGGCTACATGACCTTGTCATAAAAATGCTCCATTTGCTTGTCATCACAATACTCCCTTACCATTGTCATCACAATCCTCCATGAACCTTGGGTTCACATTGCTTCATGCCCTTGTCATCACAATGCTCCATGCTCCTGGACAACAAAATGATCCATGACTTCTATCATCACAATGCTCCAAACCCTTGTGATCACAATGTTCCATAACACTTGTCATCACAACGCTCCATGATGCCTGTCATCACAATACTCTATGCCCTGTTCGTCAAAATGCTCCATGATCTTTTTCATCACAATTCTCAATACACTTGTCATCACAATGTTCCCTGACACTTGTCATCAGAATGCTCCTTGAAACCTATCATGAAATGGCTTCATGCCTTTATCATCAGAATGCTCCATGCTCTTTTCATCACAGTACTCCATGCCATTGTCGTCACAATACTCCACAAGCTTGTCATCAGAATGCTCCATGACACTTGTCATCACAATGCTCCATGGCCACTGTCATCACAATGCTCCATACCCCTTGTCATTACTGTGCTCCATGAAGCTCGTCATCACAATTATCCATGGTCTTCTCATCACAATGCTCCACAACCTTCTCATCAAAAAGCTCCATGACCCTTGTCATCACAATGCTCCATGGCCACTCTCATCGCAATGCTCCAATCCCCTTGTCATTACAGTGCTCCATGACGCTCGTCATCACAATTATCTATGGTCTTCTCATCACAATGCTCCACGGTCTTGCCATCACAATGCTCCTTGCCCTGGTTTTAACAATGCTCCATGTCCCCTGTCATCACAATTCTCCTCGTTCTTGGCGTCACTATGCTCCATGACACTTCTCATCACCGTGTTAAATGAGTTGTCATCACAATTCTCTATGCACTTGTCATTGCAATGCTCCATGACCCCTGTCATAGGAAGCTCCATGTGCTTCTCATCACAATGCTTCATGAAATTGTCATCAAAATTCTCAATGGCCCTTGTCATCACAATGCTCCATGCCCTTGTCATCACTATGCTCCATGTCCCTTGTCATCACAATGCTCCAAGCCCTTGTCATCAAAATGCTCCATTACATTTGTCATCACAATCCTCCATGACACTTGGCATCACAATGTTCCATTCCATTGTCATCGCAATGGACCATTACATATGTCATCACAATGCTCCCTGAGACTTGTCTTCAAAATACTCCATGACCTTCTCATCACAATGCTCCATGCCTTGGTCATCACATTGCACCATGCCCACTGTCATCACAATAATCCATGAAACATGTCAGGCCAATGCTCCATGCCCCTGTCATCACAATGCTCATTGCCTTTTCATCACAATGCTCCATGTCCCCTGTCATTACAATGCTCCGTGACTCCAGTCATCACAATGCTTCATGACCTTGGTCATCACAATGATCCATGCCCTCGTCATCACAAGGCTCTGTGACCTTGGTCACCAAAATGCTCCATGAAATTTTCATCACAATGCTCGTTGACCCTTGTCATCACAATGCTCCATTCCTTTGTCAGCACAGTGCTCCATGACCCATGTTATCACTATGCGCCATGTGCTTGTCATCACAATGCTCCACAACCTTGTCATCACAATGCTCCATAATACTTGTCATCACAATGCTCCATGCACTTCTTATCAAAATGCTCTCTCACGAATGATATCAAAATGTTCCCTCACTAGTAATCACAATACACCCACTCCCCTGTCATCACAATGGTCCACAACACCGTCATGAAAATGTTCCATGACTCCTGACATCACAATGTTCCATAACCCCTGTCATCAAAATGTTCCATGACACTTTTCATCAAATTGCTCCATGACCCTGTCATCACAATGCTCCCTGCCCTTCACAAGATAATTCACCACATCCTTGTCATCAAAATGCTCCATGAGCTCTGTCATCACAAAATTCCATGACCCTTGGCATCCCAATGCTCCATGCCATTGTCATCACAATGCTCCAAAAACCTCTCATCACATTGTTCCAAGCCCTTGTCATCACAGGATCCATGATGCTTTTCATCACAATGCTCGATGCCATTCTTCTCACAATGCTCCATGCGCTTGTCATTACAATCCTCCATGAACCATGTATCACAGTGTTCCGTGCCCTTGTTATCACAGTGCTCCTTGCCCCCTCTCATCACAATAATCCATGAAATATTTCAGACCAATCTTCCATGCCCTTTTCATCACAATGATCCAAGACTCCTGTAATCATATTGCTCCATGCCCCTTTTCATCTCAATGCTACATGAACGCTGTCATCACAATACACCAATGCACATCATCATAATGCTTCATGCTATTGTCATCACAATGAAATCAAAATGCTCTATGACCTCTGTCATCACAATGCTCCAAATCCTTGTGATCACAATATTCCCTAACACTTGTCATCACAGCTCCCCATGACGCTCGTCATCACAATTATCCATGGTCTTCTAATCACAATGCTCCATGACATTTGTCATCACAATGCTCAATACACTTGTCATCACAATGGTCCCTGACACTTGTCATCAGTATGCTCCTTGAACCCTGTCATGACAAGGCTCCATGCCTTTTTCATCACAATGTTACATGCCCTTTTCCTCACAGTGCTCCAAGACCCCTGTAATCACAATGCTCCATGCCCTTGTCATCACAAAGCTCCATGATGCATGTCATCAGAACGCTCCATGACATTCTCATCCCAGTGTTCAATGTCCTTGTCATCACAGTGCTCCAAGACCCCTGTAATCACAATGCTCCATGCCCTTGTCATCACAAAGCTCCATGATGCATGTCATCAGAACGCTCCATGACATTCTCATCACAATGTTCAATGCCGTTGTCATCCCAATGCTCCATGAACCATGTACTCACAAGGCTCCATGATGCGTGTCATCACAGTGCTCCATGCCCTTGTTATCACAATGCTTCATGACCCCTGTCATCACAACGCTCCGTGACTCCAGTCATCACAATGCTTCATGACCTTTGTCATCACAATGGTTCATGCCCTCGCCATCAACAGTCTCTGTGACATTTTTAACCACATTGCTCCATGAACTTTTCATCACAATGCTCTTTGACCCTTGTCATCACAATGCTCTATGCCTTTCTCAGCACAATGCTCTATGACCCTTGTCATCACAATGCTCCATGCGCTTGTCAGCACAATGCTCCATGACACATGTCATCACAATGCTCCATGACCCTTGTCATCACAATGCTCCGTGACTCCAGTCATCTCAATGCTTCATAACGTTTGTCATCACAGTGGTCCATGCCCGCGTCATCACAAGGCTCTGTGACCTTTGTAACCACAATGTTCCATGAAATTTTCATCACAATTCTCTGTGACACTTGTCATCACAATGCTCCATGTCTTTGTCAGAACAATGCTCCATGACCATTGTCTTCAAAATGTGCCACGCGCATTTCATCACAACGGTCCACAACCTTGTCACTGCAATGCTCCATAAACCATGTAATCACAATGCTCCATGCACATCTCATGATAATGCTCTCTCACCAGAGATATCACAAGTTCCATCACTAGTCATCACAATTCTCCCTCACCCCTGTAATCACAATGTTCCATGACCCTGTCATCACACTGCTACATCCCCTTATCATCACAATGTTCCATGACTCCTGTCATCAAAATGCTCCATGACCCTTTTCATCCCAAAGCTCCAAGACCCCTGACATCACAATGTTCTATAACCCCTGCAATCAAAATGTTCCATCACACTTTTCATGAAATTGCTGCATGACCCGGTCATCAAAATGCTCCCTGCCCTTCTCATCACAATGCACCATGCCCTTGTCTTCAAAATGCTCCATGACATGTCATCACAAAGCTCCATGACCCTTGGCATCACAATGCTCCATGTCATTGTCATCACAATGCTCCATGAACACTCTCATCACATTGCTCAATGCCCTTGTCATCACAAAGCTCCATGACACTTGTCATCACAATGCTCGATGCCTTTCTCATGTCAATGGTCCATGCTCTTGTCATTACAACCCTGCATGACCCATGTAACATAGTGTTCCGTACCCTTGTCATCACAATGCTCCATGCAAACTCTCATCACAGTAATCCATGAAACTTTTCAGACCAATGTTCCATGCCATTCTCATCACCATGCTCCATTACCCCTGTCATAACAATGCACCATGACACCTGCCATCACAATGTTCCACGGCCTAGTCATCACAAGGTTCCATGACACTTGTCATCACAATGCTGAAGACCGCTGTAATCACAATGCTCCATGCACTTGTCATTACAAAGCTCCATGACGCATGTCATCAGAAAGTTCCATGGCCTTCTCATCACAATGCTCCATGCCCTTGTCATCACAATGCTCCAAGACCCCTGTAAACAAAATGCTCAGTGTCCCTTTTCATCTCAATGCTCCATGAACCCTGTCATCACAATGCAACATGCCCATCATCATAATGCTTCAGGCTATTGTCATTAAAATGAAATCAGTGTTCTCCATGACCTCTGTCATCATAATGCTCCAAACCCTTGTGATCACAATGTTCCATAACACTTATCATCACAACAACCCATGATGCTCATCATCACAATTATCCATTGTCTTCTCATCACAATGCTCCATGATCTTTGTCATCACAATGATCAATACACTTGTCATCACAATGCTCCCTGAAACTTGTCGACAGTATGCTCCTTAAACCCTGTCATGACAAGGCTCCGTGCCTTTTTCATCCCAATGATCCATGCCCTTTTCATCACAATGCTCCAAGATCCCTGTAATCACAATACTCCATGCCCTTGTCATCAAAAAACACCATGACACATATCATCAGAATGCTCCATGACCTTCTCATCACAGTGCTCCATGCCCTAGTCATCACAATGCTCCAAGACCCCTGACATCACAATTTTCTATAACCCCTGCAATCAAAATGTTCCATTACACTATTCATCAAATTGCTGCATGACCCGGTCATCAAAATGTTCCCTGCACTTCTCATCACAATGCACCATGCCCTTGTCATCAGAATGCTCCATGACTTTTCATCACAAAGCTCCATGTCATTGTCATCACAATGCTCCATGAACCCTCTCATCACATTGCTCCATGCCCTTGTCATCACAAAGCTCCATGACACTTGTCATCACAATGCACGATGCACTTCTCATCTCAATGCTCCATGCCCTTGTCATTAGAATCCTGCATGACCCATGTAACATACTGTTCCATACCCTTGTCGTCACAATGATCCAAGCAAACTGTCATCACAATAATCCATGAACATTTTCAGCCCAATGCTCCACGACCTACTCATCACAATTCTCCTTGGCCAATATCATCACAATGCTCCATGACCACTGTCATCACAACACTCCATGACACCTGACAACACAATGATCCGGGACTCTTGTCATCACATTGCTCCATTCCCTAGACATCACAATGCTCCATGAACCCTGTCATCACAACACTCCATGAACATTTTCAGCCCAGTGCTCCAAGGCCCTTGTCATCACAATGATCCATTCCCTTGTCATCCCAATGCTCCATGAAACCTGTATACACAATGCTCCGTGACGCTTGTCATCACAGTGCTCCATGACATATGTAATCCCAATGCTCCATGCCTCTGTCAGCATAATGCTACATGACCTTGTCATTACAATGCTCTATGCGCTTGTCATCACAGTACTCCACTTCCATTGTCATCACAATCCTCCATGAACCTTGGGATCACATTGTTTCATGCCCTTGTCATCACAATGCTCCATGCTCCTTGAAATCAAAATGATCCATGACCTCTGTCATCACAATGCTCCAAACCCTTGTGATCACAGTGTTCCATAACACTGTCATAACAACGCTCCATGATGCCTGTCAACACAATACTCCATGCCCGTTTCATCGCAATGCTCCATGACCTTTGTCATCACAATTCTCAATACACTTGTCATCACAATGCTCCCTGACACTTGTCATCAGAATGCTCCTTGAACCCTGTCACGAAAAGGCACCATGCCTCTTTCATCACAATTCCCCATGCCGTTTTCATCACAATGCTCCATGCCATTGTCATCAAAATAGTCCACAAGCTTGTCATCAGAATGCTCCATGACACTTGTCATCACAATTTTCCATGCACTTGTCAGCACAATGCTCCTTGAACTTTGTCATCATAATGCTCCAAGCCATTGTCATCACAATGCTCCACTACATTTGTCATCAGAATCCTCCATGACAATAGGCATAACAATGCTCCATGCCATTGTCATCACAATGGGCCATTACATATGTCATCACAATGCTCCCTGACACCTGTCTTCACAATACTGCATGACCTGGTCATCACAATGCTCCATGCCCTTGTCATCACAGTGCGCCATTCCAACTGTCATCGCAATAATCCATGAAACTTATTAGACCAATGTTCCATGCCCTTGTCATCACAATGCTCCATGCCCTTGTTATCACAATGCTCCATTACCCCTGTCATCACAACGCTCCGTGCCTCCAGTCATCACAATGCTTCATGACCTTTGTCATCACAATGGTTTATGCCCTCGCCATCAGCAGTCTCTGTGACGTTTTTAACCACAATGCTCCATGAAATTTTCATCAAAATGCTCTTTGACTCTTGTCATCACAATGCTCTATGCCTTTCTCAGCACAATGCTCCATGACCCTTGTCATCACAATGCTCCGTGACTCCAGTCATCTCAATGCTTCATAACGTTTGTCATCACAATGGTCCATGCCCGCATCATCACAAGGCTCTGTGACCTTTGTAACCACAATGCTCCATGAAATTTTCATCACAATTCTCTGTGACACTTGTCATCACAATGCTCCATGTCTTTTTCAGAACAGTGCTCCATGACCATTGTCTTCAAAATGTGCCACGTGCATTTCATCACAACGGTCCAAAACCTTGTCACTGCAATGCTCCATAAACATTGTAATCACAATGCTCTATGCACTTCTCATCAAAATTCTCTCTCACCAGAGATATCACAGTGTTCCATCACTAGTCATCACAATTCTCCCTCACCCCTGTAATCACAATGTTCCATGACCCTGTCATCACACTGCTACATCCCCTTATCATCACAATGTTCCATGACCCCTGTCATCAAAATGCTCCATGACCCTTTTCATCCCAAAGCTCCAAGACCCCTGACATCACAATGTTCTATAACCCCTGCAATCAAAATATTCCATTACACTATTCATCAAATTGCTGCATGACCCGGTCATCAAAATGCTCCCTGCACTTCTCATCACAATGCACCATGCCCTTGTCATCAAAATGCTCCATGACTTGTCATCACAAAGCTCCATGACCCTTGGCATCACAATGCTCCATGTCATTCTCATCACAATGCTCCATGAACCCTCTCATCACATTGCTCAATGTCCTTGTCATCAAAAAGCTCCATGACACTTGTCATCACAATGCTCGATGCCCTTCTCATCTCAATGGTCCATGCCCTTGTCATTACAATCCTGCATGACCCATGTAACATAGTGTTCCATAACCTTGTCATCACAATGCTCCATGCAAACTCTCATCACAATATTCCATGAAACATTTCAGACCAATGATCCATGCCGTTTTCATCACCATGCTCCATTACCCCTGTCATAAGAATGCACCATGACACCTGCCATCAAAATGTTCCACGGCATAGTCATCACAAGGTTCCATGACACTTGTCATCACAATGCTGAAGACACCTGTAATCACAATGCTCCATGCCCTTGTCATCACAAAGCTCCATGACGCATGTCATCAGAAAGTTCCATGGCCTTCTCATCACAATGTTCCATGCCCTTGACATCAGAAAGTTCCATGGCCTTCTCATCACAATGCTCCATGCCCTTGTCATCGCAATGCTCCAAGACCCCTGTAAACACAATGCTCCATGCCCCTTTTTATCTCAGTGCTCCATGAACCCTGTCATCACAATGCACCATGCCCATCATCATAATGCTTCAGGCTATTGTCATCACAATGAAATCAATATTCTCCATGACCTCTCTCATCATAATGTTCCAAACCCTTGTGATCACAATGTTCCAAAACCCTTATCATCACAACACCCCATGACGCTCATCATCACAATTACCCATGGTCTTCTCATCACAATGCTCCATGATCTTTGTCATCACAATGCTCAATACACTTGTCATCACAATGCACCCGGACACTTGTCGTCAGTATGCTCCTTGAACCCTCTCATGACTAGGCTCCATGCCTTTTTCATCACAATAATCCGTGCCCTTTTCATCACAATGCTCCAAAATCCCTGTAATCACAATGCTCCATGCCCTTGTCATCAAAAAGCTCCATGACGCATGTCATCAGAATGCTCCATGCCCTTGTCATCACAATGCTCCAAGACCCCTGTAATCACAATGCTCCATGCCCCTTTTCATCAGAATGCTCCATGAGAGTTGTCACCACAAGTGTCCATGGTCTTCTCATCACAATGCTCCAGGACCTTGTCATCACCATGCTCCGTTCCCTTGTCATCAAAATGCTCCTTGACCCATGTCATCACAATAATCCATGAGCATTTTCAGCCCAATGCTCCACGACCTACTCATCACAATGCTCCATGGCCAATATCTTCACAATGCTCCATAACCACTGTCATCAAATCACTCCATGACACCTGACAACACAATGATCCGGGACACTTGTCATCACAATGCTCCATTCCCTTGTCATCACAATGCTCCTTAACCCCTGTCATCAAAACACTCCATGAACATTTTCAGCCCAATGCTCCATGACCCTTGTCATCAAAATGATCCATGCCCTTGTCATCCCAGTGCTCCATGACACGTGTATTCACAATGCTGCATGACGCTTGTCATCAGAGTGGTCCATGACACATGTCATCACAATGCCCCATGCCTTTGTCAGCAAAATGCTACATGACCTTTTCATTACTATGCTCTATGCGCTTGTCATCACAATACTCCATTTCCATTGGCATCACAATCCTCCATGAACCTTGGGATCACATTGCTTCATGCTCTTGTCATCACAATGCTCCATGCTCCATGAAATCAAAATGATCCATGACCTCTGTCATCACAATGCTCCAAACCCTGGTGATCACAATGTTCCATAACACTTTTCATCACAATGCTCCATGATGCCTGTCATCACGATACTCCATGCCCTTTTCATCACAATACTCCATGCCGTTTTCATCACAATGCTCCATGTCATTGTCATCAAAATACTCCACAAGCGTGTCATCAGAATGCTCCATGACCCTTATCATCACAATTCTCCATGCACTTGTCAGCACAAATCTCCCTGACCCTTGTCATCACAATGCTCCAAGCCATTGTCATCACAATGCTCCATTATCTTTGTCATCAGAATCCTCCATAACACTTGGCTTCACAATGCTCCATGCCATTGTCATCACAATGGACGATTACATATGTCATCACAATGCTCCCTGACACCTATCTTCACAATACTGCATGACCTGGTCATCACAATGCTCCATGCCCTTGTCATCACAATGCGCCATACCAACTCTCATCGCAATAATCCATGGAACTTATTAGACCAATATTCCATGCCCTTGTCATCAAAATGTTCCATGCCCTTGTCATCACAATGCTCCATGAACACTGTCATCACAATGCTCCATGACTCCAGTCATCACAATGCTTCATGACCTTTTTCATCACAATGGTCCATGCCCTCATCATGAACAGTCTCTGTGACATTTTCAACCACAATGCTCCATGAACTTTTCATCACAATGCTCTTTGAACCTTGTCATCACAATGCTCCATGTGCTTGTCAGCACAATGCTCCATGACAAATGTCTTCACAATGCACCATGCGCTTGTCATCACAGTGCTCCACAATCTTGTCATCACAATGCTCCATAAAATTTGTCATCACAATGCTCCATGCACTTCTCATCAAAATGCTCTCTCACCACTGATATCACAATGCTACATCACTATTTTTCTCAATACTCCCTCACCCCTGTCATCACAATGTTCCATGACTCCTGTCATCACAATGCTACATGCACTTATCATCACAATGTTCGATGACCCCTGACATCCCAATGTTCCATAACACCTGTCATCAAAATGTTCCATGACACTTTTCATCAAATTGCTCCATGACACTATCATCAGAATGCTCCCTGCCCTTCTCATCACAATGCACAAATCCCTTGCCATCAAAATGTTCCATGACCTTTGTCATCACAAAGATCCATGACATGTGGCATCACAATGCTCCATGTCATTGTCATCACAGTGCTCCATGAACGCTCTCATCACATTGATCCATGCCCTTGTCTTCACAAAGCTCCATGACACATGTCATCAGAATGCTCCATGTCCTTCTCATCACAATGCTCCATGCCCTTGCCATCACAATGCTCCATTACCCCAGTCATAACAATGCTCCATGACCACTGCCATCACGATGTTCCATGGCCTTTTCATCACAAAGCTCCATGACCCTTCTCATCAAAATGCTCCAAGAACCCTGTAATCACAATGCTCTATGCCCCTTTACATCTCAATGATCCATGAACCCTGTCATCACAATGCACCATGCCTATGATCATAATGCTTCATGCTATTGTCATCACAATGAAATCAAAATGCTCCAAGACCTCTGTCATAACAATGCTACAAACCCTTGCGATCACAATATACCCTATCACTTGTCATCACAGTGCCCCATGACGCTCGTCTTCACAATTATCAATGGTCTTCTCATCACAATGCTCCATGAATTTTGTCATCACAATGCTCAATACAATTGTCATCAAAATGCTCCCTGACACTTGTTGTCTGTATGCTCCTTGAACCCTTTCATGACAAGGCTCCATGCCTTTTTCATCACAATCATCCATGCCTTTTTCATCACAATGCTCCAAGACCCATGTAATCACAATGCTCCATGCCCTTGTCATCACAAATCTCAATTACGCATGCCATCAGAATGCTCCTTGGTCTTCGCCTCACAATGCTCCATGCCCTTGTCATCACAAAGTTCCAAGACTCCTGTAATCACAGTGCTCCATGACCCTTTTCATCAGTATGCTCCATGAGAATTGTCATCACAAGGCTCCATGTTTTTGTCATCACAATGCTCCAGGACCTTGTCATCACAATGCTTCTCAACCTTGTCATGAAAATTTTCAACGGCCCTTGTCATCAGAATGATCCAAGCCCTAATCATCACAATGATCCATTATATTTGTCATCACAATTCTCCATTACATTTGGCATCACAATGCTCCATGCCATTGTTATCGAAATGGACCATGACATATGTCATCACAATGCTCCCTGACACCTCTCTTCACAATACTCCATGAACTTCTCATCACAATGCCCCATGCCCTTGTCATCACAATGCACCATGCCCACTGTCATCACAATAATGTATGAAACATGTCAGAACAATGCTCCATGCCCCTGTCATCACAATGCTCCATGCCCTTGTCATCACAATGCTCCATGACACTTGTCATCACAATGCTCCGTGACACCAGCCATCACAATGTTTCATAACGTTTGTCATCACCATGGTCCATGCCCGCGTCATCACAAGGCTCTGTGACATTTGTATCCAAAATGCTCCATGAACTTTTCAAAATAATTCTCTGTGACCCTTGTCAGCACAATGCTCCAAGTCTTTGTCAGAACAATGCTCCATGACCATTGTCATCACAATGTGCCACACACATTTCATCACAACGGTCCACAACCTTGTCATTGCAATGCTCCATAAACTTTGTAATCACAATGCTCCATGCACTTCTCATCAAAATGCTTTCTCACCAGAGATATCACAATGTTCAATCACTAGTCATCACAATACTCCCTCACCCATGGAATCACAATGTTCCATGACCCTGTCATCACAATGCTACATCCCCTTCTCATCACAATGTTCCATGACACCTGACATCACAATGTTCCATAACCCTTGTCATCAAAATGCTCCATGACCCTTTTCATCCCAAAGCTCCAAGACCCCTGCCATCACAATGTTGTATAACCACTGCCATCAAAATGTTCCATTACACTTTTTATCAAATTGCTGCATGACCCGGTCATCAAAATGCTCCCTGCCGTTCTCATCACAATGCACCATGCACTTGTAATCAAAATGCTCCCTGACTTGTCATCACAAAGCTCCATGACCCTTGGAATCACAATGCTCAATGTCATTGTCATCACAATGCTCCATGACCCTCTCGTCACATTGCTCCATGCCCTTCTCATCACAAAGCTCCATGACACTTGTCATCACAATGCTCGATGCCCTTCTCATCACAATGCTCTATGCCCTTGTCATTACAATCCTGCATGAGCCATGTATCACAGTGTTCCGTGCCCTTGTCATCACAATGCTCCATGCCCACTTTCATCACAATAATCCATGAAGCATTTCAGACCAATGTTCCATGCCCTTCTCATCAAAATGCTCCATTACCCCTGTCATAACAATGCACCATGACCCTTGCCATCACAATGTTCCACTGGCTAGTCATCGCAAGGTTCCATGACACTTGTCATCACAATGCCCAAGACCCCTGAAATCACAATGCTCAATGCACTTTTCATCACAAAGCTCCATGACGGATGTCATCAGAATGTTCCATGGCCTTCTCATCACAATGCTCCATGCCCTTGTCATCACAATGCTCCAAGACCCTTGTAATCACAATGCTCCATGCCCCTTTTCATCTCAATGATCCATGAACCCTGTCATCACAATGCACCATGCCCATCATCATAATGCTTCAGGCTATTGTCATCACAATGAAATCAATATTCTTCATGACGTGTGTCATCATAATGCCCCAAACCCTTATGATCACAATGTTCCATAACACTTATCATCACAACACCCCATGACGCTCATCATCACAATTACCCATGGTCTTCTCATCACAATGCTCCATGATCTTTGTCATCACAATGCTCAATAAAATTGTCATCACAATGCTCCCTGACACTTGTCGTCAGTATGCTCCTTGAACCCTGTCATGACAAGGCTCCATGCTTTTTCTTCTCAATGATCCATGCCCTTTTCATCACAATGCTCCAAACCCATGTAATCTCAATACTCCTTCCCCTTGTCATCACAAAGCTCAATGACGCATGCCATCAGAATGCTCCTTGGTCTTCTCCTCAGAATGCTCCATGCCCTTGTCATGACAGTGTTCCAAGACCACTGTAATCACAATGCTCCATGCCCTTGTCATCACAAAACTCCATGACGCATGTCATCAGAATGCTCCATGGCCTTCTCATCACAATGCTCCATGCCCTAGTCATCACAATGCTCCAAGACCCCTGTAATCACAATGCTCCATGCCCCTTTTCATCAGAATGCTCCATGAGACTTGTCATCACAAGTCTCCATGTCCTTCTCATCACAATGCTCCATGTCCTTGTCATTACAATCCTGCATGACCCATGTATCACAGTGTACCGTGACCTTGTCATCACAATGCTCCTAGCCCACTCTCATCACAATTATCCATGAAACATTTCAGACCAATGTCCCATGTCCTTCTCATCAAAATGCTCCATTTCCCCATCATAACAATGAACCATGACCACTGCCATAACAATATTCCACGGCATAGTCATCACATGGTTCCATGACACTTGTCATCACAATGCTCAAGACCCATGAAATCACAATGCTCCATGCCCTTGTTATTACAAAATTCCATGACGCATGTCATCAGAATGCTCCATGGCCTTCTCATCACAATGCTCCATGCCCTAGTCATCACAATGCTCCAAGACCCGTGACATCACAATGCTCCATGCCCCTTTTCATCAGAATGCTCCATGAGACTTGTCATCACAAGTCTCCATGGTCTTCTCATCACAATGTTCCAGGTCCTTGTCATCACCATGCTCCATTCCCTTGTCATCACAATGCTCCATGACCCCTGTCATCACAATAAACCATGAACATTTTCAGCCCAATGATCCACGACCTTCTCATCACAATGCTCCATGGCCAATATCATCAAAATGCTCCATGACCATTGTCATCACAACTCTCCATGACACCTGACAACACAATGATCCGGGACTCTTGTCATCACAATGCTCCATTCCGTAGTCATCACAATGCTTCATGAACCCTGTCATCACAACACTCCAAGAACATTTTCAGCCCAGTGCTACATGACCCTTGTCATCACAATGATCCATGCCCTTGTCATCAAAATGCTCCCTGACACTTTTCATCAGAATGCTCCTTGAACCCTGTCACAAAAAGTCTCCATGCCTTTTTCATCACAATGCCCCATGCCCTTTTCATTACAATGCTCCAAGACCCCTGTAATCACAATGCTCCATGCCATTTTTCATCTCAATGCTCCATGAACTCTGTCATCACAATGCACCATGCCCATCATCATAATGCGTCAGGCTATTGTCATTACAATGAAATAAAATTTCTCCATGACCTCTGTCATCATAATGCTCCAAACCCTTGCAATCACAATGTTCCATAACACTTATCATCACAACACCCAATGACCATCATCATCACAATTATCCATGGTCTTCTCATCACAATGCTCCATGATCTTTGTCATCACAATGCTCAATTCTCTTGTCATCACAATGCTCCCTGACACTTGTCATCAGTATTCTCCTTGAACCCTGTCAGGACAAGGCTCCATGCCTTTTTCATCACAATGATCCATGCCCTTTACATCAGAATGCTCCAAAACCCCTGTAATCATAATGTTCCATGCCCTTGTCATCAAAAAGCTCCATGACGCATGTCATCAGAATGCTCCATGGCATTCTCCACACATTGCTTCATGCCCTTGTCATCACGATTCTCCAAGATCCCTGTAATCACAATGCTCCATGCCCCTTTTCATCAGAATGCTCCATGAGACTTGTCATCACAAGTCACCATGGTCATCTCTTCACAATGCTCCAGGACCTTGTCATCACCATGCTCCATTCTCATGTCATCAAAATGCTCAATGACACCGTCATCACAATACTCCATGAACATTTTCAGCCCAATGCTCCATGACCTTCTCATCACAATGCTCCATGAGCAATATCATCACAATGCTCCATGATCACTGTCATCACAACACTCCATGAACATTTTCAGCCCAGTTCTCCATGACCCTTGTCATCACAATGATCCATGCCCTTCTCATCCCAATGCTCCATGACCCCTGTATTCACAATGCTCCGTGACGCTTGTCATCACAGTGCTCCATGACAACTGTCATCACAATGCTCCATGCCTTTGTCAGCAAAACGCTACATGACCTTGTCATTACAATGCTCTATGGGCTTGTCATCACAATACTCCATTACCATTGTCACCACAATCCTCCATGAACCTTGGGATCACATTGCTTCATGCCCTTGTCATCAAAATGCTCCATGCTCCTTGAAATCAAAATGATCCATGACCTCTGTCATCGCAGTGCTCCAAACCCTTGTGATCACAATGTTCCATAGCACTTGTCATCACAACGCACCATGATGACTGTCATCACAATACTCCATGCCTTTTTCATCACAATGCTCCATGACATTTGTCATCACAATTCTCAATACACTTGTCATCACAGTGCTCCCTGACACTTGTCGTCAGAAGGCTCCTTGAACCCTGTCACGAAAATGTTCCATGCCTTTTTCATCACAATGCCCCATGCCGTTTTCATCACAATGCTCCATGCCATTGTCAACAAAATACTCCACAAGCTTCTCATCAGAATGCTCCATGACCCTTGTCATCACAATTCTCCATGCACTTCTCAGCACAATGCTCCCTGACCCTTGTCATCACAATGCTCCAAGCCATTGTCATCACAATGCTCCAAGCCATTGTCATCAAAATGCTCCATTACCTTTCTCATCAGAATCCTCCATGACACTTGGCATCACAATGTTCCATGCCATTGTCATCACAATGGGCCATTACATATGTCATCACAATGGGCCATTACATATGTCATCACAATGATCCCTGACAGCTCTCTTCTCAATACTGCATGACCTGGTCATCACAATGCTCCATGCCTTTGTCATCACAATAATCCATTTTCTTTGTCATCATAATCCTCCATGAACCGTGGTATCACATTGCTTCATGCCCTTGTCATCACAATGCTCCATGCTCCTTGAAATCAAAATGATCCATGACATCTTTCATCACAATGCTCCAAACCCTTGTGATCACAATGGTCCATAACAATTGTCATCAAAACGCACCATGATGCCTGTAATTCACAATACTCCATGCCGTTTTCATCACAATGTTCCATGACCTTTGTCATCACAATTCTCCATATACATGTCATCACAATGCTCCATGACCCTTGTCATCAGAATGCTCCTTGAACACTGTCACGAAAATGCTCCATGCCTTATTCATTACAATGCCCCATGCCGTTTTCATCACAATGCTCCATGCCATTGTCATCAAAATACACCACAAGCTTGTCATCAGAATGCTCCATGACCCTTGTCATCACAATTCTCCGTGCACTTGTCAGCACAATGCGCTCTGACCCTTGTCATCACAATGTACCAAGCCATTGTCATCACAATGCTCCATTACCTTTGTCATCAGAATCCTCCATGACACTTGGCATCCCAATGCTCCATGCCATTGTCATCACAATGGGCCATTACATATGTCATCACAATGCTCCCTGACACCTCTTTTCACAATATTGCATGACCTGGTAATCACAATGCTCCATGCCCTTGTCATCACAATGCGCCATTCCAACTGTCATCGCAATAATCCATGAAACTTATTAGACCAATATTCCATGCCCTTGTCATCACAATGATCCATGCCCTTGTTATCACAATGCTCCATGACACCAGTCATCACAATGCTCCGTGACTCCAGTCATCACAATGCTTCATGACCTTTGTCATCACAATGGTCCATGCCCTCGTCATCAACAGTCTCTGTGACATTTTTAACCACAATGCTCCATGAACTTATCATCACATTGCTCTTTGACCCTTGTCATCACAATGCTCTATGCCTTTCTCAGCACAATGCTCCAAGACACTTGTCATCACAGTGCTCCATGCACTTGTCAGCACAATGTTCCATGAAACATGTCATCACAATGCTCCATGACCCCTGTCATCACAATGCTCCGTGACTCCCGTCATCACAATGCTTCATGACCTTTGTCATCACAATGCTCCATGCCCTCGTCATCAACAGTCTCTGTGACATTTTTAACCACAATGCTCCATGAACTTATCATCACAATGCTCTTGGACCCTTGTCATCACAATGCTCTATGCCTTTCTCAGCACAATGCTCCAAGACACTTGTCATCACTATGCTCCATTCACTTGTCAGCACAATGTTCCATGACACATGTCATCACAATGCTCCATGACCCCTGTCATCACAATGCTCCATGACTCCAGTCATCACAATGTTTCATAACGTTTGTCATCACAATGGTCCAGGCCCGCGTCATCTCAAGGCTCTGTGACCTTTCTAACCACATTGCTCCACGAAATTTTCATCACAATGCTCCAAATCTTTGTCAGAACAGTGCTCCATGACCATTGTCATCACAATATGCCACACCCATTTCATCACAGTGGTACACAATATTGTCATTACAATGCTCCATAAACCTTGTAATCACAATTCTCCATGCAATTCTCATCAAAATGCTCTATCACCAGAGATATCACAGTGTTCCATCACTAGTCATCACAATACTCCCTCACCCCTGTAATCACAATGCTCCATGACACTGTCATCACACTGCTACATCCCTGTATCATCACAATGTTCCATGACCCCTGACATCACAATGTTCCATAACCCCTGTCATCAAAATGCTCCATGACCCTTTTCATCCCAAAGCTCCAAGACCCCTGACATCACAATGTTCTATAACCCCTGCCATCAAAATGTTCCATTACAATTTTCATCAAATTGCTGCATGAGCCGGTCATCAAAATGCTCCCTGCCGTTCTCATCACAATGCACCATGCCCTTGTCATCAAAATGCTCCATGACTTGTCATCACAAAGCTCCATGACCCTTGGCATCACAATGCTCCATGTCATTGTCATCACAATGCTCCATGAACCCTCTCATAACATTGCCCAATGCCCTTGTCCTCACAAAGCTCCATGACACTTGTCATCACAATCCTCGATGCCCTTCTCATCACAATGCTCCATGCCCTTGTCATTACAATCCTGCATGACAAATGTATCATAGTGTTCCGTACCCTTGTCATCACAATGCTCCATGCCCACTCTCATCACAAAAATCCATGAAACATTTCAGACCAATGTTCCTTGCCCTTCTCATCACAATGCTCCATTACCTCTGTCATAACAATGCACCATGACCCCTGCCATCACAATGTTCCCTGGCCTAGTCATCACAAATTTCCATGACACTTGTCACAACAATGATGAATACCCCTGTAATCACAATGCTCCATGACCTTGTCATCACAAAGCTCCATGACGCATGTCATCAGAATGTTCCATGGCCTTCTCATCACAATGCTCCATGCCCTTGTCATCACAATGCTCCAAGACCCCTGTAAACACAATGCTCCATGCCCTTTTTCATTTCATTGCTCCATGAGCCCTGTCATCACAAAGCACCATGCCCATCATCATAATGCTTCAGGCTATTGTCATCACAGTGAAATCAATATTCTCCATGACCTCTGTCATCATAATACTCTAAATCCTTGTGATCACAATGTTCCATAACACATATCATCACAAAACCCCATGACGCTCATCATCACAATTATCCATGGTCTTCTCATCAAAATGCTCCATGATCTTTGTCATCACAATGCTCAATACACTTGTCATCACAATGCTCCCTGACACTTGTCGTCAGTATGCTCCTTGAACCCTGTCATGACAAGGCTCCATGCCATTTTCATCACAATAATCCATGCCCTTTTCATCACAATGATGCAAGATACATGTAATCACAATGCTCCATGACCTTGTCATCAAAAAGCTCCATGACCCATGTCATCAGAATGGTTCATGGCCTTCTCATCACAATGCTCCATGCCCTTGTTATCACAATGCTCCAAGACCCGTGTAATCACAAAGCTCCATGCCCCTTTTCATCAGAATGCTCAATGAGACTTGTCATCACAAGTCTCCATGGCCTTCTCATCACAATGCTCCAGGACCTTGTCATCACCATGCTCCATTCCCTTGTCATCACAATGCTCCATGACCCCTGTCATCACAATAATCCATGAACATTTTCAGCCCAATGTTCCACGACCTTCTCATCACAATGCTCCATGGCCAGTATCATCACAATGCTCCATGACCACTGTCATCACAACAGTCCTTGAAACCTGACAACACAATGATCCGGGATTTTTGTCACCACAATGCTCCATTCCCTAGTCATCACAATGCTCCATGACCCCCGTCATCACAACACGCCATGAACATTTTCAGCCCAGTGCTCCATGAACCTTGTCATCACAATGATCCATGCCCTTGTCATCCCAATGCTCCATGACCCCTCTATTCACAATGCTCTCTGATGCTTGTCATCACAGTGCTCCATGACACATGTCATCACAATGCTCCAGGCCTTTGTCAGCAAAATGCTATATGAACTTTTCATTACAATGTTCTGTGAGCTTGTCATCACAATACTCCATTTCATTGTCATCACAGTCCTCCATGAAACTTGGGATCACATTGAATCATGCCCCTGTGATCACAATGCTCCATGTTCCTTGAAATCAAAATGATCCATGACCTCTCTCATCACAATGCTCCAAAACCTTGTGATCACAATGTTCCATAACACTTGTCATCACAACGCTCCATGATGTCTGTCATCACAATACTCCATGCCCTTTGTCATCACAATGCTCAATACCCTTGTCATCACAATACTCCCTGACACTTGTTGTCAGTATGCTCCTTGAACCCTGTCATGACAAGGCTCAATGCCTTTTTCAGCAAAATGTAATACGCCCTTTTCCTCACAGTGCTCCAAGACCACTGTAATCACAATGCTCCATGCCCTTGTCATCACAAAGCCCCATTATGCATGTCATCACAATGCTCCATGGCCTTCTTATCCCAATGCTCCTTGCCCTTGTCATCGCAGTGCTCCAACACCCCTGTAATCACAATGCTCCAGGCCCCTTTTCATCAGAATGCTCCAGAGACTTGTCATTACAAGGTTCCATGGTCTTCTCATCATAATGCTACACTACTTTGTCATCACAATGCTCCATGACCCCTGTCATCACAATACTCCATGATAATTTCAGCCCAATGCTCCATGACCTTCCAATCACAATGCTCCATGACCCCTGTCATCACAATGCTCCATGAGCACTGTCATCACAATGCTCCATGAACCCTGACAACACAATGATCCGGGACACTTGTCATCAAAATGCTCCATGCCCTTGTCATCCCAATGCACCATGACCCCTGTAATCCCAATGCTCTGTGACGCTTGTCATCACAGTGCTCAATGAACCTTGTCATCACAATGCTCCATGCGCTTGTCAACACAATCCTCCATGACCCTTGGGAACTCATTGCTTTATGCCCTTGACATCTCTCTCTTGCCTTTCTGGATTTTACAGATTTTCGATGTCCCTTTTGACCAGTGGGAAGTGACAATTCATTGTAGTGTGGATTTGCATTGTGCACTTGCTTGATTGGCCAAAAAGTGCGTATGTGTTTTCTCCTGAATATATTCAGGAGAAAATGCATACGCCATTTTTGGCCAAGTGCATCATTGTCGAAGTTGTGATGCTTTTCCTGTGCTTTAAAGTCGATTCCAATTTACCTCTTGAAATATATTTCGTGCAATTCTGCCTCATTTTCAAGTCCGCTTCGTTGCCTTCCCTCAACAGATTTTTGGAAGAGAGTAGTCCTTTATAACTCTGCTGTTTTGTGAATTGCTGTGCCCCTGAGCTCCAATTTTCAAATCCCATTTTTGGGAGCTGACCACAAATCCACAATTTTGCTTCAGGACCTATACTGGTTCCAGGGGTGACTATACTGGTTCCCTGCGGGTGGCTGAGGCTTCGGTTAATTCTTCTTCCTGACGGGAATTTAGAGTGACATGTGCCCATCCAAATGCCTACATCTACTCTCTGATTGGTTCTCCCTCTTCCCTTTCATCCTCTGCACAATTAGCAAACTGTGCGAACTAGGAGGTTATATGTTCTGACTCTCCTAACTTGGGAGATTGATAGTAAAGCAGTTGGAATGCCAAACTGGAGCACAAGGATAGGAAAAATTAGGAGACTCTTAGAAACATTTCATCATCACAGGGTGTCCATTCTCTAGGTTTCCCATACATGTTACAACTGTAGTGATATTCCCTTCTACCTTGACATTTGGGACCCATGGAATGGTGGCATGCATTACTACTTTAAAGGGTCTGCATTTTCTCTCCCAATCTCACCAGTCCTCTCAGTGCCAATTGTCCAGCCTTATGTCTCATCCAGCTGTTTTGTAGATAGGGTCATTCCAGGTTTCATCAGAGACCCTGAAGGAATTGTAAAGAATTTCCCTGTTTTTTTGTTTTGTTTTTGAAATTCCTTTTTCGAGTGGTTTTGATCTGATTCTCACTGCCATGTTTATGCCAGTCTAGACACACTTGATTCCCTTACAAAGACATATCAATACATAGGTTTTAAGATTCTTACTAGTCAGATATATTCCTCTGCGGGAAATATGGGGTTTTGAGTCCCTTTCACTGAGGAAGGTGTAGGTCTTGTCTATTCCGTATTTGTTTTTTGGAATGGTACCTGTACTAATATCAAACTCTGGTTTTATGCATCACCCCACCTCTCCTTCCCCCTTAAGCAGGCATAAGAGTGTTTTCTAAATGTGAGACTCTCTTCTCTTTCCTAACTCAGTTCATGTGTAGCCATGTTTACAGGATCTTCATAAGTGATACCTTATGATAAGTTTCTTTTTCTCTGTGACTTATTTCACTTAGAATCATCGTACCTAAATCTACTCATTTTGCTGCTACTGGCCTTATGACATTGATTTCATGGCTGAGGGATATTCCATCATACATAAGTACCACAATTTATTGAACCATATTTGTCTTTCCTGGGATATTTAAAGTGTACCCAAGTTGAGGTTCTTGTAAGCAGTGCAGCCCTAAATTTTGGGGTGGCTCTGTCTTATTGATTTTCAGTTTCCCGAAGGTATATTCCCTAGACTGGAAGTGCCCTTGGCTCTGTAGCTCTGTTGTTTACTTGTTTTAGGGAACACAATGCACTCCTCCAGAGAGGTAGTTGGCAATTTACATCCCGCACATCAGCATAAAAAAGTTCCCTCTTCTCCAGGGCCTGTCTTGTCTTTCTGGTTTTTACACAGTTGTGGATGTCCCTTTTGACTGGTGGGAAGTGATACTTCTTTGTAGTGCACAATTGCATTGTGCAGTTGCTTGGTTGGCCAAAAATGGTGTATGCGTTTTCTCCTGAATATATTCAGGTGAAAACGCATACACCCTTTATGGTCAATTCCATAATTGTCGAAGTTGTGATGCTTTTCCTGTGTTTAAAGGAGATTCCAATGTACTTCTTGAAATCTGTTTCGTGCAATTCTGCCTCATTTTCAAGTCCTCCTCGTAGCTTTTCCTCAACAGATTTTTGGAAGAGAGTAGTCCTTTATAACTCTGCAAGTTTGTGAATTGTTGTGCCCCAGAGCTCCATTTTTCAACTAGTTTTTTGTGAGCTGAGCAGAAGCACAAATTTTGGTTCAGGACCTATACTGGTTCCAGGGGTGCGGCACAGGCTGAGAGTTTTGTTAATTATTCTTCGTGAGGGGAATTAGAGTGAAATGTGGCTGTGCGAATGCCTACAGCTACTCTCTCATTGGTTCTCCCTCTTCCCTTATATCCTCTGAACAATTTGCCAACTGTGCGAACCAGGAGGTTATATGGGCTGACTCTCCAACTTGGGTGATTGATAGTAAATCATTTGGAATGTCAAACTGGAGCACAAGGAGATAAAAAATTAGTAGAGTTTTAGGAACCTTTCACCATCAGAGGGTGTCCATTCTCTAGGTTTCCATTACATTTTATAACTGTAGTGATATTCCCTTCTACCTGGAGAGTTTGGAACCATGGAATGGGTGTCAGGCATTATTGCTTTAAAGGGTCTGCATTTTCTCACCCAATCTCACCAATCCTCTTAAACCCAAGTGACCAGCCTTAAGCCACATCCAGCTGTCGTTGTAGATAGGGTCATCCCAGGTTTCATCAGAACCCCTGAAGGTATTGTGTAAGAATTTCACTGTTATTTTGTTTTGTTTTGAAATTCATTTTTATAGTGGGTTTCAGCTGATTCTCACTGCCGTGTTTATGTCATTCTAGACACACTAGGTTCCCTTATGGAGACATATCAATACATAGGTTTTAAAATTCTTACTAGTCAGATATATTTCTCTGCGGGGAATATGGTGTTGAGTTCCGTTCACTGAGGAAGGAGTAGGGCTTGTCTCTTCTGTATTTGGATTATGGAACGGTACCTGTGCTAATATCAAACTCTGGTTTTGTGCACCTCCCCTCGTCTCTTTGCCCTTAAGAAAGCATAAGAGTGTTTTCTAAATCTGAGACTCAGTTCTCTTTCTGAATTCAGTTCATATGTAGCCATGTTTACATGTCCTTCATAAGTGATATCTTATGTCAGAATGCACCATGGCCCTTGTCATAATAATGCTCCATAACCACTGTCATCAAAATTTTCCATGTCCTGGTTATCACAGTGCTCCATGTCCCTTGTCATCACAATTCTCCAAGTCATTGTCATCACAATGCTACATGACACTTCTCATCACAATGTTACATGCTCTTGTCATCACAATTCTCCATGCACTTGTCATTGCAATTCTCCATGACCCCTGTCAGAGCAAGCTGCAATTGTTTGTCATCACAATGCTTCACGACCTTCTCATCAAAATTCGCAATGGCCCTTGTCATCACAATGCTCCATGCCCTTGTCATCACAATACTCCCTGCCCTTGTCATCACAATGCTCAATGAATCCTGTCATCACAGTGCTCCCTGACACCTGTCATCACAATGCTTCATGACCTTTGTCATTACAGTGCTCCATGATGCTCATCATCACAAATACCCAAGGTCTTCTCATGACAATGCTCCACGGTTTTGCCATCACAATGCTCCATGCACTGGTCATCCCAAAGCTCAATGTCCTTTGTCCTCACAATTTTCCACGTCCTTGTCATTACAATGCTCCATGGCACTTCTCATCACAATGATATATGCTATTGTCACCAAAATACTCCATGCACTTGTCATCACAATGCTCCAAGACACCTGTAATCATATTGCTCCACGCCCCTTTTCATCTCAATGCTTCATGAACCCTGTCATCACAATACACCATGCCCATCATCATAATGCTTCAGGCTATTGTCATCACAATGAAATCAAAATGCTCCATGACCTCTGTCATCACAATGCTCCATGACCCCTGTCATCACAATACTCCATGAACATTTTCAGCCCAATGCTCCATGACACTTGTCATCACAGTGATCCATGCCCTTGCCATCCCAATGCTCCATGACCCGTGTACTCACAATGCTCCATGACGCTTGTCATCACAGTGCTCCATGACACCTGTCAACACAATGCTCCATGCCTTGGTCAGCAAAATGCTACATGACCTTGTCATTACAATGCTCTATGCGTTTGTTATCACAATACTCCATTACCATTGTCATCACAATCCTCCATGAACATTGGGATCACATTGCTTCATACCCTTGTCATCACAATGCTCCATGCTCCTTGAAATCAAAATGATCCAAGACCGCTGTCATCAAAATGCTCCAAACCCTTGTGATCACAATGTTCCATAACAGTTGTCATCACAACGCTCCATGATGCCTGTCATCACAATATTCCATACCATTTTCATCACAATGCTCCATGACCTTTGTCATCACAATTCTCAATACACTTGTCATCACAATGCTCCCTGACACTTGTCGTCAGAATGCTCCTTGAACCCTGTCACGAAAAGGGTCCATGCCATTTTCATCACAATGCCCCATGCCATTTTCATCACAATGCTCCATGCCATTGTCATCAAAATACTCCACAAGCTTTTCATCACAATGCTCTATCACTCTTGTCATCACAATTCTCCATGCACTTGTCAGCAAAATGCTCCCTGACCCTTGTCATCACAATGCCCCATGCCCTTGTTATCACAATGCTTCATGACCCCTGTCATAACAATGGTCCATGCCCCCTCATCAACAGCCTCTGTGACCATTTTAACCACAATGCTCCATGAACTTTTCATCAAAATGCTCTTTGACCCTTGTCATCACAATGCTCTATGCCTTTCTCAGCACAATGCTCCATGACCCTTGTCATCACAGTGCTCCATGCGCTTGTAAGCACAGTGCTTCATGACACATGTCATCACAAAGTGCCATGCCCTTGTCATCAGAGTGGTCCACAATCTTGTCCTCACAGTGCTCCATAAACCTTGTCATCACAATGCTCCATGCTTTTATCATCAAACTGCTCTCTCACCACTGATATCACAATGTTACATCACTATTCATCACAATACACCCTCACCCCTGTCATCACAATGTTCCATGACTCCTGTCATCACAATGCTACATGCACATATCATCACAATGTTCGATGACCACTGACATCACAATCTTCCATAAACTCTGTCATCAAAATGCTCCATGACCCTTTTCATCAAAATGCTCCATGACCCCTGACATCACAATGTTCCATAACCCCTGTCCTCAAAATGTTCCATGACACTTTTCATCAAACTGCTCCATGACACTGTCATCACAATGCTCCCTGCCCTTCTCATCACAATGCACAACACTCTTGTCATCAAACTGCTCCATGACCATTGTCATCACAAAGAACCATGACCCTTGGCATCACAATGCTCCATGTCATTGTCATCCCAATGCTCCATGAACGCTCTCATCACATTGCTCCATGCACTTGTCATCACAAAGCTCCATGACACATGTCATCAGAAGGCTCCACGGCCTTCTCATCACAATGCTCCATGACCCCTGCCATCACGATGTTCCATGGACTTGTCATCACAAGGCTCCATGGCCTTTCTCATCACAATGCTCCAAGACCCCTGTAATCACAGTGCTCCATGCCCCTTTTCATCTCAATGATCCATGAACCCTGTCATCACAATGCACCATGCCCAATATCATAATGCTTCATGCTACTGTCATCACAGTGAAATCAAAATGCTCCATGACCTCTGTCATAACAATGATCCAAACCCTTGTGATCACAATATTCCATAACACTTGTCCTCACAATGCCCCATGACGCTCGTCATCACAATTATCCATGGTCTTCTCATCACAATGCTCCATGACCTTTGTCATCACAATGCTCATTACACTTGGCATCAAAATGCTCCCTGACAATTGTTGTCTGTATGCTCCTTGAACCCTGTCATGACTAGGCTCCATGCCTTTTTCATCACAATGATCCATGCCCTTTTCATCACAATGCTCCAAGACCCCTGTAACCACAATGCTCCATGCCCTTGTCATCACAAAGCTCAATGACGCATGTCATCAGAATGCTCCTTGGCCTTCTCCACACAATGCTCCATGCCCTTGTCATCACAATGCTCCAAGACCCCTGTCATCACAATGCTCCATGCGCCTTTTCTTCAGAATGCTCCATGAGACTTGTCATCACAAGGCTCCATGATTTTGTCATCACAATGTTCCAGGACCTTGTCATCACAATGCTTCACGAACTTGTCATGAAAATTCTCAATGGCCCTGGTCATCATAATGCTCCAATCCCTAGTCATCACAATGCTCCATTTTATCTATCATCACTATCCTCCGTTACATTTGGCATCACAATGATCCATGCCATTGTCATCGCAATGGACCATGACATATGTCATCACAATGCTCCCTGACAACTCTCTTCACAATACTCCATGACCTTCTCATCACAATGCTCCATGCCCTTGTCATCGCAATGCACCATGCCCACTGTCATCACAATAATCTATGAAATTGTCAGACAAATGCTCCATGTCCCTGTCATCACAATGCTCCATGCCCTTGTCATCACAATGCTCCATGTCCCCTGTCATCACAATGCTCCGTGACTCCATTCATCACAATGCTTCATAACGTTTGTCATCACAGTGGTCCATGTGCGCATCATCACAGGGCTCTGTAACCTTTGTAACCAAAATGATCCATGAATTTTACATCACAGTGCTCCGTGAGCATTGTCATCACAATGCTCCATGTCTTTGTCAGAACCATGATCCTTGACCCTTGTCATCACAATGTGCCACGCGCTTTTCATCACAATGGTGTACAAATCTGTCATTGCAATGCTCCATAAACCTTGTAATCACAATTCTCCGTTCCCCTCTCATCACAATGCTCCATTCCCTTCTTATCACAATGCTCCATTACACCTGTCATAACAGTGCTCCATGACCCCTGCTCTCACAATGTTCCATGGCCTTGTCTTCACATGGCTCCATGACACTTGTCATCACAATGCTCCAAGACCACTTTAATCACAATGCTCCATGCCCTTATCATCACAAAGCTCCATGACGCATGTCATCAGAATGTTCCATGGCCTTCTCATCACAATGATCCATGCCCTTGTCATCACAATGCTCCAAGACCCCTGTAATCAAAATGCTCCATGCACCTTTTCACCTCAATGCTCCATGAACCCTGTCATCACAATCCATCATGCCCATCATCACAATGCTCCATGCCTTTGTCAGCAAAATGTTACATTACCTTGTCATTAGAGTGCTCTATGCGCTTGTCATCACAATCCTCCATTTCCATTGCCTTTACAATCCTCCTTGAACCTTGTGATCACATTGCTTCATGCCCTTGTCATCAAAATGCTCCATGCCCCTTGAAATCAAAATGATCCATGACCTCCGTCATCACAATGCTCCAAACACTTGTGATCACAATGTTCCATAACACTTGTCATCCCAACGCTCCATGATGCCTGTCATCACAATACTCCATGCCCTTTTCATCACAATGCTCCATGACCTTTGTCATCACAATTCTCAATACACTTGTCATCACAATCCTCCTTGACACTTGTCGTCAGAATGCTCCTTGAAACCTGTCACGAAAAGGCTCCATGCTATTTTCATCACAATGTCCCATGCCGTTTTCATTACAATGCTCCATGCCATTGTCATCAAAATACTCCACAAGCTTGTCATCAGAATGCTCTATGACAATTGTCATCACAATTATCCAAGCACTTGTCAGCATAATGCTCCCTGACCCTTGTCATCACAATGCTCCAAGCCATTGTAATCACAATGGGCCATTACATATGTCATCACAATGCTCCCTGACACCTGTCTTTACAATACTGCATGACCTGGTCATCACAATGCTCCATGCCCTTGTCATCACAATGCGCCATTCCAACTGTCATCACAATAATCCATGAAACTTATTAGACAAATGATCCATGTCCTTGTCATCACAATGCTACATGCCCTTGTTATCACAATTCTTCATGACCCCTGTCATCACAATGCTCCATGACTCCAGTCATCACCATGCTTCATGAACTTTGTAATCACAATGATCCATGCCCTCGTCCTCAACAGTCTTTGTGACCATTTTAACCACAATGCTCCATGAACTTTTCATCACAATGCTCTTTGACACTTGTCATTACAAAGCTCTATGCCTTTCTCAGCACAATGCTCCATGACCCTTGTCATCACAATGCGCCATGCGCTTGTCATCAATGTGCTCCACAATCTTGTCATCAAAATGCTCCTTAAAACTTGTCATCACAAGGCTCCATTAACTTCTCATCAAAATGCTCTCTCACCACTGATATCACAATGTTACATCACTATTCATCACAATAATCCCTCACCCCAGTCTTTACAATGTTCCATGACACCTGTCATCACAATGCTCCATGACTTCAGTCATAAAAATGCTCCATTACTTATGTCATCACAAAGATCCATGTCATTGTTATCACAGTGCTCTATGAACGCTATCATCACATTGCTAAATGCCCTTGTCATCACAAATCTCAATGACCCATGTCATCAGAATGCTCCTTGGCCTTCTCCTCACAATGCTCCATGCCCTTGTCATCACAATGTTCCAAGACCCCTATAATCTCAATGCTCCATGCCCTTTTTCATCAGTATGCTCCATGAGACTTGTCATCACAAGGCTCCATGGTTTTCTCATCACAATGCTCCAGGACCTTGTCATCACAATGCTTCATGACATTGTCATGAAAATTCTCAATGGCCCTTGTTATCATAATGCTCCAATCCCTAGTCATCACAATGCTCCATTATATTTGTCATCACAATCCTCCATTAAATTTGGCATCACAATTCCCCATGCCATTGTCATCACAGTGGAACATGACATATGTCATCACAATGCTCCCTGACACCTGTCTTCAAAATACTCCATGAACTTCTCATCACAATGCTGCATGCCTTTGTCATCACAATGCTCCATGACTCCAGTCATCACAATGTGGCATAACGTTTGTCATCACAATGGTCCATGCCCGTGTCATCACAAGGCTCTGTGACCAATGTAACAACAATGTTCCATGAACTTTTCATCACAATGCTCGGTGACCCTTGTCATCACAATGCTCCATGCATTTGTCAGAACCATGCCTCATGACCTTGTCATCACAGTGTGAAACGTGCTTTTCATCACAACTTTCCACAAATATGTCATCGCTATGCTCCATAAAACTTTTAATTGAATGTTCCACGCCCTTCTCATCACAATGCTTCATTACCTCTGTCATAACAATGCTCCATGACCCCTGCCATCAAAATATTCCACGGCCTTGTCATCACAAGGCTCCATGACCCTTGTCATCACAATGCTCTAAGACCACTGGAATCACAATGCTCCATGCCCTTGTCATCACAAATCTCCATGACGCATGTCATCAGAATGTTCCATGGCCTTCTCATCACAATGTTCCATGCCCTTGTCATCACAATGCTCCAAGACCCCTGTAATCACAATGCTCCATGCCAGTTTTTATCTCAATGCTCCATGAACCCTGTCATCACAATGCACCATGCCCGTCATCATAATGCTTCAGGCTATTGTCATCAAAATGAAATCAAAATGTTCCATGACCTCTGTCATCACAATGCTCCATGACCCCTGTCATCACAATACTCCATGAACATTTTCAGCCCAATGCTCCATGACCTTCTCATCACAATGCTCCATGACCAATATCATTACAATGCTCCATGACCACTGTCATCACAGCACTCCGTGACACCTGACAATACAATGATCCGGGACTCTTGTCATCACAATGCTCCATTCCCTAGTCATCACAATGCTCCATGACCCCTGTTATCACAACACTCCATGAACATTTTCAGCCCAATGCTACATGACACTTGTCATCACAAAGATCCATGCCCTTGTCATCCCAATGCTCCATGACCCCTGTATTCACAATGCTCCGTGACGCTTGTCATCACAGTGCTCCATGACACCTGTCATCACAATGCTCCATGCCTTGGTCAGCAAAATGCTACATGACCTTGTCATTACAATGTTCTATGCACTTGTCATCACAATACCCCTTTACCATTGTCATCACAATCCTCCATGAAACTTGGGATCACATTGCTTCATGCCCTTGTCATCACAATGCTCCATGCTCCTTGAAATCAAAATGATCCATGACCTCTGTCATCACAATGCTACAAACACTTGTGATCACAATGTTCCATAACACTTGTCATCACAACGCTCCATGATGCCTGTCATCACAATACTCCATGCCCTTTTCATCACAATGCTCCATGACCTTTGTCATCACAATTCTCAATACACTTGTCTCACAATGCTCCCTGACACTTGTCGTCAGAATGCTCCTTGAACCCTGTCACGAAAAGGCTCCATTCCTTTTTCATCACAATGCCCGATGCCGTTTTCATCACAGTGCTCCATGCCACTGTCATCACAATACTCCACAAGCTTGTCATCAGAATGCTCCATGACCCTTGCCATCGTAATGCTCCATGTCCACTGTCATCACAATGCTCCATACCCCTTGTCATTACAGTGCTCCATGACGCTTGTCATCACAATTATCCATAGTCTTCCCATCACAATGCTCAACGGTCTTGCCATCACAATGCTCCATGCCCTAGTCATCACAATGCTCCATGTTCTCTGTCATCACAATTCTCCACTTTCTTGGCATTACTCTGTTCCATGACACTTCTCATCACAGAGTTACATGCTTTGTCATCACAATACTCCACAATCTTGACATCAGAATGCTCCATGACCCTTGTCATCACAATGATCCATGACGCCTATCATCACAATGCTCCATGACACGTGTCATCAAACTGCTCCAAGCCCCTTGTCATTACAGTGCTCTATGATGCTCGTCACCACAGTTATCCATGGTCTTCTCATCACAGTGCTCCACGGTCTTGCCATCACAATGCTCCATGCCCTGGTTATCACAATGCCCCATGTCCCTTGTCATCACAATTCTCCACGTCCTTGTCATCACAATGCTCCAAGACAGTTCTCATCACAATGTTACATGCTCTTGTCATCACAATTCCCCATGCACTTTTCATTGCAATGACACATGAACCCTGTCATAGCAAATTCCATGCCTTTGTCATCACAATGCTTCACGACCTTTTCATCAAAATTCTCAATGGCCGTTGTCACAACAATGCTCCATTCCCTTGTCATCACAATGCTCCATGACCCTTGCCATCACAATGCTCCAAGCCCTTGTCATCACAATACTTCATTACCTTTGTCATCACAATCCTCCATAAAACTTGGCATCAGAATGCTCCACAACATTTTCATCACAATGCTCCATAAAGATTGTCATCACAATGCTCCATGCAAGTCTTATAAAAATGCTCTCTCACCACTGATATCAAAATGTTCCCTCACTAGTCATCACAATACACTCACTCCCCTGTCATCACAATGGTCCATAACAACTGTCATGAAAATGTTCCATGACCCCTGACATCACAATGTTCCATAAGCCCTGTCATCCAAATGTTCCATGACACATTTCATCAAATTGCTCCATGACCCTGTCATCACAATGCTCCCTGCCCTTCACAACAGAATGCACCACACCCTTGTCATCAAAATTCTCCATGACCTTTGTCATCACAAATCTCCATGACCATTGGCATCACAATGCTGCATGCCATTGTCATCACAATGCTCCATGAACCCTCTCATCACATTGTTCCATGCCCTTGTCATCACAGGCTCCATGATGCTTTTCATCACAATGCTCGATGCCATTCTTCTCACAATGCTCCGTGCGCTTGTCATTACAATCCTCCATGACCCATGTATCACAGTGTTCCATGCCCTTGTCATCACAATTCTCCTTGCCCCCTCTCATCACAATAATCCATGAAACATTTCAGACCAATTCTCGATGCCCTTGTCATCACAATGCTCCATTACCTCTGTCATAACAATGCTCCATGACCGCTGCCATCACAATCTTCCACAGCCTTCTCATCACAAGGCTCCATGACCCTTGTCATCACAATGCTCCAAGAACCCTGTAATCACAATGCTCCATGCCCTTGTCATCACAACGCTCCAGGACGCATGTGATCAGAATGCTCCTTGGCCTTCTCATTCACGATGCTCCATGCCATTGTCATCACAATGCGCCAAGACTCCTGTAATCACAATGCTCCATGCCCCTTCTCATCTCAATGATCCATGAATCCTGGCATCACAATGCACCATGCCCATCATCATAATGCTTCATGCTATTGTCATCACAATGAAATCAAAATGCTCCATGACCTCTGTCATCACAATGCTCCAAATCCTTGTGATCAAAATGTTCCATAACACTTATCATCACAATGCCCCATGATGCTCATCATCACAATTATCCATGGTCTTCTCATCACAATGCTCCATGACCTTTGTCATCACAATGCTCAATACCCTTGTCATCACAATGTTCCCTGACACTTGTCGTCAGTATGATCCTTGAACCCTGTCATGACAAGACTCCATGCAATTTTCATCACAATGTCCCATGCCCTTGTCATCACAGAGCTCCATGATTCATGTCATCAGAATGCTCCATAGCCTTCTCATCCCAATCCTCAATGCCCTTGTCATCACAATGCTCCAAGACCCCTGTAATCACAATGCTCCATGCCCCTTTTCATCAGAATGTTCCATGAGACTTGTCATCACAAGGCTCCACGGTCTTCTCATTACAATGTTCCAGTACGTTGTCATCACAATGCTCCATGACGTCTCTCATCACAATACTCCATGACGTCTCTCATCACAATACTCCATGAACATTTTCATCCCAATGCTCCATGACCTTCTCATCACAATGCTTCATGACCCCTGTCATCACAATGATCCATGACACCTGTCATCACAATGCTCCATGAACCCTGACAACACAATGATCTGGAACTCTTGTCATCAAAATGCTCCATGCACTTGTCATCACAATACTCCATGACCCTTGGGATCACATTGCTTCATGCCTTTCTCATCTCTCTCTTGCCTTTCTGGTTTTTACAGATTTTCGGATGTCCCTTTTGACCGGTGGGAAGTGACAATTCTTTATAGTGTGGATTTGCATTGCACGCTTGCTTGATTGGCCAAAAAGGGGGTATGCATTTTCTCCTGAATATATTCAGGAGAAAAGGCATACGCCGTTTTTGGCCAAGTGCATCATTGTCGAAGTTGTGATGCTTTTCCTGTGCTTTAAAGGTGATTCCACTTTACCTCTTGAAATATGTTTTGTACAATTCTGCCTCATTTTCAAGTCTGATTTGTTACATTCCCTCAACAGATTTTTGGAAGAGAGTTATCCTTTATAACTCTGCAGTTTTGTGAATTGCTGTTCCCCTGAGCTCCAATTTTCAAATCCCATTTTTGGGAGCTGACCGCAAATCCACAATTTTGCTTGAGGATCTATAGTGGTTCCAGGGGTGGCTATAATGGTTCCCTGTGGGTGGCTGAGGCTTTGGTTAATTATTCTTCCTGACGTGAATTTAGAGTGACATGTGCCCGTCCAAATGCCTACATCTACTCTCTGATTGGTTCTCCCTCTTCCCTTTCATCCTCTGCACAATTAGCAAACTGTGCGAACCAGGAGGTTATAGGGGCTGGCTCTCCTAAGTTGGGAGATTGATAGTAAAGCAGTTTGAATGCCAAACTGGAGCACAAGGAGAGGAAAAATTAGGAGACATTTAGAAACATTTCACCATCACAGGGTGTCCATTCTCTAGGTTTCCCATACATGTTATAACTGTAGTGATATTCCCTTCTACCTGGAGATTTGGGACCCAAGTTATGGTGGCATGCATTGATACTTTATAGGGTCTGCATTTTCTCTCCCAATCTCACCAGTCCTCTCAGTCCCAAGTGTCCAGCCTTATGTCTCATCCAGCTGTCTTTGCAGATAGGGTCATTCTAGGTTTCATCAGAACCCCTGAAGGAATTGTGTAAGAATTTCGCTGTTTTTTTGTTTTGTTTTTGAAATTCATTTTTATAATGAGGTTGAGCTGATTTTCACTGACCAGTTTATGCCGGTCTAGACATACTTGATTCCCTTACGGAGACATATAAGTACATAGGTTTTAAGATTCTTACTAGTCAAATATATTCCTCTGCGGGGAATAGGTGTTTTGAGTCCCGTTCACTGAGGAAGGTGTAGGTCTCATCTATTCTCTATTTGGTTTATGGGATGGTACCTGTGCTAATATCAAACTCTGGTTTTATGCATCACCCCACCTCTCCTTTCCCATTAAACAGGCATAAGAGTGTTTTCTAAATGTGAGACTCTGTTCTCTTTCTTAATTCAGTTCATGTGTTGTGATGTTGACATTCCCTCTGTAAGTGATATCTTATGAATAGATTATTTTTCTGTGTGACTAATTTCACTTAGAATCATCATACTTAAATCCACTCTTTATGCTGCTACTGGCCTTATGACATTGATTTCACGTCTGAGTTATATTCCTTTGTACAAAATTACCACAAGTTATTTATGCATTTCTCTTTTTCCTGGGATATTTTAGATGTACCAAAGTTGAGGTTCTTGTATGCAGAGCAGCCCTAAACTTTGGGGAGCCTGTGTCTTGTCGATATTTAGTCTTCCCAAGGTATATGTCCATGAGTTGAAGTCCCCTTTGCTCGGGGACTTTGTATTTAAATGTTTTAGGAAACAGCATACACTTCTTCAGAGTGGCTTTTGGATATTTATACCCCACCCATCAGCGTGACTAGTCTCCCTGTTTTCCATGGCCTCTCCTGCATTTCTGGTTTGTACACATTTTTTGGATTGCCTTTCTGAGCAGTGGAAATTGAGACTTCTTTGTTGTGAGGATTTGCATTTCCCGCTTGCTTGGTTGGCCAAAAACTCTGTATGTGTTTTTTTCCTGAAGATATTCACGAAAAAAAGCCATACACCCTTTTGCCCAACTGCATCATTTGAGAAATTCTGCTGCTTTTCATATGCTTTAAATGTGAGTACAATCTACCTTTTGAAATATGTTTCCTGCAATTCTGCCTCTCATTCAGATCCTCTTTGTTGTCTTACCTGAATATATTTTTGGACGTTGGTTATCATTTATATCTTTGCAGATCTTTGAATTGTCTGCTCCTGAGCTCCATTTTGCAACTCGCTTTTATTGTGAGCTGACCGCCAAACCATTGGATTGCTTCTGGCCCTATTCTGCTTCTGAGGAGGCAGGCTGAGCCTTTGGTAAATTCTTCTTCCTAATGGGAAATTAGAGTGACATGTGCCTGTCAAAACTCCTACAGCTAATCTCTCATTGGTTCCCCCATTCCCATTTATCCTCTGCACAAATTGCAAACTGTGTGAAACAGGAGGTTAAAGGTGCTGATTCTCCAAGTGGGGAGATTTTTAGTAATGTGGCTGGAATGGAGAACCCCAGCACCAGGAGATCAAAAATGAGGTGCATTTTAGACACCATTCCTGAGCACACGGTGTACATTCATCTCGGTTTCCCAGGCATGTTTTCGCTGTCAGAAGATTCCCTTGAACCTGCCGATTTGGGACCCATGGAATGGGTACCAGGCAGTATTACTTTAAAAGGTCTGCATTTCCTCACCCAGCCTCTCTAACATCTCTTAGCGTGCATAGCTTCCAGCCTTATATATCATCCTGCTGTGGGTCTACATGTGTTCAATCCATGTTACATCGTAGCCCTTCAACAAAAGTTGTAAGAATTTTTGTCTGTCTCACTGTTTTTATAAATATTTTTAAATTTATTTTATATTGGTTACAGCTGATTTTCAAAGCTCTGTTTTTTTGCTGCTGTACATCCACTTGATTCATGTACTGTGAGAGAACAATAAATTCTTTTTCAGATGCTTACGAGTCATATGTATTATTGTCCAGTGACTTGAGTGGGCTGAGTGCAGTTCTTTGAGGTACCGTGTAGGCCTTGTCAGTTATTCAATTTGGTACTTGGAATGGTATCTTTGCTAATTTCAACCTCCTGGATAATACCACACCATTCCCCACCTTTCCCATTTAGCAGCCTTATGTCTATTTTCTACATATTTGACTATGTTTCTGTTTTGTAGTTTATTTCATGTGTAGCCATTTTTGATTCCACCTTTAAGTGACATCTTATGATATGTGTCTCTTTCTTTCTGACATATGTTACCTAGAATGATCGTATGTAACTCCTCCAGAGTTTTTCCAACTGGCCTTATTTCATTGATTTCTGGATGAGTAATATTCTACTCTACATAAGCACCCCAACTCTTTTATCCATTTTATCTTTCCAGGGACATTTAGGTTATATCCATGTGGAGGCCCTTTTTAACAGAGAGGTGGTAAACGTTGGCATGCCTGTTTTCTGTCCATTTCTGGTTTTCCCAAGGTATACGCCCATGAGTGCAAGTGCCCTATGCTCTGTAGCTCATCTTTTAGATGTTTTAGCAAACACAATACACTTCTCCAGAGTGGCCGTTGGCAAATTACATTTCCACTATCAGCCTCACAGGGCTCCCTTTTCTCCTCGCCCTGTCCTGCATTTCTGGTGTTTACACATTATGTGCATGGCCCTTCTGACTGATGTAAAGTGATACATTTTGTAGTATTGATTTCCATTGCCCACCTGTTTGGTTGGATAAAAAGTGTGTATGGCCTTTACTTGAATATATTCAGAAAAAAATGCATACGCCCTTTTGGGCCAACTGCATCATTGGCGATGTTCAGCCCATTTTCTTGTGCTTTAATGGGGAGTCCTTTCTACCTCTTCAAATCTGTTTCCTGCAACTCTCCCTTGCATACAACTCCTTTTCTGTGACTTACCTCAAGACATTTTTTGATGATAGATATTTTCAACTCTGCAGTTTCATGAATTTTAGTGCCCTTGAGTTCCATTTTTCAACTTCTGTTTTTGGAAACTGGACACAAAACAGCGGGATTTCCACTAGACATATTCTGTTTCCGTGGGCAATTCTAGCCTTTGATGAATTTGTCTTCCGGATTGGAAATTAGAGTGGCATGTGCCTGTCCGAACACCTAAGACTTGTCTCTAAATTTTTCTCATCCTTCCGCTTCATCCTCTGGACAAATTCCAAACTGTGTGCAACAGGATGTTGACGGTGCTGATATCCCCAAGTGAGGAAATTGTTAGGAAAGATGCTGTAGGGGTGAACCCGAGCACCAGGCGATGAGGAGATGAGGTGCCTTTTCCAAACTCTTTCCGATCAAACGGTGTACCATCCTCTAGGTGTGACAGGCATGTTTTAGCTGTAGGAAGGGTCCCGTGCATGGAAGGAGAACACCAGGGATTTTTCCAAATCAGTGCCTCCCCGAACCCCAAACTGGGGAATTTTTAAGCTACGGCTACACGTATGTCCATTAAGGGCCTTGGGAAATAGGCAGAGCCCAAACTTTAGATGATTGAAATCTTCAGGTTCAGAAGCGCTCACCATCGGCCTTGCTTAGGTTACATTTTATCTGTCATTGATAGATGATGTCAATAAAAAATATTGATTCTTTTTCAGATTATTTCCCCTTATAGGTTATTGCAAAATATTCAGTGTAGTTCCCTGTGCTATACAGTAGTTCCTTGTTGATGATCTATTTTATACATAGCAGTGTGTATGTGTTAATCCCAAACTGTTAATTTATCCCTTGTCCTACCTTTCCCCTTTGGTAATAATAAATTATAAGATTTTATACTTCTCAGAAATGGGGGAGCTGAAAGAGAGGTATCCTTTTCAATGGAAAAGTATTCAAAACAAGATTGAAGCTTCAGCCAAGAGTATTTGATGTACATCCATGGAAATAAATCACTTCATTTCTCTAATGTTGACCTGACAAATAAGACAGACGTCTTCACTCAACTTGCTTATAGTAAAGTGATGGAAATATCAAATGTAAGTCTTAGAAACATCTTATTTTACCCGAGCATTATACACTGCTCTATGTTAACTACAGTTTGGCTCACACATCTGTTCATTGAAGTTACAAGGTTCTCAATATCTGTTACTGATCCTCCAGAGTTGACCCCAACAGGAGTCCCCGTGCCCAGTGTCATTGGAGCCAACAAATCAAGACTGAGTTTTGTTCAGAAGCAAAGGAAACATTATTTTGAAAACAGAATGGAGAGGTGAGAGCGTGCACGCCCCCATGGGCTGTGGGCTGGACTGCTGTGTAGGGATCCCAGCAGCGTCAGTTGGAAGGAGGGGATGGAGCTCTCGAGGGCTGGGTTGGCTGCAGCTCAGGCACTGAGCCTCAGAGTCTGCATGGGACCCCGCTAGCTGAGGTTTCGACCGAGCCATTCTGCACTAGGAAATCGGGTCTGAAGTGCCGGGTGTGGGACCTCTGCATACGGAACCCTAGACGCACGTGAATTAGACAAAGCACAAAGGAAAAACATGTTAGACTTTATTTTATTGCTCAGATTCTCTTTTTATCTCCCAGGAATTTTTAATGAACGTTGCCAGAGACGAACACCTCCTCTGCTTTTTGTTCCATTCCTCATTATTATTGGGGTGTTGAGGGTGCAGACCCCTCTTTTGTAACTGCTTCATGCTGTGGTGGGAGACCTGATACCTGGGGGGAGGGGCAAAACGTCTCCCCACCAGCCTCCAGGTGAGGTTGATTGTCCCAAGGCCTCCTGCCTCACTTCTCATCCGCATGAGCACCAGCATTGGAAGGTTATAGATTCTAATGACATTTAAGGGTCCAGGAAAGAGATGTGCATAGATGCTGAGGTGGCAGGTTTCACCCCACCCCACATTTGTTTGGCGACCTTAGGCTGACGGTTTTTGCCAGCCTAGATGCTCTGACCAGTAGTCTGTGCTTTCTTTAATTAGGTCCCTGAATTAATGTACAAACAGCACCATGTGTCAGAGCCCTGCCCGCGCAACTCCCAGACAGTCCAGGGTCAGTGGTGATCCAGGACCATGACGTCCACTGAGTCAACGGCTTTTATAAGTAGCCAGCAGTCCAGCCGGTCATATTGGCCACCATCACCGCAGTGTCTGTAGGGTTTTCTACTGTGAAAGCGTGATATACGTTTCCCCAGCCAAGCTTATTAGCTCCCCTCTGGGTGCAGTAAGTCCTGCAAGCAGTAGTCTGCTCTTTCGGGGCACAGTCTTCTTGTTTGCAGAGAGAAACTCCAGGTCAAGTGATGGTCACATGAGTAATCTTGGGGGCCCATTGCCCCCGTTTGTCTCTCTAGAGGTTGGAGTTGGAGGGCCTCCTCACTCGAGGTCAGTGTGTCCACAGAGCGACCCCTGCAACTTCAGGGCATGATGGGTGGTTAGGATCATCACCTGGGGTCCTTTTCCATTAGGAGGGAGCTGGCCTTGTGGGCTGTTGATTTCCAGCTTTTTAGATACCCCAGTATCCTGGCCTTATGAGTCGGTGTGCAAAGCCCTTGGTGACCATAGTTTATCATACCTGAAGGGCATTCTTGTGTTGCTCCATTTCAGGTGGTCCCAGTTTTTGCACTAAGGCTCCAAGGGCGATTAACCTTTGACCGGGTATGTAATGGTCAAAGGGTTTAGCTAAATTAGCGAGTTCCTGGGCAAGGATCTGAATTGACTGGTCTGTCCATTCTTGAAAGGCTGCTTCTGGATTCTATTCAAAAGGATCATCATCTTTTCGTGTCAGTGTTTCATGTAGAGGCCCAGCTATTAGACTGTAGTTAGGGATCCAGATGCAGAAAACCTTGGCCTCCCCAGGAACCCCTAAGCTGTCTTCTAGTTTTAGAAGAGGTAAGGCTGCAAATGGCTTCTTCCCTATCCTGGGATGCGTTTCTCCGAATATCTGTGAGAATGAAGCCCAGGCATGTCACCTGAGCCTGGGATATTTGAGCCTTTTTCTTGGACACCTTCTATCCTTTCTTGGCTAGGTAGTTCCGAGGCGTCTTTAGTAGGCCTGGCGATGAGAATGTCATCTGCATATTGAAGGAGGGTTCCCTTTTACAGAGGTAGAACTTTTAGGTCTTTAGAGGACATTTCCCTAATGATGGTGTGGGGATTTTTGTACCATTGGGGCAGGACGGCCCAGCATTATTGCTTGTGTTGCATGTTGTGTCCTGCCACTCACAAGCCAAAAATTCTTGTGACTCTGAGATGAATGGAATACAGAAGAAGGCATCATTGAAGTCTAATACAGAATGCCATGGCCTGGTGGATGGTAGAATGAGCAGCAGGGTGTAGGAAATAGGAGCTACTGGATGTATATCCTCGGTGGCTTCACTGACTGTCCTGATATCCTTTACCAGGTCTCCAGCAGCCCATGGGGCTCTCGTGGTCAGGCCAATCCCAGGATATGGAGCTCACCTGGGCTGCACGCCCCACCCCACAGCCCACGGGGCTCTCGTGTTCAAGTCCCTCCAGGGTATGGAGCTCACCTGTGCAGCTACCCAGCAGCCCATGGGGCTCTCATAGTCAGGCCCTTCCCAGGATACGGAACTCCCCTGGGCAGGTACCCCAGCAGGGCTGGACACACAGGAATTGTGCACATAACCCAACTTGCAGAGAACCCCCAGCTCACCTGTCGCTCACAGCTGACACAGAACACCTCAGAGCAGGACTTGAACTAACAAACAGCAGCTCTGACAGGTCTGTGACCCTGGCTATCACTCTGTGCAGCCTCTCTCTGCCTGGTCTTCCAGACACTTCCACTGCAGCCAGGGCACCAGGCCTCTGTCTCCACCCACCATCACTCCTCTCCCTGACTCCTGGGTTCCTCTCAATAGGATACAGTCTTCTTGAAGTTGTTTTCCACTCATGGACCAGATAAAATGATAAGAAAACAAGCCGCAGCTGCAGCCCCTTGTCTATCCTGACTCTCAAGAGCCCACACCTGTTCCTTGAGACTGGCCCGTTTTGCAAGGTTCATTTTCTGCAACTGTGAGCCCCTGAGGGGAGAGGATCGGCCTATTTGGGCAGCCTGACACTGCCTGCCAGCCCCCTACCAATGTGTGCCAGGGTTGAGGTCAATATAAACACCTCTCCAGTCAACAAGAGCCCTTGTAGCTGTGCGTGACACCATATTCTCTGCCCCATCATCTGTGTCGGGGCTGCGGTGGTGGGAGGGAGTGAGGGGCCGTGGCTTTGTGGGTGGCCCAGTGTGAGTGGGGCTCTGCTGGACTTTCTGCAGGAGTTGCCAGGCTGCCACCTGCTAAAGAAGAGGATGTGTCACACATACCTGCCGCTGGAAATTCTCCCCAGGCAGAGGTGAGGAAGTAAAAAAGCAGTGGGGGCCGTGGCAGGAGGGGTATCTCAGGCAGGGAAATGGAAAGCTTCCAGAAGAGCATCTGGGGCCAGGACCATCCTGGCTGGCCTTCAGGCACAAATTCGGCCTGCGTGCTGTCGCTGGTGTGGCTCCACAGCCCTTCCTCTAGGCTTGCAAGTGCTTGTACATATTCAGGTGTTTTACCTGGAAAGGGTGGGAAGAGTTCAGCTGCAGCAGGACTGGGGCTCAGCTCACATTTACTCACAGACGCCTCGACACAGTCCCCCAGCTTTGCAATGAGGATGCTCCTTGTCGGGGGGAGTGCTGCTGAGTGCATGGGAGACGATTTCCCACCTCTGACCAACTTAAGAATTTTTTACCACTGGAGCAAGTGCCCTGATACGATTTTCCTCTGTATTACTGGTGGGTTCTGTTTTTTTTTTTTTTTTCTTTTTTTCTTTTTGATTCAAGGTAGATTTTATTTATTCCTCTTTTTTTTAATTTGGAGATATAAACATGGAAATAATGCATTAATATAAAGAGGTCTATGTGAAGGGAAAAACTTTTTTTCTGTTTTCTTTTATTAAATGCTATTTATTTTTATTTTTTTAAATTTATTTCTTTTATACAGCAGGTTATTATTGGATATGTATTTTATACATATAAGTGTGCACATGTGAATCCCAGTCTCCCAATTCATCCCACCACCACCCTCACATGGCGTTCCCCCCTTGGTGTCCATATGTTTGTTCTCTACATCTGTGTCTCTATCTCTGCCCTGCAAACTGGTTCATCTGTTCCATTTTTCTAGGTTCCGCATATATGCATTAATATACAATATTTGTTTTTCTCTTTCTGACTTACTTCACTCTGTATGACAGTCTCTAGATCCATCAAGGTGTCTACAAATGACCCAATTTCATTCCTATGTATGGCTGAGTAATATTCCATTGTATATATGTACCACATCTTTATCCATTCGTCTGTCTGTGGGCACTTAGGTTGCTTTCATTACCTGGCTATTGTAAAGAGTGCTGCAATGAACATTGTGGTGAATGTGTCTTTTTGATTTATGGTTTTCTCTGGGTATATGTCCAGTAGTGGGATTGCTGGATTATATGGTAATTCTATTTTTAGTTTTTTTAAGGAACCTCCATACTGTTCTCCATAGAGACTGTATCAATTTACATTCCCAAAAATAGTGGAAGAAGTTTCCTTTTCTGCACACCCTCTCCAGCATTTGTTGTTTGTAGATTCTCTGTTGATGCCCATTCTAACAGGTGTGACGTGACACCTCATTGTAGTTTCCATTTCCATTTCTCTAATAATTAGTGATGTTGAGCAGATTTTCATGTGCGTACTGGCCATCTCTATGTCTTCTTGGAAGAAATGTCTATTTAGATCTTTTTCCATTTTTGTATTGGATTGTTTGTTTTATTAATATTGAGCTGTATGAGCTGTTTATATATATTGGAGATTAATCATTTGTCCATTGATTCGTTTGCAAATATTTTCTGCCATTCTGAGTGTTGTCTTTTTGTCTTGTTTGTAGTTTCCTTTGCTTTGCAAAAGCTTTTAAGTTTCATTAGGTCCCATCGGTTTAGTTTTCTTTTTTTATTTCATTACTATAGGAGGTGGATCAAAAAAGATCTTGCTGTGATTTACGTCAGAGCATCCTTCGTAAGTTTTCCTCTCAGAGTTTTATACTGTCCAGTCTTACATTAAGGTCTCTAATCCATTTTGAATATATTTTTATGTATGGTGTTGGGGAGTGTTCTAATTTCATTCTTTTACATGTAGCTGTCCATATTTCCCAGCAGCAATGATTGAAGAAACTGTCTTATCTCCATTGTATAGTCTTGCTTCCTTTGTCATAGTTTAGTTGACCATAGGTGTGTAGGTTTATCCCTGGGCTTTCTGTTTTTTTTTTTTTTTTCTTTTACACGTTTGTTGGAGTATAATTGATTTACAATGGAGTGTTCGTTTCTGCTGTATAACAAAGTGAATCAGCTATACATATACAAATATCACCAGATCCCCTCCCTCTTGCATCTCCCTCCTACACTCCATATCCCACCCCTTTATGTGGTCACAAAGCACCGAGCTGATCTCCCTGTTCTATGTGGCTGCTTCCCAGTAGCTATCCGTGTTACATTTGGTAACGTATTTATGTCCATGCCACTCTCTCACTTCGTCCCATCTTAACCATCCGCCTTCCAGTGTCCTCAAGTCCTTTCTCTATGTCTGTGTCCTTAATCCTGTCCTGCCACTAGGTTCTTCAAAATCTTTTTTTTTCCTTCATTAGATTCCGTATATCTCTGTTAACATACAGTATTTGTTTTTCCCTTTCTGACTTACTTCACTGTGTAGGACAGATTCTAAATCCATCCACCTCAGTACAAATAACTCAGTTTTGCTTCTTTTTATGGCTGAGTAATATTCCATTGTATATATGTGCCAGATCTTCTTTATGCATTCATCAGTCGATGGACACTTAGGTTGCTTCCATGTCCTGACTATTGTAAATAGAGCTGCAATGAACATTTTTGTACATAACTCTTTTTGAATTATGGTTTTCACAAGGCAAATGCCCAGTAGTTGGTTTGTTGTGCCATATGGTACTTCTATTGTGAGTTACTTAAAGGAACCTCCGTACTGTTCTCCCTAGTGCCCATATCAATTTACATTCCCACCCACAGTGCAAGTGTGTTCCCTTTTCTCCAATAAAGGCCTCTCCAGCATTTATTGTTTTGTAGATTTTTTTGATGATTGCCACTCTGACTGCTGTGAGGTGATACCTCAGGGTAGTTTTGATTTGCATTTCTCTAATGATTAGTAATGTTCAACATCCTTTCATGTGTTTCTTGGTAATCTGTATATCTTCTTTGGATAAATGTCTATTTAGGTCTTCTGCCCGTTTTTGGATTGGGTTGTTTGTTTTTGTGATATTCAGCTACATGAGGTGCTTGTAAAGTTTGGAGATTAATCCTTTGTCAATTGCTTCATTTGAAAATATTTTCTCTCATTCTGAGGGTTGTTTTTGCATCTTGTTTATGTTTTCCTGTACTATGTGAAAGCTTTTAAGTTTCATTAGGTCCCATTTGTTAATTTCTGTTTTTATTTCCATTTCTCTAGGAGGTGGGTCAAAAAGGATCTTGCTGTCATTTATGTCATAGAGTGTTCTGCCTATGGTTCCCTCTAAGTGTTTTATAGTGTCTGGTCTTATATTTAGATCTCTAATCAATTTAGAGTTTATTTTTGTGTATGGTGTTATGGAGTGTTCTAATTTCATTGTTTTATGTGTAGGGGTCCAGTTTTCCCAGCACCAATTACTGAAGAGACTGTCTTTTCTCCATTGTATATCCTTAGCTCCTTTGTCATAGATGAGATAGCCATAGGTATGTAGGTTTATCTCTGGGCTTTCTGTCCTGTTCCATTGATCTGTGTTTATGCCAATCTACATACACTTGATTCCATTATGGAGACATATAAATACATAGGTTTCAAGGTTATTACCAGTCAGATATATTCCTCTTCAGTGAATAGGGTGTTTTGTGTCCAGTTCATTGAGAAAGGAGTAGGTCTTGTCTATTACATATTTGGTATATGGAATGGGATCTGTGCTAATTTCAAACTCTGCTGTTACACATCACCCCACGTCACCTTTCCACTTAAGGAGGAATAAGTGTGTTTTCTAAATGTGTAACTCTGTTCACATTTGAAATTCAGTTCATGTGTAGCAATGTTTACATTCCCTCTATAAGTGATATATTACAATAAGTTTCTTTTTTCTTTGTGGCTCATTTCACTTAGCATCATCGTACCTAAAGCCACTCATTATGCTGCTATTGGCCTTATGACATTGATTTTATGTCTGAGTGACATTCCATTGTATATAAGTACCACAACATCTATATCCATTTTTTTTTCCTTTGCTGGGATATTTAAAGTGTACCAAAGTCGAGGTTCTTGTAAACAGAGCAGCCCTAAAGTTTGGGCTGGCTGTGTGTTGTGGATTTTTAGTTTTCCCATAATACACGCCCATGAGTGGAAGTGTGCTATGCTCTGTAGCTCTGTTTTAAAACACAACATACAGTTCTCCAGAGAGGCTGTTGGCAATTTACATCCGGTCCATCAGCATAACCAGGCTCCCTTTTCTCCATGGCCTGTCCTGCATTTGTGGTTTTTACACTATTTGCAGATGGCCCTTTTGACTGGAGGTAAGGGACACTTCTATGTAGTGTGGATTTGCAATGCCTGATGGCTTGCTTAGCCAAAAAGGGCGTATGCATTTTTTCCCGAATATATTCAAGAAAATATACATACTCCCTTTTCGGCCAAGGGCAACATTGTCGAAGTTCTGTCGGTTTTCATGTGCTTTAAAGATGACTCCAATCTACCTCTTGAAATCTGTTTCCTTCAATTCTGCCTTGCATTCAAATCCTCTTCACTGCCTTTCCTCAATATATTTCTGGATGATAGTTGTCCTTTATAATTCTGCAAGTTTGTGAATTGCTGTGCCCCTGATTTCCATTTTTCAACTCGCCTCTTTGTGAGCTGGCTGCAATACCGCAGGATGGCTGTAGGCCCTAGTCTGGTTCCGGGGCGTCAGGCTGAGCCTTTGGTTATTTCTTCTTCCTGATGGGAAACTAGAGTGACATGTGCTCATCCAAACACCTACAGCTAATCTCTCATTTGTTTCCCCTCTTCCTGTTCATCCTCTGCATAATTTGCAAACTGTGCATAACAGGAGGGTAAAGGTGCTGAAACTCCAAGCGGGGAGATTTTTAGTAATGCAGATGGAATGACGAAGCCGAGCACGACAAAAGGAAAAATGAGGTACCTTTTAGAAAACTTTCCCAATTACAAGGTGTACCATCCACTGGGTTTCCCATGCATGCTTTAACTGTAGGAAGATTCCCTTAAACCTGGAGAGTTGGGACCACTAGAATGGGTAGTACACAGTATTGCTCTAAGTCGTGTTCTTTTGCTCACACAAACTCAACAATCTTGTCAGCCTCAAGTGTCCAGTTTTATGTCTCATCCAGCTGTGGGTGTAAAGGTGGACAATCCAGGTTGCAACAAAGGCCCTGAACGTAATTCTTAAGGCTTTCTCTCTGTTTCACTGTTTTTTTGTTTTGTTTTGTTTTGTTTTTATTTTTATTTATTTTATATTTTTTTATTTTTTATTTTTTTGCTTTATAGCAAATTTAATCAGTTATACATATACATATGTTCCCATATCCCCTCCCTTTTGCGTCTCCCTCCCACCCTCCCTATCCCACCCCTCCATGCAGTCACAAAGCACGGAGCTGATCTCCCTGTGCTATGCGCCTGCTTCCCACTAGCTATCTACCTTACGTTTGGTAGTGTATATATGTCCATGCCGCTCTTTCACTTTGTCACAGCTTACCCTTCCCCCTCCCCATATCCTCAAGTCCATTCTCTAGTAGGTCTGTGTCTTTATTCCTGTCTTACTCCTATGTTCTTCATGACAATTTTTTTTCTTAAATTCCATATATATGTGTCAGCATACAGTATTGGTCTTTCTCTTTCTGACTTACTTCACTCTGTATGACAGACTGTAGGTCCATCCACCTCTTTACAAATAGCTCAATTTCATTTCTTTTTATGGCTGAGTAATAGTCCATTGTATATATGTGCCACATCTTCTTTACCCATTCATCTGATGATGGACACTTAGGTTGTTTCCATCTCTGGGCTATTGTAAATAGGGCTGCTATGAACATTTTGGTACATGTCTCTTTTTGAATTATGGTTTTCTCAGGGTATATGCCCAGTAGTGGGATTGCTGGGTCATATGGTAGTTCTATTTGTAGTTTTTTAAGGAACCTCCATACCGTTCTCCATAGTGGCTGTACCAATTCACATTCCCACCAGCAGTGCTAGAGTGTTCCTTTTTTTCCACACCCTCTCCAGCATTTATTGTTCCTAGATTTTTTGATGATGGCCATTCTGACTGGTATGAGATGATATCTCATTGTAGTTTTGATTTGCATTTCTCTAATGAGCAAAGATGTTGAGCATCCTTACATGTGTTTGTTGGCAGTCTGTATATCTTCTGTGGAGAAATGTCTATTTAGGTCTTCTGCCCATTTTTGGATTGGGTTGTTTGTTTTTTTTGTTATTGAGCTGCATGAGCTGCTTATAAATTTTGGAGATTAATCCTTTGTCAGTTGCTTCATTTACAAATATTTTCTCCCATTCTGAGGGTTGTCTTTTGGTCTTGTTTATGGTTTCCTTTGCTGTGCAATAGCTTTTAAGTTTCATTAGGTCCCATGTGTTTATTTTTGTCTTTATTTCCATTTCACACTGTTTCGCTGTTTTTGCATTTGGCTTTTCAAATTTATTTTTATATGGGTGTTTAGCTGAATTTCAGTGCGGTGTTCATTTTGTTATACACACATATGATTCCTTTATGGAGACATGATAATACATATGATTTAAAATTCTTGGAGTCAGATATATTCCTCTGCAATGAATAGGGGGTGTTGAGTCCAGTTCATTGTGCAGGGAGTAGGTGAGGTCTATTACATACTTGGTTTATGTAACGGTATATGTGCTAATTTAAAACTGTGGTTTTATGCATCAACCCACCTCTCCTTTCCCCTTAAGCAGGCAGAATATTGTTTTCTAAGTGTGTGACTCTGTTGTGTTTGTAATTCAGTTCATTCGTAGCCAAGTGTACATTCCCACTATGAGGGATATCTTATGATAAGATTCGGTACTCTGTTATCTTTCCTAACTCAGTTCATATGTACCCATGTTTACAGGATCTTCATAAGTGATATCTTATGATAAGTTTCTTTTTCTGTGTGACTTATTTCACTTAGAATCATCGTACCTGAATCCACTCATTTTGCTGCTACTGGCCTTATGACATTGATTTCATGGCTGAGGGATATTCCATCATACGTAAGTACAACAATTTCTTGTACCATTTTTGTTTTTCCTGGGATATTTAAGGTGTACCCAAGTTGAGGTTCTTGTAAGCAGTGCAGCCCTAAATATTTGGGTGGATCAGTCTTACTGATATTCAGTTTTCCCAAGGTATATTCCCTAGACTGGAAGTGCCCTTGGCTCTGTAGCTCAGTTGTTTACTTCTTTTAGGGAACACAATGCACTCCTCCAGAGAGGCAGTTGGCAATTTACATCCCGTCCATCAGCATAACAAGGCTCCCTATTCTCCAGGGCCTTTCTTGCCTTTCTGGTTTTTACACATTTTGCTCATGTCCCTTTTCACCGGTGGGAAGTGATACTTCTTTGTAGTGCAGATTTGCATTGCCCGCTTGCTTGCCTGGCCAAAAAGGATGTATTCGTTTTCTCCTGAATATATTCAGTAGAAAATGCATACGCTTCTTTTGGCCAAGTGCATCATTGTTGAAGTTGTGCCCCTCTTCCTGTGCTTTAAAGCCGATTCCAACGTACATCTAGAAATCTGTTTCCTGCTATTCTGCCTCGTTTTCAAGTTCGGCTCTTTGCCTACCATCAACATATTTTTGGACAATAGTTGTCCCTTTTTACTCTGCCAGTTTGTGAATTGTGTGCCCCTGAGCTCCATTTTTCAACTTGTCTTTTGTGAGCTGACCACAAGTCTGAAATTTTGGTTCAGGACCTATACTTGTTCCCGGCGGGTGGCTCAGTCTTTGGTTAATTCTTCTTCCTGCCTGGCAATTAGAGTGACATGTGCCCGTCCAAATGCCTAACAGCTACTGTCTCATTGGTTCTCCCGCTTCCCTTTCATCCTCTGCCAAATTGGCAACCTGTGCGAACAAGGAGTTTAAAGGGGTTGTCTCTCCAAGTTGGCAGATTGATAGTAAAGCAGTTGGAAAGTCAAACCGGGGCACAAGGAGAGGGACTATTAGTTGAGTTTTAGAAACCTTTCATATTCAAGGTGTGTCCATTCTCTAGGTTTCCCGTACATGTTATAGCTGTAGTAGATTTCCCTTCAACCTGGAGAGTTTGAAACCATGGAATGGGTGTCATGCATTATTGCTTTAAAGGGTCTGCATTTGCTCACCCAATCTCACCAATCCTCTCAGTCCCAAGTGTCCAGCCTTATGCCACATCCAGCTGTCATTGTAGACAGGGTCATTCCACGTTTCATCAGAGACCCTGAAGGAATTGTAAAGAATTTCCCTGTTTTTTGGTTTTGTTTTTGAAATTCTTTTTTATAGTGGCTTTGAGCTGATTCTCGCTGCCATGTTTATGCAAGTCTAGTCACACTTGATTCCCTTACGGAGACATATCAATACATAGATTTTAAGATTCTTACTAGTCAGATATATTCCTCGGTGGAAAATATGGGGTTTTGAGTCCCTTTCACCGAGGATGGTGTAGGTATTGTCTATTCCATAGATGGTTTTTGAAACGGTACCTGTGCTTATATCAAACTCTGGTTTTATTCATCACCCCACCTCTCATTCCCCCTTTAGCAGGCATAAGAGTGTTTTCTAAATGTGAGACTCTCTTTTCTTTCCTAACTCAGTTCATGTGTAGCCATATTTATAGGATCTTCATAAGTGATATCTTATGATAAGTTTCTTTTTCTATGTGATTTATTTCACTTAGAATCATCATACCTGAATCCAATCATTTTGCTGCTACTGCTCTTATGACATTGATTTCATGGCTGAGGGATATTCCATCATACATAAGTACCAATATTTTTTGAACCATTTTTATTTTTCCTGGTATATTTAAGGTGTACCCAAGTTGAGGTTCTTGTAAGCAGTGCAGCCCTAAATTTTGGGGTGTCTCTGTCTTATGGATTTTCAGTTTTCCCACGGTATATTCCCTAGACTGGTAGTGCCCTTGGCTCTGTAGCTCTGTTGTTTACTTCTTTTAGGGAACACAATGCACTCCTCCAGAGAGGCAGTTGGCAATTTACATACCTCCCATCAGCATAACAAGGCTCCCTGTCCTCCAGGGCCTGTCTTGCCTTTCTGGTTTTTACACATTTTGCGGATGTCCCTTTTGACCGGTGGGAAGTGATACTTCTTTTTAGTTCAGATTTGCATTGCCCGCTTGCTTGGTTGGCCAAAAAGGGCATATATGTTTTCTTCTGAATATATTTAGAAGAAAACGCATATGCCCTTTTTGGAAAAGTACATCATTGTCGAAGTTGTGCCCCCTTCCTGTGCTTTACAGGTGATTCCAATGTACCTTTTGAAATCTGTTTCCTGCTATTCTGCCTCGCATTTAAGTCCACCTCGTTGCCTTCCCTCAAAAGAATATTGGACGATAGTTGTCCTTTATTGTCTGCCATTTTGTGAATTGCTGTGCCCCTGAGCTCCATTTTTCAACTCGTTTTTTGTGAGGTGAAACGCAAGTCCCATATTCTGGCCCAGGAGCTATACTGGTTCCCAGTGGGTGCCTGAGACTTTGGATAATTCTTCTTCCTGCCCGGAAATTAGAGTGACATGTACCCGTCCACATAACTAACAGCCACTCTCTCATTGGTTCTCCCTCTTCCCTTCAATCCTATGCAAATTGGCAACATGTGCGAAACAGGAGGTTAAAGGTGTTGTCTCTCCAGGTTGGGAGATAGTTAGTAAAGCAGATGGAAAGTCAAACCGGAGCACCAGGAGAGGGACAATTAGTTGAGTTTTACAAATCTTTCATATTCACAATGTGTCCATTCTCTAGGTTTCCCGTACATGTTATAGCTGTAGTAATATTCCCTTCAACCTGGAGAGTTGGGACCCATGGAATCGGTGACACACATTATTGCTTTAAACGGTCTGCATTTCTTCAACCAATCTCACCAATCCACTCAGTCCCAAGTGTCCAGCCTTATGCCACATCCAGCTGTCGTTGTAGACAGGGTCATTCCAGCTTACATCTGAGACCCTGAAGGAATTGTAAAGAATTTCCCTGTTTGGTTGTTTTGTTTTTGAAATTCTATTTTATAGTGTGTTTGAGCTGATTCTCACTGCCAAGTTTATGCCAGTCTAGACACACTTGTTTCCCTTACGGAGACATATCAATACATAGGTTTTAAGATTCTTAGTAGTCAGATAAGTACCTCTGCGGAAAATATGGGGTTTTGAGTCCCTTTCACTGAGGAAGGTGTAGGTCTTTTCTATTCCATAGATGGTTTTTGGAACGTTACGTGTGCTTATATCAAACTCTGGTTTTATGCATCACCCCACCTCTCCTTCCCCCTTAATCAGTCATAAGAGTGTTTTCTAAATGTGAGACTCTGTTCTCTTTCCTAACTCAGTTCATGTGTAGTCATGTTTACAGGATCTTCATAAGTGATATCTTATGATAAGTTTCTTTTCCTGTGTGACTTATTTCACTTAGATTCATCGTACCTGAATCCACTCATTTTGCTGCTTCTGGTCTTATGACATTGATTTCATGGTTGAGGGATATTCCATTGTATATAAATACCAATATTTTTGAACCATTTTTATCTTTCCTCGGATATTTAAGGTGTACCCAAGTTGAGGTTCTTGTAAGCAGTGCAGCCCTAAATATTGGGGTGGCTTTGTCTTATTGATTTTCAGTTTTCCCAAGGTATATTCCGTAGACTAGAAGTGCCCTTGTCTCTGTAGCTCTGTTGTTTACTTGTTTTAGGGAAAACAATGCAGTCTTCCAGAGGGGCAGTTGGCAATTTACATCGCACCCATCAGCATAACAAGGCTCCCTGTTCTCCAGAGCCTCTCTAGCCTTTCTGGTTTTTACACATTTGGTGGATGTCCCTTTTGACTGGTGGGAAGTGATACTTCTTTGTACTGCAGATTTGCATTGCCTGCTTGCTTGCTTGCTCAAAAAGGACGTATGCGTTTTCTCCTGAATATATTCAGGAGAAAACACATACGCCTCTTTTGGCCAAGTGCATCATTGTTGAAGTTGTGCCCCTCTTCCTGTGCTTTAAGGGTGATTCCAACGTACCTCTAGAAATCTGTTTCCTTCTATACTGCCCCCTTTTTCAAGTTCTCTTCTTTGCCTACCCTCAACATATTTTTGGACGATAGTTGTCCTTTATTATTCTGCCAGTGTGTGAATTGTGTGCCCCTGAGCTCCATTTTTCAACTCGTCCTTTGTGAGCTGACCGCAAGTCCGAAATTTTGGTTCAGGACCTATAATTGTTCCCGGGGGGTGGCTGAGACTTTGGTTAATTATTCTTCCTGCCGGGCAATTAGAGTGACATGTGCTCGTCCAAATGCCTAACAGCTACTGTCTCATTGGTTCTCCCTCTTCCCTTTCATCCTCACAAATTGGCAACCTGTGCGAACCAGGAGTTTAAAGAGGCTGTCTCTCCAATTTGGCAGATTGATAGTAAAGCAGTTGGAAAGTCAACCCGGAGCACAAGGAGAGGGACTATTAGTTGAGTTTTAGAAACCTTTCATATTCAAGGTGTGTCCATTCTCTAGGTTTCCCGTACATGTTATAGCTGTAGTAGATTTCCCTTCAACCTGGAGAGTTCATACCCATGGAAAGGGTGCCATGCATTATTGCATTAAAGGGTCTGCATTTGCTCACCCAAACTCACCAATCCTCTCAGTCTCATGTGTCCAGCCTTATGCCACATCCAGCTGTCATGTAGATAGGGTCATTCCAGGTTTCATCAGAGACCCTGAAGGAATTGAAAAGAATTTCCCTGTTTTTTTGTTTTGTTTTTGAAATTCCATTTTATAGTGGGTTTGAGCTGATTCTCACTGCCATGTTTATGCCAGTCTAGACAAACTTGATTCCATTACGGGTCATATCAATACATAGGTTTTAAGATTCTTACTAGTAAGATATATCCCTCTGCATGGAATATGGGGAGTTGAGTCCCTTTCACTGAGGCAGGTGTAGTTCTTGTCTATTCCGTATTTGGTTTTTGTAATGATACCTGTGCTTATATCAAACTCTGGTTTTATGCATCACCCCACCTCTACTTCCCCTTTAAGCAGGCATAAGAGTGTTTTCTAAATGTGAGTGTCTGTTCTCTTTCCTAACTCAGTTCATGTGTAGCCATGTTACAGGATCTTCATACGTGATATTTTATGATAAGTTTCTTTTTCTGTGTGACTTATTTCACTTAGAATCATCGTACCTGAGTCCACTCATTTTGCTGCTACTGGTCTTATGACATTGATTTCATGGCTGAGGGATATTCCATCTTATGTAAGGAACACAAATTTTTGAACCATTTTCATCTTTCCTGGGATATTTAAGGTGTACCCAAGTTGAGGTTCTTGTAAGCAGTGCAGCCCGAAATATTGGGGTGGCTCGGTCTTTTTGATTTTCAGTTTTCCAAAGGTATATTCCCTAGACTGGAAGTGCCCTTGGCTCTGTAGCTCGGTTGATTACTTGTTTATAGAACACAATGCACTCCTCCAGTGAGGCAGTTGGCAATTTACATCCCATCCATCAGCATAACAAGGCTCCGTGTTTTCCAGGGCCTCTCTAGCCTTCTTGGTTTTTACCCATTTTGTGGATGTCCCCTTTTGACCGGTGGGAAGTGATACTTCTTTTTAGAACATATTTGCATGGCCCACTTGCTTGCTTGGCCAAAAAGGCCATATGCGTTTTCTCCTGAATATATTCAGGAGAAAACGCTTTCACCCTTTTTGGCCAAGTTTGTCACTGTCGCAGTTGTGCCGCTCTTCCTGTGCTTTAAAGGCGATTCCAACGTACCTCTTGAAATCTCTTTCCTGCTATTCTGCCTCGCTTTCAAGTCCGCCTCGTTGCCTTCCCTAAACAGATTTTTGGAAGATAGTTGTCCTTTATAACTCTGCCAGTTAGTGAAGTGCTGTGCCCCTGAGCTCCATTTTTTCACTCGTTTTTTGTGAGCTGTACTCAAGTCTAAATTTTGGTTCAGGACCTATAGTGGTTCCAGGTGGGTGGCTGAGACTTTGGTTAATTCTTCTTCCTCCCGGGATATAAGAGTGACATGTGTCCGTCCAAATGCCTAACAGCTAATCTCTCATTGGTTCTCCCTCTTCCCTTTAATACTGTGCCAAATTGGCAACCTGTGCGAACCAGGTGGTTAAAGGTGCTGTCTCTGCATGTTGGGAGACAGATAGTAAAGCAGTTGGAAAGTCAAACCGGAGCACCAGGAGGCGGACTATTCGTTGAGTTTTAGAGACCTTTCGTATTCACAGTGTGTCCATTCTCTAGGTTTCCCTTACGTGTTATAGCTGTTGTAATATTCCCTTCAACATGGAGAGTTGGGACCCATGGAATGGGTGCCACTCATTATTGCTTTAAATTGTCTGCATTTGCTCTCCCAATCTCAACAATCCTCTCAGTCCAAAGTGTCCAGCCTTATGCCACATCCAGCTGTCATTGTAGATAGGGTCATTCCAGGTTTCATCAGAGACCCTGAAGGAATTGTAAGGAATTTCCCTGTTTTTTTTGTTTTGTTTTTGAAATTCCTTTTTATAGTGGGTTGAGCTGATTCTCACTGCCATGTTTATGCCAGTCTAGACACAGTTGATACCCTTATGGAGACATGTCAATACATAGGTTTTAAGATTCTTACTAGTAAGATATATTACTCTGCAGTGAATATGGGGTGTTGAGTCCCTTTCACTGAGGAAGGTGTAGGTCTTGTCTATTCCGTATTTGGTTTTTGGAAGTGTACGTGTACTAATATCAAACTCTGGTTTTATGCATCACCCCACATCTCCTTCCCCCTTAAGAAGGCCTAAGGGTGTTTTCTAAATGTGAGACTCCCTTCTCTTTCCTAATTCAGTTCATGTGTAGCCATGTTTACAGGATCTTCATAATTGATATCTTATAATAATTTTATTTTTCTGTGTGACTTATTTCACTTAGAATTATCGTACCTGAATCCACTCATTTTGCTGCTACTGCCCTTATGACATTGATTTCATGGCTGAGGGATATTCCGTCATACGTAAGTACCACATTTTCTTGAACCATTTTTGTCTTTCCTGGGATATTTATGGTGTACCCAAGTTGAGGTTCTTGTAATCAGTGCAGCCCTGAATTTTGGTGTGGATTTGTCTTATTAATTTTCAGTTTTCCCAAGCTATATTCGCTAGACTGGAAGTGCCCTTGGCTCTGTAGCTCTGTTGTTTACTTGTTTTAGGGAACACAATGCACTCCTCCAGAGAGGCAGTTGGCAATTTACATCCCGCCCATCAGCATAACAAGGCTCCCTGTTCTCCAGTGCCTGTCTTGCCTGTCTGGTTTTTACATATTTTGCGGATATCCCTTTTGGCTGGTGGAAAGTGATAGTTATTTGTAATGCAGATTTGCATTGCCCGCTTGCTTGCTTGGCCAAAAAGGGCATATGAGTTTTTTCCTGAATATATTCACGTGAAAACCCACATGCCCTTTATGACCATTTCCATTATTTTCGAAGTTGTGATGCTTTTCCTGTGTTTAAAGGCGATTCCAATGTACCTCTTGAAATCTGTTTCATGCCACTCTGCCTCATTTTCACTTCCACCTCGTGGCTTTCCCTCAACAGATTTTTCGAAGAGAGTAGTCCTTTATATCTCTGCAGGTTAGTGAATTGCTGTGCCCCTGAGTTCCATTTTTCAACTCGCGTTTATGTGAGCTGACCGCAAATCCAGTTTTGCTTCTGGACCTATACTGGTTCTGGGGGGGGGGGCAGGCTGAGTCTTTGGTTAATTCCTCTTCGTGACGGGAAATTAGAGTGAAATGTGGCCGTCCAAATGCCTACAGCTACTCTCTCATTGGTTCTCTCTCTTCCCTTATATCCTCTGCACAATTTGCCAGCTGTGCGAACCAGGAGTTTATAGGGCCTGACTCTACAAGTTGGGAGATTGATAGTAAAGCAGTTGGAATGTCAAACTGGAGCACAAAGAGAGAAAAAAGTAGTAGAGTTTTAGAAACCTTTCACCATCAGATGGTTTCCATTCTCTAGGTTCCCATACATGTTATAACTGTAGTGATATTCCCTTCTACTTGGAGAGTTGGGAACCATGGAATGCGTGGCAGGCATTATTGCTTTAAAGGGTCTGCATTTTTTCACCCAATCTCACCAATCCTCTCAGTCCCAAGTGACCAGCATTATGCCACATCCAGCTGTCATTGTAGATAGGGTCATTCCAGGTTTCATCAGAACCCCTGAAGGTATTGTGTAAGAATTTTACTGTTTTTATGTTTTGTTTTGAAAGTCATTTTTATATTGGGTTTGAGCTGATTCTCACTGCCATGTTTATGTCGTTCTAGACACACATAGTTCCCTTACGGTGACATATCAATTCATAGGTTTTTAAATTCTTACTAGTCAGATATATTTCTCTGCAGTGAATAAGGATGTTGCATTCCGTTCACTGAGGAAGGAGTAGGGCTTGTCTCTTCTGTTTTTGGATTATGGAACGGTACCTGTGTTAATATCAAACTTTTGTTTTGTGCATATCCCCACCTGTCTTTCCCCTTACGCAAGTGATAGAGTGTTTTCTAAATCTGAGACTCTGTTCTCTTCCCTAATTCAGTTCATATGTAGCCATGTTTACATTCCCTTCATAAGTGATATCTTATGTCAGAATGCACCATGGCCTTCTCATAATAATGCTCCATGCCCCCTGTCATCACAATGCTCCATGCCCTGGTTATCACAAGGCTCCATGTCCCTTCTCATCACAATTCTCCACGTCCTTGTCATCACAATGCTATATGACACTTCTCATCAAATTATTACATGCTCTTGTCATCACAATTCTCCTTGCACTTGAAATTGCAATGCTCCATGCACTTGTCATCACAATGCTCCATGCAATTGTCATCACAATGCTCCATGCCCTTGTCATCACATTGCTCCATGACACCTGTCTTCACAATGCTCCCTGACACCTTTCATCACAATGCTTCATGCCCCTTGTCATTACAGTGCTCCATGATGCTCGACACCACAATTACCCAAGGTCTTCTCATCACAATGCTCCACAGTTTTGTCATCACCATGCTCCATGCCTTGTCATCTCAAAGCTCAATGTCCCTTGTCCTCAGAATTCTCCACGACCTTGTCATTACAATGCTCCATGGCACTTCACTTCAAAATGTTATATGCTCTTGTCATCACAATACTCCATGCACTTGTCATCGCAATGCTCCATGACCCCTGTCATAGGAAGCTCCATGCGCTGTTCATCACAATGTTTCACGACCTGGATATTAAAATGATCAATGGCCCTTGATATCACAATGCTCCATGGCCTTGTCATCACAATGCTCCTTTAATTTGTCACAGCAATCCTCCATGACAGTTGGCATCACAATGCTCCATGATATTGTCATCAAACTGGAACATGACATAAGTCATCACAATGCTCCCTGACAACTTTCTTCACAATAATCCATGACCTTGTCATCACAGTGCTCCATGCCCTTGTCATCACAATGTGCCATGGCCACTCTTATCACAATAATGCATGAAACTTGTCAGACCAATGCTCCATGCCACTTTTCATCACAATGCTCCATGAACGCTGTCATCACAATGCACCATGCCCATCATCATAATGCTTCATGCTATTGTCATCACAATGAAATCAAAATGCTCCATGACCTCTGTCCTCACAATGCTGCAAACCCTTGTGATCACAATGTTCCATAACACTTGTAATCACAATGCCCCATGACGCTGGTCAGCACAATTATCCATGGTCTTCTCATCACAATGCACCATGATTTTGTCATCACAATGTTCAATACACTTGTCATCACAATGCTCTCTGACTATTGCCCTCAGTATGCACCTTGAACTCTTTCATGACAAGGCTCCTTGCCTATTTCATCACAATGATCCATGTCCTTTTCATCACAATGCTCCAAGACACCTGTGATCACAATGCTCCTTGCACTTGTCATCACAAAGCTCCATGACGCATGTCATCAGAATGCTCCATGGTCTTCTTATCATAATTTTCCATGCCCTTGTCATCACAATGCTCCAAGACCCCTGTAATCACAATGTTCCCTACGCCTTTTCATCAGAATGCTCCATGAGAATTGTCATCACAAGGTTCCATGGTCTTCACATCACATTGCTCCAGGACCTTGTCATCACAGTGCTCCATTCCCTTGTTTTCACAATGGGCCATTACATATGTCATCACAATGCTCCCTGACATATGTCTTCACAATAATGCTTGACCTGGTCATCAAAATGCTCCATGCCTTTGTCATCACAATACGCCATTCGAACTGTCATCGCAATAATCCATGAAAATTATTAGACCAATGCTCCATGCCCTTGACATCACAATGCTCCATGTCCATGTTATCAAAATGCTCCATGACCCCTGTTATCACAATGTTCCATGACTCCAGTCATCACAATGTTTCATGACGTTTGTCATCACAATGGTCCATGACCTCATCATCAACAGTCTCTGTGACCTTTTTAACCACAATGCTCCATGAACTTTTCATCACAATGCTCTTTGACCCTTGTCATCAATGTGCTCTATGCCTTTCTCAGCACAATGCTCCATGACACATGTCATCACAATGCGCCATGCACCTGTCATCACAGTGCTCCAAACCCTTGTGATCACAATGTTCCATAAAATTTGTCATCACAACGCTCCATGATGCCTGTCATCACAATATTCCATGCCCTTTTCATCACAATGCTCCATGAGCTTTGTCATCACAATTCTCAATATACATGTCATCACAATGCTCCCTGACATTTGTCATCAGAATGCTCCTTGAAACCTGTCACGAAAAGGCTCCCAGCCTTTTTCATCACAATGCCCCATGCGGTTTTCATCACAGTGCTCCATGCCCTTGTCATCAAAATACTCCACAAGCTTGTCATCAGAATGCTCCATGAAACTTGTCATCAGAATTCTCCATGCACTTGTCAGCACAATGCTCCCTGACCCTTGTCATCACAATGCTCCAAGCCATTGTCATCACAATGCTCCATTACCTTTGTCATCAGAATCCTCCATGACAATTGGCATCAAAATGCTCCATGCCTTTGTCATCAAAATTGGCCATTACATATATCATAACAATGCTCCCTGACACCTGTCTTCACAATACTGCATGACCTGGTCCTCATAATGCTACATGCCCTTGTCATCACAATTTGCCATTCCAAATGTCATCGCAATAATCCATGAAACTTATTAGACCAATGTTCCATGCCCTTCTCATCACAATGCTCCATGCCATTGTCATCACAATGCTCCATGATTCCTGTCATCACAATGCTCCGTGACTCCAGTCATCACAATGCTTCATGACCTTTGTCCTCCCAATGGTCCATGCCCTCGTCATCAACAGTCTCTGTGACCTTTTTAACCACAATGCTCCATGAAATTTTCATCACAATGCTCTTTGACTCTTGTCATCACAATGCTCTATGATTTCTCCGCACAATGCTCCATGACACATGTCATCACAATGCTCCATGACCCATGTCATCACAATGCTCCGTGACTCCAGTCATCACAATGCTTCATAACGTTTGTCATCAAAATGGTCCATGCCCGCGTCATCACAAGGCTCTGTGACCTTTGTAACCACAATGCTCCATGAAATTTTCATTACAATTCTCAGTGACACTTGTCATCACAATGCACCTTGTCTTTGTCAGAACAATGCTCCATGACCATTGTCATCACAATGTGCCACACGCATTTCATCACAGCGGTCCACAACCTTGTCATTGCAATGATCCATAAACATGGTAATCACAACGCTCCATCCACTTCTCATCAAAATGCTCTCTTACCAGAGATATCACAGTGTTACATCACTAGTCATCACTATACTCCCTCACAAATGTAATCAAAATGTTCCATGACACAGTCATCACACAGCTTCATCGCCTTATCATCACAATGTTCCTTGACCCCTGATATCACAATGTTCCATACACCTGTCATCAAAATGCTCCATGACCCTTTTCATCCCAAAGCTCCAAGACCCCTGACATCACAATGTTCTATGACCCCTGCCATCAAAATGTTCCATTACACTTTTCATCAAATTGCTGTATGAACCTGTCATCTAAATGATCCCTGCCCTTCTCATCACAATGCACCATGCCCTTGTCATCAAAATGCTCCATGACCCTTGGCATCACAATGCTCCATGTCATTGTCATCACAATGCTACATGAACCCTCTCATCACATTGCTCCATGCCCTTGTCATCACAATTCTCCATGACACTTGTCATCACAATGCTCAATGCCATTCCCATCACAATGCTCCATGCCCTTTTCATTACAATCCTGCATGACCCATGTATCATAGTGTTCCATACCCTTGTCATCACAATGCTCCATGCAAACTCTCATTACAATAATCCATGAAACATTTCAGACCAAAGTTCCATGACCTTCTCATCACAATGCTCCATTACCTCTGTCATAACAATGCACCATGACCACTGCCATCACAATGTTCCACGGCCTAGTCATCACAAGGTTCCATGACACTTGTCATCACAATGCTGAAGGCCCCTTTAATCACAATGCTCCTTGCCCTTGTCATCACAAAGCTCCATGACGCATGTCATCAGATTGTTCCATGGACTTCTCATCACAATGCTCCATGCCCTTGTCATCACAATGCTCCAAGACCCTTGTAATCACAATGCTCCATGCCCCTTTTCATCTCAATGCTCCATGAACCCTGTCATCACAATGCACCATGCCCATCATCATAATGCATCCATCTTTTGTCAACAGAGTGAAATCAATATTCTGCATGACCCCTGTCATCATAATGCTCCAAACACTTGTGATCACAATGTTGCATAACACTTATCATCACAACACCCCATGACGCTCATCATCACAATTATCCATGGTCTTCTTATCAAAATGCTCCATTATGTTTGTCATCACAATGCTCAATACATTTGTCATCACAATGCTCCCTGACACTTGTCATCAGTATGCTCCTTGAACCCTGTCATGACAAGGCTCCATGCCTTTTTCATCACAATGATCCATGACTTTTCATCACAGTGCTCCAAGATCCCTGTAATAACAATGCTCCATGCCCTTGTCATCACAAAACTCCATGACGCATGTCATCAGAATGCTCCATGGACTTCTCATCACAATGCTCCATGCCCTAGTCATCACAATGCTCCAAGACCCCTGTAATCACAATGCTCCATGCCAGTTTTCATCAGAATGCTCCATGAGACTTGTCATCACAAGTCTCCATGGCCATCTTCTCACAAAGTTCCAGGACATTGTCATCACCATGCTCTATACCCTTGTCATCACAATGCTCCATGACCCCTGTCATCACAATAATCCATGAACATTTTCAGCCCAATGATCCACGACCTTCTCATCACAATGCTACATGACCAATATCATCACAATGCTCCATGACCACTGTCATCACAACACTCCTTGACACCTGAAAACACAATGATCCGGGACTGTTGTCATAACAGTGCTCCATTCCCTAGTCATCACAATGCTCCATGACCCCTGTCATCACAACATTCCATGAAAATTTTCAGCCCAGTGCTCCATGACATTTGTCATCACAATGATCCATGACATTCTCATCCCAATGCTCCATGACCCCTGTATTCACAATGCTCCGTGACGCTTGTCATCACAGTGCTCCATGACACATGTCATCACAATGCTCCATGCCTCTGTCAGCAAAATGCTACATGACCTTGTCATTACAATGCTCTATGCGCTTGTCACCACAATACTCCATTTCCATTGTCATCACAATCCTCCATGAATCTTGGGATCACATTGCTTCATGGCCTTGTCATCACAATGCTCCATGCTCCTTGAAAGCAAAATGATCCATGACCTCTGTCATCACAATGCTCCAAACTCTTGTGAACACAATGTTCCATAACACTTGTCATCACAACGCTCCATGATACCTGTAATCACAATACTCCATGCCCTTTTCATCACAATGCTCCATGACCTTTGTCATCACAATTCTCAATAAACTTGTCATCACAATGCTCCCTGACACTTGTCTTCAGAATGCTCCTTGAACACTGTCACGAAAAGGCTCCATGGCTTTTCCATCACAATGACCCATGCCGTTTTCATCACAATGCTCCATGCCATTGTCATCAAAATACTCCACAAGCTTGTCATCAGAATGCTCCATGACCATTGCCATCAAAATAATCCATGCACTTTTCATCGCAATGCTCCAATCCATTGTCATCACAATGCTCCATTTCCTTTGTCATCAGAATCCTCCATGACACTTGACATCACAATGCTCCATGCCATCGTCATCACAATGGGCCATTACATATGTCATCACAATGCTCCCTGACACCTGTCTTCAAAATACTGCATGACCTGGTCATCACAATGCTCCATGCTCTTGTCATCACAATGTGCCATTCCAACTGTCATCGCAATAATCCATGAAACTTATTAGACAAATGTTCCATGCCCTTGTCATCACAATGTTCCATGCCCTTGTTATCACAATGCTCCATGACCCCTGTCATCACAATGCTCCGTGACCCCAGTCATCACAGTCCGTCATGACCTTTGTCATCACAATGGTCCATGCCCTCGTCATCAAAACTATCTGTGACCTTTTTAACCACAATGCTCCAAGAACTTTTCATCACAATGCTCTTTGACCCTTGTCATCAAAATGCTCTATGCCTTTCTCAGCACAATGCTCCATGAACCTTGTCATCAAAATGCTCCATGAGCTTCTCAGCACAATGCTCCATGACACATGTCATCAGTATGCACCGTGCGCTTGTCATCACAGTGCTCCACAATCTTGTCATCACAATGCTCCTTAAAATTGGTCATCAAATGCTCCATGCACTTCTCATCAAAATGCTCTCTCACCACTGATATCACAATGCTACATCACTATTTGTCACAATACTCCCTCACCCCTGTCATCACAATGTTCCATGACTCCTGTCATCACAATGCTACATGCACTTATCATCACAATGTTAGATGACCCATGACATCACAAAGTTCTATAACACCTGTCATCAAAATGTTCCATGACACTTTTCATCAAATAGCTCCAAGACCCTGTCATCATAATGCTCCCTGTCCTTCGCATCACTATGCACAACGCCCTTGCCACCAAAATGTTCCATGACCTTTGTCATCACAAAGATCCATGACACTTGGCATCACAATGTTCCATGTCATTGTCATCACAATGCTCCATGAACGCTCTCATCACATTGCTCCATGACGTTGTCTTCACATAGCTCCATGACACATGTCATTAGAATGCTCCATGACCTTCTCATCACAATGTTCCATGCCCTTGACATCACAGTGTTCTATTAACCCTGTCATAACAATGCTCCATGACCCCTGCTATCACGACGTTCCATGGCCTTGTCATCACAAGGCTCCATGACCCTACTCATCACAATGCTCCAAGAACACTGTAATCACAATGCTCTATGCCCCTTTTCATCTCAGTGATCCATGAACACTGTCATCACAATGCACCATGCCCATCATCATAATGCTTCCTGCTATTGTCAAAACAATGAAATCAAAATGCTCCAAGACCTCTGTCATAACAATGCTCCAAACCCTTGTGATCACAATATTCCATAACACTTGTCATCACAATGCCCCATGACGCTCGTCATCACAATTATCCATGTTCTTCTCATCACAATGCTCCATGACATTTGTCATCACAATGCTCAATACAGTTGTCATCAAAATGCTCCCTGACACTTGTTGTCTGTATGCTCATTTTACCATGTCATGACAAGGCTCCATGCCTTTTTCATAACAATAATCCATGCCCTTTTCAACACAATGCTCCAAGACCCATGTAATCACGATGCTCCATGCCCTTGTCATCACAAAGCTCAATGATGCATGCCATAAGAATGCTCCTTGGTTTTCTCCTCACAATGCTCCATGCCCTTGTCATCACAAAGTTCCAAGACCCCTGTAATCACAATGCTCCATGCCCATTTTCATCAGTATGCTCCATGAGACTTGTCATCACATGGCTCCATGGTTTTGTCATCATAATGCTCCAAGCCCTAGTCATCACAATGCTCCATTATATTTGTCATCACAATCCTCCATTACATTTGGCATCACAATGCTCCCTGCCATTGTTATCGCAATGGACTATGACATATGTCATCACAATGCTCCCTGACACCTGTCTTCAAAATACTCCATGACATTCTCATCACAATGCCCCATGCCCTTGTCATCACCATGTACCATGTCCACTGTCATCAAAATAATCTATGAAAATTGTCAGACCAATGCTCAATTCCCCTGTCATCACAATGCTCCATGCCCTTGTTATCACAATGCTCCATGACCCCTGTCATCACAATGTTCCGTGACTGCAGTCATCAAAATGCTTCATAACGTTTGTCATCACAACAGTCCATGCCCACGTCATCACAAGGCTCTGTGTCCTTTGTACACACAATGCTCCATGAACTTTTCATCACAATGCTCTGTAACCCTTGTCATCCCAATGCTCCATGCCTTTGTCAGAACAATGCTCCATGACCCTTGTCATCACAATGTGCCACGCGCTTTTCATCACAATGATCCACAAACTTGTCATCGCTATGCTCCATAAACTTTGTAATCACAATGCTCCAGGCTCTTCTCATCCAAATGCTCTCTCACCTGAGATATCTCCATGTTCCATCACTAGTTATCACAATCCTCCCTCATCCATGTAATCACAGTGTTCCATGACCCCTCTCATCACAATGCTACATCCCCTTATCAACACAAAGTTCCATGACCCCTGACATCACAATGTTCCATAACCCCTGCCATCAGAATTCTCCATGACCCTTTTCATCCCAAAGCTCCATGACCCATGGCATCACAATGTTCTATAACCACTGTCATAAAAATATTCCATTACACTTTTCATCAAATTGCTCCATGACCCTATCATCAAAATGCTCCCTGCCCTTCTCATCACAATGCACCACAAACTTGTCATCAAAATGCTCCCTGACAATTGTCATCACAATGCTCCATGAGCCTTGGCATCACAATGCTCCATGTCATTGCCATCACAATGCTCCATGAACACTCTCATCACATTGCCCCATGGCCTTGTCATCACAAAGCTCCATGACACTTGTCATCACAATGCTCGATGCCCTTCTCATCACAATGCTCCATGCCCTTGTCATTACAATCATCCATGACCCAAGTATCACAGTGTACCGTGCCCTTGTCATCACAATGCTCCATGCCCACACTCATCACAATAATCCATGAAATATTTCAGACTAATGGTCAATGCCATTCTCATCACAATGCTCCATTACCTCTGTCATAACAATGCTCCATGACCCCTGCCATCACAGTATTCCATGGCCTTGTCATCACAAGGCTCCATGACCCTTGTCATCACAATGCTCCAAGACCCCTGTAATCACAATGCTCCATGCCCTTGTCATCACAAAGCTCCATGACGCATGCCATCAGAATGTTCCATGGCCTTCTCCTCACAATGCTCCATGCCCTTGTCATCACAATGCTCCAAGACCCCTGTAATCACAATGCTCCATGCCCCTATTCATCAGAATGCTCCATGAGACTTTTCACCAAAAGTCTCCATCGTCATCTCATCACAATGCTCCAGGACCTTGTCATCACCATGCTCCATTCCCTAGTCATCACAATGCTCCATGACCCCTGTCATCACAATATTCTATGAATATTTTCAACCCAATGCTCCATGACCTTCTCATCACAATGCTCCATGACCAGTATCATCACAATGCTCCATGAGCACTGTCATCACAATGCGCCATTCCAACTGTCATCACAATAATCCATGAAACATATTAGACCAATGTTCCATGCACTTGTCATCACAATGCTCCATGCCCTTGCTATCACAATGTTCCAAGACCCCTGTAATCAGAATGCTCCATGCACCTTTTCATCAGTATGCTCCATGAGACTTGTCATCACAAGGCTCCATGGTTTTCTCATCACAGTGCTCCAGGACATTGTCATCACAATGCTTCACGACATTGTCATGAAAATTCTCAATGGCCCTTGTCATCATAATGCTCCAAGCCCTAGTCATCACAATGCTCCATTATATTTGTCATCACAATCCTCCATTACATTTGGCATCACAATGCACCATGCCATTGTCATCGAAATTGACCATGACATATTTCATCAAAATGCTCCCTCACACCTGTCTTCACAATTCTCCATGACTTTCTCATCACAATGCTCCATGACATTGTCATCACAATGCTCCATGACCCCTGTCAACACAATGCTCCGTGACTCCATTCATCACAATGCTTCATAATATTTCTCATCACAATGGCCCATGCCCGCATCATAACAAGGCTGTGTGTCCTTTGTAACAACAATGCTCCATGAACTTTTCATCACAATGCTCCGTGACCCTTGTCATCACAATGCTCCATGCCTTTGTCAGAACAATGCTCCATGAACCTTGTCATGAAAATGTGCCAAGGGCTTTCCATCACAATGATCCACCACCTTGTCATCGCTATGCTCCATAAACCTTGTAATCACAATGCTCCATGCTCTTCTCATCCAAATGCTCTCTCACCTAAGATATCACTATGTTCTCTCACTAGTCATCACAACCCTCCCTCACCCCTGTAATCAAAATATTCCATGGCCCCTGTCATAACCATGTTCCATTCCCTTGTCATCACAATGCTCCATGACCACTGTCATCACAATACTCCATGAACATTTTCAGCCAAATACTCCATGACCTTCTCATCACAATGCTCCATGACAAATATCATCAAAATGCTCCATGACCACTGGCATCACAACACTCCATGACACCTGACAACAGAATGATCCGGGACTCTTGTCATTACAAAGCTCCATTCCCTAGTCATCACAATGCTCCATGAACCCTGTCATCACAATACTCCATAAATATTTTCAGCCCAATGCTCCATGACCCTTGTCATCACAATGATCCATGCCCTTGTCATCCCAATGCTCCATGACCACTTTATTCACAATGCTCCGTGACGCTTGTCATCAGAGTGCTCCATGACACCTGGATCACAATGCTCCATGCTTTGTAAGCAGAATGCTACATGACGTTGTCATTACAATGTTCTATGCGCTTCTCATCACAATACTCCATTACCATTGTCATCCCAATCCTCCATGAACTTTGGGATCACATTGCTTCATGCCTTTGTCATCACAATGTTCCATGCTCCTTGAAATCAAAATGATCCATGACCACTGTCATCACAATGCTCCAAACCCTTGTGATCACAATGTTCCATAGCACTTGTCATCACAACGCTCCATGATGCCTGTCATCACAATAATCCATGCCCTTTTCATCACAATGTTCCATGACCTTTGTCATCAAAATTCTCAATACATTGTCATCACAATGCTCCCTGACATTTGTCGTCAGAATGCTCCTTGAACCCTGTCACGAAAAGGCTCCATGCCTTTTTCAGCACAGTGCCCCATGCCGTTTTCATCACAATGCTCTATGCCATTGTCATCAAAATACTCCACAAGCTTGTCACCAGAATGCTCCATGACCCTGGTCATCACAATTCTCCATGCACTTGTCAGCACAATGCTCCATTATATTTGTCATCACAATCCTCCATTACATTTGGAATCACAATGCACCATGCAATTGTCATCGAAATGGACCATGACATATGTCATCTCAATGCTCCCTCACACCTGTCTTCACAATTCTCCATGACTTTCTCATCACAATGCTCCATGACCTTGTCATCACAATGCTCCATGACCCCTGTCAACACAATGCTCCGTTACTCCAGTCATCACAATGCTTCATAATATTTCTCATCACAACGGTCCATGCCCGCGTCATCACAAGGCTCTGTGACCGTTGTAACAACAATGCTCCATGAACTTTTCCTCACAATGCTCCGTGACCCTTGTCATCACAATGCTCCATGCCTTTGTCAGAACAATGCTAAATGATCCTTGTCATGAAAATGTGCCACGGGCTTTCCATCACAATGATCCACCACCTTGTCATCGCTATGCTCCATAAACCTTGTAATCACAATGCTCCATGCTCTTCTCATCCAAATGCTCTCTCACCTGAGATATCACCATGTTCTCTCACTAGTCATCACAATCCTCCCTCACCCCTGTAATCAAAATATTCCATGACCCCTGTCATCACCATGTTCCATTAACTTGTCATCACAATGCTACATGACCACTGTCATCACAATACTCCATGAACATTTTCAGCCAAATACTCCATGACCTTCTCATCACAATGCTCCATGACAAATATCATCACAATGCTCCATGACACCTGACAACAGAATGATCCGGGACTCTTGTCATTACAATGCTCCATTCCCTAGTCATCACAATGCTCCATGAACCCTGTCATCACAATACTCCATGAATATTTTCAGCCCAGTGCTCCATGACACTTGTCATCACAATGATCTATGCCCTTGTCATCCCAATGCTCCATGACCACTTTATTCACAATGCTCCGTGACGCTTGTCATCAGAGTGCTCCATGACACCTGGATCACAATGCTCCATGCCTTTGTCAGCAGAATGCTACATGGCCTTGTCATTATAATGCTCTATGCGCTTGTCATCACAATACTCCATTACCATTTTCATCACAATCCTCCATGAACCTTGGGATCACATTGCTTCATGCCTCTGCCATCACAATGTTCCATGCTCTTTGAAATCAAAATGATCCATGACCACTGTCATCACAATGCTCCAAACCCTTGTGATCACAATGTTCAATAGCACTTGTCATCACAACGCTCCATGATGCCTGTCATCACAATAATCCATGCCCTTTTCATCACAATGTTCCATGACCTTTGTCATCACAATTCTCAATACATTGTCATCACAATGCTCCCTGACATTTGTCGTCAGAATGCTCCTTGAACCCTGTCACGAAAAGGCTCCATGCCTTTTTCAGCACAGTGCCCCATGCCGTTTTCATCACAATGCTCTATGCCATTGTCATCAAAATACCCCACAAGCTTGTCACCAGAATGCTCCATGACCCTGGTCATCACAATTCTCCATGCACTTGTCAGCACAATGCTCCCTGAACCTTGTCATTAATATGCTCCAAGCCATTGTCATCACAATGCTCCATTACCTTTGTCATCAGAATCCTCCATGACACTTGGCATCACAATACTCCATGCCATTGTCATCACAATGGACCATTATATATGTCATCACAATGCTCCCTGACACCTGTCTTCACAATACTGCAGCACCTGGTCATCACAATGCTCCATGCCCTTGTCATCACAATGCTCCATGCCCTTGTTATCAAAATGCTCCATGACCCCTGTCATCACAATGCTCCTTGACTCCAGTCATCACAATTCTTCATGACCTTTGTCAGCATAATTTTGCATGCCCTCATCATCAAGAGTCTCTGTGACCTTTTTAACCACAATGCTCCATGAACTTTTCTTCACAATGCTCTTTAATCCCTGTAATCATAATGCTCTATGCCTTTCTCAGCACAATGCTCCATGATGCATGTCATCAGAATGCTCCATGGCTTTCTCCTCACAATGCTCCATGCCCTTGTCATCACAATGCTCCAAGACCCCTGTAATCACAATGCTCCATGTCCCTTTTCATCAGAATGCTCCATGAGACTTGTCATCACAAGTCTCCATGGTCATCTCTTCACAATGCTCCAGGACTTTGTCATTACAATGCTCCATGACCCCTGTCATCACAATGCTCTGTGACTCCAGTCATCACAGTGCTTCATAATATTTGTCATCAAAATGGTCAATGCCTGCGTCATCACAAGGCTCTGTTACATTTGTATCCACAATGCTCCATGAACATTTCATCACAATGCTCCGCGACCCTTGTCATCACAATGCTCCCTGGCACCTCTCTTCACAATACTTCATTAGCTGGTCATCACAATGCTCCATGCCCTTGTCATCACAATGCGCCATTCCAACTGTCATCACAATAATCCATGAAACTTATTAGACCAGTGCTCCATGCCATTGTCATCGCAATGCATCATGACATATGTCATCACAATGCTCCAAGACCCCTGTAATCACAAGGCTCCATGCCCTTGTCATCACAAAGCTCCATGATGCATATCATCAGAATGTTCCATGGCCTTCTCCTCACAATGCTCCATGCCCTTTTCATCACAAAGCTCCAAGACTCCTGTCATCACAATGCTCCATGCCCCTTTTCATCAGAATGCTCCATGAGACTTGTCATCACCAGTCTCCATGGTCATCTCATCACAATACTCCAGGACCTTGTAATCACCATGCTCCATTCCCTTGTCCTCACAATGCTCCATGACCACTATCATCACAATAATGCATGAATATTTTCAGCCCGATGCTCCATGACCTTCTCATCACAATGCTCCAAGACCCCTGAAACCACAATGCTCCATGCCCCTTTTCATCTCAATGATTCATGAACCCTGTCATCTCAAAGCACCATGCCCATCATCATAATGCTTCATGCTATTGTCATCACAATGAAATCAAAATGCTCCATGACCTCTGTCATAACAATGCTCCAAACGCTTGTGATCACAATATTCCCAAACACTTGTCATCACAATGCTCCATGACGCTCGTCATCACAGTTATCCATGGTCTTCTCATCACAATGCTCCATGACCTTTGTCATCACAATGCTCAATACACTTGTCATCAAAATGCTCCCTGACACTTGTTGTCTGTATGCTCCTTGAACCCTGTCATGGCAAGGCTCCATGACTTTTTCATCACAATTAACTATGCCCTTTTCATCACAAAGCTCCAAGACCCATGTAATCACAATGCTCCATGCCCTTGTCATCACAAAGCTCAATGACACATGTCTTCAGAATGCTCTTGGCCTTCTCCTCACAATGCTCCATGCCCATGTCATCACAATGTTCCAAGACGCCTGTAACCACAATGATCCTTGTCAATTTTGATCAGTATGCTCCATGAGATTTGTCATCACAAGGCTCCATGGTTTTCTCATCACAATGCTCTAGGACATTGTCATCACAATGCTTCACGACTTGTCCTGAAAATTCTCAATGGCCCTTGTCATCATAATGCTCTAAGCCTAGTCATCACAGTGCTCCATTATATTTGTTATCACAATCCTCCATTACATTTGGCATCACAAGGCTCCCTGCTATTGTCATCGCATTGGACCATGACATATGTCATCAGAATGCTCCCTGACACCTGTCTTCACAATACTCCATGACCTTCTCATCACAATGATCCATGCCCTTGTCATCACAATGCACCATGTCCACTGTCGTCACAATAATCTATGAAAGTTGTCAGACGAATGCTCCATGCCCCTGTCATCGCAATCCGCCATGCCCTTGTCATCACAATGCTCCATGAATCCAGTCTTCACAATGCTCCGTGACTCCAGTCATCACAATGATTCATAACGTTTGTCATCACAATGCTCCATGCCCGCGTCATCACAAGGCTCTGTGTCCTTTGTAACCACAATGCTCCATGAACATTTCATCACAGTGCTCCGTGACCCTTGTCATCACAATGCTCCATGCCTTTGTCAGAAAAATGCTCGATGACGCTTTTCATCACAATGTGCCACGCACTTTTCATCACAACGGTCCACAAGTTTCTCATTGCAATGCTCCATAAAACTTGTAATCACAATTCTCCATGCCCTTCTCATCACAATGTTCCATTACCCCTGTCATAACAGTGCTCCATGACCCCATCCATCACGATGTTCCATGGCCTTGTCATCACAAGGCTCCAAGACACTTGTCATCACAATGCTCCAAGAACACTGTAATCACAATGCTCCATGCCCTTGTCATCACAAAGCACCATGACCCATGTCATCAGAATGTTCCATGGCCTTCTCATTAAATGCTCCATGCCCTTGTCATCACAGTGCTCCAAGACCCCTGTAATCACAATGCTCCATGCCCCTTTTCATCTCCATGCTCCATGAACCCTGTCATCACAATGTATCATGCCCATCACCATAATGCTTCTGGCTATTGTCAGCACAATGAATTCAAAATTCTCCTTGACCTCTGTCATCACAATGCTCCATGACCCCTGTCATCACAATACTCCATGAACATTTTCAGCCCACTACTCCATGACCCTTGTCATCACAATGATCCATGCACTTGTCATCCCAGTGCTCCATGACACCTGTATTCACAATGCTCCATGACGCTTGTCATCACAGTGCTCCATGACACCTCTCATCACAATGCTCCATGCCTTTGTCAGCAAAATGCTACATGACCTTGTCATTAAAATGCTCTATGTGCTTGTCATCAAAATACTCCATTTCCATTGTCATCACAATCCTCCATGATCCTTGGGATCACATTGCTTCATGCCCTTTTCATCACAATGCTCAATGCTCCTTGAAATTAAAATGATCCATGACCTCTGTCTTCACAATGCTCCAAACACTTGTGATCCCAATGTTCCATAACACTTGTTATCACAATGCTCCATGATGACTGTCATCACAAAATTCCATGCCCTTTTCATCACAATGCTCCATGATATTTTTCAACACAATGCTCAGTACACTTGTCATCAGAATGCTCCTTGAACCCTGTCACGAATAGGCTCCATGCCATTTTCATCACAGTGCCCCCTGCCGTTTTCATCACAATGCTCCGTGACCATTGTCATCACAATGCTCCATGCCTTTGTCTGAAAAATGTTCCATGACCCTTGTCATCACAATGTGCCATTCGTTTTTCATCACAACGGTCCAGAAACTTGTCATTGCAATGCTCTATAAACCATGTAATCACAATGCTCCATACACTTCTCATCAAAATGCTCTCTCACCAGAGATATCACAGTGTTTCATCACTAGTCGTCACAATACTCCCTCACCCCTGTAATCACAATGTCCCATGACCCCTGTCATCACAATGCTACATCCCCTTATCATCACAATGTTCCATGACCCCTGACATCACAATGTTCTATAACCCCTGTCATCAAAATGTTCCAATACACTTTTCATCAAATTGCTGCATGACCCTGGCATCAAAATACTCCCTGCCCTTCTCATCACAATGCACCATGCACTTGTCATCAAATTGCTCCATGACCTTTGTCATCACAAAGCTCCATGACCCCTGGCATCACAATGCTCCATGTCATTGTCATCACAATTCTCCATGAACCCTCTCATCACATTGCTCCATGCCCTTGTCATCACAAAGCTCCATGACACTTGTAATCACAATGCTCGATGCCCTTCTCATCACAATGCCCCATGCCCTTGTCATTACAATCCTCCATGACCCATGTATCACAGTGTTCCGTGCCCTTATCATCACAATGCTCTATGCCCACTCTCATCACAATAATCCATGAAACATTTCAGACCAATGCTCCATGCCCTTCTCATCACAGTGCTCCTTTACCTCTGTCATAACTATGCTCCATGACACCTGCCATCACAATGTTCCACAGCCTTGTCATCACAAGGCTCCATGACACTTGTCATCACAATGCTCCACGACCCATCTAATCAAAATGCTCCATGCCCTTGTCATCAAAAAGCTACATGACGCATGTCATCAGAATGTTCCATGGCCCTGTCATCAAAATGCTCCATGCCCTATTCATCACAATGCTCCAAGGCCCTTGTAATCAAAATGCTCCATGCGTCTTTTCATCTCAATGCTCCATGAACACTGTCATCACAATAGGCCATGCCCATCATCATAATGCTTCAGGCTATTGTCATCACAATGAAATCAAAATTCTCCATGACCTCTGTCATCACAATGCTCCAAACCCTGGTGATCACAATGTTCCATAACACTTATCATCACAACACACCTTGACGCTCATCATCACAATTATCCATGGTCTTCTCATCACAAAGCCCCTTGCCATTATCATCACAATGCTCCATGCCATTGTCGTCACAATACTCCACAAGATTGTCATCAGAATGCTCCATGACACTTGTCATCACAATGCTCCATGGCCACTGTCATCACAATGCTCCATACCCCTTGTCATTACTGTGCTCCATGACGCTCGCCATCACAATTATCCATGGTCTTCTCATCACAATGCTCCACGCCCTTGTCATCAAAATGATCCATGACCCTTGTCATCACAATGCTCCATGGCCACTCTCATCACAATGCTCCATTCCCCTTGTCTTTACAGTGCTCCATGACGCTCATCATCACAATTATCCATGGTCTTCTCATCACAAAGCTCCACGGTCTTGCCATCACAATGCTCCTTGCCCTGGTCATCACAATGCTCCATGTCCCCTGTCATCACAATTCTCCTCGTTCTTGGCATCACTATGCTCCATGACACTTCTCATCACCATGTTACATGATTTGTCATCACAATTCTCTATGCACTTGTCATCGCAATGCTCCATGACCCCTGTCATAGGAAGCTCCATGTGCTTGTCATCACAATGCTTCATGAACTTGTCATCAAAATTCTCAATGGCCCTTGTCATCACAATGCTCCATGCCCTTGTCATCACAATGCTCCATGTCCCTTGTCATCACAATGCTCCAAGCCCTTGTCATCAAAATGCTCCATTTCATATGTCATCACAATCCTCCATGACACTTGGCATCACAATGTTCCATTCCATTGTCATCGCAATGGACCATGACATATGTCATCACAATGCTCCCTGAGACCTGTCTTCAAAATACTCCATGACCTTCTCATCACAATGCTCCATGCCTTTGTCATCACATTGCACCATGCCGACTGTCATCACAATAATCCATGAAACATGTCAGGCCAATGATCCATGCACCTGTCATCACAATGCTCATTGCCTTTTCATCACAAAGCTCTATGACCCCTGTCATCACAATGCTCCGTGACTCCAGTCATCACAATGCTTCATGACCTTTGTCATCACAATGGTCCATGCCCTCGTCATCACAAGGCTCTGTGACCTTTGTCACGAAAATGCTCCATGAAATTTTCATCACAATGCTCGGTGACACTTGTCATCACATTGCTCCATGCCTTTGTCGGCACAGTGCTCCATGACCCATGTCATCACAATGTGCCATGTGCTTGTCATCACAATGCTCCACAATCTTTTCATCACAATGCTCCATAAAACTTGTCATCACAATGCTCCATGCACTTCTTATCAAAATGCTCTCTCACGAATGATATCAAAATGTTCCCTCACTAGTCATCACAATACACCCACTCCCCTGTCATCACAATGGTCCACAACACCGTCATGAAAATGTTCCATGACTCCTGACATCACAATGTTCCATAACCCCTCTCATCAAAATGTTCCATGACACTTTTCATCAAATTGCTCCATGACCCTGTCTTCACAATGCTCCCTGTCCTTCACAAGAGAATTCACCACACACTTGTCATCAAAAGGCTCCATGACCTTTGTCATCACAAAACTCCATGACCCTTGGCATCACAATACTCCATGCCATTGTCATCACAATGCTCCAAAAACTTCTCATCACACTGTTCAAAGCCCTTGTCATCACAGTATCCATGATGCTTTTCATCACAATGCTCAATGCCATTCTTCTCACAATGCTCCATGCGCTTGTCATTACAATCCTCCATGAACCATGTATCACAGTGTTCTGTTATCTTGTTATCACAATGCTCCTTGCCCCCTCTCATCACAATAATCCATGAAACATTTCAGACCAATGTTCCATGCCCTTTTCATCACAATGATCCAAGACTCCTGTAATCATAATGCTCCATGCCCCTTTTCATCTCAATGCTCCATGAATGCTGTCATCACAATGCACCAAATGCGCATCATCAAAAAGCTTCATGCTATTGTCATCACAATGAAATCAAAATGCTCTATGACCTCTGTCATCACAATGCTCCATATCCTTGTGATCACAATATTCCATAACACTTATCATCACAACTCCCCATAACGCTCATCATCACAAGTATCCATGGTCTTCTAATCACAATGCTCCATGACTTTTGTCATCACAATGTTCAATACCCTTGTCATCACAGTGGTCCCTGACACTGGTCATCAGTATGCTCCTTGAACCCTGTCATGACAAGGCTCCATGCCTTTTTCATCACAATGTTACATGCCCTTTCCCTCACAGGGCTCCAAGACCCCTGTAATCACAATGCTCCATGCCCTTGTCATCACAAAGCTCCATGATGCATGTCATCAGAACGCTACATGACATTCTCATCCCAATGTTCAATGCACTTGTCATCACAATGCTCCAAGACCCCTGTAATCACAATGCTCCATGCCCTTGTCATCACAAAGCTCCATGATGCATGTCATCAGAATGCTCCATGACATTCTCATCCCTATGTTCCATGCCCTTGTCATCACAATGCTCCAAGACCCCTGTAATCACAATGCTCCATGACCGTTTTCATCAGAATGCTCCATGAGACTTGTCACCACATGGCTCCATGGTCTTCTCATCACAATGTTCCAGTACCTAGTCATCACAATGCTCCTTGACCACTGTCATCACAATACTCCATGAACATTTTCAGCCCAATGCTCCATGACGTTCTCATCAAAATGCTCCATGACCTCTGTCCTCACAATGCTCCATGACCACTGTCATCACAACGCTCCATGAACCCTGACAACACAATGATCCGGGAATCTTGTCATCAAAATACTCCATGCCCTTGTCATCCCAATGCTCCATGAACCCTGTAATCACAATGCTCCATGACGCCTGTCATCACAGTGCTCCATGAACCTTGTCATTACAATGCCTTTGACAGCAAAATGATACATAATCTGTGATCACAATGCTCCATGCGCTTTTCATCACAATCCTCCATGACACTTGGGATCATATTGCTTTATGCCCTTGTCATCTCTATCTTGCCTTTCTGGTTTTTACAGATTTTTGGATGTCCTTTTGGACCGGTGGGAAGTGAAAATTCTTTGTAGTGTGGATTTGAATTGCACGCTTGCTTGATTGGCCAAATAGGGCCTATGCCTTTTCTCTTGAATATATTCAGGAGAAAAGTCATACGCTGTTTTTGGCCAAGTGCATCATTCTCGAAGTTGTGATGCCTTTCCTGTGCTTTAAAGGCGATTCCAATTTACCTCTTGAAATATGTTTTGTGCAATTCTGCCTCATTTTCAAGTCCGCTTTGTTGCCTTCCCTCAACAGATTTTTGGAAGAGAGTAGTCCTTTATAACTCTGCAGGTTTTTGATTTGCTTTGCCCCTGAGCTCCAATTTTCAAATCCCATTATTGGGAGCTGACCGCAAATCCACAATTTTGCTTCAGGACCTATACTGGTTCCAGGGGTGGCTATACTGGTTCCCTGTGGGTGGCTGAGGCTTTGGTTCATTCTTCTTCCTGACGGGAATTTAGAATGACATGTGTCCGTCCAAATGCCTACATCTACTCTCTGATTGGTTCTCCCTCTTCCCTTTCATCCTCTGCACAATTAGCAAACTGTGCGAACCAGGAGGTTATAGGGGATGACTCTCCTAAGTTGGGAGATTGATAGTAAAGTTGTTGGAATGCCAAACTGTAGCACAAGGAGAGGAAAAATTAGGAGACTTCAGAAACCTTTCGCCATCACAGGGTGTCCATTCTCTAGGTTTCCCATACATGTTATAACTGTAGTGATATTCCCTTCTACCTGGAAATTTGGGACCCATGGAATGGTGGCATGCATTACTACTTTAAAGGGTCTGCATTTTCTATCCCAAACTCACCAGTCCTCTCAGTCCCAAGTGTCCAGCCTTATGTCTCATCCAGCTGTCTTTGCAGATAGGGTCATTCTAGGTTTCATCAGAACCCCTGAAGGAATTGTGTAAGAATTTCGCTGTTTTTTTGTTTTGTTTTTGAAATTCATTTTTATAATGGGGTTGAGCTGATTTTCCCTGACGTGTTTATGCCAGTCTAGACACACTATATTCCCTTACAGTGGCATATCAATACATAGGTTTTAAGATTCTTACTAATCAGATATATTCCTCTGTGGGGAATAGGGGTTTTGAGTCCCGTTCACTGAGGAAGGTGTAGGTCTTGTCTATTCTGTATTTGGTTTATGGAATGGTACCTGTGCTAATATCAAACTCTGGCTTTATGCATCACCCCACCTCTCCTTTCCCCTTAAGGAGGCATAAGAGTGTTTTCTAAATGTGAGACGCTGCTCTCTTTCCTAATTCAGTTCATGTGTTGTGATGTTGACATTCCCTTTCTAAGTGATATCTTATGATAACATTCTTTTTCTGTGTGACTAATTTCCCTTAGAATCATCATACCTAAATCCTCTCATTATGCTGCTACTGGCCTTATGACATTGATTTCACGTCTGAGTGATATTCCATTGTACAAAATTACCACAAGTTCTTTATGCATTTCTCTTTTTCCTGGGATACTTTAGGTGTACCGAAGTTGAGGTTCTTGTATGCAGAGCAGCCCTAAACTTTGGGGTGCCTGTGTCTTGTTGATATTTAGTCTTCCCAAGTTATATGTCCATGAGTTGAAGTCCCCTTTGCTCGGGGGCTTTGTATTTTAGATGTTTTAGGAAACAGCATACACTTCTTCAGAATAGCTCTTGGATATTTATACCCCACCCATCAGCGTGACTAGTCTCCCTGTTTTCCATGACCTCTCCTGCATTTTTGATTTGTACACATTTTTTGGATGGCCTTTCTGAGCAGTGGAAATTGAGACTTCTTTATTGTGCGGATTTGCATTTCCCTCTTGCTTGGTTGGCCAAAAACTCTGTATGTGTTTTTTTCCTGAAGATATTCACGAAAAAAACGCATACACCCTTTTGCCCAACTGCATCATTTTAGAAATTCTGCTGCTTTTCTTATGCTTTAAATGTGAGTACAATCTACCTTTTGAAATCTGTTTCCTGCAATTCTGCCTATCATTCAGAACCTCTTCGTTGCCTTACCTGAATATATTTTTGGACGTTGGTTATCATTTATATCTTTGCAGGTCTTTGAATTGTCTGCTCCTGAGCTCCATTTTGCAACTCGTCTTTTTTGTGAGCTGGCCGCCAAACCATTGGATTGATTCCGGCCCTATTCTGGTTCTGGGGAGGCAGGCTGAGCCTTTGGTTAATTCTTCTTCCTAAAGTGATATTAGAGTGACATGTGCCTGTCAAAACTCCTACAGCTAATCTCTCACTGGTTCCTCCTCTTCCCATTTATCCTCTTCAAAAATTGCAAACTGTGTGAAACAGGAGGTTAAAGGTGCTGATTCTCCAAGTGGGGATATTGTTAGTAATGTGGCTGGAATGGCGAACCCCAGCACCAGGAGATCAAAAATGAGGTGCATTTTAGACAACTCTCCTGAGCACACAGTGTACATTCATCTCAGTTTCCCAGGCATGTTTTCCCTGTCAGAAGATTCCCTTGAAAGTGCAGATTTGGGACCCATGGAATGGGTATCAGGCAGTATTACTTTAAAAGGTATGCATTTCCTCACCCAGGCTCTCTAACATCTCCTAGCGTGCATAGCTTCCAGCCTTATATATCATCCTGCTGTGGGTCTACATGTGTTCAATCCATGTTTCATCGTAGCCCTTCAACAAAAGTTGTAAGAATTTTGTCTGTCTCACTGTTTTTATAAATATTTTTAAATTTATTTTTATATTGGTTACAGCTGATTTTCAAAGCTCTGTTTTTTGCTGATGTACATCCACTTGATTTATGTACTGTGAGACAACAATAAATTCTTTCTCAGATGCTTACGAGTCATATGCATTATTTTCCATTGACTTTAGTGGACTGAGTGCAGTTCTTTGAGGTACCGTGTAGGCCTTGCCAGTTATTCAATTCGGTACTTGGAATGGTATCTTTGCTAATTTCAACCTCCTGGATAATACCTCACCATTCCCCACCTTTCCCATTTAGCAGCCTTATGTCTATTTTCTACATATTTGACTATGTTTCTGTTTTGTAGTTTATTTCATGTGTAGCCATTTTTGATTCCACCTTTAAGTGGCATCTTATGATATGTGTCTTTTCCTTTCTGACATGTGTCACTTAGAATGATCGTATGTAACTCCTCCAGAGTTGTTACAACTGGCCTTATTTCATTGATTTCTGGATGAGTAATATTCCACTCTACATAAGTACCCCATCTCTTTTATCCATTTTATCCTTCCAGGGACATTTAGGTTATATCCAAGTGGAGGCCCTTTTTAACAGAGAGGTGGTAAAGGTTGGGGTGCCTGTTTTCTGTCATTTTTTGTTTTTCCCAAGGTATACGCCCATGAGTGCAAGTGCCCTATGCTCTGTAGCTCAGTTTTCAGATGTTTTAGCAAACACAATACACTTCTCCAGAGTGGCCGTTGGCACATTACATTTCCACTATCAGCCTCACAGGGCTCCCTTTTCTCCTCACCCAGTCCTGCATTTCTGGTGTTTACACTTTATGTGGATGGCCCTTCTGACTGATGTGAAGTGATACATTTTGTAGTATTGATTTCCTTTGCCACCTGTTTGGTTGGATAAAAAGTGTGTATGGCCTTTACTTGAATATATTCAGAAAAAAATGCATACGCCCTTTTGGGCCAAGTCCATCATTGGCGATGTTCAGCCCCTTTTCTTGTGCTTTAATGGGGAGACCTTTCTACCTCTTCAAATCTGCTTCCTGCCACTCTCCCTTGCTTACAAGTCCCTTTCTGTGACTTACCTTAAGACATTTTTCAACAATAGATATTTTCAACTCTGTAGTTTCATGAATTTTAGTGCCCCTGAGTTCCATTTTTCAACTTGTGTTTTTGGAAACTGGACACAAAACAGCGGAATTTCCTCTAGCCCTATTCTCTTTCCGTGGGCAATTCTAGCCTTTGATGAATTTGTCTTCCAGATTGGAAATTAGAGTGGCATGTGCCTGTCCGAAGACCTAAGACTTGTCTCTAATTTTTTCTCATCCTTCTGCTTCATCGTCTGGGCAAATTCCAAACTGTGTGCAACAGGATGTTGACGGTGCTGATATCCCCATGTGAGGAGATTGTTAGGAAAGATGCTGGAGGGGTGAACCCGTGCACCAGGCGATGAGGAGATGAGGTGCCTTTTCCAAACTCTTTCCGATCAAACGGTGTACCATCCTCTAGGTGTGACAGGCATGTTTTAGCCGTAGGAAGGGTCCCGTGCATGGAAGGAGAACACCAGGGATTTTTCCAAATCAGTGCCTCCCCGAACCCCAAACTGGGGAGTTTTTAAGCTACGCCTACACGTATGTCCATTAAGGGCCTTGGGAAATAGGCAGAGCCCAAACTTTAGATGATTGAAATCTTCAGGTTCAGAAGCGCTCACCATCGGCATTGCTTAGGTTACATTTTATCTGTCATTGATAGATGATGTCAATAAAAAATATCGATTCTTTTTCAGATTATTTCCCCTTATAGGTTATTGCAAAATATTCAGTGTAGTTCCCTGTGCTATACAGTAATTCCTTGTTGATGATCTATTTTATACATAGCAGTGTGTATGTGTTAATCCCAAACTGTTAATTTATCCCTTTTCCTACCTTTCCCCTTTGGTAATAATAAATTATAAGATTTTATACTTCTCAGAAAAGGGGGAGCTGAAAGAGTGGTATCCTTTTCAATGGAAAAGCATTCAAAACAAGATTGAAGCTTCAGCCAAGAGTATTCGATGTACAACCATAGAAATAAATCACTTCATTTCTCTAATGTTGACCTGACAAATAAGACACACGTCTTCACTGAACTTGCTTATAGTAAAGTGATGGAAATATCAAATGTAAGTCTTAGAAAAATCTTATTTTACCCAAGCATTATACACTGCCCTATGTTAACTACAGTTTGTCTCACACATTTGTTCATTGAAGTTACAAGGTTCTCAATTTCTGTTACTGATCCTCCAGAGTGGACCCCAACAGGAGTCCCCGTGCCCAGTGTCATTGGAGCCAAGAAATCAAGACTGAGTTTGGTTCAGAAGCAAAGGAAACATTATTTTGAAAACCGAATGGAGAGGTGAGAGCGTGCACTCCCCCACGGGCTGTGGGCTGGGCTGCTGTGTAGGGATCCCTGCAGCATCAGTGGGAGTTAGGGGATGGAGCTCTCGAGGGCTGGGTTGGCTGCAGCTCAGGCTCTATGCCGTGGAGTCTGCATGGGACTCCGCTAGCTGAGGTGTCGACCCAGCCATTCTGCACTAGGAAATCGCGTCTGAAGTGCCGGGTGTGGGACCTCTGCATGCGGAACCCTAGGAGCACGTGAAATTAGACAAAGCACAAAGGAAAAACAGCTTAGACTTTATTTTATTGCTCAGATTCTCTTTTTATCTCCCAGGAATTTTTAATGAACGTTGCCAGAGACGAAACCCTCCTCTGCTTTTTGTTCCGTTCCTCATTCTTGGGGTGTTGAGGGTGCAGACCCCTCTTTTGTAACTGCTTCATGCAGTGGTGGGAGCCCTGATACCTGGGGGGAGGAGCAAAACGTCTCCCCACCAGACTCCAGGTGAGGTTGATTGTCCCAAGGCCTCCTACCTCACTTCTCGTACACCTGAGCACCAGCATTGGAAGTGTTATAGATTCTAATGACCTTTAAGTGTCCAGGAAAGAGATGCACAGTGATGCTGTGGTGGCAGGTTTCACCCCACCCCACATTTGTTTGGTGACCTTAGGCTGACGGTTTTTGCCAGACTAGATGCTCTGACCAGTAGTCTGTGCTTTCTTTAATTAGGTCCCTGAATTAATGTACAAACAGCACCATGTGTCAGAGCCCTGCCCGTGCAACTCCCAGACAGTCCAGGGTCAGTGGTGATCCAGGACCATGACGTCCACTGAGTCAACGGCATTTAGAAGTAGCCAGCAGTCCAGCCGGTCATATTGGCCACCATCACCGTGGTATCTGTGGGGTTTTCTATGGGGAAAGCGTGATATACGTTTCCCCCGCCAAGCTTATTAGCTCCCCTCTGGGTGCAGTAAGTCCTGCAAGCAGTAGTCTGCTCTTTCGGGGCACAGTCTTGTTGTTTTCTGAGAGAAACTCCAGGTCAAGTGATGGTCACACGAGTCATCTTGGGGGCCCGTTGCCCTCATGTGGCTCTCTGGAGGTTGGAGTTGGAGGGCCTCCTCACTCGAGGTCAGTGTGTCCACAGAGCGACCCCTGCAACTTAAGGGCATGATGGGTTGTTAGGATCACCACGTGGGGTCCATTTCCCTTAGGAGGGAGCTGGCCTTGCGGGCTGCTGATTTCTAGCTTTTTAGATACCCCAGTATCCTGGCCTGATGAGTCGGTGGGCAAAGCCCTTGGGGACCATAGTTTATCATACCTGAAGTGCATTCTTGTGTTGCTCCATTTCAAGTGGTCCCAGTTTTTGCACTAAGGCTCCAAGGGTGATTAACCTTTGACCGGGTATGTAATGGTCAAATGGTTTAGCTAAATTAGCGAGTTCCTGGGCAAGGATCTGAATTGACTGCTCTTTCCATTCTTGAAAGGCTGCTTCTGGATTCTATTCAAAAGGATCATTATCTTTTCGTGTCAGTGTTTCATGTAGAGGCCCAGCTATTAGACTGTAGTTAGGGATCCAGATGCAGAAAACCTTGGCCTCCCCAGGAACCCCTAAGCTGTCTTCTAGTTTTAGAAGAGGTAAGGCTGCAAATGGCTTCTTCCCTATCCTGGGATGTGTTTCTCCGAATATCTGTGAGAATGAAGCCCTGGCATGTCACCTGAGCCTGGGATATTTGAGCCTTTTTCTTGGACACCTTCTATCCTTTCTTGGCTAGGTAGTTCAGAGGCGTCTTTAGTAGGCCTGGCGATCAGAATGTCATCTGCATATTGAAGGAGGGTTCCCTTTTACAGAGGTAGAACTTTTAGGTCTTTAGAGGATATTTCCCCAATGATGGTGTGGGGATTTTTGAACCATTGGTGCAGGACGGCCCAGCATTATTGCTTGTGTTGCATGTTGTGTCCTGCCACTCACAAGCCAAAAATTCTTGTGACTCTGAGATGAATGGAATACAGAAGAAGGCATCATTGAAGTGTAATACAGAATGCCGTGGCCTGGTGGATGGTAGATTGAGCCAGCAGGTTGTAGGAAATAGGAGCTAGTGGATGTATATCCTCGGTGGCTTCACTGACTGTCCTGATATCCTTTACCAGGTCTCCAGCAGCCCATGGGGCTCTCGTGGTCAGGCCAATCCCAGGATATGGAGCTCACCTGGGCTGCATCCCGCACCCCACAGCCCACGGGGCTCTCGTGTGCAAGTCCCTCCCATGGTATGGAGCTCTCATGTGCAGCTACATAGCAGCCCATGGGGCTCTCATAGTCAGGCCCTTCCCAGGATACGGAACTCCCCTGGGCAGGTACCCCAGCAGGGCTGGACACACAGGAACTGTGCACATATCCCACCTTGCAGAGAAACCCCAGCTCACCTGTCACTCACAGCTGACACAGAACACCTCAGAGCAGGACTTGAACTAACAAACAGCAGCTCTGACAGGTCTGTGACCCTGGCTATCACTCTGTGCAGCCTCTCTCTGCCTGGTCTTCCAGACACTTCCACTGCAGCCAGGGCACCAGGCCTCTGTCTCCACCCACCATCACTCCTCTCCCTGACTCCTGGGTTCCTCTCATTAGGATAGGGTCTTCTTGAATTTGTTTTCCACTCATGGACCAGATAAAATGATAAGAAAACAAGCCGCAGCTGCAGCCCCTTGTCTAGCCTGACTCTCAAGAGCCCACACCTGTTCCTTGGGACAGACCCGTTTAGCAAGGTTCATTTTCTGCAACTGTGAGCCCCTGGGGGGTGAGGATTGGCTGATTTGGGCAGCCTGACACTGCCTGCCAGCCCCCCCCACATGTGTGCCTGGGTTGAGGTCAATATAAACACCTCTCCAGTCAGCAAGAGCCCCTGTAGCTGTGCCTGACGCCATATTCTCTGCCCCGTCAGCAGTGTCGGGGCTGGGGTGGTGGGAGGGAGTGAGGGGCCGTGGCTTTGTGGGTGGCCCAGTGTGAGTGGGGCTCTGCTGGACTTTCTGCAGGAGTTGCCAGGCTGCCACCTGCTAAAGAAGAGGATGTGTCACCCATACCTGCCACTCTAATTTCTCCCCAGGCAGAGGTGAGGAAGTAAAAAAGCAGTGGGGGCCGTGGCAGGAGGGTTATCTCAGGCAGGGAAATGGAAAGATTCCAGAAGAGCATCTGGGCCCAGGACCATCCTGGCTGGCCTGCAGGCACCAAGTCGGCCTGCGTGCTCTCGCTAGTGTGGCTCCACAGCCCTTCCTCTAGGCTTGCAAGTGCTTGTACATATTCAGGAGTTTTACCTGGAAAGGGTGGGAAGAGTTCAGCTGCAGCAGGACTGGGGCTCAGCTCACATTTACTCACAGACGCCTTGACACAGTCCCCCAGCTTTGCAATGAGGATGCTCCTTTTGGGGGGGAGTGCTGCTGAGTGCATGGGAGACAATTTCCCACCTCTGACCAACTTAAGAATTTTTTACCACTGGAGCAAGTGCCCTGATGCGATTTTCCTCTGTATAACTGGTGAGGTCTGTTTTTTTTTTTCCTTTTTTTTTTCTTTTTGGTTCAAGTTAGATTTTATTTATTCCTCTTTTTTTTAATTTGGAGATATAAACATGGAAATAATGCATTAATATAAAGACGTCTATGTGAAGGGAAAAAGTTTTTTTCTGTTATATTTTATTAAATGTTATTTATTTATTTTTAGTTTTTTTTAAATTTATTTCTTTTATACAGCAGGTTCTTATTGGATATGTATTTTATACATATAAGTGTGCACATGTGAATCCCAGTCTCCCAATTCATCCCACCACCACCCTCACATGGCGTTCCCTCCTTGGTGTCCATATGTTTGTTCTCTATATCTGTGTCTCTATCTCTGCCCTGCACACCGGTTCATCTGTACCATTTTTCTAGGTTCCACATATATGCATTAATATACAATATTTGTTTTTCTCTTTCTGACTTACTTCACTCTGTATGACAGTCTCTAGATCCATCAAGGTCTCTACAAATGACCCAATTTCATTCCTATGTATGGCTGAGTAATATTCCGTTGTATATATGTACCACGTCTTTATCCATTCGTCTGTCTGTGGGCACTTAGGTTGCTTTCATTACCTGTCTATTGTAAATAGTGCTGCAGTGAACATTGTGGTGAATGTGTCTTTTTGATTTATGGTTTTCTCTGGGTATATGCCCAGTCGTGGGATTGCTGGATTATATGGTAATTCTATTTTTAGTTTTTTAAGGAACCTCCATACTGTTCTCCATAGAGACTGTATCGATTTACATTCCCAACAATAGTGGAATAATGTTCCTTTTCTCCACACCCTCTCCAGCATTTGTTGTTTGTAGATTTTCTGATGATGCCCATTCTAACAGGTGTGACGTGATACCTCATTGTAGTTTCGATTTCCATTTCTGTAATAATTAGTGATGTTGAGCAGATTTTCATGTGCGTACTGGCCATGTCTATGTCTTCTTGGAAGAAATGTCTATTTAGATCTTCCATTTTTGTATTGGGTTGTTTGTTTTATTAATATTGAGCTGCATGAGCTGTTTATATATATTGGAGATTAATCATTTGCCAATTAATTCGTTTGCAAATATTTTCTGCCATTCTGAGGGTTGTCTTTTCATCTTGTTTGTAGTTCCCTTTGCTTTGCAAAAGCTTTTAAGTTTCATTAGGTCCCATCTGTTTAGTTTTCTTTTCTATTTCATTACTATAGGAGGTGGATCAAAAAAGATCTTGCTGTGATTTACGTCAGAGTATCCTTCGTAAGTTTTCCTCTCAGAGTTTTATACTGTCTGGTCTTACATTAAGGTCTCTAATCCATTTTGAATATATTTTTATGTATGGTGTTGGGGAGTGTTCAAATTTCATTCTTTTACATGTAGCTCTCCATATTTCCCAGCACCAATGACTGAAGAGACGGTCTTATCTCCATTGTATAGTCTTGCCTCCTTTGTCATAGATGAGTTGACCATAGGTGTGTAGGTTTATCCTTGGACTTTCTTTTTTTTTTTTCCTTTTACACGTTTATTGGAGTATAATTGCTTTACAATGGAGTGTTCGTTTCTGCTGTATACAAAGTGAATCAGCTATACATATACAAATATCACCAGATCCCCTCCCTCTTGCATCTCCCTCCCACACTCCATATCCCACGCCTTTATGTGGTCACAAAGCACCGAGCTGATCTCCCTGTTCTATGTGGCTGCTTCCCAGTAGCTATCGGTGTTACATTTGGTAATGTATTTATGTCCATGCCACTCTCTCTCTTCGCCCCAGCTTACCCATCCCCCTTCCAGTGTCCTCAAGTCCTTTCTCTATGTCTGTGTCCTTAATCCTGTCCTGCCACTAGGTTCTTCAAAATCTTTTTTTTTTCTTCATTAGATTCCATATATCTGTGTTAACATACAGTATTAGTTTTTCCCTTGTTGACTTACTTCACTGTGTAGGACAGATTCTAAGTCCATCCACCTCAGTACAAATAACTCAGTTTTGCTTCTTTTTATGGCTGAGTAATATTCCATTGTATATATGTGCCAGATCTTCTTTATCCATTCATCTGTCGATGGACACTTAGGTTGCTTCCATGTCCTGGCTAATGCAAGTAGAGCTGCAATGAACATTTTTGTACATAACACTTTTTGAATTATGGTTTTTGCAAGGCAAATGCCCAGTACTTGGATTGTTGTGTCCTATGGTACTTCTATTGTGAGTTATTTAAAGGAACCTCCGTACTGTTCTCCCTAGTGCCCATATCAATTTACATTCCCACCGACAGTGCAAGTGTGTTCCCTTTTCTCCAATAAAGGCCTCTCCAGCATTTATTGTTTTGTAGATTTTTTTGGTGAGTGCCACTCTGATTGCTGTGAGGTGATACCTCACTGTAGTTTTGATTTGCATTTCTCTAATGATTAGTGATGTTCAGCATCCTTTCATGTGTTTCTTGGTAATCTGTATATCTTCTTTGGAGAAATGTCTATTAGGTCTTCTGCCCGTTTTTGGATTGGGTTGTTTGTTTTTGTGATATTGAGCTACATGCGGTTCTTGTAAAGTTTGGAGATTAATCCTTTGTCAATTGCTTCATTTGAAAATATTTTCTCCCATTCAGAGGGTTGTTTTTGCATCTTGTTTAGGTTTTCCTGTACTGTGTAAAAGCTTTTAAGTTTCATTAGGTCCCATTTTTTGATTTCTGTTTTTATTTCCATTTCTCTAGGAGGTGGGTCCAAAAGGATCTTGCTGTGATTTATGTCATAGAGTGTTCTGCCTATGGTTTCCTCTAAGTGTTTTATAGTGTCTGGTCTTATATTTAGATCTCTAATCAATTTAGAGTTTATTTTTGTGTATGGTGTTATGGAGTGTTCTAATTTCATTCCTTTATGTGTAGCGGTCCAGTTTTTCCAGCACCAATTACTGAAGAGACTGTCTTTTCTCCATTGTATATCCTTAGCTCCTTTGTCATAGATGAGATAGCCATAGGTATGTAGGTTTATCTCTGGGCTTTCTGTCCTGTTCCATTGATCTGTGTTTATGCCAATCTACATACACTTGATTCCATTATGGAGACATATAAATACATAGGTTTCAAGGTTATTACCAGTCAGATATATTCCTCTTCAGTGAATAGGGTGTTTTGTGTCCAGTTCATTGAGAAAGGAGTAGGTCTTGTCTATTACATATTTGGTATATGGAATGGGATCTGTGCTAATTTCAAACTCTGCTTTTACACATCACCCCATGTCACCTTTCCCCTTAAGGAGGCATAAGTGTGTTTTCTAAATGTGTAACTCTGTTCTCTTTTGAAATTCAGTTCATGTGTAGCCATGTTTACATTTCCTCTATAAGTGATATATTACAATAAGTTTCTTTTTCTTTGTGGCTCATTTCACTTAGCATCATCGTACCTAAAGCCACACATTATGCTGCTATTGGCCTTATGACATTGATTTTATGTCTGTGTGACATTCCATTGTATATAAGTACCACAACATCTATATCCATTTTTTTTTCCTTTCCTGGGATATATAAAGTGTACCGAAGTCGAGGTTCTTGTAAACAGAGCAGACCTAAACTTTGGGCTGTCTGTGTGTTGTGGATTTTTAGTTTTCCCAAAATACACGCCCATGAGTGGAAGTGTGCTATGCTCTGTAGCTCTGTTTTAGAAAACAACATACCGTTCTCCAGAGAGGCTTTTGGCAATTTACATCCTGTCCATCGGCGTAACCAGGCTCCCTTTTCTCCATGGCTTCTCCTGCATTTGTGGTTTTTACACTATTTGTGGATGGCCCTTTTGACCTGAGGTAAGGGACACTTCTCTGTAGTGTGGATTTGCAATGCCTGATGGCTTGCTTGGCCAAAAAGTGCATATGCATTTTTTCCTGAAGATATTCAAGAAAATACACATAATCCCTTTTCAGCCAAGGGCAACATTGTCGAAATTCTGTCGCTTTTCATGTACTTTAAAGACGACTCCAATCTACTTCTTGAAATCTGTTTCCTTCAATTCTGCCTTGCATTCAAATCCTCTTCACTGCCTTTCCTCAATATATTTCTGGATGATAGTTGTCCTTTATAACTCTGCAAGTTTGTGAATTGCTGTGCCCCTGATTTCCATTTTTCAACTCGCCTCTTTGTGAGCTGGCTGCAATACCGCAGGATGGCTTTAGGCCGTAGTCTGCTTCCAGGGCTTCAGGCTGAGCTTTTGGTTAATTATTCTTCCTGATGGGAAACTAGAGTGACATGTGCCCATCCAAACACCTACAGCTAATCTCTCATTTATTTCCCCTCTTCCTGTTCATCCTCTGCACAATGTGCAAACTGTGCATAACGGGAGGGTAAAGGCGCTGACACTCCAAGTGGGGAGATTTTTAGTAATGCAGCTGGAATGGCGAAGCCGAGCACGACAAAAGGAAAAATGAGGTACCTTTTAGAAAACTTTCCCAATTACACAGTGTACCATCCACTGGGTTTCCCATGCATGTTTTAACTGTAGGAAGATTCCCTTAAACCTGGAGAGTTGGGACCACTAGAATGGGTAGCACACAGTATTGCTCTAAGTGGTGTTCTTTTGTTCACACAACCTCAGCAATCTTGTCAGCCCCAAGTGTCCAGTCTTATGTCTCATCCAGCTGTGGGTGTAAAGGTGGTCAATCTAGCTTGCATCACAGGCCCTGAACGTAGTTTTTAAGACTTTCTATCTGTTTTTGCATTTTGCTTTTGAAATTTATTTTTATAAGTGCGTTTAACTGAATTTCAGTGCTGTGTTCATGCCGTTATACACACACATGATTCCTTTAGGGAGACAGAGAATACATATGATTTAAAATACTTAGAGTCAGGCATATTCCTCTGCAATGAATAGGGGGTGTTGAGTCCAGTTCATTGTGCCGGGAGTAGGTGTTGTCTATTACATACATGGTTTATATAACGGTATCTGTGCTAATTTAATACTCTTGTTTTATGCATAGCCCCACCTCGGCTTTCCCATTAAGCAGGCAGAAGATGTTTTCTAAATGTGTGAATCTGTTGTGTTTGTCATTCAGTTCATGTGTAGTCATGTGTACATTCCCGCTATGAGTGATATCTTATGATAAGATTAGTTACTCTGTAATCTTTCCTAACTCAGTTCATGTGTAGCCAAGTTTACAGTAACTTCATAAGTGATATCTTATGATAAGTTTCTTTTTCTGTGTGACTTATTTCACTTAGAATCATCGTACCTGAATCCACTCTTTTTGCTGCTACTGGCCTTATGACATTGATTTCATGGTTGAGCGATATTCCATCGTATGTAAGTACCACTATATCTTGAACCATTTTTGTCTTTCCTGGGATTCTTAAGGTGTACACAATTTGAGGTTCTTGTAAGCAGTGCAGCGCTAAATTTTAGGGTGGCTCTGTCTTATTGATTTTCAGTTTTCCCAAGGTATATTCCCTAGACAGGAAGTGCCCTTGGCTGTGTAGCTCTGTTGTTTTCTTGTTTTCGGGAACAAAATGCATTCCTCCAGAGAGGCAGTTGGCAACTTACATCGCGCCCATCAGCATTGCAAGGCTGCCTGATCTACAGGGCCTGTCTTGCCTTTCTGTTTTTTACACATTTTGCAGATATCCCTTTTGACCAGTGGGAAGGGATACTTCTTTGTAGTGAAGATTTGTATTGCTGCTTGCTTGCTTGGCCAAAAAGGGCGTATGCGTTTTCTCCTGTATATATTCAGGAGAAAACGCATACGCCCTTTTTGGCCAAGTGCATCATTGTCGAAGTTGTGCCCCTCTTCCTGTGCTTTACAGGTGATTCCAACGTACCTCTTGAAATCTGTTTCCTGCTATTCTGCCTCGTTTTGGAGGACGCCTCATTGCCTTCCCTTAACGAATTTTTTGGACGATAATTGTCCTTTATTTCTCTGCCAGTTTTTTGAATTTTTGTGCCCCTGAGCTCCATTTTTCAACTCGTTTTTGTGAGCTGACCGCAAATCCAAAATTATGGTTCAAAATCTATACTGGTTCCCGGTGGGTGGCTGAGACATTGGTTAATTCTATTTCCTGCCGGGCAATTAAAATGTCATGTACCCATCCAAATGCCTAACAGCTACTCTCTCTTTGGTTCTCCCTCTTCCCTTTCATCCTCTGCCAAATTGGCAACCTGTGCGAACCAGGAGGTTTTACGGGCTATCACTCCAAGTTGGGAGATTGATAGTAAAGCAGTTAGAAGGTCAAAATGGAGCACAAGGAGAGGGACTATAAGTGGAGTTTTAGAAACCTTTCGTATTCACAGTGTGTCCATTCTCTAGGTTTCCCGTAAATGTTATGGCTGTAGTAATATTCCCTTACACATGGAGAGTTGGGACCCATGGAATGGGTGCCACACATTATTGCTTTAAAGGGTCTGCATTTGCTCACCCAGTCTCACCAAAACTGTCAGTCTCATGTGTCCAGATTTATGCCACATCCAGCTCTCATTGCAGGTAGGGTCATTCCAGGTTTCATCATAGCCCCTGAAGGAATTGTCACGAATTTCCCTGTTTTATTGTTTTGTATTTGAAATTCCTTTTTATACTCGGTTTGAGCTGATTCTCACTGCCATGTGTATGCCAGCCTAGACACACTTGATTCCCTTACGGTGACATATCAATACATAGGTTTTAAAATTATTACTGGTCAGATATATTCCTCTGCGCAGAATATTGGGTTTTGAGTCCCTTTCACTGATGAAGGTGTAGGTCTTGTCTATACCGTATTTCGATTTTGGAATGGTACTTGTACTAATATCAAACTCTGGTTTTATGCATCACCCCACCTCTCCTTCCCCCTTAAGCAGGCATAAGAGAGTTTTCTAAATGTGAGACTCTGTTCTCTTCCCTAACTCAGTTCATGTGTAGCCATGTTTACAGGATCTTCATAAGTGATATCTTATGATAAGTTTCTTTTTCTGTGTGACTTATTTCACTTAGAATCATCGTACCTGAATCCACTCATTTTGCTGCTACTGGTCTTATGACATTGATTTCATGTCTGAGGGATAATCCATCGTATGTAAGTACCACGATTTTTTGAACCATTTTTATATTTCCTGGGATATTTAAGGTGTACCCAAGTTGACGTTCCTGTAAGCAGTGCAGGCCTAAATATTTGGGTGGCTCTGTCTTATTGATTTTCAGTTTTCCCAGGGTATATTCCCTAGACTTGAAGTGCCCTTGGCTCTGTAGCTCTGTTGTTTACTTCTTTTAGGGAACACAGTGCACTCCTCCAGAGAGGCAGTTGGCAATATACATCCTGCCCATCAGCATAACAAGGCTCCCTGTTCTCCAGGGCCTGTCTTGAATTTCAGGTTTTTACCCATTTTTTCGATGTTCCTGTGGACCGGAGGGAAATGATACTTCTTTGTAGTGCAGACTTGCATGAACGCTTGCTTGCTTGGCCAAAAAAACTGTATGCGATTTCTCCTGAATATACTCAGGAGAAAATGCATAAGCCCTTTTTGGCCAAGTGCATCATTGTCGAAGTTGTGCCCCTCTTCCTGTGCTTTAAAGGTGATTCCAACGTAACTCTTGAAATCCGTTTCTGGCAATTCTGCCTGGCTTTCAAGTCCGCCTCGTTGCCTTCCCTCAACAGGTTTTTGGACGATAGTTGTCCTTTATTACTCTGCCAGTTTGTGAATTGCTGTGCCCCCGAGCTCCGTTTTTTAACTGTTTTTTTTCTGAGCTGTACGCAAGTCCAATATTTTGGTTCAGGACATATACTGGTTCCCGGTGGGTGGCGGAGACTTTGGTCAATTCTTCTTCCTCCCGGGAAATAAGAGTGACATATGCCCGTCCAAATGCCTAACAGCTACTCTCTCATTGGTTCTCCCTCTTCCCATTCATCCTCTGCGAAATTGGCAACCTGTGCGAAACAGGAGGTTAAAGGTGCGGTCTCTCCAGGTTGGGAGATTGAGAGTAAAGCAGTTGGAAAGTAAAACCAGAGCACCAGGAGAGGGACTATACGTTGAGTTTTAGAGACTATTTGTATTCACAGTGTGTCCATTATCTAGGTTTCCCATACATGTTATAGCTGTAGTAATATTCCCTTCAACCTGGAGAGTTGGGACCCATGGAATGGGTGCCATGCATTATTGCTTTAAAGGGTCTGCATTTGCTCACCCAATCTCACCAATCCTCTCAGGCCTATGTGTCCAGCCTTATGCCACATGCAGCTGTCATTGTAGATAGGGTCATTCCAGGTTTCATCAGAGACCCTGAAGGAATTGTAAAAAATTTCCCTGTTTTTTGTTTTTGAAATTCCTTTTTATAGTGGGTTTGAGCTGATTCTCGCTGCCATGTTTATGCCAGTGTAGACGCACTTGATTCCCTGAAAGAGACATATCAATACATAGGTTTTAAGATTCTTACTAGACAGATATATTCCTCTGCGGGAAATATGGGGTTTTGAGTCCCTTTCCCTGAGGAAGGTGTAGGTCTTGTCTATTCCATACTTGGTTTTTGGAACGTTACCTGTGCATATATCAAACTCTGGTTTTATGCATCACCCCACCTCTCCATCCCTCTTAAGCAGGCATAAGAGTGTTTTCTAAATGTGAGACTCTCTTCTATTTCCTAACTCAGTTCATGTGTAGCCATGTTTACAGGATCTTCATAAGTGATATCTTATGATACGTTTCTTTTTCTGTGTGACTTATTTCACTTAGAATCATCGTACCTGTATCCACTCATTTTGCTGCTACTGGTCTTATGACATTGATTTCATGGCTGAGGGATATTCCATCATACGTAAGTACCACAATTTTTTGAACCATTTTTATATTTCCTGGGATATTTAAGGTGTACCCAAGTTGAGGTTCTTGTAAGCAGTGCAGCCCTAAATTTTGGGGTGGTTCTGTCTTATTGATTTTCAGTTTTCCCAAGGTATATTCCCTTGACTAGAAGTGTCCTTGGCTCTGTATCTCTGTTGTTTACTTGTTTTAGGGAACACAATTCTCTCCTCCAGAGAGGCAGTTGGCAATTTACATCCCACCCATCAGCATAACAAGGCTCCCTGTTCTCCAGTGCCTGTCTTGCTTTTCTGGGTTTTACACATTTTGTGGATGTCCCTTTTGACCGGTGGGAAGTGATACTTCTTTGTAGTGAAGATTTGCATTGCCCACTTGCTTGCTTGGCCAAAATGGGCGTATGCGTTTTCTCCTGAATATATTCAGGAGAAAATGCAAACGCCCTTTTTAGCCAAGTGCATCATTGTCGAAGTTGTGCCCCTCTTCCTGTGTTTTAAAGGCGATTCCAACGTACCTCTTGAAATCTGTTTCCTGCAATTCTGCCTCCCTTTCAAGTTTGCCTCGTTGCCTTCCCTCAACAGAATTTTGGACGATAGTAGCCCTTTATTACTCTGCCAGTTTGTGAATTGCTGTGCCCCTGAGCTCCATATTTAACTCGTTTTTTCTGAGCTGAACGCAAGTCAAATATTTTGGTTCAGAACATATACTGGTTCCCGGTGTGTGGCTGAGACTTGGGTCAATTCTTCTTCCTCCCGGGAAATAAGAGTGATATATGCCCGTCCAAATGCCTAACAGCTACTCTCTCTTTGGTTCTTCCTCTTCCGTTTCATCCTCTGCCAAATTGGCAACCTGTGAGAACCAGGAGTTTAAAGGGGCTGTCTCTCCAAGTTGGGAGATTGATAGTAAAGCAGTTGGAATGTCAAACCGGAGCACCAGGAGAGGGACTATTAGTTGAGTTTTAGAGACCTTTCGTATTCACAGTGTGTCCATTCTCTAGGTTTCCCGTACATGTAATAGCTGTAGTAATATTCCCTTCAACCTGGAGAGTTGGGACCCATGGAATGGGTGCCCCTCCTTATTGCTTTAAAGGGTCTGCATTTGCTCACCCAATCTCACCAATCCTCTCAGTCCCAAGTGTCCAGCCTTATGCCACATCCAGCTGTCATTGTAGATAGGGTCATTCCATGTTTCATCAGAGACCCTGAAGGAATTGAAAGAAATTTCCCTGTTTTTTTGTTTTGTTTTTGAATTTCTTTTTTATAGTGGGTTTGAGCTGATTCTCACTGTCATGTTTATGCCAGTCTAGACACACTTGATTCCCTTATGGAGACATATCAATACATAGGTTTTAAGATTCATACTTTTAAGATATATTACTCTGTGGTGAATATGGGGTGTTGAGTCCCTTTCACTGAGGAAGGTGTAGGTTTTGTCTATTTCGTATTTTGTTTTTGGAATGGTACCTGTGCTAATATCAAACTCTGATTTTATGCATCACCCCACCTCTCCTTCTCCCTTAAGCAAGCATAAGCGTTTTTTTTTTTTAAATGTGAGTCTCTCTTTTCTTTCCTAACTCAGTTCATGTGTAGCCATGTTTACAGGATCTTCATAAGTGATATCTTATGATAAGTTTCTTTTTCTGTGTGACTTATTTCACTTAGAATTATCGTACCTGAATCCACTCATTTTGCTGCTACTGGCCTTATGACATTGATTTCATGGCTGAGGGATATTCCATCATATGTAAGTACCACAATTTCTTGAACCATTTTTGTCTTTCCTGGGATATTTAATGTGTACCCAAGTTGAGGTTTTTGTAAGCAGTGCAGCCCTGAATTTTGGTGTGGATCTGTCTTATTGATTTTCAGTTTTCCCAAGGTATATTCCCTAGACTGGAAGTGCCCTTGGCTCTGTAGCTCTGTTGTTTACTTGTTTTAGGGAACACAATGCACTCCTCCAGAAAGGCAGTTGGCAATTTACATCCCGCCCATCAGCATAACAAGGCTCCCTGTTCTCCAGAGCCTGTCTTGCCTTTCTGGTTTTTACCCATTTTGTGGATGTCCCTTTTGACCGGTGGGAAGTGATACTTCTTTGTAGTGCAGATTTGCATTGCCCGCTTGCTTGCTTGTCCAAAAAGGGCATATGCATTTTCTCCTGCATATATGCACGTGGAAACCCATATGCCCTTTATGGCCATTTCAATAATTTTCGAAGTTGTAATGCTTTTCCTGTGTTTAAAGGCGATTCCAATGTACCTCTTCAAATCTATTTCATGCCATTCTGCCTCATTTTCCCTTCTGCCTCGTGGCTTTCCCTCAACAGATTTTTCGAAGAGAGTAGTCCTTTATAACTCTGCAGGTTAGTGAATTGCTGTGGCCCTGAGCTCCATTTTTCAACTCGTGTTTTTGTGAGCTGACCGCAAATCAACAGTTTTGCTTCTGGACTTATACTGGTTCTGGGGGGCAGGCTGAGACTTTGGTTAATTCCTCTTTGTGATGGAAAATTAGAGAGATATGTGGCCGTCCAAATGCCTACAGCTACTCTCTCATTGGTTCTCTCTCTTCCCTTATATCCTCTGCACAATTTGCCAACTGTGCGTACCAGGAGGATATAGGGGCTGACTTTCCAAGTTGGGAGATTGATAGTAAAGCAGTTGGAATGTCAAACTGGAGCACAAGGAGAGAAAAAAGTAGTAGAGTTTTACAAACCTCTCACCATCAGATGGTTTCCATTCTCTAGGTTCCCATACACATTATAACTGTAGTGATATTCCCTTGTACCTGGAGAGTTGGGAACCATGGAATGGGTGGCAGGCATTATTGCTTTAAAGGGTCTGCATTTTTTCACCCAATCTCACCAATCCTCTCAGTCCCAAGTGACCAGCCTTATGCCACATCCAGCTGTCATTGTAGATACGGTCATTCCAGGTTTCATCAGAACCCCTGAAGGTATTGTGTAAGAATTTTACTGTTTTTATGTTTTGTTTTGAAATTCATTTTTATAGTGGGTTTGAGCTGATTCTCACTGCCATGTTTATGTCGTTCTAGACACACTTGGTTCCCTTACGGAGACATATCAATACATAGGTTTTAAAATTCTTACTAGTCAGATATATTTCTCTGAGGGGAATAGGGATGTTGAGTTCCATTCACTGAGGAAGGAGTAGGGCTTGTCTCTTCTGTTTTTGGATTATGGAACGGTACCTGTGCTAATATCAGTCTTATGTTTTGTGCATCTCCCCACCTCTCTTTCCCCTTAAGCAAGCGTTATATTGTTTTCTAAATATGATACTCTGTTCTCTTCCCTAAATCAGTTCATATGTAGCCATGTTTACATTCCCTTCATAAGTGATATCTTATGTCAGAATGCACCATGGCCGTTCTCATAATAATGCTCCATGACCCCTGTCATCACAATGCACCATGCCCTGGTTATCAAAATGCTCCATGTCCCTTCTCATCACAATTCTCCACGTCCTTGTGATCACAGTGCTACATGACACTTCTCATCAAAATGTTACATGCTCTTGTCATCACAATTCTCCATCCACTTGACATTGCAATGCTCCATGCACTTGTCATCACAATGCTCCATGCACATGTCATCACAAACCTCCATGCCCTTGTCATCACAATGCTCCATTACCTTTGTCATCAGAATCCTCCATGACACTTGGCATCACAATGCTCCATGCCATTGTCATCAGAGCGGGCCACTACATATGTCATCAGAATGCTCCCTGACACCTCTCTTCACAATACTGCATGACCTGGTCATCACAATGCTCCATGCCCTTGTCATCACAATGCGCCATTCCAACTGTCATCGCAATAATCCATGAAACATATTAGACCATTTTTCCATGCTCTTGTCATCACAATGCTCCATGCTCTTGTTATCACAATTCTTCATGACCCCTGTCATCACAATGCTCCATGACACTTGTCAGTATGTTCCTTGAACCCTGTCATGACAAGGCTCCATGCCTTTTTCATCACAATGTTCCATGCCCTTTCCATCACAGTGCTCCAAGACCCATGTAATCACAATGTTCCATGCCCTTGTCATCACAAAACTCAAGGACGCATGCCATCAGAATGCTCCTTGGTCTTCTCCTCACAATGTGCCATGCCCTTGTCATCACAATGTTCCAAGACCCCTGTAATCACAATGTTCCATGCCCCTTTTCATCAGTATGCTCCATGAGACTTGTCATCAAAAGGCTCCATGGTTTTGTCATCACAATGCTCCAGGACCTTGTCATCACAATGCTTCTCGACCTTGTAATGAAAATTTTCAATGGCCCTTGTCATCATAATGCTCCAAGCCCTAATCATCAAAATGCTCCATTATATTTGTCCTCACATTTCTCCATTACATTTGGCTTCACAATGCTCCATGCCATTGTCATCACAATGGACCATGACATATGTCATCACAGTGCTCCCTGACACCTGCCTTCACAATACTCCTTGACCTTCTCATCACAATGCTCCATGCCCTTGTCATCACAATGCACCATGCCCAATGTCATCACAATAATCCATGAAACTGGTCAAACCAATGCTCCATGCCCTTGTCATCACAATGCTCCATGACCCCTGTCATCACAATGCTCAGTGACTCCAGTCATCACAATGATTCATAACGTTTGTCATCACAATTGTCCATGCCCGTGTCATCACAAGGCTCTGTGACTTTTGTAACCACAATGTTCCATGAACTTTTCATCACAATTCTTTGTGACCCTTGTCATCACAATGCTCCATGTCTTTGTCAGAACAATGGTCTATGACCATTGTCATCACAATGTGCCACGCGCATTTCATCACAGCCGACCACAAACTTTTCATTGCAATGCTCCATAAAACGTGTAATCACAATGGTCCATGGACTTCTCATCAAAATGCTCTCTCACCAGAGATATCACAATGTTCCATCACTAGTCATCACAATACTCCCTCACACCTGGAATCACAATGTTCCATGACCCTGTCATCACAGTGCTACATCCACTTATCTGCACAATGTTCCATGACCCCTGACATCACAATGTTCCATAACCCCTGTCAGCAAAATGCTCCATGACCCTTTTCATCCCAAAGATCCAAGACCCCTGACATCACAATGTTCTATAAACACTGCCATCACAATATTCCATTACAATTCTTATCAAATTGCTGCATGACCCGTTCATCAAAATGCTCCCTGCCCTTCTCATCACAATGCACCATGCCCTTGTCATCAAAATGCTCCATGACTTGTCATCACAAAGCTCCATGTCCCATGGCATCACAATGCTCCATGTCACTGTCATCACAATGCTCCCTGAACCCTCTCATCACATTGCTCCATGTCCTTGTCATCACAAAGCTCAATGACACTTGTCATCACAATGCTCGATGCCCTTCTCATGACAATGCTCCATGCCTTTTTCATTACAATCCTGCATGACCCATGTATCACAGTGTTCCGTGCCCTTGTCATCACAATGCTCCATGCCCACTCTCATCACAATAATCCATGAAACATTTCAGACCAATGTTCCATACCCTTCTCATCAAAATGCTCCATTACCCCTGTCATAAAAATGCACCATGACTCTTGGCATCACAATGTTCCACTACCTAGTCATCACAAGGTTCCATGACACTTGTCATCACAATGCTCAAGACCCCTGAAATCAAAATGCTGCATGCCCTTGTCATCACAAAGCTCCATGACGCATGTCATCAGAAAGTTCCATGGCCTTCTCATCACAATGCTCCATGTCCATGTCATCACAATGCTCCAAGACCCTTGTAATCAAAGTGATCCATGACACTTTTCATCTCAATGCTCCATGAACCCTGTCATCACAATACACCATGCCCATCATCATAATGCTTCAGGCTATTGTCATCACAATGAAATCAATATTCTCCATGACCTATGTCATCATAATGCTCCAAACCCTTGTGATCACAATGTTCAATAACACTTATCATCTCAACACCCCATGACACTCATCATCACAATTATCCATGGTCTTCTCATCACAATGCTCCATGATCGTTGTCATCACAATGCTCAATACACTTGTCATCACAATGCTCCCTGACACTTGTCGTCAGTATGCACCTTGAACCCTGTCATGACAAGGTTCCATGCCTTTTTCATCACAGTGATCCATGCCCTATTCATCACAATGCTCCAAGATCCCTGTAATCACAATGCTCCATGCCCTTGTCATTAAAAAGCTCCATGACGCATGTCATCAGCATGCTTCATGGCCTTCGCATCACAATGCTCCATGCCCTTCTCATCACAATGCTCTAAGACCTCTGTAATCACAATGCTCCCTGCCCATTTTCATCAGAATGTTCCATGAGACTTGTCATCACAATGCTTAATGCGCTTGTCAGCACAATGCTCCATGACCCCTGTCATCACAATGCTCAGTAACTCCAGTCATCACAATGATTCATAACGTTGTCATCACAACTGTCCATGCCCGCGTCATCACAAGGCTCTGTGACTTTTGTAACCACAATGTTCCATGAACATTTCATCACAATTCTCTGTGACCCTTTTCATCACAATGCTCCATGTCTTTGTCAGAACAATGGTCTATGACCATTGTCATCACAATGTGCCATGCGCATTTCATCACAGCCGACCACAAACTTTTCATTGCAATGCTCCATAAACCTTGTAATCACAATGGTCCATGGACTTCTCATCAAAATGCTCTCTCACATGAGATATCACAATGTTCCATCACTAGTCATCACAATACTCCCTCACACCTGGAATCACAATGTTCCATGACCCTGTCATCACAGTGCTACATCCACTTATCTGCACAATGTTCCATGACCCCTGACATCACAATGTTCCATAACCCCTGTCAGCAAAATGCTCCATGACCCTTTTCATCCCAAAGATCCGAGACCCCTGACATCACAATGTTCTATAAACACTGCCATCACAATATTCCATTACAATTCTTATCAAATTGCTGCATGACCCGTTCATCAAAATGCTCCCTGCCCTTCTCATCACAATGCACCATGCCCTTGTCATCAAAATGCTCCATGACTTGTCATCACAAAGCTCCATGTCCCATGGCATCACAATGCTCCATGTCACTGTCATCACAATGCTCCCTGAACCCTCTCATCACATTGCTCCATGTCCTTGTCATCACAAAGCTCCATGACACTTGTCATCACAATGCTCGATGCCCTTCTCATGACAATGCTCCATGCCTTTTTCATTACAATCCTGCATGACCCATGTATCACAGTGTTCCGTGCCCTTGTCATCACAATGCTCCATGCCCACTCTCATCACAATAATCCATGAAACATTTCAGACAAATGTTCCATACCCTTCTCATCAAAATGCTCCATTACCCCTGTCATAACAATGCACCATGACTCTTGGCATCACAATGTTCCACTACCTAGTCATCACAAGGTTCCATGACACTTGTCATCACAATGCTCAAGAACCCTGAAATCAAAATGCTGCATGCCCTTCTCATCACAAAGCTCCATGACGCATGTCATCAGAAAGTTCCATGGCCTTCTCATCACAATGCTCCATTCCCATGTCATCACAATGCTCCAAGACCCTTGTAATCACAGTGATCCATGACCCTTTTCATCTCAATGCCCCATGAACCCTGTCATCACAATACACCATGCCCATCATCATAATGCTTCAGGCTATTGTCATCACAATGAAATCAATATTCTCCATGACCTCTGTCATCATAATGCTCCAAACCCTTGTGATCACAATGTTCAATAACACTTATCATCTCAACACCCCATGACACTCATCATCACAATTATCCATGGTCTTCTCATCACAATGCTCCATGATCGTTGTCATCACAATGCTCAATACACTTGTCATCACAATGCTCCCTGACACTTGTCGTCAGTATGCTCCTTGAACCCTGTCATGACAAGGTTCCATGCGTTTTTCATCACAGTGATCCATGCCCTATTCATCACAATGCTCCAAGATCCCTGTAATCACAATGCTCCATGCCCTTGTCATTAAAAACCTCCATGACACATGTCATCAGCATGCTTCATGGACTTCTCATCACAATGCTCCATGCCCTTCTCATCACAATGCTCCAAGACCCCTGTAATCACAATGCTCCATGTCCCTTTTCATCAGAATGTTCCATGAGACTTGTCATCACAATGCTTAATGCGCTTGTCAGAACAATGCTCAATGACACATGTCATCACAATGCACCATGTGCTTGTCATCACAGTGCTCCACAAACTTGTCATCACAATGCTCCTTAAAATTTGTCATCACAATGCTCCCTGCCGTTCTCATCACATTGCACAACGCCCTTGCCATCAAAATGCTCCATGACCATTATCATCACAAAGATCCATGACCCTTAGCATCACAATGCTCCATTTCATTGTCATCACAATGCTCCATGAACGCTCTCATCACATTGCTCCATGCCCTTGTCTTCACAAAGCTCCATGACACATGTCATCAGAATGCTCCATGGCCTTCTCATCACAATGCAGCATGCCCTTGACATCACAAGGCTCAATTACACCTCTGATAACAATGCTCCATGACCCCTGCCATCACGATGTTCCATTGTCCTGTCATCACAAAGCTCCATGACCTTTCTCATCACAATGCTCCAATAACCCTGTAATCACAATCCTCTATGCCTCTTTTCATCTCAATGATCCATGAACCCTGTCATCACAATGCACCATGTCCATCATCATAATGCTTCATGCTATTGTCATCACATTGAAATCAAAATGCTCCATGACCTCTGTCATAACAATGCTCCAAACACTTGTGATCACAATATACAATATCACTTTTCATCACAATGTCCCATGACTCTCGTCATCACAATTACCAATGGTCTTCTCATCACAATGCTCCATGACCTTTATTATCACAATGCTCAATACACTTGTCATCAAAATGCTCCCTGACACTTGTTGTCTGTATCCTCCTTGAATCCTGTCATGACAAGGCTCCATGCCTTTTTCATCACAATGATCCATGTCCTTTTCATCACAATGCTCCAAGACCCATGTAATCTCAATGCTCCATGCCGTTTTCATCACAAAGCTCAATGACGCATGCCATCAGAATGCTCCTTGGTCTTCTCCTCACAATGCTCCATGCCCTTGTCCTCACAATGTTCGAAGACACCTGTAATCACAATGCTCCATGGTTGTCCTCAAAAAACTACATGACGCATGTCATCAGAATGCTCCATGGCCTTCTCATCACAATGCTCCATGCCCTAGGCATCACAGTGCTCCAAGACCCCAGTAATCACAATGCTCAATGCCCCTTTTCATCAGAATGCTCTATGAGACTTATCATCACAAGTCTCCATGGTCTTCTCATCACAATGCTCCAGGACCTTGTCATCACCATGCTCCATTCCCTCGTAATCACAATGCTCCATGACCCCTGTCATCACAATAATCCATGAACATTTTCAGCCCAATGCACCACGACCTACTCATCACAATGCTCCATGGCCAATATCATCACAATGCTCCATGACCACTGTCATCACAACACTCCATGTCACCTGAGAACACAATGATTCGGGACTCTTGTCATCACAATGCTCCATTCCCTAGTCATCACAATGCTCCATGACCCCTGTCATCAAAAAACTCCATGAACATTTTCAGCCCAGTGTTCCAAGACCCTTGTCATCACAATGATCCATGCCCTTGTCATCCCAATGCTCCATAACCCCTGTATTCACAATGCTCCGTGACGCTTGTCATCACAGTGCTCCATGACACATGTCATCACAATGCTCCATGCCTTTGTCAGCAAAATGCTACATGACCTTGTCATTAAAATGCTCTCTGCGCTTGTCATCACAATACTCCATTTCCATTGTCATCACAATCCTCCATGAACATTGGGATCAGGTTGTTTCATGCCCTTGTCATCATAATGCTCCATGCTCCTTGAAATCAAAATGATCCATGACCTCTGTCATCACAATGCTCCAAACCCTTGTGATCACAGTGTTCCATAACACTTGTCATCACAACGCTCCATGAGGCCTGTCATCACAATACTCCATGCCCTTTTCATCGCAATGCTCCATGACCATTGTCATCACAAGTCTCAATACACTTGTCATCAAAATGCTCCCTGACACTTGTCATCAGAATGCTCCTTGAATCCTGTCACGAAAAGTCTCCATGCCCCTTTCATCACAATTCCCCATGCCGTTTTCATCACAATGCTCCATTCCACTGTCATCAAAATAGTCCACAAGCTTGTCATCAGAATGCTCCATGCCATTGTCATCACAATTCTCCATGCACTTGTCAGCACAATGCTCCCTGACACTTGTCATCACAATGCTCCAAGCCATTGTCATCACAATGGGCCATTACATATGTCATCACAATGCTCCCTGACACCTGTCTTCACAATACTGCATGACCTGGACATCACAATGCTCCATGCCCTTGTCATCACAATGCGCCATTCCAACTGTCATCGCAATAATCCATGAAACTTTAGACCAATATTCCATGCCCTTGTCCTCACAATGCTCCTTGCCCTTGTTATCACAATGCTCCATGACCCCTGTCATCACAACGCTCTGTGACTCCAGTCATCACAATGCTTCATGACCTTTTTCATCACAATGGTTTATGCCCTCGCCATCAACAGTCTCTGTGACCATTTTAACCACAATGCTCCATGAACTTTTCATCACAATGCTCTTTGACCCTTTTCATCACAATGCTCTATGCCTTTCTCAGCACGATGCTCCATGACACTTGTCATCACAAAGCTCCATGCGCTTGTCAGCACAGTACTCCATGACACATGTCATCACAATGCTCCATGACCCTTTTCATCACAATGCTCCGTGACTCCAGTCATCTCAAAGCTTCATAACGTTTGTCATCACAATGGTCCATGCCCGCGTGATTACAAGGCTCTGTGACCTTTGAAACCACAATGCTCCATGAACTTTTCATCACAATTCTCTGTGACCCTTGTCATCACAATGCTCCATGTCTTTGTCAGAACAATGCTCCATGACCATTGTCTTCAAAATGTGCCACGCGCATTTATCAAAATGGTCCACAACTTTGTCACTGCAATGCTCCATAAACCTTGTAATCACAATGGTCCATGCACTTCTCATCAAAGTGCTCTCTCACCAGAGATATCACAGTGTTCTATCACTAGTCATCACAATTCTCCCTCACCCCTGTAATCGCAATGTTCCATGGACCTGTCATCACACTGCTACATCCCCTTATCATCACAATGTTCCATGACCCCTGTCATCAAAATGCTCCATGACCCTTTTCATCCCAAAGCTCCAAGACGCCTGACATCACAATGTTCTATAACCCCTGCAATCAAAATGTTCCATTACATTATTCATCAAATTGCTGCATGACCTGGTCATCAAAATGCTCCCTGCACTTCTCATCACAATGCACCATGCCCTTGTCATCAAAATGCTCCATGACTTGTCATCACAAAGCTCCATGACCCTTGGCATCACAATGATCCATGAACCCTCTCATCACATTGCTCAATGCCCTTGTCATCACAAAGCTCCATGACACTTGTCATCACAATGCTCGATGCCCTTCTCATCTCAATGGTGCATGCTCTTGTCATTACAATCCTGCATGACCCATGTAACATAGTGTTCCGTACCCTTGTCATCACAATGCTCCATGCAAACTCTCATCACAATAATACATGAAACATTTCAGTACAGTGTTCCATGCCGTTCTCATCACGATGCTCCATTACCACTGTCATAACAATGCACCATGACACCTGTCATCAAAATGTTCCACGGCCTAGTCATCACAAGGTTCTATAACACTTGTCATCACAATGCTGAAGACCCCTGTAATCACAATGCTCCATGCCCTTGTCATCACAATACTCCATGCCCTTGTTATCACAAGGTTCCAAGACCCCTGTAATCAGAATGCTCCATTACCTTTGTCATCACAATGCTCCATGACACTTGGCATCACAATGCTCCATGCCATTGTCATCAAAATGGGCCATTACATATGTCATCACAATGCTCTCTGACAACTCTCTTCAAAATACTCCATGACCTTCTCATCACAATGCTCCATGCCCTGGTCATCACAATGCACCATGTCCACTGTCATCACAATAATCTCTGAAAATTGTCACCACAACGCTCCATGTCCCTGTCATCACAATGCTCCATGACCCCTGTCATCTTAATGCTCCGTGACTCCAGTCATCACAATGCTTCATTACGTTTGTCATCACAACGGTCCAAGCCCGCATCATCACAAGACTCTGTGACCTTTGTAACCACAATGCTCCATGAAATATTCATCACAATGCTCCGTGACCCTTTTCATCACAATGTGCCACGCGTTTTTCATCACAATGATCCACAACATTGTCATCGCTATGCTCCATAAAACTTGTATTCGCAATGCTCCATGCACTTCTCATCCAAATGCTCTCTCACCTGACACATCACAATGTTCCATCACTAGTCATCACAATCCTCCCTCAACCCTGTAATCAAAATGTTCCATGACCCCTGACATCACAATATTCCATAACCACTGTCATCAAAATGCTCCATGACACTTTTCAGCCCAAAGCTCCTTGACCCATGGCATCACAATGTTCTGTAACCCCTGTCATCAAAATATTACATTACACTTTTCATCAAATTGCTGCATGACCCTGTCATCAAAATGCTCCCTCTCCTTCTCATCACAATGCACCACACACTTGTCATCAAAATGCTCCATGACCGTTGTCATCACAAAGCTCCATCACCCTTGGCATCACAATGCTCCATATCATTGTCATCAAAATGCCCCATGAAACCTCTCAGCCCATTGCTCCATGCCCTTGTCATCAGAAAGCTCCATGACACTTGTCATCACAGTGCTCGATGCCCTTCTCATCAAAATGCTCCATGCCCTTTTCATCACAATCCTCCATGACCCATGTATCACAGTGTTCCGTGCCCTTGTCATCACAATGCTCCATGCCCACTCTCATCATAATAATCCATGAAACATTTCAGGCCAATGCTCAATGCCCTTCTCATCAGAATGCCCCATTACCTCTGTCATAACAATGCTGATTACTCCTGCCAACACAATGTTCCACGGCCTTGTCATCACAAGGCTCCATGACCCTTGTCATCACAATGCTCCAAGGTCAGTGTAATCACAATGCTCCATGCCCTTTTCGTCACAATGCTCCATGACACATGTCATCAGAATGTTCCATGGCCTTCTCATCACAATGCTCCATGCCCTTGTCATCACAATGCTCCAAGACCCCTGTATTCAAAATGCTCCATGCCCCTTTGCATCTCAAAGCTCCATGAACCCTGTCATCACAATACACCATGCCAATCATCATAATGCTTCAGGCTATTGTCATCACAATGAAATCAAAATTATCCATGACCTCTGTCATCATAATGCTCCAAACCCTTGTGATCACAATGTTCCATAACACTTATCATCACAAATCCCCATGACGCTCATCATCACAATTATCCATGGTATTCTCATCACAATGCTCCATGACCTTTGTCATCACAAGGCTCAATACACTTGTCATCACAATGCTCCCTGACACTTGTCGTCAGTATGCTCCTTGAACCCTGCCATGACAAGGCTCCATGCCTTTTTCATCACAATGATCCGTGCCCTTTTCATCACAATGCTCCAAGATCACTGTAATCACAATGCTCCATGTCCTTGTCATCACAAAACTCCATGAAGCATGTCATCAGAATGCTCCATGGCTTTCTCATCACAATGCTCCATGCCCTAGTTATCACAATGCTCCAAGACACCTGTAATCACAATTCTCCATGCCCCTTTTCGTCAGAATTCTCCAAGAGACTTGTCATCACAAGTCTCCATGGTCATCTCATCACAATGTTCCATGACCCCTGTCATCACAATGCTACATCCCCTTATCTGCAAAATGTTCCATGACCCCTGACATCACAATGTTCTATAATCCCTGTCATCAAAATGTTCCATTACACTTTTTATCAAATTGCTGCATGACCCTGTCATCAAAATCCTCCCTGCCCTGCTCATCACAAAGCACCACACACTTGTCATCAAAATGCTCCATGACCTTTGTCATCACAAAGCTCCATGACCCTTGGCATCACAATGCTCCATGAACACTCTCATCACATTGCTCCATGCCCTTGTCATCACAAAACTCCATGACACTTGTCATCACAATGTTTGATGCATTCTCATCACAATGCTCCATGCCCCTGTAATTACAATTCTCCATGACACATGTATGAAAGTCTTCCGTGCCCTTGTCATCACAATGCTCCATGCCCACTCTCATCACAATAATCCATGAAATATTTCAGACCAAAGCTCAATTCCCTTCTCATCAAAATGCTCCATTACTTCTGTCATAACAATGATCCATGACCCCTGCCATCATGATGTTCCATGGCCTTTTCATCACAAGGCTCCATGACCCTTCTCATCACAATGCTCCAAGAACACTGTAATCACAAAACTCTATGCCCCTTTTCATCTCAATGATTCATGAACCCTGTCATCACAATGCACCATGCCCATCATCATAATGCTTCCTGCTATTGTCATAACAAGGAAATCAAAATGCTCCATGACCTCTGTCATAACAATGCTCCAAACCCTTTAGATCACAATATTCCATAACACTTGTCATCACAATGCCCCATGACGCTCATCATCACAATTATCCATGGTCTTCTCATCACAATGCTCCATGACCTTTGTCATCACAATGCTCAATACACTTGTCATCCAAATGCTCCCTGACACTTGTTGTCTGTATGCTCCTTTTACCCTGTCATGAGAGGGCTCCATGCCTTTTTCATCACAATGATCCATGCCCTTTTTATCACAATGCTCCAAGACCCATGTAATCACGATGCTCCATGCCATTTTCATCACAAAACTCAATGATGCATGCCATCAGAATGCTCCTTGGTCTTCTCCTCACAATGCTCCATGCCCTTGTCATCACAAAGTTCCAAGACCACTGTAATCACAATGCTCCATGCCCTTTTTCATCAGTATGCGCCATGAGACTTGTCATCACATGGCTCCATGGTTTTGTCATCATAATGCTCCAAGCCCTAGTCATCACAATGATCCATTATATTTGTCATCATAATCCTCCATTACATTTGGCATCACAATGTTCCCTGCCATTGTCATCGCAATGGACCATGACATATTTCATCACAATGCTCCGTGACACCTGTCTTCAAAATACTCCATAACCTTCTCATCTCAATGCCCCATGCCCTTGTCATCACAATGCACCATGTCCACTGTCATCACAATAATCTGTGAAACTTGTCAGACCAATGCTCCATTCCCTTGTCATCACAATGCCCAATGACCTTGTTATCACAGTGCTCCATGACCCCTGTCATCACAATGCTCCGTGACTCCAGTCATCACAATGCTTCATAACGTTTGTCATCACAACGGTCCATGCCCGCGTCATCACAAGGCTCTGTGTCAATTGTAACCACAATGCTCCATGAACTTTTCATCACAATGCTCCGTGACCCTTGTCATCACAATGATCCATGCCTTTGTCAGAACAATGCTCCATGACCATTGTCATCACAATGTGCCACGCGGTTTTCATCACAATGATCCACAACCTTGTCATCGCTATGCTCCATTAACCTTGTAATCACAATGCTCCATGCACTTCTCATCCAAATGCTCTCGCACCTGGGATATCACAATGATCTAACACTAGATATCACAATCCTCCCTCACCCCTGTAATCACAGTGTTCCATGACCCCTGTCATCACAATGCTAAATCCCCTTATCAACACAATGTTCCATGACTCCTGACATCACAATGTTCCATAACCACTGTCATCAAAATGCTCCATGACCCTTTTCATCACAAAGCTCCATGACCCATGGCATCACAATGTTCTATAACCCCTGTCATCAAAATATTCCATTACACTTTCCATTAAATTGCTCCATGACCCTGTCATCAAAATGCTCCCTGCCCTTCTCATCACAATGCACCACACCCTTGACATCAAAATGCTACATGACATTTGTCATCACAAAGCTCCATGACAATTGGCATCACAATGCTCCATATCATTGTCATCACAATGCTCCATGAACCCTCTCATCACATTGCCCCATGCCCTTGTCATCGCAAAGCTCCTTCACACTTGTCATCACAATGCTCCATGCCCTTGTCATTACAATCCTCCATGACCCAAATATCACAGTGTACCATGCCCTAGTAATCACAATGCTCCATGCCCACTCTCATCACAATAATCCATGAAATATTTCAGACTAATTGTCAATGCCTTTCTCATCACAATGGTCCATTACTTCTCTCGTAACAATGCTCCATGACCCCTGCCATCACAATGTTCCACGGCCTTGTCATCAAAAGGCTCCATGACCCTTGTCATCACAATGCTCCAAGACCCCTGTAATCACAATGCTCCATGCCCCTTTTCATCAGAATGCTCCATGATATTTCTCATCACAAGTATCCATGGTCATCTCATCACAATGCTCCAGGACCTTGTCATCACCATGCTCCAACCCTAGTCATCAAAATGCTCCATGACCCATGTCATACCAATACTCCATGGACATTTTCAGCCCAATGCTCCATGACCTTCTCATCACAATTCTCCATGACCAATATCATAACAATGCTCCATGACCACTGTCATCAAAACACTCCATGACACATGACAACACAATGATCCGGAACTCTTGTCATCACAATGCTCCAAGACCCCTGTAATCACAATGCTCCATGACCCCTGTCATCACAATACTCCATGAAATTTTTCAACCCAATGCTCCATGACCCTTGTCATCACAATGATACATGACCTTGTCATCCCAATGCTCCATGACCCATCTATTCAAAATGCTCCATGACGCTTGTCATCACTGTGCTCCATGACACACGTTATCACAATGCTCCATGCTTTTGTCAGCAAAATGCTACATGACCTTGTCATTACAATGCTCTATGCGCTTGTCATCACAATGCTCCCTGCTCCTTGAAATCAAAATGATCCATGACCTCTCTCATCACAATGCTCCAAACTCTTGTGATCACTATGTTCTATAACACTTGTCATCACAAAGCTCCATGATGCCTGTCATCACACATACTCCATGCCCTTTTTATAACAATGCTCCATGAATTTGTCATCACAATTCTCAGTACACTTGTCATCACAATGCTCCGTGACATTGTCGTCAGAATGCTCCTTGAACCCTGTAACAAAAAGGCTCCATGCCTTTTTCATCAAAATGCTCCATGCAATTGTCATCAAAATACTCCACAAGCTTGTGATCAGAATGCTCCATGACCCTTGTCATCACAATTCTCCATGCAGTTGTCAGCACAATGCTCCCTGAAACCTGTCATCACAATGCTCCAAGCCCTTGTCATCACAATGCTCCATTACCTTTGTCATCAGAATCCTCCATGACACGTGGCATCACAATTCTCCATGCCATTGTCATTACAATGGGCCATTACTTATGTCATCACAATGCTCCCTGACACCTCTCTTCACAATACTGCATGCCCTTGTCATCAAAATGCTCCATGCCCTTGTTATCACAATGTTCCAAGTCCCCTGTAATCAGAATGCTCCAGACCCCTTTTCATCAGTATGCTCCTTGAGACTTGTCATCACAAGCCTCCATGGTTTTCTCATCACAATGCTCCAGGACTTGTCATCACAATGCTTCACGACATTGTCATGAAAATTCTCAGTGGCCCTTGTCAACATAATGCTCCATGCCCTAGTCATCACAATGCTCCATTATATTTGTCATCACATCCTCCATTACAATTGGCATCACAATGCTCCATGCTATAGTCATCGCAATGGACCATGACATATGTCAACACAATGCTCCCTGACACCTGTCTTCACAATACAACATGCCCTTGTCTTCACAATGCTCCATGATCCCTGTCATCACAATAATCTATGAAACATGTCAGACCCATGCTCCATGCCCCTGTCATCACAATGCTCCATGCCATTGTCATCACAATGCTCCATGATCCCTGTCATCACAATGCTCCGTGATTCCAGTCATCACTATGCTTCATAACGTTTGTCATCACAACGGTCCATGCCCGCATCATCACAAGGCTCTGTGACCTTTGTAACCACAATGCTCCATGAACATTTCATCACAATGCCCCGTGACCCTTGTCATCACAATACTCCATGCCTTTGTAAGAACAATGCTCCATGACCCTTGTCATCACAATGTGCCATGCGCTTTTCATCACAATGATCCACAACCTTGTCATTGCTATGCTCCATAAACCTTGTAATCACAATGCTCCATGCACTTCTCATCCAAATGCTCTCTCACATGAGATATCACAATGTTCTATCACTAGTCATCACAATCCTCCCTCACCCCTGTTATCACAATGTTCCATGACACCTGTCATCACAATGCTACATCCCCTTATCAGCACAATGTTCCTTGACCCCTGACATCAGAATGTTCCATAACCCCTGTCATCAAAATGCTCCATGACCCTTTTCATCCCAAAGCTCCATGATCCCTGGAATCACAATGTTCTATAACCCCTGTCATCAATATGTTCCATTACACTTTTCATCAAATTGCTGCATGGCCCGGTCATCAAAATGCTCCCTGCCTTTCTCATCACAATGCACCACACACTTGTCATCAAAATGCTCCATGACCTTTGTTATCACAAAGCTCCATGACCCTTGACATCACAGTGCTCCATGTCATTGTCATCACAATGGTCCATGAACCCTCTCATCACATTGCTCCATGCCTTTGTCATCACAAAGCTCCATGACACTTGTCATCACAGTGCTCGTTGCCATTCTCATCACAATGCTCCATGCCCTTGTCATTACAATCCTCCATGACCCATGTATCACAGTGTACCGTGCCCTTGTCATCACAATGCTCCATGCCCACTCTCATCACAATAATCCATGAAACATTTCAGACCAATGCTCAATGCCTTTCTCATCACAATGCTCCATTACCTCTGTCATAACAATGCTCTATGACCCCTGCCATCACAATGTTCCAGGGCCTTGTCATCAAAAGGCTCCATGACCCTTGTCATCACAATGCTCCAAGACCCCTGTAATCACAATGCTCCATGCCCTTGTCATCACAAATCTACATGACGCATGCCATCAGAAAGTTCTATGGCTTTCTCCTCACAATGCTCCATGCCCTTGTCATCACAATACTCCATGAATATTTTCAACCCAATGCTCCATTACCTTCTCATCACAATGCTCCATGACCAGTATCATCACAATGCTCCATGACGACTGTCGTCACAATGCGCCATTCCAACTGTCATCACAATAATCCATGAAACTTATTATACCAATGCTCCATGCACTTGTCATCACAATGCTCCATGCCCTTGCTATCACAATGGTCCAAGACCCCTGTAATCAGAATGCTCCATGCCCCTTTTCATCAGTATGCCCCATGAGACCTGTCATCACAAGGCTCCATGGTTTTCTCATCACAATGCTCAAGGACCTTGTCATCACAATGCTTCACGACATTGTCATGAAAATTCTCAAAGGCCCTTGTCATCATAATGCTCCAAGCACTAGTCATCACAATGCTCCATCATATTTGTCATCACAATCCTCCATTACATTTGGTATCACAATGCACCATGCCATTGTCATCGAAATGAACCATGACATATGTCATCAAAATGCTCCCTGACACCTGTCTTCACAATACTCCATGACTTTTTCATCACAATGCTCCATGCCCTTGTCATCACAATGCTCCATGAACCCTGTCAACACAATGCTCCGTGACTCCAGTCATCACAATGCTTCATAACGTTTGTCATCACAACGGTCCATGCCCGCGTCATCACAAGTCTCTCTGACCTTTGTAACCACAATGCTCCATGAACATTTCAACACATTGCTCCGTGACACTTGTCATCACAATGCTCCATGCCTTTGTCAGAAAAATGCTCAATGACCCTTGTTATCAAAACGTGCAACGGGCTTTCCATCACAATGATCCACAACTTTGTAATCGCTATGCTCCATAAACCTTGTAATCACAATGCTCCATGCTCTTCTCATCCAAATGCTCTCTCACCTGAGATATAACCATGTTCCCTCACTAGTCATCACAATCCTCCCTCAAATCTGTAATCAAAATGGTCCATGACCACTGTCATCACCATGATCCATTCCCTTGTCATCACAATGTTCCATGACCACTGTCATCACAACACTCCATGACACCCGACAACACAATGATCAGGGACTCTTGTCATTACAATGCTCCATTACCTAGTCATCACAATGCTCCATGACCCCTGTCATCACAATACTCCATGAACATTTTCAGCCCAATGCTCCATGACACTTGGCATCACAATGATCCATGCCCTTGTCATCCCAATGCTCCATGACCCCTGTATTCACAATGCTCCGTGACGCTTGTCATCACAGTGCTCCATGACACATGGCATCACAATGCTTCATGCCTTTGTCAGCAGAATGCTACATGACATTGTCATTACAATGCTCTATGCGCTTGTCATCACAATACTCCATTACCATTATCATCACAATCCTCCATGAACCTTGGGATCACATTGCTTCATGCCCTTGTCATCACAATGTTACATGCTCCTTGAAATCAAAATGATCCATGACCTCTGTCATCACAATGCTCCAAACCCTTGTGATCACAATGTTCCATAGCATTTGTCATCACAATGCTCCATGATGCCTGTCATCACAGTAATCCATGCCCTTTTCATCACAATGCTCCATGACCATTGTCATCACAATTCTCAATACATTGTCATCACAATGCTCCCTGACATTTGTCGTCAGAATGCTCCTTGAAACCTGTCACGAAAAGTTTCCATGCCATTTTCATCACAATGCCCCATGCCGTTTTCATCACAATGCTCCATGCCATTGTCATCAAAATACTCCAGAAGCTTGTCATCAGAATGCTCCATGACCCTTGTCATCACAATTATCCATGCACTTGTCAGCACGATGCTCCCTGACCCTTGTCATCACAATGCTCCAAGCCATTGTCATCACAATACTCCATTACATTGTCTTCTGAATCCTCCATGACACTTGGCATCACAATGCTCAATGCCATTGTCATCACAATGGGCCATTATATATGTCAGCACAATGCTCCCTGACAACTGTCTTCACAATAATGCATCACATGGTCATTACAATGCTCCATGCCCTTGTCATCACAATGCTCAATGCCCTTGTTATCACAATGCTCCATGACCCCTGTCATCACAATGCTCCGTGACTCCAGTCATCGCAATTCTTCATGACGTTTGTCATCACAATGGCCCATGCCCTCATCATCAAGAGTCTCTGTGACCTTTTTAACCACAATGCTCCATGAACTTTTCTTCACAATGCTCTTTGTCCCCTGTCATCACAATTCTCTATGCATTTCTCAGCACAATGCTCTATGACGCATGTCATCAGTATGCTCCATGGCCTTCTCCTCACAGTGCTCCATGCCCTTGTCATCACAATGCTCCAAGACCCCTGTAATCACAATGCTCCATGCCCCTTTTCACCAGAATGCTCCATGAGACTTGTCATCACAAGTCTCCATGGTCATCTCATCACAATGCTCCAGGACCTTGTCATCACAATGCTCCATGACACCTGTCATCACAATGCTCTGTGACTCCAGTCATCACAGTGCTTCATAATATTTGTCATCACAATGGTCCATGCCCACGTCATCACAAGGCTCTGTTACCTTTGTATCCACAATGCTCCATGAACATTTCATCACAATGCTCCGTGACCCTTGTCATCACAATGCTCCATGCCTTTGTCATTAAAATGCTCCATGACCATTGTCATCACAATGTGCCATGCGCTTTTCATCCCAACGGTCCAAAAATTTGTCATCACAGTGCTCCATTAAAATTGTAATCACAATGCTGCATGCCCTTCTCATCACAATGCTCCATTACCCCTGTCATAACAATGATCCATGACCCCTGCCATCACAATGTTCCACGGCCTTGTCATCACAAGGCTCCATGACACTTGTCATCACAATGCTCCAAGACCCCTTTAATCACAATGCTCCATGCCGTTGTCATCACAAAGTTCAATGACACATGTCATGAGAATGTTCCATGGCCGTCTCATCAAAATGCTCCTTGCCCTTGGCATCACAATGCTCCAAAACCCCTGTAAACACAGTGCTCCATGCCCCTATTCATCTCAATGCTCCATGAACCCTGTCATCACAACACTCCATGACACGTGACAACACAATGATCCGGGACTCTTGTCATCACAGTGCTCTAAGACCCCTGTAATCAAAATGCTCCATGACCCCTGTCATCACAATACTCCATGAATATTTTCAGCCCAATGCTCCATGACCCTTGTCATCACAATGATCCATGCACTTGTCATCCTAATGATCCATGACCCCTGTATTCAAAATGCTCCGTGACAATTGTGTCACAGTTCACCATGACACCTGTCATCACAATGCTCCATGCCTTTGTCAGGAAAATTCTACATGACCTTGTCATTACATTGCTCTATGCGTTTGTCACCACAATGCTCCAAGACCCCTGTAATCACAATGCTACATGCCCCTTTTCATCTCAATGCTCCATGAACTCTGTCATCACAATGCACCATGCCCATCATCATAATGCTTCAGGCTATTGTCATCACAATGAAATCAAAATTCTCCGTGACCTCTGTCATCGTAATGCTCCAAAGCCTTGTGATCACAATGTTCCATAACACTTATAATCACAACACCCCATGACGATCATCATCACAATTATCCATGGCCTTCTCATCACCATGCTCCATGACTTTTGTCATCACAATTCTCAATACACTTGTCATCACAATGCTCCCTGACACTTGTCGTCAGAATGCTCCTTGAACCCTGCCACGAAAAGGCTGCATGCTTTTTTCATCACATTGCCCCATGCCGTTTTCATCACAATGCTCCATGCCGTTGTCATTAAAATACTCCACAAGCTTGTCATCAGAATGCCCCATGACCCTTGTCATCACAATTCTCCATGCACTTGTCAGCACAATGCTCCCTGACCCTTGTCATCACAGTGCTCCAAGCCATTGTCATAACAATGCTCCATTACTTTTGTCATCAGAATCTTTCATGAAACTTGGCATCACAATGCTCCATGCCATTTTCATCACAATGGGCCATTACATATGTGATCACAATGCTCCCTGACACTTCTCTTCACAATACTGCATGAGCTGGTCATCACAATGCTCCATGCCCTTGTCATCACAATGCGCCATTCCAAATGTCATCGCAATAATCCATGAAACATATTAGACCAATGCTCCATGCCCTTGTCATCACAATGCTCCATGCCCTTGTTATCACAATGCTCCATGACCCCTGTCATCACCATGCTCCGTGACTCCAGTCATCACAATGTTTCATGAACCTTGTCAACTCAATGGTCCATTACCTCATCATCAACAGTCTCTGTGACATTTTTAACCACAATGCTCCATGAACTTTTCATCACAATGCTCTTTGACCCTTGTCATCACAATGATCTACGCCTTTCTCAGCACAATGCTCCATGCCCTTGTCATCACAATGCTCCATGACCCTGTCATCACAATGCTCCGTGACTCCAGTCATCACAATGCTTCATAACATTTGTCATCACAATGGTCCATGTCCGTGTCATCACAAGGCTTTGTGACATTTTTAACCTCAATGCTTCATGAACTTTTCATCACAATGCTCCGTGACCCTTGTCATCACAGTGCTCCATGCCTTTGTCAGAAAAATGCTCCATGACCCTTGTCATCACAATGTGCCAAGCGCTTTTTATCCCAATGGTCCACAGATTTGTCATCACAATGCTCCATAAAACTTGTAATCAGAATGCTCCATGCCCTTCAAATCACAATGCTCCATTACCCCTGTCATAACAATGCTCATTGACCCCTGCCATCACAATGTTCCACGGCCTTGTCATCACAAAGCTCCATGACCCTTGTCATCACAAAGCTCCAAGACCCCTGTAATCACAATGCTCCATGCCCTTGTCATCACAAAGCACCATGACACATGTCATCAGAAGGTTCCATGTCCTTCTCATCCAAATGCTCCATGCCCTTGTCATCACAATGCTACAAGACCTCTGTAATCACAATGCTCCATGCCCCTTTTCATCTCAATGCTCCATGAACCCTGTCATCACAATGCACCATGCCCATCATCATAATGCTTCAGGTTATTGTTATTAAAATGAAATCAAAAGTCTCCATGACCTCTGTCATCATAATGCTCCAAAACCTTGTGATCACAATGTTCCATAATATTTATCATCACAACACCCCATGACGATCATCATCACAATTATCCTTGGTCTTCTGATCACAATGCTCCCTGATCTTTGTTATCACAATGCTCAATACACTTGTCTTCACAATGCTCCATGACACATGTCGTCAGTATGCTCCTTGAACCCTGTCATGACAAGGCTCCATGCCTTTTTCATCACAATGATCCATGCCCTTTTCATCACAATGCTCCAAGACCCCTATAATCACAATGCTCCATGCCCTTGTCATCAAAAAGCTCCATGAGGCATGTCATCAGAATGCTCCATGGCCTTTTCCTCACAATGCTCCATGGCATGGTCATCACAATGCTCCATGTACCCTCTCATCACATTGCTCCATGCCCTTGTCATTACAATCCTCCATGACCCATGTATCACATTGTTCCGTGCCCTTGTCATCACAATGCTCCAGCCCACTCTCATCACAATAATCTATGAAATATTTCAAACCAATGCTCAATGCCCTTCTCATCACTATGCTCCTTTACCTCTGTCATAACAATGCACCATGACCACTGCCATCACAATGTTCCACGGCCTTGTCATCACAAGGCTCCATGACCCTTGTCATCACAATGCTCCAAGAAACTTGTAATCAAAATTCTCCATGCCCTTGTAATAACAAAGCTCCATGACGCATGTATCAGAAGGTTCCATGGCCTTCTCATCACAATGCTCCATGCCCTTGTCATCACAATGCTCCAAGACCCCTGTAATCTCTATGATCCATGCCCCTTTTCATCTCAATGCTCCATGAACCCTGTCATCACAATGCACCATGCCCATCATCATAATGCTTCAGGCTGTTGTCACTACAATGAAATCAAAATTCTCCATGACCTCTGTCATCATAATGCTCCAAACCCTTGTGCTCACAATGTTCCATACCACTTATCATCACAAAACCCCATGACGATCATCATCACAGTTATCCATGGTCTTCTCATCACAATGCTCCATGATCATTGTCATCACAATGCTCAATACACTTGTCATCACAATACTCCCTGACACCTGTCGTCAGTATGCTCCTTGAACCCTGTGATGACAAGGCTCCACGCCTTTTACATCACAATGATCCAAGCCTTTTCATCACAGTGCTCCAAGACCGCTATAATCACAATGCTCCATGGCCTTGTCAGCACAAGGCTCCATGACCCTTGTCATCACAATGCTCCAAGTCCACTGTAATCACAATGCTCCATGCCCCTTTTCATTAGAATGCTCCATGAGACTTGTCATCACAAGTCTCCATGGTCATCTCATAACAATGCTCCAGGACATTGTCATCAACATGCTCTATTCCCTTGTCATCACAATGCTCCATGACCCCTGTCATTACAATAATCCATTAATATTTTCAGCCCAATGAACCATGACCTTCTCATCACAATGCTCCATGACCAATATCATCACAATGCTCCATGACCACTGTCATCACAACCACCCATAACACCTGACAACACAATGATCCGGGACTCTTGTCATCAAAATGCTCCATGCCCTTGTCATCACAATGCACCATGTCCACTGTCATCACAATAATCTATGAAACTTGTCAGACCAATGCTCCATTCCCCTGTCATCACAATGCTCCATGCCCTTGTTATCACAATGCTCCATGACCCCTGTCATCACAATGCTCCGTGACTCCAGTCATCACAATGTTCCATAACCCCTGTCATCAAAATGCTCCATGACCCTTTTCATCCCAAAGCTCCATGATCCCTGGCATCACAATGTTCTATAACCCCTGTCATCAAAACGTTCCATTACATTTTTCATAAAAATTGCTGCATGACCCTGTCATCAAAATGCTCCCTGCGCTTCTCATCACAATGCACCACACACATGTCATCAGAATGCTCCATGACATTTGACATCACAAAGCTCCATGACCCTTTGCATCACAATGCTCCATGTCATTGTCATCACAATGCTCCATGAACCCTCTCATCACATTGCTCCATGCCCTTGTCATAACATAGCTCCATGACACTTGTCATCACAATGCTCGATGCCCTTCTCATCACAATGCTCCACGCCCTGGTCATTACAATCCACCATGACCCATGTATAACAGTGTACCGTGCCCTTGTCATCACAGTGCTCCATGCCCACTCTCATCACAATAATCCATGAAACATTTCAGATCAATGCTCAATGCCATTCTGATTACAATGCTCCATTACTTCTGTCATAACTATGCTCCATGACCGCTGCCATCACAATGTTCCACGGCCTTGTCATCAAAAGGATACATGACCCTTGTCATCACAATGCTCCAAGACCCCTGTAATCACAATGCTCCATGCCCTTGTCAGCACAAAGCTCCATGACGCATGCCATCAGAATGTTCCATGGCCTTCTCCTCACAATGCTCCATGCCCTTGTCATCACAGTGCTCCAAGACCCCTGTAATCACAAAGATCCTTGCCCCTTTTCGTCAGAATGCTCCATGAGACTTGTCATCACAACTCTCCATCGTCATCTCATCAAAGTGCTCCAGGACCTTGTCATCACCATGCTCCATTCTCTTGTCATCACAATGCTCCTTGACACCTGTCATCACAATACTCTATGAACATTTTCAACCCAATGCTCAATGACGGTCTTATCACAATGCTCCATGAGCAGTATCATCACAATGCTCCATGACCACTGTCATCACAATGCGCCATTCCCACTGTCATCACCATAATCCATGAAACTTTTTAGACCAATGCTCCATGCCCTTGTCATCACAGTGCTCCATGCCCTTGCTATCACAATGTTCCAAGACCCCTGTAATCAGAATGCTCCATGCCCCTTTTCATCAGTATGCCCCATGATACCTGTCATCACAATTCTCCCTGCCTTTTTCATCACAATGCCCCATGCCATTTTCATCACAATGCTCCACGCCATTGTCATCAAAATACTCCACAAGCTTGTCACCAGAATGCTCCATGACACTTGTCATCCCAATTCTCCATGCACTTGTCAACACAATGCTCCTTGACCCTTGTCATTGCAATGCTCCAAGCCATTGTCATCACAATGCTCTATTAACTTTGTCATCAGAATCCTCCATGACACTAGGCATCACAATGCTCCATGCCATCGTCATCACATTGGGCCATTACATATGTCATCACAATGCTCCCTGACACCTGTCTTCACAATACTGCATGACCTGGTCATCACAATGCTCCATGCCCTTGTCATCACAATGCGCCATTCCAACTGTCATCGCAATAATCCATGAAACTTATTAGACCAATGCTCCATGCCCTTGTCATCACAATGCTCCACGACCACTGTAAACACAATGTTCCATGCCACTTTTCATCTCAATGCTCCATGATCCCTGTCATCACAATGCACCATGCCCATCATCATAATGCTTCAGGCTATTGTCATCACAATGAAATCAATATTCTCCAGGACCTCTGTCATCATAATGCTCCAAACCCTTGTGATCACAATGTTCCATAACACTTATCATCACAACACACCATGACGCTCATCATCACAATTATCCATGGTCTTCTCATCACAATGCTCCATGACCTTTGTCATCACAATGCTCAATACACTTGTCATCACAATGCTCCCTGACCCTTGTCTTCAGGATGCTCCATTAACCCTGTCATGACAAGTCTCCATGACATTTTCATCACAATGATCCGTGCCCTTTTCTTCACAATGCTCCAAGACACCTGTAATCACAATGCTCCAAGCCCTTGTCATCACAAAGCTCCATGACCCATGTCATCAGAATGCTGCATGGCCGTCTCTGACAATGCTCCATGCCCTTGTCATCACAATGCTCCAAGACCACTGTAATCACAATGATCCATGCCACGTTTCATCAGAATGTTCCATGAAACTTCTCATCACAAGCCTCCAAGGTCTTCTCATTACAATGCTACATGAACTTGTCATCACTATGCTCCATTCCCTTGTCATCACAATGCTCCATGACCATTGTCATCACAATACTCCACGAATATTATCAGCACAATGCTCCATAACCTACTCATCACAATGCTCCATGACCAATATCATCACAATGCACCATGACAACTGTCATCACAACACTCCATGACACCTGACAACACAATGATCCAGGACTCTTGTCATCACTATACTCCATTCCCTAGTCATCACAATGCTGCATGAACCATGTCATCACAATGCTCCATGACACCAGTCTTCACAATACAGCATGACCTCTTTATCACAATGCTCCATGCCCTTGTCACCACAATGCACCTTTCCAACAGTCATCGCAATAATCCATGAAAATTATGAGACCAATGATACATGCCCTTGTCATCACAATGCTCCATGCCCCTTTTCTTCGCAATGCTCCATGACCCCTGTCATCACAGTGCTCCGTGACTCCAGTCATCACAATATTTCATGACCTTTGTCATCACAATGGTCCATGCCCTCGTCATCAACAGTCTCTGTGACGTTTTTAACCACAATGCTCCATGAACTTTTCATCACAATGCTCTTTGACCCTTGTCATCACAATGCTCTATGCCTTTCTCAGCACAATGCTCCATGCCCTTGTCGTCACAATGCTCCATGACCCTTGTCCTCACAATGCTCCATGCGCTTGTCAGCAAAATGCTCCATGACCATGTCATCACAATGCACCATGCGCTTGTCATCACAGTGCTCCACAATCTTGTCATCACAGTGCTCCACAATCTTGTCATCACAATGCTCCATAAACCTTGTCATCACAATGCTCCATGCACGTCTCATCAAAATGCTTTCTCACCACTGATATCACAATATTACTTCACTATTCGACACAATACTCCTACACCTCTGTCATCACAATATTCCATGACTCCTGTTATCACAATGCTACATGCACTTATCATCACAATGTTCGATGACCCATGACATCACAATGTTCCATAACCCCTGTCATCAAAATGTTCCTTGACACTTTTCATCAAATTTCTCCATGAACATGTCATCACAATGCTCCCTGCACTTCTCATTACAATGCACAACGCCCTTGTCATCAAAATGTTCCATGACCTTTGTCATCACAAATATCCATGACCCTTGGCATCACATTGCTCCATGCCCTTGTCATCACTAAGCTCCATGACACATGTCATCAGAATGCTCCATGGCCTTCTCATCACAATGCTCCATGACCTTTGTCATCACAATGCTCAATACACTTGTCATCAATATGCTCCATGACACTTGTTGTCTGTATGCTCCTTGAACCCTGTCATGGCAAGGCTCCATGCATTTTTCATCACAATATTCCATGCCCTTTTCATCACAATGCTACAAGACCACTGTAATCACAATGCTCCATGCGCTTGTCATCACAAAGCTCAATGACGCATGTCCTCAGAATGCTCCTTGGCCTTCTCTTCACAATGATCCATGCCCTTGTCATCACAATGTTCCAAGTCCCCTGTAATCAGAATGCTCCAGGCCCCTTTTGATCAGTATGCTCTATGAGATTGTCATCACAAGTCTCCATGGATTTCTCATCACAATGCTCCAGGACCTTGTCATCACAATGCTTCACAACCTTGTCATGAAAATTCACAATGGCCCTTGTCATCATAGTGCTCCAAGCCCTAGTCATCACAATGCTCCATTTTATTTGTCATCACAATCCTCCATTACATTTGGCATCACAATGCTCAATGCCATTATCATCGCAGTGGACCATGACATATGTCATCACAATGCTCCCTGACACCTGTCTTCACAATACTCCATGACCTTCTCATCACCATGATCAATACCATTGTCATCACAATGCTCCATGCCCATGTCATCACAATGCTCCATGACCCCTATCATCACAGTGCTCCATGACTCCAGTCATCACAATGCTTCATAATGTTTGTCATCAAAACGTTCCTTGCCCGTGTCATCACAAGGCTCTGTGACCTTTGTAACCAAAATGCTCCATGAACTTTTCATCACAATGCTCCGTGACCCTTTTCATCACAATGCTCCATGCCTTTGTCAGAACAATGCTCCATGACCCTTGTCATCACAGTGTGCCACGTGCTTTTCATCACATCGGTCCACAACCTTGTCATCGCTATGCTTCATAAACCTTGTAATCCCAATGCTCCATGCACTTCTCATCCAAATGCTCTCTCACCAGAGATATCACAATGTTCCATCACTAGTCATCACAATACTCCCTCACCCCTGTAATCATAATGTTCCATGACCCCTGTCATCACAGTGCTACATACCCTTATCATCACAATGTTCCATGATCCCTGACATCACAATGTTCCATAACCCCTGTAATCAAAATGCTCCATGACCCATTTCATCCCAAAACTCCATGACCCCTGACATCACAATGTTCTATAACAACTGCCCTCAAAATATTCCATTATATTTTAATCAAATTGCTGCATGAACCTGTAATCAAAATGCTCCCTGCCCTTCTCATCACAATGCACCACACCATAGTCATCGAAATGCTCCCTGTTATTTGTCATCACAAATCTCCATGACCCTTGGCATCACAATGCTCCATGTCATTGTCATCACAATGCTCCATGAACACTCTCATCACATTGCTCCCTGCCCTTGTCATCACAAAGCTCCATGACACTTGTCATCACAATGCTCGATGCCCTTCTCATCGCAATGCTCCATGTCCTGGTCATTACAATCCTCCATGAACCATGTATCACAGTGTTCCGTGCCCTTGTCATCCCAATGCTCCATGCCCACTCTCATTACAATAATCCATGACATATTTTAGACCAAAGCTCAATGCCCTTCTCATCACAATGCTCCATTACCTCTGTCATAACAATGCTCCATGACACCTGCCATCACATTGTTCAACGGCATGTCATCACAAGGCTCCATGATCCTTGTCATCACAATTCCCCAAGACCCCTGTAATCACAATGCTCCATGCCCTTGTCATCACAGTGCTCCATGATGCATGTCATCAGAATATTCCATGGCCTTCTCATCACCATGCTCCATGCCCTAGTCATCACAATGCTCCAAGACCCCGGTAATCTCAATGCTCCATTCCACTTTTCATCACAATGTTCCATGAACCCAGTCATCACAATGCACCATGCCCATCATCATAAGGTTTCATGTTATTGTCATCACAATGAAATCTAAATTCTCCATGACATCTGTCATCATAATGCTCCAAACCCTTGTGATCACAATGTTCCATAAGACTTATCATCACAACACCCCATGACGCTCATTATCACAATTATCCATGGTCTTCTCATCACAATGCTCTATGACTTTGTCATCAAATGCTCAATACACTTGTCATCACAATGCTACCTGACACTTGTCGTAAGTATGCTTCTTGAACACTGTCATGACAAGGCTCAATGCCTTTTTCTTCACAATGATACATGCCCTTTCCATCACAATGCATCAAGACACCTGTAATCACAATGCTCCACGACCTACTCATCACAATTCTCCATGGCCAATATCATCACAATGCACCACGACCACTGTAATCTCAACACTCCATGACACCTGACAACACAATGATCCGGAATTCTTGTCATCAAAATGCTCAATTCCCAAGTCATCACAATGCTCCATGAACCCTGTCATCACAATACTCCGTGAACCTTTTCAGCCCAATGCTCCATGACACTTGTCATCACATTGAACCATGCCCTTGTCATCCCCATGCTCCATGACCCCTGTATTCACAATGCTCCGTGACGCTTGTCATCACAGTGCTCCATGACACCTGTCATCACAATGCTCCATGCCTTTGTCAGCAAATGCTACATAACCTTGTCATTACAATGCTCTATGTGCTTGTCATCACAATACTCCTTTACCATTGTCATCACAATCCTCCATGAACCTTGGGATCACATTGCTTCATACCCTTGTCATCACTATGCTCCTTGCTCCTTGAAATCAAAATGATCCATGACCTCTGTCATCACAATGCTCCAAACACTTGTCATCACAATGTTCCATAACACTTGTCATCACAACGCTCCATGATGCCTGTCATCACAATACTCCACGGCCTTTTCATCACAATGCTCCATAACCTTTGTCATCACAATTCTAATACACTTGTCATTACAATGCTTCCTGAAACTTGCCGTCAGAATGCTCCTTGAAACCTGTCACAAAAAGGCTCCATGCTTTTCTCATCACAATGTCCCATGCCGTTTTCATCACAATGCTCCATGCCATTGCCATCAAAATACTCCACAAGATTGTCATCAGAATATTCCATGACCTTTTTCATCACAATTATCCATGCACTTGTCAGCACAATGCTCCCTGAAACTTGTCATCACAATCCTCCAAGCCATTGTCATCACAATGCTAAATTACTTTTGACATCACAATGCTCCGTGACTCCAGTAATCACAATGCTTCATAACGTTTGTCATCACAACGGTCCATGCCCGCGTCATCACAAGGCTCTGTGACTTTTGTAACCACAATGCTCCATGAACTTTTCATCACGATGCTCCGTGACACTTGTCATCACAATGCTCCATGCCTTTGTCAGAACAATGTTCCATGACCCTTGTCATCACAATGTGCCATGCGCTTTTCATCACAATGATCCACAACCTTGTCATCGATATGCTCCATAAACCTTGTAATCACAATGGTCCACGCACTTCTCATCCAAATGCTCTCTCACATGAGACATCACAATGTTCCATCACTAGTCATCACAATCCTCCCTCAACCCTGTAATCACAATGTTCCATGACCCGTGACATCAAAATATTCCATAAGCACTGTCATCACAATGCTCCATGACACATTTCATCCCAAAGCTCCATGACCCATGCCATCACAATGTTCTGTAACCCCTGTCGTCAAAATGTTACATGACACTTTTCATCAAATTGCAGCATGAACCTGTCATCAAAATGCTCCCTTTCCTTCTCATCACAATGCACCACACGCTTGTCATCAAAATGCTCCATGACCGTTGTCATCACAAAGCTCCATGACCCTTGGCATCACAATGCTCCATGTCATTGTCATCACAATGCTCCCTGAACGCTCTCATCCCATTGCTCCATGCCCTTGTCATCACAATGCTACATGACACTTGTCATCATAATGCTCGATGCCCTTCTCATCAAAATGCTCCATGCCCTTTTCATCACAATCCTCCATGACCCATGTATCACAGTGTTCCGTGCCCTTGTCATCACAGTGCTCCATGCTCACTCTCATCACAATAATCCATGAAAACTTTCGGGCCAGTGCTCAATGCACTTCTCATCACAATGCTCCATTACTTCTGTCATAAAAATGCTCCATGACCCCTGCCATCACAATGTTCCACGGCCTTGTTATCACAAGGCTCCCTGACCCTTGTCATCACAATGCTCCAAGGCCCCTGTAATCACAATGCTCCATGCCATTTTGCATCTCAATGCTCCAAGATCCCTGTCATCACAATGCACCATGCCCATCACCATAATGCTTCAGGCTATTGTCATCACAATTAAATCAAAATTCTCCATGACCTCTGTCATCATAATGCTCCAAACCCTTGTGATCACAATGTTCCATAACACTTATCATCACAAATCCCCATGACGCTCATCATCACAATTATCCATGGTATTCTCATCACAGTGCTCCATGACATTTGTCATCACAATGCTCAATACACTTGTCATCACAATGCTCCCTGACACTTGTCGTCAGTATGCTCCTTGAACCCTGCCATGACAAGGCTCCATGCCTTTTTCATCACAATGATCCGTGCCCTTTTCATCACAATGCTCCAAGATCACTGTCATCACAATGCTCCATGTGCTTGTCATCACAAAACTCCATGAAGCATGTCATCAGAATGCCCCACGGCCTTCTCATCACAATGCTCCATGCCCTAGTAATCAAAATGCTCCAAGACCCCTGTAATCACAATGCTCCATGCCCCTTTTCATCAGAATGCTGCGTGAGATTTCTCATCACAAATCTCCATGGTCATCTCATCAAAATGATCCAGGATATTGTCATCACCATTCTCCATCCCCTTGTCATCACAATGCTCCATGACCCCTCTCATCACAATAATCCATTAACATATTCAGCCCAATGCTCCACGACCTACACATCACAAAACTCCATGGCCAATATCTTCACAATGCTCCATGACCACTGTCATCACAACACTCCATGACTCCTGACAACACAATGATCCGGGCCTCTTGTCATCACAATGCTCCTTTCCCTAATCATCACTATGCTCCATGACCCATGTCATCACAACACTCCATGAACATTTTCAGCCCAGTGCTCCATGACACTTGTCATCACAATGATCCATGCCCTTGTCATCCCAATGCTCCATGACCCCTGTATTCACAATGGTCCATGACGCTTCTCATCACAGTGATCCATGACACATGTCATCAAAATGCTCCATGCCTTTGTCAGCAAAATGCTGCATGACCTTGTCATTACAATGCTCTATGCACTTGTCATCACAATACTCCATTTCCATTGTCATCACAATCCTCCATGAACCTTGGGATCACATTGCTTCATGCCCTTCTCATCACAATGCTCCATGCTCCTTTAAATCAATATGATCCATGAACTCTGTCATCACAATGCTTCAAAGCCTTGTGATCACAATCTTCCATAACACTTGTCATCACAACGCTCCATGAGGCCTGTCATCACAACGCTCCATGCCCTTTTCATCACAATGCTCCTTAACCTTTGTCATCACAATTCTCAATATACATGTCATCACAATGCTCCCTGACATTGTCATCAGAATGCTCCTTGAAACCTGCCACGAAAAGGCTCCATGCCTTTTCCTTCACAATGCCCCATGCATTTTCATCACAATGCTCCATGCCATTGTCATCAAAATACTCCACAAGCTTGTCATCAGAATGCTCCATGACCCTTGTCATCACAATTCTCCATGCAATTGTCAGCACAATGCTCCCTGTCCCATGTCATCACAATGCTCCAAGCCATTGTCATCACAATGTTCCATAACCTTTGTCATCAGAATCCTCCATGACACTTGGCATCACAATGCTCTATGCCATTGTCATCACAATGGGCCAATACATATGTCATCACAATGCTCCCTGACACCTCTCTTCACAATACTGCATGACCTGGTCATCACAATTCTCCATGCCATTGTCATCACAATGGGCCATTACATATGTCATCACAATGCTCCCTGACACCTCTCTTCACAATACTGCATGACCTGGTCATCACAATGCTCCATGCCCTTGTCATCACAATGTGCCATTCGAAATGTCATCGCAACAAACCATGGAACTTATTAGACTAATGTCCCATGCCCTTGTCATCACAGTGCTCCATGCCCTTGTTATCACAATGCTCCCTGAACCCTGTCATCAGAATCCTCCGTGACTCCAGTCATCACAATGCTTCATGACCTTTGTCATCACAATGGTCCATGCCCTCGTCATCAACAGTCTCTGTGACCATTTTAACCACAATGTCCCATGAAATTTTCATACAATGCTCTTTGACCCTTGTCATCACAATGCTCTATGCCTTTCTCAGCACAATGCTCCATGACCCTTGTCATCACAATGCTCCTTGCGCTTGTCAGCACGATGCTCCATGACACATGTCATCACAATGCACCATGCGCTTGTCATCACAGTGCTCTACAATCTTGTCATCACAATGCTCCATAAACATTGTCATCATAATCCTCCATGCACTTCTAATCAAAATGCTCTCTCACCACTGATATCACAATGCTACATCACTATTTGTCACAATACTCCCTCCCACCTGTCATCACAATGTTCCATGACTCCTGTCATCACAATGCTACATGCACTTATCATCAAAATGTTCGATGACCCCTGACATCACAATGTTCCATAACACCTGTCATCAAAATGTTCCATGAAAATTTTCAACAAATTGCTCCATGAACCTGTCATCACAATTCTCCCTGCCCTTCTCATCACAATGCACAATGCCTTTGCCATCAAAATGCTCCATGACCTTTGTCATCTCAAAGAGCCCTGACCCATGGCATCACAATGCTCCATGTCATTGTCATCACAGTGCTCGATGACACATGTCATCAGAATGCTACATGGCCTTCTCATCACAATGATCCATGCCCTTGCCATCACAATGCTCCATTACCCCTCTCATAACAATGCTCCATGCCCCAGCCATCACGATATTCCATGGCCTTGTCATCACAAGGCTCCATGACCCTTCTCATCACAACACACCAAGAACCCTGTAATCACAATGCTCCATGCCCTTTTTCATCTCAATGAACCATTAACCCTGTCATCACAATGCACCATGCCTATCATCATAATGCTTCATGCTATTGTCATCACAATGAAATCAAAATGCACCATGACCTCTGTCATAACAATGCTCCAATCCCTTGTGATCACAATATTCCATAACACTTGTCATCACAATGCCCCTTGATGCTCCTCATCACAATTATCCTTGGTCTTCTAATCACAATGCTCCATGACCTTTTTCATCACAATGCTCAATACACTTGTCATCAAAATGCTCCCTGACACTTGTTGTCTGTATTCTCCTTGAACCCTGTCATGACAAGGCTCCATGCCTTTTTCATCACAATGATCCATGCCCTTTTCATCACAATGCTCCAAGACCCATGTAATCAAAATGCTCCATGCTCTTGTCATCACAAATCTCAATGACGCATACCATCAGAATGCTCCTTGGTCTTCTCCTCACAATGTTCCATGCCCTTGTCATCACAATGTTCCATGACCCCTGTAATCACAATGCTCCATGCCCCTTTTCATCAGTATGCTCCATGAGACTTGTCATCACAAGGCTCCATAGCTTTGTCATCACAGTGCTCCAGGATCTTGTCATCACAATGCTTCACGACCTTGTCATGAAAATTCTCAATGGCCCTTGTCATCATAATGCTGCAAGCCCTAATCATCACAATGCTCCATTATATTTATCATCACAATCCTCCATTACAATTGGCATCACAATGCTCCATGCCATTGTCATCGCAATGGACCATGACATATGTCATCACAATGCTCCCTGACATCTCTCTTCACAATATTCCATGACCTTCTCATCACAATGCTCCATGCCCTTGTCATCACAATGCACCATGCCCATGGTCATCACAATAATCTATGAAATTTTTCAGACCAATGCTCCATTCCCCCGTCATCACAATGCTCCATGCACTGGTCATCACAATGCTCCATGACCCCTGTCATCCCAATGCTCTGTGACTCCAGTCATCACAATGGTTCATAACTTTTTTCATCACAATGGTCCATGTCCGCGTCATCACAAGGCTCTGTGACATTTGTAACCACAATGCTCCATGAACATTTCCTCACCATTCTCTGGGACCCTTGTCATCACAATGCTCCATTTCTTTGTCAGAACAATGCTCCATGACCATTGTCATCACAATGTGCCACGCACATTTCATCACAACTGTCCACAACCTTATGATTGCAATGCTCCATAAATTTTGTTATCACAATGGTCCATGAACTTCTCATCAAAATGCTCTCTCACCATAGATATCACAATGTTCCATCACTAGTCATCACAATACACCCTCACCCCTGGAATCACAATGTTCCATGACCCTGTCATCACAATGCTACATACATTTATCATCACAATATTGCATGACCCCTGACATAACAATGTTCCATAACCCCTGTCATCAAAATGCTCCATGACCCTTTTCATCCCAAAGCTCCAAGAACCCTGACATCACAATGTTCTATAACCCATGCCATCAAAATATTCCATTACACTTTTTATCAAATTGCTGCATGACCCGGTCATCAAAATGCTCCCTGCACTTCTCATCACAATGCACCATTCCCTTGTCATCAAAATGCTCCATGACTTGTCATCACAAAGCTCCATGACACATGGCATCACAATGCTCCATGTCATTGTCATCACAATGCTCCATGAACCCTCTCATCACATTGCTCCATGCCCTTGTCATCAGAAAGCTCCATGACACTTATCATCACAATGCTCGATGCATTTCTCATCACAATGCTCCATGCCCTAGTCATTAAAATCCTGCATGACCCATGTATCACAGTGTTCCGTGCCCATGTAATCACAATGCTCCATGCCCTTCTCATCACAATGCTCCATGACCACTGCCATCACAATGTTCCACGGACTTGTAATCACAAGGCTACATGACACTTGTCATCACAATGATCCAAGACCCCTCTAATCACAATGCTCCATGCCCTTGTCATCACAAAGCTCCATGACACATGTCATCAGAATGTTCCATGGATTTCTCATCACAATGCTCCATGCCCTTGTCATCACAATGCTCAAGACCCCTGTAATCACAATTCTCCATTTCCCTTTTCATGTCAATGCTCCATGAACCCTGTCATCACAATGCATCATGCCCATCATTATAATGCTTCCGGCTATTGTCAGCACAATGAAATCAAAATTCTCCATGACCTATGTCATCACAATTCTCCATGTCCCCTGTCATCACAATAATTCATGAATATTTTCAGTCCAATGCTCCATGATACTTGTCATCACAATGATGCATGCCCTTTTCAGCCCAATGCTCCATGACCCCTGTGTTCACAATCCTCCGTGATGCTTGTCATCACAGTGCTCCATGACACCTGTCATCACAATGCTAGATGACTTTGTCAGCAAAAGGCTAAATGACCTTGTAATTACAATGCTCTATGCGTTTGTCATCACAATACTCCATTACCATTGTCATCACAATCCTCCATGAACCTTGGGATCACATTGGTTTATGCCCTTGACATCACAATGCTCCATGCTCCTTGATATCAAAATGATCCATGAAATCTGTCATCAAAATGCTCCAAAGCCTTGTGATCACAATGCTCCATATCACTTGTCATCACAACGCTCCATGATGCCTGTCATCACAATACTCCATGCCCTTTTCATCACAAAGCTCCATGACCTTGGTCATCACAATTCTCAATACACTTGTCATCACAATGCTCCCTGACACTTGTCGTCAGAATGCTCCTTGAACTCTGTCATGAAAAGGCTCCATGCCTTTTTCATCACAATGCCCCATGCCGTTTTCATCACACTGCTCCATGCCATTGTCATCATAATACTCCACAAGTTTGTCATCAGATTGCTCCATGACCCTTGTCATCACAATTCTCCATGCACTGGTCAGCACAATGCTCCTTAACCCTTGTCATCACAATGCTCCAAACCATTGTCATCACAATGCTCCATTTCATTTGTCATCAGAATCATCCATGACACTTGGCATCACAATGCTCCATGCCATTGTCACCACAATGGGCCATTACATATGTCATCACAATGCTCCCTGACAGCTGTCTTCACAATACTGCATGACCTTCTCATCACAATGATCCATGCCCTTGTCATCACAATGCACCATGTCCAATGTCATCACAATAATCTATGAAACTTGTCAGACAAATGCTCCATGCCCCTGTCACCACAATGCGCCATGCCCTTGTCATCACAATGCTCCATGACCACTGTCATCACAATGCTCGGTGACTCCAGTCATCACAATGCTTCATAACATTTGTCATCACAGTGGTCCATGCCCGCGTCATCACAAGGCTCTGTGACCTTTATAAACACAATGCTCCATGAACTTTTCATCACAATGCTCCGTGAACCTTGTCATCAAAATGCTCCATGCGTTTGTCAGAAAAATGCTCCATGATCCTTGTCATCACAATGTGCTACGCGATTTTCATCACAACGGTCCACAAATTTGTCATGGTAATGCTCCATAAACTTTTTATTCACAATGCTCCATGTCCTTCTCATCACAATGCTCCATTATCCCTATCGTAACAATGTCCCATGACCCCTGCCATCACAATATTCCACGGCCTTGTCATCACAAGGCTCCATGACACTTGTCATCACAATGCTCCATGACCCATGTAATCACAATGCTCCATGCCCTTGTCATCACAAAGCTCCATGACACATGCCATCAGAATGTTCCATGCCCTTCTCATCAAAATGCTCCATGCCCTTGACATCACAATGCTCCAAGAAACCTGTAATCACAATGCTCCATGCCCCTTGTCATCTCAATGCTCCATGAACACTCTCATCGCAATGCATCAGGCCCATCATGATAATGATTCAGGCTATTGTCATCACAATGAAATCTATATGTTCCATGACCTCTGTCATCACAATGCTCCAATCCCTTGTGATCACAATGTTCCATAACACTTATCATCACAACACCCAGTGACGCTCATCATCACAATTATCCATGGTCTCCTCATCACAATGCTCCATGACCTTTGTTATCACAATGCTCAATATACTTGTCATCACAATGCTCCCTGACACTTGTCATCAGTATGCTCCATTAACCCTGTCATGACACGTCTCCATGCCTTTTTCATCACAATGATACATGCCCTTTTAATCACAATGCTCCAAGACCCATGTAATCACAATGCTCCATGCACTTGTCATCACAAAGCTCAATGACGCATATCATCAGAATGCTCCATGGCCTTCTCATCACATTGCTCCATGCCCTTGTCATCACAATGCTCCATGACCCCTGTAATCACAATGCTACATGTCCCTTTTCATCAGAATGCTCCATGAGACTTGTCATCACAAGTCTCCATTGTCTTCTCATCAAAGTGCTCCAGGAACTTGTCATCAAAATGCTCCTGGGCTTCCGGGTAAGATGGCGGAAGAGTAAGACGCGGAGATCATTTTCCTCCCCACGGATACAGCAGAAATACAGCTACACGTGGAACAACTTCTACAGAACACCTACTGAACGCTGGCAGAAGACCCCAGACCTCCCAAAAGGAAAGAAACTCCCCACATACCTGGGTAGGGCATAGCGGAGAGATCCGCACACAGAGGATCGGTGCCGAGCGGCACTCACCAGCCCGAAAGGCTTGTCTGCTCGCCCGCCGGGGCGTGCAGCGCTGGAAGCTGAGGCTCGGGCTTCGGTCAGAGCGCAGGGAGAGGACTGGGGCTGGCGGCGAGAACTCAGCCTGAAGGGGGCTAATGTGCCACAGCTAGCCGGGAGGGAGTCCGGGAAAACTCTGGAGCTGCCGAAGAGGCAAGAGACTTTTTCTTCCCTCTTGGTTTCCTGGTGCGCTAGGAGAGGGGATTAAGAGCGCTGCTTAAAGGGGCTCCACGGACGGGCGCGAGTCGCGACTGAAAGCGCGGAGCCCAGTGACAGGCGTGGGACGCTGGGCCTGCTGCTGCCGCCGCCAAGAAGCCTGTGTGCGAGCGCAGGTCACTGCCCACACCGCCCTTCCGGGAGCCTGTGCAGCCCGCCACTGCCGGGGTCCCGGGATCCAGGGGTGGCTTCCCTGGGAGAACGCACAGTGCGCCTCGGGCTGGTGCAACGTCATGCCGACCTCTGCCGCTGCAGGCTTGCCCCGCACTCCGCGCCCCTCCCTCACGCCCGGCCTGAGTGAGCCAGAGTCCCCGAAGAGGCTGCTCCTTTAACCCTGTCCTGTCTGAGCGAAGAACAGACGCCCTCCGGCGACCTACACGCAGAGGCGGGGCCAAATCCAAAGCTGAGACCCAGGAGCTGTGAGAACAAAGAAGAGAAACGGAAACCTCTCCCAGCAGCCTCAGAAGCAGCGGATTAAAGCTCCACAATCAACTTGATGTACCCTGCATCTGCGGAATACATGAATAGACAACACATCATCCCAAATTGAGGAGCCCGGAGTCAGTGCTGTGCCTCTGAGGTGGGAGAGCCAACTTCAGGACACTGGTCCACAAGAGACCTCCCAGCTCCACATAATATCAAACGGCGAAAATCTTCCAGAGATCTCCATCTCAACACCAGCACCCAGCTTCACTCAACGACCAGCAGGCTACAGTGCTGGACACCCTGAGCCAAACAACTAACAAGACAGGAACACAACGCCACCCATTAGCAGAGAGGTGGCCTAAAATCATAAAAAGTCCACAGACACCCCAAACCACACCACCAGACGTGGACCTGCCCACCAGAAAGACAAGATCCAGCCTCATCCACCAGAACACAGGCACTAGTCCCCTCCACCAGGAAGCCTACACAACCCACTAAACCAACCTTAGCCACTGGGGACAGACACCAAAAACAACAGGAACTACGAACCTGCAGCCTGCAAAAAGGAGACACCAAACACAGTAACATAAGCAAAATGAGAAGACAGAAAAACACACAGCAGGAGAAGGAGCAAGATAAAAACCCACCAGACCTAACAAATGAAGAGGTAATAGGCAGTCTACCTGAAAAAGAATTCAGAATAATGATGGTAAAGATGATCCAAGATTCTATTTCCCAGATCCAAAATCTTGGAAATAGAATAGACAAAATGCAAGAAACAGTTAACAAGGACCTAGAAGAACTAAAGATGAATCAAGCATCGATTAAAAACACAATACATGAAATAAAAAATACTCTAGATGGGATCAATAGCAGAATAACTGAGGCAGAAGAACGGATAAGTGAGGTGGAAGATAAAATAGTGGCAATAACTGCTGCAGAGCAAAATAAAGAAAAAAGAATGAAAAGAACAGAGGACAGTCTCAGAGACCTCTGGGACAACATTAAACGCACCAACATTCGAATTATAGGGGTTCCAGAAGAAGAAGAGAAAAAGAAAGGGACTGAGAAAATATTTGAAGAGATTATAGTTGAAAACTTCCCTAATATGGGAAAGGAAATAGTTAATCAAGTCCAGGAGGCACAGAGAGTCCCATACAGAATAAATCCAAGGAGAAATACGCCAAGACACATATTAATCAAACTGTCAAAAATTAAACACAAAGAAATCATATTAAAAGCAGCAAGGCAAAAACAACAAATAACACACAAGGGAATCCCCATTAGGATAACAGCTGATCTCTCAGCAGAAACTCTACAAGCCAGAAGGGAGTGGCAGGACATAATTAAAGTGATGAAGGAGAAAAATCTGCAACCAAGATTACTCTACCCAGCAAGGATCTCATTCAGATTTGATGGAGAAATTAAAAGGTTTACAGACAAGCAAAAGCTGAGAGAGTTCAGCACCACCAAACCAGCTTTACAACAAATGCTAAAGGAACTTCTCTAGGCAAGAAACACAACAGAAGTAAAAGACCTACAATAATGAACCCAAAACAATTAAGAAAATGGGAATAGGAACATACATATCGATAATTACCTTAAATGTAAATGGACTAAATGCTCCCACCAAAAGACACAGAGTGGCTGAATGGATACAAAAACAAGACCCATCTATATGCTGTCTACAAGAGACCCACTTCAGACCTAGAGACACATACAGACTGAAAGTAAGGGGATGGAAAAAGATATTCCATGCAAATGGAAACCAAAAGAAAGCTGGAGTAGCAATTCTCATATCAGACAAAATAGACTTTAAAATAAGGACTACTAGAAGAGACAAAGAAGGACACTACATAATGATCAAGGGATTGATCCAAGAAGAAGATATAACAATTCTAAATATTTATGCACCAAACATAGGAGCACCTCAATACATAAGGCAAATACTAACAGCCATAAAAGGAGAAATCGACAGTAACACAATCATAGTAGGGGACTTTAACACCCCACTTTCACCAATGGACAGATCATCCAAAATGAAAATAAATAAGGAAACACAAGCTTTAAATGATACATTAAACAAGATGGACTTAATTGATATTTATAGGACATCCCATCCAAAAACAACAGAATACACATTTTTCTCAAGTGCTCATGGAACATTCTCCAGGATAGATCATATCTTGGGTCACAAATCAAGCCTTGGTAAATGTAAGAAAATTGAAATTGTATCAAGTATCTTTTCCGACCACAATGCTATGAGACTAGATATCAATTACAGGAAAAGAGCTGTAAAAAATACAAACACATGGAGGCTAAACAATACACTACTTAATAACGAAGTGATCACTGAAGAAATCAAAGAGGAAATTAAAAAATACCTAGAAACAAATGACAATGGAGACACGACGACCCAAAACCTATGGGATGCAGCAAAAGCAGTTCTAAGAGGGAAGTTTATAGCAATACAATCCCACCTTAAGAAACAGGAAACATCTCGAATAAACAACCTAACCTTGCACCTAAAGCAATTAGAGAAAGAAGAACAAAAACATCCCAAAGTTAGCAGAAGGAAAGAAATCATAAAAATCAGATCAGAAATAAATGAAAAAGAAATGAAGGAAACGATAGCAAAGATCAATAAAACTAAAAGCTGGTTCTTTGAGAAGATAAACAAAATTGATAAACCATTAGCCAGACTCATCAAGAAAAAAAGGGAGAAGACTCAAATCAATAGAATTAGAAATGAAAAAGGAGAAGTAACAACTGACACTGCAGAAATACAAAAGATCATGAGAGATTACTAGAAGCAACTCTATGCCAATAAAATGGACAACCTGGAAGAAATGGACAAATTCTTAGAAATGCACAACCTGCCGAGACTGAACCAGGAAGAAATAGAAAATATGAACAGACCAGTCACAAGCACTGAAATTGAAACTGTGATAAAAAATCTTCCAACAAACAAAAGCCCAGGACCAGATGGCTTCACAGGCGAATTCTATCAAACATTTAGAGAAGAGCTAACACCTATCCTTCTGAAACTCTTCCAAAATATAGCAGAGGGAGGAACACTCCCAAACTCATTCTACGAGGCCACCATCACCTTGATACCAAAACCAGGCAAGGATGTCACAAAGAAAGAAAACTACAGGCCAATATCACTGATGAACATAGATGCAAAAATCCTCAACAAAATACTAGCAAACAGAATCCAACAGCACATTAAAAGGATCATACACCATGATCAACTGGGGTTTATTCCAGGAATGCAAGGATTCTTCAATATACGCAAATCAATCAACGTGATACACCATATTAACAAATTGAAGGAGAAAAACCATATGATCATCTCAATAGATGCAGAGAAAGCTTTCGACAAAATTCAACACCCATTTATGATAAAATCCCTGCAGAAAGTAGGCATAGAGGGAACTTTCCTCAACATAATAAAGGCCATATATGACAAACCCACAGCCAGCATCGTCCTCAATGGTGAAAAACTGAAACCATTTCCACTAAGATCAGGAACTAGACAAGGTTGCCCACTTTCACCACTCTTATTCAACCTAGTTTTGGAAGTTTTAGCCACAGCAATCAGAGAAGAAAAGGAAATAAAAGGAATCCAAATTGGAAAAGAAGAAGTAAAGCTGTCACTGTTTGCAGATGACATGATACTATACATAGAGAATCCTAAAGATGCTACCAGAAAACTACTAGAGTTAATCAATGAATTTGGTAAAGTTGCAGGATACAAAATTAATGCACAGAAATCTCTGGCATTCCTATATACTGATGATGAAAAATCTGAAAGTGAAATCAAGGAAACACTCCCATTTACCATTGCAACAAAAAGAATAAAATATCTAGGAATAAACCTACCTAAGGAGACAAAAGACCTGTATGCAGAAAATTATAAGACACTGATGAAAGAAATTAAAGATGATACAAATAGATGGAGAGATGTACCATGTTCTTGGATTGGAAGAATCAACATTGTGAAAATGACTCTACTACCCAAAGCAATCTACAGGTTCAATGCAATCCCTATCAAACTACCACTGGCATTTTTCACAGAACTAGAACAAAAAATTTCACAATTTGTATGGAAACACAAAAGACCCCGAATAGCCAAAGCAATCTTGAGAACGAAAAATGGAGCTGGAGGAATCAGGCTCCCTGACTTCAGACTATACTACAAAGATACAGTAATCAAGACAGTATGGTACTGGCACAAAAACAGAAAGATAGATCAATGGAACAGGATAGAAAGCCCAGAGTTAAACTCACGGACATATGGTCACCTTATCTTTGATAAAGGAGGCAGGAATGTACAGTGGAGAAAGGACAGTCTCTTCAATAAGTGGTGCTGGGAAAACTGGATAGGGACATGTAAAAGTATGAGATTAGATCACTCCCTAACACCATACACAAAAATAAGCTCAAAATGGATTAAAGACCTAAATGTAAGGCCAGACACTATCAAACTCTTAGAGGAAAACATAGGCAGAACACTCTATGACATAAATCACAGCAAGATCCTTTTTGACCCACCTCCTAGAGAAATGGAAATAAAGACAAAAATAAACACATGGGACCTAATGAAACTTAAAAGCTTTTGCACAGCAAAGGAAACCATAAACAAGACCAAAAGACAACCCTCAGAATGGGAGAAAATATTTGCCAATGAAGCAACTGACAAAGGATTAATCTCCAAAATTTATAAGCAGCTCATGCAGCTCAATAACAAAAAAACGAACAACCCAATCCAAAAATGGGCAGAAGACCTAAATAGACATTTCTCCACAGAAGATATACAGACTGCCAACAAACACATGAAAGGATGCTCAACATCTTTACTCATTAGAGAAATGCAAATCAAAACTACAATGAGATATCATCTCACACCAGTCACAATGGCCATCATCAAAAAATCTAGAAACAATAAATGCTGGAGAGGGTGTGGAAAAAAGGGAACACTCTTGCACTGCTGGTGGGAATGTGAATTGGTACAGCCGCTATGGAGAACGGTATGGAGGTTCCTTAAAAAACTACAAATAGAACTACCATATGACCCAGCAATCCCACTACTGGGCATATACCCTGAGAAAACCATAATTCAAAAAGAGACATGTACCAAAATGTTCATAGCAGCCCTATTTACAATAGCCCGGAGATGGAAACAACCTAAGTGTCCATCATCGGATGAATGGATAAAGAAGATGTGGCACATATATACAATGGAATATTACTCAGCCATAAAAAGAAATGAAATTGAGCTCTTTGTAATGAGGTGGATAGACCTAGAGTCTGTCATACAGAGTGAAGTAAGTCAGAAAGAGAAAGACAAATACTGTATGCTAACACATATATATGGAATTTAAGAAAAAAAAATGTCATGAAGAACATAGGGGTAAGACAGGAATAAAGACACAGACCTACTAGAGAATGGACTTGAGGATATGGGGAGGGGGAAGGGTAAGCTGTGACAAAGTGAAAGAGCGGCATGGACATATATACACTACCAAACGTGAGGTAGATAGCTAGTGGGAAGCAGCCGCATAGCACAGGGAGATCAGCTCGGTACTTTGTGACCGCCTGGAGGGGTGGGATAGGGAGGGTGGGAGGGAGACGCAAAAGGGAGGGGATATGGAAACATATGTATATGTATAACTGATTAAATTTCTTATAAAGCAAAAAAATAAAATAAAATAAATTAAAAAAAAAAAAAAAAAAACAAAATGCTCCATGATGCCTGTCATCACAATACTCCATGCCGTACTCATCGCAATGCTCCATGACATTTGTCATCACAATTCTCAATACACTTGTCATCACAATGCCACATGCCTTTTTCATCACAGTGTTCCATGCCATTGTCATCAAAATACTCCACAAGCTTGTCATCAGAATACTTCATGACCGTTTTCATCACAATTCTCCCTGCACCTGTCAGCAAAATTCTCCCTGACCCTTGTCATCACAATGCTCCAAGCCATTGTCATCACAATGCTCCATTACCTTTGTCATCAGAATCCTCCATGACACTTGGCATCACAATGCTCCATGCCATTGTCATCACTATGGGCCATTACATATGTCATCACAATGCTCCATGCCTCCATTCATCACAATGATTCATGACCTTTTTCATCACAATGGTCCATGCCCTCGTCATCAACAGTCTCTGTGACATATTTAACCACAATGGTCCAATAACTTTTCATCACAATGCTCTTTGACGTTTGTCATCACAATGTTCTATGCGTTTCTCAGCAAAATGCTCCATGACCCTTGTCATCACAATGCTCCATGCGCTTGTCAGATCAATGCTCCATGACCCATGTCATCACAATGCACCCTGCGCTTCTCATCACAGTGCTCCACAATCTTGTCACCACGATGCTCCATAAAACTTGTCATCACAATTCTCCATGCACTTCTCATCATAATGCTTTCTCACCAATGATATCACAATGTTACAGCACTATTCATCACAATACTCCCTCACCCCTGTCATCACAATGTTCCATGACTTTTGTCTTTGCAATGCTACATGCACATATCATCACAAAGTTCGGTGACCCCTGACATCACAATGTTCCATAACCCCTGTCATCATAATGCTCCATAACACTTTTCCTCAAAATGCTCAATGACCCCTGACATCACAATGTTCCATAAACCCTGTCATCATAATTCTCCATGATCCTTTTCATCAAAATGCTCCATGAACCCTGACATCACAATGTTCCATAACCCCTGTCATTAAAATATTCCATGACACTTTTCATCAAATTGCTCTATGACCCTGTCATCACAATGCTCCCTGCCCTTCTCATCACAATGTACCACGCCCTTGTCATCAAAATGCTCCATGACCTATGTCATCAAAAAGCTCCATGAAAATTGGCATCTCAATGCTCCATGCCATTGTCATCACAATGCTCCATGAACCCTCTAATCACAATGCTCCATGCCCCTTTGCATCTCAATGCTCCATGAACCCTGTCATCAAAATGCACCATGACCATCATCATAATGCTTCAGGCTATTGTCATCACAATGAAATCAAAATATTCGATGATCTATCTCATCACAATGCTCCAAATCCTTGTGATCACAATGTTCCATAACACTTATCATCACAACGCTCCATGATGCCTGTCATCACAATACTCTATGCCCTTTTCGTCCAAATGCTCCATGAACATTTTCATCACAATTCTCAATACACATGTCATCACAATGTTCCCTGACACTTGTCATCAGAATGCTCCTTGAAACCTGTTATGAAATGGCTTCATGCCTTTTTCATCACAATGCTCCATGCCCTTTTCATCCCAAAGCTCCAAGACCCCTGACAACACAATGTTCTATAACCCCTGCCATCAAAATGTTCCTTTACACTTTTTATCAAATTGCTGCATGACCTGGTCATGAAAATGCTCCCTGCATTTCTCAGCACAATGCACCATGCCCTTGTCATCAAAATGCTCCATGACTTGTCTTCACAAAGCTCCATGACCCTTGGCATCACAATGCTCCATGTCATTGTCATCACAATACTCCATGAACCCTCTCATCACATTGCTCCATGCCCTTGTCATCACAAAGCTCCATGACATTTGTCATCACAATGCTCGATGCCCTTCTCATCACAATGCTCCATGCCCTTGTCATTACAATCCTGCATGACCCATGTATCACAGTGTTCCGTGCCCTTGTCATCACAATGCTCCATGCCCACTCTCATCACAATAATCCATGAAACATTTCATACCAATGTTCCATGCCCTTCTCATCAAACTGCTCCATTACACCTGTCATAAAAATGGACCATGACCCTTGCCATCAAAATGTTCCAAGGCCTAGTCATCACAAGGTTCCATGACACTTGTCATCACAATGCTCCAGACCACTGAAAGCACAATGCTCCATGCCCTTGTCATCACAAAGCTCCATGACGCATGTCATCAGAAAGTTCCATGGCCTTCTCATCACAGTGCTCCATGCCCTTGTCATCACAATGCTGCAAGACCCTTTTAATCACAATGCTCCATGCCCCTTTTCATCTCAATGCTCCATGAACCCTGTCATCACAATGCACCCTGCCCATCATCATAATGCTACAGGCTATTGTCATCACAATGAAATCAATATTCTGAATGACCTCTGTCATCAAAATGTTCCAAACCCTTGTGATCACAAGGTTCCATAACACTTATCATCACAACACCCCATGACGCTCATCATCACAATTATCCATGGTCTTCTCATCACAATGCTCCATGATCTTTGTCATCACAATGCTCAATACAATTGTCAACACAATGCTTCCTGACACTTGTCGTCAGAATGCTCCATGAACCCTGTCATGACAAGGCTCCATGCCTTTTTCATAACAATGATCCATGCACTTTTCATCACAATGCTCCAAGATCCCTGTAATCACAAATGCTCCATGCCCTTGTCATCACAAAACTCCATGACGCATGTCATCAGAATGCTCCATGGCCTTCTCATCACAATGCTCCATGCCCTAGTCATCACAATGCTCCAAGACACCTGTAATCACAATGCTCCATGCTCCTTTTCATCAGAATGCTCAATGAGACTTCTCATCAGAAGTCTCCATGGTCTTCTCATCACAATGCCCCAGGACCTTGTCATCACCATGCTCCATTCCGTTGCCATCAGAATGCTCCAAGACACATGTCATCACAATGCTCCATGCCCTTGTCATCAAAAAGCTCCAAGACACATGTCATCAGAATGCTTCATGGCCTTCTCATCACAATGCTCCATGCTCTTGTCATCAAAATGCTCCAAGACCCCTGTAATCACAGTGCTCCATGCCCCTTTTCATCAGAATGCTCCATGAGACTTATCATCACATATCTCCATGGTCTTCTCATCACAATGCTCTAGGACCTTGTCATAACCATGCTCCATTCCCTTGTCATCACAATGCTCCATGACCCCTGTCTTCACAATAATCCATGAACATTTTCAGCCCAATGCTCCACGACCTACTCATCACAATGCTCCATGGCCAATATCATCACAATTCTCCATGACCAATGTCATCACAACACTCCATGACACCTGACAACACAATGATCCGGGACTCTTGTCATCACAATGTTCCATTCCCTAGTCATCAAAATGCTCCATGACCCCTGTCATCACAACACTCCATGAACATTTTCAGCCCAGTGCTCCATGACCCTTGTCATCACAGTGATCCATGCCCTTGTCTTTCCATTGCTCCATGACCCCTGTATTCACAATGCTCCATGACGCTTCTCATGACAGTGCTCCATGACACATGTCATCACAATGCTCTATGCCTTTCTCAGCACAATGTTCCATGCCCTTTTCATCACAATGCTCCATGACCCCTGTCATCACAATGCTCCACGACTCCAGTCATCACAATTCTTCATAATATTTGTTATCACGATGGGCGATACCCACATCATCACAAGGCTCTGTTACCTTTGTAACCACAATGCTCCATGAACTTTTCATCACAATGCTCCGTGACCCTTGCCATCACAATGCTCCATGCCTTTCTCAAAAAAATGCTCCATGAACCTTGTCATCACAATGTGCCACGTACTTTTCATCCCAACGGTCCACAAATTTGTCATCGCAATGCTCCATGAACCTTGTAATCACAATGCTCCATGCCCTTCTTATGACAATGCTCCATTACTCCTGTCATAACAATGCTCCATGACACTTGCCATCACAATTTTCTATGCCCTTGTCATCACAAAGCTCAATGACACGTCATCAGAATGTTCCAAGTACTTCTCATCAAAATGCTCAATGCCCTTGTCATCACAATGCTCCAAGACCCCTGTAATCACAATGCTCCATGCCCCTCTTCATCTCAATGCTCCATGAACCCTGTCATCACAATGCATCATGCCAATCATCATAATGCTTCCAGCTATTGTCAGCACAATGAAATCAAAATTCTACATGACCCCTGTCATCACAGTACTCCATGAACATTTTCAGCCCAAGGCTCCATGACACTTTTCATCACAATGATCCATGCCCTTGTCATCCCAATGCTCCATAACCCCTGTATTCACAATGCTCCGTGACTCTTGTCATCACAGTGCTCCATGAAACTTGTCATCACAATGCTCCATGCCTTTGTCAGCAAAATGCTACATGACCTTGTCATTACAATGCTCTATGCGCTTGTCATCACAATACTCCTTTACCATTGTCATCACAATCCTCCATGAAACTTGGGATCACATTGCTTCATGCCCTTGTCATCACAATGCTCCCTGCTCCTTGAAATCAAAATGATCCATGACCTCTGTCATCACAATGCTCCAAACACTTGTGATCACAATGTTCCGTAACACTTGTCATCACAAAGCTCCATGATGCCTGTCATCACAATACTCCATGCCCTTTTCATCACAATGCTCCATGACCTTCGTCATCACAATTCTCAATACACTTGTCATCACAATGCTCCCTGACATTGTCGTCAGAGTGCTCCTTGAACCCTGTCACCAAAAGGCACCATTCCTTTTTCATCACAATGCCCCTTGCCATTTTCATCACAATGCTCCATGCAATTGTCATCAAAATACTCCACAAGCTTGTCATCAGAATGCTCCATGTCTCTTGTCATCACAATTATCCATGCACTTGTCAGCACAATGCTCCCTGACCCTTGTCATCACAATGCTCCAAACACTTGTCATCACAATGCTCCATTACCTTTGCCATTAGAATCCTCCATGACACTTGGCATCACAATGCTCCATGCCTTTGTCATCACAATGGGCCATTACATATGTCATCACAATGCTCCCTGACACCTCTCTTCACAATACTGCATGCACTTGTCATCACAATGCTCCATGCCCTTTTATCACAAAGTTCCAAGTCCCCTGTAATCAGAATGCTCCAGGCCCCTTTTCATCAGTATGCTCCTTGAGATTTGTCATCACAGGCCTCCATGGTTTTCTCATCACAATGCTCCAGGACCTTGTCATCACAATGCTTCAGGACACTGTCATAAAAATTCTCAATGGCCCTTGTCAACATAATGCTCCAAACCCTAGTCATCAAAATGCTCCATTATATTTGTCATCACATCCTCCATTACATTTGGCATCACAATGCTCCATGCTATTGTCATCGCAATGGACCATGACATAGGTCATCACAATGCTCCCTGACACCTGTCTTCACATTACTCCATGCCCTTGTCTTCACAATGCTCCATGCCCTAGTCATCAAAATGCACCATGTCCAATGTCATAACAATAATCTATGAAACTTGTCAGACCAATGCTCCATGCCCCTGTCATCACAATGCTCCATGCCCTTGTCATCACAATACTCCATGACACCTGTCATCACAATGCTCCGTGACTCCAGTCATCACTATGCTTCATAACGTTTGTCATCACAACGGTACATGCCCGTGTCATCACAAGGCTCTGTTACCTTTGTAACCCCAATGCTCCATGAATTTTTCATCACAATGCTCCGTGACCCTTGTCATCACAATGCTCCATGCCTTTGTCAGAACAATGCTCCATGACCTTTGTCATCACAATGTGCCATGCACTTTTCATCACAATGATCCACAACCTTGTCATCGCTATGCTCCATAAACCTTGTAATCACAATGCTCCATGCACTTCTCATCCAAATGCTCTCTCACATGAGATATCACAATGTTCCATCACTAGTCATCACAATCCTCACTCAACCCTGTTATCACAATTTTCCATGACCCCTGTCATCACAATGCTACATCCCATTATCAGCACAATGTTCCTTGACACCTGAGATCACAATGTTCCATAACCCCTGTCATCAAAATGCTCCATGACCCTTTTCATCCCAAAGCTCCATGATCCCTGGCAACACAGTGTTCTATAACCCATGTCATCAAAATGTTCCATTACACTTTTCATCAAATTGCTGCATGACCCTGTCATCAAAAAGCTCCCTGCCTTTCTCATCACAATGCACAACACACTTGTCATCAAAATGCTCCATGACTTTTGTCATCACAAAGCTCCATGACACTTGGCATCACAATGCTTCATGTCATTGTCATCACAATGCTCCATGAAACATCTCATCACATTGTTCCATGCCCTTGTCATCAAAGGCTCCATGACACTTGTCATCACAATGCTCGATGCCCTTCTCATCAGAATGCTCCATGCCCTTGTCATTACAATCCTCCATGACCCATGTATCACAGTGCACCGTGCCCTTGTCATCACAATGCTCCATGCCCACTCTCATCACAATAATCCATGAAACATTTCAGACCAATTCTCAATGACGTTCTCATCACAATGCTCCATTTCCTATGTCATAAAAATGCTCCATGACCCCTGCCATCAAAATGTTCCACGGCCTTGTCATCACAAGACTCCATGGCCCTTGTCATCACAATGCTCCAAAACCCCTGTAATCACAATGCTCCATGCCCTTGTCATCACAATGCTCCATGACATTTGTCATCACAATTCTCAATACACTTGTCATCACAATGCTCCCTGACACTTGTCGTCAGAATGCTCCTTGAACCCTGTCACGAAAAGGCTGCATGCCTTTTTCATCACAAAGCCCCATGCCGTTTTCATCACAATGATCCATGCCATTGTCATCAAAATACTCCACAAGCTTGTCATCAGAATGCTCCATGACTCTTGCCATCACAATTCTCCATGCACTTGTCAGCACAATGCTCCCTGAACCTTGTCATCACTATGCTCCAAGCCATTGTCATCAAAATGCTCCATTACCTTTGTCATCAGAATCATCCATGACAATTTTCATCACAATGCTCCATGCCATTGTCATCACAATGGGCCAATACATATGTCATCACAATGCTCCGTGACACCATTTTTCACAATACTTCATGACCTTTTCATCACAAAGCTCCATGCCCTTCTCATCACAATGCTCCATTACCTCTGTCATCACAGTGCTCCAAGACCCCTCTAATCACAATGCTCCATGCCCTTGTCATCACAAAGCTCCATGATGCATGTCATCAGAATGTTCCATGGCCTTCTCCACACAATGCTCCATGCCCTTGTCATCACAATGCTCCAAGACCCATGTAATCACAATGCTCCATGCCCTTTTTCATCAGAATGCTCCATGAGACTTGTCCTCACAAGTCTCCATGGTCATCTCATCACAATGCTCCAGGACCTTGTTATCACCATGCTCCATTCCCTTGTCATCACAATGCTCCATGACCCCTGTCATCACAATACTCCATGAATATTTTCAGCCCAATGTCCCATGACCTTCTCATCACAATGCTCCAAGACCAATATCATCAAAATGCTCCATGATCACTGTCATCACAACACTCCACGACACCTGACAACACAATGATCCGGGACTCTTGTCATCACAATGCTCCATTCCCTACTCATCACAATGCTCCATTACCCCTGTCATCACAATACTCCATGAATATTTTCAGCCCAATGCTCCATGACATTTGTCATCACAATGATCCATGCCCTTGTCATCCCAATGCTCCATGACCCCTGTATTCACAATGCTCCGTGACGCTTGTCATCACAGTGCTCCATGACACCTGTCATCACAATGCTCCATGCCTTTGTCAGCAAAATGCTACATGACCTTGTCATTACAATGCTCTATGTGCTTGTCATCACAATACTGCATTATCATTGTCATCACTAACCTGCATGAAACTTGGGATCACATTGCTTCATGCCATTGTCATCACAATGCTCCATGCTCCTTGAAATCTAAAAGATCCATGACCTCTGTCATCGCAATGCTCCAAACCCTTGTTATCACAATGTTCCATAACACTTTTCATCACAACGCTCCATGATGCCTGTCATCACAATACTCCATGCCCTTTTCATCACAATGCTCCATGACATTTGTCATCACAATTCTCAATACACTGGTCATCACAATGCTCCCAGACACTTGTCGACACAATGCTCCTTGAACCCTGTCACAAAATGGCTCCTTGCCTTTTTCATCACAAAGCCCCATGACGTTTTCATCACAATGCTCCATGCCATTGTCATCAAAATACTCCACAAGTTTGTCATCAGAATGCTCCATGACCCTTGTCATCACAATTCTCCATGCACTTGTCAGCACAATGCTCCCTGAACCTTGTCATTAATATGCTCCAAGCCATTGTCATCACAATGCTCATTTACCTTTGTCATCAGGATCCTCCATGAAAATTGGCATCACAATGCTCCATGCCATTGTCATCACAATGGGCTAAAACATATGTCATCACAATGCTCCGTGACAACTCTTCTCACAATACTGCATGACCTGGTCATCACAATGCTCCATGCCCTTGTCATCACAATGCGCCATTCCAACTGTCATCACAATAATCCATGAAACTTATTAGACCAAAGCTCCATGCCCTTGTCATCACAATGCTCCATGCCCTTGTTATCACAATGTTCCAAGACCCCTGTAATCAGAATGCTCCATGCCCCTTTTCATCAGTATGATCCATGAGACTTGTCATCACAAGGCTCCATGGTTTTCTCAACACAGTGCTCCAGGACCTTGTCATCACAATGCTTCACGACATTGTCATGAAAATTCTCAATGGCCCTTGTCATCATAATGCTCCAAGCCGTAGTCATAACAATGCTCCATTATATTTGTCATTACAATCCTCCATTACATTTGGCATCACAATGCTCCATGCCATTGTCATCGCAATGGACCATGACATATGTCATCACAATGCTCCCTGACACCTGTCTTCACAATAATCCATGACCTTGTCATCATAATGCTCCATGCCCTTGTCATCACAATGCACCATGTCCACTGTCATCACAATCATCTATGAAACTTGTCAGACCAATGCTCCATGCCCCTGTCATCACAGTGCTCCATGCCCTTGTCATCACAATGCTCCATGACCCCTGTCATCACAATGCCCCATGACTCCAGTCATCACAATGCTTCATAACGTTTGTCATCACAACGGTCCATGCCCGCGTCACCACAAGGCTCTGTGACCATTTTAACCACAATGCTCCATGAACTTTTCATCACAATGCTCCATGACAGTTGTCATCACAATGCTCCATGCCTTTGTCAGAACAATGCTCCATGACCCTTTTCATCACAATGTACCATGCGCTTTTCATCAGCATGATCCACAACCTTGTCATCGCTATGCTCCATAAACCTTGTAATCACAATGGTCCATGCACTTCTCATCCAAATGCTCTCTCACCTGAGATATCACAATGTTCCATCACTAGTCATCACAATCCTCCCTCACCCCTGTTATCACAATGTTCCATGACCCCTGTCATCAAAATGCTACATCCCCTTATCTGCACAATGTTCCATGACCCCTGACATCACAATGTTCCATAACCCCTGTCATCAAAATGCTCCATGACCCTTTTCATCCCAAAGATCCATGACCCCTGGCATCACAATGTTCTATAACCCCTGTCATCAAAATGTTCCATTACACTTTTCATCAAATTGTTGCATGACCCTGTCATCAAAATGCTCCCTGCACTTCTCTTCACAGTGCACCACACCCTCGTCATCAAAATGCTAGATGACATTTGTCATCACAAAGCTCCATGACCCTTGGCATCACAATGCTCCATGTCATTGTCATCACAATGCTCCATGAACACTCTCATCACATGGCTCCATGCCCTTGTCATCACAAAGCACCATGACACTTGTCATCACAATGCTCGATGCACTTCTCATCACAATGCTCCCTGCCCTTGTCATTACAATCCTCCATGACCGATGTATCACAGTGTTCCGTGCCCTTGTCATCACAATGCTCCATGCCCACTCTCATCACAACAATTCATGAAATATTTCAGACCAATGCTCAATGCTCTTCTCATCACAATGCTCCATTACCTCTGTCATAACAATGCTCCCTGACACCTGCCATCACAATGTTCCACGGCCTTGTCATCACAAGGCTCCATGACCCTTGTCATCACAATGCTCCAAGACCCCTGTAATCACAATGCTCCATGCCCTTTTCATCACAATGCTCCATGACGCATGTAATCAGAATGTTTTATGGCCTTCTCCTCACAATGCTCCATGCCCTTGTCATCACAATGCTCCAAGACCCCTGTAATCACAATGCTCCATGCCCCTTTTCATCAGGATGCTCCATGAAATTTGTCATCACAAGTCTCCCTGGTCATCTCATCACAATGCTCCAGGACATTGTTATCACCATGCTCCATTCCCTTGTCATCACAGTTCTCCCTGACCCCTGTCATCACAATAATCCATGAACATTTTTAGCCCAATGCCCCATGACCTTCTCATCACAATGTTCCAAGACCAATATCATCACAATGCTCCATGATCACTGTCATCACAACACTCAATGACACCTGACAACACAATGATCTGGGACTCTTCTCAACACAATGCTCCATTCCCTAGTCATCAAAATGCTCCATGACCCCTGTCATCACAATACTCCAGGAACATTTTCAGCTCAATTCTCCATGACCCTTGTCATCACAATTATCCATGCCCTTGTCATCCTAATGCTCCATGACCCCTGTATTCACAATGCTCCGTGACGCTTGTCATTACAATGCACCATGACACATGTCATCACAATGCTCTATGCCATTCTCAGCAAAATGCTCCATGCCCTTTTCATCACAATACTCCATGACCCATGTCATCACAATGCTCCGTTACTCCAGTCATCACAGTTCTTCATAACATTTGTCATCACAATGGTCGATACCCGTGTCATCACAAGGCTCTGTTACCTTTGTAACCACAATGCTCCATGAACTTTTCATCAAAATGCTCCATGATCACTGTCATCACAACACTCAATGAAACCTGACAACACAATGATCCGGGACTCTTGTCATCACAATGCTCCATTCCCTAGTCATCACAATGCTCCATGACCACTTTCATCACAATACTCCATGAACAATTTCAGCCCAATGCTCCATGACCCTTGTCATCACAATTCTCCATGCACTTGTCAGCACAATGCTCCCTGAACCTTGTCATCACTATGCTCCAAGCCATTGTCATCACAATGCTCCTTTACCTTTGTCATCAGAATCCTCCATGAAACTTGACATCACAATGCTCCATGCCATTGTCATCACAATGGGCTAATACATATGTCATCACAATGCTCCGTGACAACACTTCTCACAATACTGCATGAACTTGTCATCACAATGCTCCATGCCCTTGTCATCACAATGCGCCATTCCAACTGTCATCACAATAATCCATGAAACTTATTAGACCAATGCTCCATGCCCTTGTCATCCCAATGCTCCATGCCCTTGTTATCACAATGTTTCAAGACCCCTGTAAACAGTATGCTCCATGACCCTTTTCATCAGTATGCTCCATGAGACTTGTCATCACAAGGCTCCATGGTTTTCTCATCACAGTGCTCCAGGACCTTGTCATCACAATGCTTCACGACATTGTCATGAAAATTCTCAATGGCCGTTGTCATCATAATGCTCCAAGCCGTAGTCATAACAATGCTCCATTATATTTGTCATTACAATCCTCCATTACATTTGGCATCACAATGCTCCATGCCATTGTCATCGCAGTGGACCATGACAGATGTAATCACAATGCTCCCTGACACCTGTCTTCACAATACTCCATGCCCTTGTCATCATAATGCTCCATGCCCTTGTCATCACAATGCACCATGTCCACTGTCATTACAATCATCTATGAAACTTGTCAGACCAATGCTCCATGCCCCTGTCATCACAGTGCTCCATGCCCTTGTCATCACAATGCTCCATGAACCCTGTCTTCACAATGCCCCGTGACTCCAGTCATCACAATGCTTCATAACGTTTGTCATCACAACGGTCCTTTCCCGCATCATCACAAGGCTCTGTGACCTTTGTAACCACAATGCTCCATGAACTTTTCATCACAATGCTCCGTGACTCTTGTCATCACAATGCTCCATGCCTTTGTCAGAACAATGCTTCATGACCTTTGTCATCACAATGTGCCATGCAATTTTCATCACAATGATCCACAACCTTGTCATCGCTATGCTCCATAAAACTTGTAATCACAATGCTCCATGTACTTCTCATCCAAATGCTCTCTCACATGAGATATCACAATGTTCCACCAGTAGTCATCACAATCCTCCCTCACCCCTGTTATCACAATGTTCCATGACCACTGTCATCACAATGCTACATCCCCTTATCTGCACAATGTTCCATGACCCCTGACATCACAATGGTCCAAAACCCCTGTCATCAAAATGCTCCATGACCCTTTTCATCCCAAAGATCCATGACCCCTGGCATCACAATGTTCTATAACCCCTGTCATCAAAATGTTCCATTACACTTTTCATCAAATTGCAGCATGACCCTGTCATCAAAATGCTCCCTGCCCTTCTCATCACAATGCACCACACACTTGTCATCAAAATGCTCCATGACAATTGTCATCACAAAGCTCCATGGCACTTGGCATCACAATGCTCCATGTCATTGTCATCACAATGCTCCATGAACCCTCTCATCACATGGCTCCATGCCCTTGTCATCACAAAGCACCATGACACTTGTCATCACAATGCTCGATGCCCTTCCCATCACAATGCTCCATGCCTTTGTCATTACAATCCTCCATGACCCATGTATCACAGTGTTCCATGCCCTTGTCATCACAATGCTCCATGCCCACTCTCATCACAATAATCCATGAAACATTTCAGACCAATGCTCAATGCCCTTCTCATCACAATGCTCCATTATCTCTGTCATAATAATGCTCCATGGCCCCTGCCATCACAATGTTCCACGGCCTTGTCATCACAAGGCTCCATGACCCTTGTCTTGACAATGCTCCAAAACCCCTGTAATCACAATGCTCCATGACCTTGATATCACAAAGCTCCATGACGCATGTCATCAGAATATTCCATGGCCTTCTCGTCACAATGCTCCATGCCCTTTTCATCACAATGCTCCAAGACCCCTGTAATCACAATGCTCCATGCCCCTTATCATCAGAATGCTCCATGAGACTTTTCATCACAAGTCTCCATGGTCTTCTCATCACAATGCTCCAGGACCTTGTCATCACCATGCTCCATTTCCTTGTCATCACAATGCTCCATGACCCCTGTCATCACAATACTCCATGAATATTTTCAGCCCGATGCTCCGTGAACTTCTCATCACAATGCTCCAAGACCAATATCGTCACAATACTCCATGACCACTGTCATCACTACACTCCATGACACCTAACAACACAATGATCTGGGACTCTTGTCATCACAATGCTCCATTCCCTAGTCATCACAATGCTCCATGACCACTGTCATCACAATACTCCATGAATATTTTCAGCCCAATACTCCATGATGCTTGTCATCACAATGATCCATGCCCTTGTCATCCCAATGCTCCATGACCCCTGTATTCACAATGCTCCGTGACGCTTGTCATCACAGTGCTCCATGACACCTCTCATCACAATGCTCCATGCCTTTGTCAGCAAAATGCTACATGACCTTCTCATTACAATACTCTATGCACTTGTCATCACAATACTCCATTACCATTGTCATCACTATCCTCCATGAACCTTGGGAACACATTGTTTCATGCCCTTGTCATCACAATGCTCCATGCTCCTTGAAATCAAAATGATCCATGACCACTGTCATCGCAATGCTCCAAACACTTGTGATCACAATTTCCATAACACTTTTCATCACAGTGCTCCATGATGCCTGTCATCACAATACTCCATGCCCTTTTCATCACAATGCTCCATGACCTTTGTCATCACAATTCTCAATACACTGGTCATCACAATGCTCCTTGAACCCTGTCATGAAAAGGCTGCATGCATATTTCATCACAAAGCCCCATGCCGTTTTCATCACAATGCTTCATGCCTTTGTCATCAAAATACTCCACAAGCTTTTCATCAGAATGCTCCATGACCCTTGTCATCACAATTCTCCATGCACTTGTCAGCACAATGCTCCCTGAACCTTGTCATCACAATGCTCCAAGCCATTGTGATCACAATGCTCCATTACCTTTGTCATCAGAATCCTCAATGACATTTGTCATCACAATGCTCCATGCCATTGTCATCACAATGGGCCAATACATATATCATCACAATGCTCTGTGACACCTCTTTTCACAGTACTGCATGACCTGGTCCTCACTATGTTCCATGCCCTTGTCATCACACTGCGCCATTCCAACTGTCATCGCAATAATCGATGAAACTTATTAGACCAATGCTCCATGCCCTTGTCATCACAATGCTCCATGACTCCATTAATCACAATGCTTCACGACCTTGTGATGAAAATTCTCAATAGCCCTTGTCATCATATTGCTCCAAGCCCTAGTCATCACAATGCTCGATTTTATTTGTCATCAAAATCCTCCATTACATTTAGCATCACAATGCTCCATGCCATTATCATCGCAATGGACCATGACATATGTCATCACAATGCTCCCTGACACCTGTCTTCACAATATTCCATGACCTTCTCATCACCATGATCCATACACTTGTCATTACAATGCACCATGTCCACTGTCATCACAATAATCTATGAAACTTGTCAGACCAATGCTCCATGCCCCTGTCACCACAATGCTCCATGCCTTTGTCATCACAATGCTCCATGACCCCTATCATCACAATGCTCCGTGACTCCATTCATCACAATGCTTCATAACGTTTGTCATCAAAACGGTCCTTGCCCGTGTCATCACAAGGCTCTGTGACCTTTGTAACCACAATGCTCCATGAACTTTTCATCACAATGCTCCGTGACCTTTGTCATCACAATGCTCCATGCCTTTGTCAGAACAATGCTCCATGACACTTGTCATCACAATGTGCCACGTGCTTTTCATCACATCGGTCCACAACCTTGTAATCGCTATGCTCCATAAACCTTGTAATCACAATGCTCCATGCACTTCTCATCCAAATGCTCTCTCACCAGAGATATCACAATGTTCCATCACTAGTCATCACAATACCCCTCACCCCTGTAATCATAATGTTCCATGACCCCTGTCATCACAATGCTACATGCACTTATCATCACAATGTTCGATGACCCATGACATCACAATGTCCCATAACACCTGTCATCAAAATGTTCCATGACACTTTTCATCAAATTGCTCCATGACCCTGTCATCACAATGCTCCCTGCCCTCCTCATCACAATGCACAACGCCCTTGCCATCAAAATGCTCCATGACCATTGTCATCACAAAGATCCATGACCCTTGGCATCACAATGTCCCATGTCATTGTCATCACAATGCTCCATGAACGCTCTCATCACATTGCTCCATGCCCTTGACTTCACATAGCTCCATGACACATGTCATCAGAATGCTCCATGACCTTGTCATCACAATGCTCTATGCCCTTGCCATCACAATGCTCCATTATCCCTGTCATAACAATGCTCCATGACCCCTGCCATCACGATGTTCCATGGCCTATTCATCACAGGGCTCCATGACCCTTCTCATCACAATGCTCCAAGAACACTGTAATCACAATGCTCTATGCCCCTTTTCATCTCAATGATCCATGAAACTTGTCATCACAATGCACCATGCCCATCATCATAATGCTTCATGCTATTGTCATAACAATGAAATCAAAATGCTCCATGACCTCTGTCATAACAATGCTCCAAACCCTTGTGATCACAATATTCCATAACACTTGTCATCACAGTGCCCCATGACGCTCGTCATCACAATTATCCATGGTCTTCTCATCACAATGCTCCATGACCTTCGTCATCACAATGCTCAATACACTTGTCATCAAACTGCTCCCTGACACTTGTTGTCTGTATGCTCCTTTTACCCTGTCATGACAAGGCTCCATGCCTTTTTCATCACAATGATCCATGCCCTTTTCATCCCAATGCTCCAAGACCCATGTAATCACGATGCTCCATTCCCTTGTCACCACAAAGCTCAATGATGCATGCCATCAGAAGGCTCCTTGGCCTTCTCCTCACAATGCTCCATGCCCTTGTCATCACAAAGTTCCAAGACCCCTGTAATCACAATGCTGCATGCCCTTTTTCATCAGTAAACTCCATGAGACTTGTCATCACTTGGCTCCATGGTTTTGTCATCATAATGCTCAAAGCCCTAGTCATCACAATGCTCCATTATATTTGTCATCACAATCCTCCATTGCATTTGGCATCACAATGCTCCCTGCCATTGTCATCTCAATGGACCATGCCATATGTCATCCCAATGCTCCATGACCCCTGTATTCACAATGCTCCGTGATGCTTGTCATCACAGTGCTCCATGACACCTGTCATCACAATGATCCATGCCCTTGTCATCCCAATGCTCCATGACCACTGTATTCACAGTGCTCTGTGATGCTTGTCATCACAGGGCTCCATGACACCAGTCATCACAATCCTCTATTCCTTTTTCAGCAAAATGCTACATGACTTTGTCATTACAATGCTCTATGTGCTTGTCATCACAATACTCCATTATCATTGTCATCACTATCCTCCATGAACCTTGGGATCACATTGCTACATGCTCTTGTCATCACAATGCTCCATGCTCCTTGAAATCAAAATGATCCATGACCTCTGTCATCGCAATGCTCCAAACCCTTGTGATCACAATGTTCCGTAACACTTGGCATCACAATGCACCATGATGCCTATCATCACAATACACGATGGTCTTTTCATCACAATGCTCCATGACCTTTGTCATCACAATTCTCAATACACTTGTCATCACAATGTTCCCAGACACTTGTCGTCAGAATGCTCCTTGAACCCTGTCACGAAAAGGCTCCATGCCTTTTTCATCACAAAGCCACTTGCCGTTTTCATCACAATGCTCCATGCCATTGTCATCAAAATACCCCACAACCTTGTCATCAGAATGCTCCATGACCCTTGTCATCACAATTCTCAATACACTTCTCATCACAATGTTCCCTGACACTTGTCGTCAGAATGCTCCTTGAACCCTGTCACGAAAATGCTCCATGCATTTTTCATCACAAAGCCCCATGCCGTTTTCATCACAATGCTCCATGCCATTGTCATCAAAATACTCCACAAGCTTGTCATCAGAATGCTCCATGACCCTTGTCATCACAATTCTCCTTGCACTTGTCAGCACAATGCTCCCTGACCCTTGTCATCACAATGCTCCAAGCCATTGTCATCACAATGCTCCATTTCCATTATCATCAGAATCCTCCATGACACTTGGCATCACAATGCTCCATGCCATTGTCATCACAATTGGCCATTACATATGTCATCACAATGCTCCCTGACACCTGTCTTCACAATACTGCATGACCTGGTCATCACAATGCTCCATGCCCTTGTCATCACAATGCGCCATTCCAACTGTCATCGCAATAATCCATGAATCTTATTAGACCAATGTTCACTGCCCTTGTCATCACAATGCTCCATGCCCTTGTTATCACAATGCTCCATGACCCCTGTCATCACAATGCTCCATGAATCGATTCATCACAATGCTTCATGACCTTTGTCATCACAATGGTCCATGCCCTCGTCATCCACAGTCTCTGTGACATATTTAACCACATTGCTCCATGAAATTTTCATCACAATGCTCTTGGACCCTTGTCATCACAATGCTCTATGCCTTCCTCAGCACAATGGTCCATGACCCTTGTCATCACAGTGCTCCATGCGCTTGTCAGCACAATGCACCATGACCCATGTCATCACAATGCACCCTGCGCTTGTCATCACAGTGCTCCACAATCTTGTCACCACAATGCTCCATAAAACTTGTCATCACAATTTTCCATGCACTTCTCATCAAAATGCTCTCTCACCACAGATATCACAATGTTACATCACTATTCATCACAATACTCCCTCACCACTGTCATCACAATGTTCCATGACTCCTGTCTTTGCAATGCTACATGCACTTATCATCACAAAGTTCGATGACCCCTGACATCACAATGTTCAATAACCCCTGTCATCAAAATATTCCATTACAATTTTCATCAAATTGCTCTATGACCCTGTCATCACAATGCTCCCTGCCCTTCTCATCACATTGCACCACCACATGTCATCATATTGCTCCATGACCTTTGTCATCACAAAGCTCCATGACCCTTGGCATCTCAATGCTCCATGCCATTGTCAACAAAATGCTCCATGAACCCTCTAATCACAATGTTCCATGCCCCTTTGCATCTCAATGCTCCATGAACCCTGTCATCAAAATGCACCATGCCCATCATCATAATGCTTCAGGCTCTTGTCATCACAATGAAATCAAAATATTCGATGATCTATCTCATCACAATGCTCCAAATCCTTGTGATCACAATGTTCTATAACACTTATCATCACAACGCCCCATGACGCTCATCATCACAATTATCCATGCTCTTCTCATCACAGTGCTCCATGACCTTTGTCATCACAATGCTCTATAAACTTGTCATCACAATGCTCCCTGACACTTGTCATCAGTATGCTCCTGGAACCCTGTCATGACAAGGCTCCATACCATTTTCATAACAATGATCCATGCCAATTTCATCACAATGCTCCAAGACACCAGTAATCACAGTGCTCCATGCGATTGTCATCACAATGCTCCAAGACCCCTGTAATCACAATACTCCATGCCCCTTTTCATCAGAATGCTCCATGAGACTTGTTATTACAAGGCTCCATGGTCTTCTCATCACAATGCTCCAGGAACTTATCACAGTGCTCCATTACCTTGTCATCACAATGCTCCATGACCCAAGTCCTCACAATACTTCCTGAATATTTTCAGTCCAATTCTCCAGGAACTTCTCATCACAATGCTTCATGATCCCTATCATCACAATGCTCCATGACCACTGTCATCACAACGCTCCATGACCCCTCACAACACAGTGATCCGGGACTCTTGTCATCACAATGCTCCATTCCCTAGTCATCACAGTGCTCCATGAACATTTTCAGCCCAATGCTCCATGACACTTGTCATCACAATGATCCATGGCCTTGCCATCCCTATGCTCCATGACCACTGTAATCACAATGATCCGTGATGCTTCTCATCACAGTGCTCCATGACCCTTATCATCACAATGCTCCATGCCTGTGTCAGCAAAATGCTACATGACCTTGTCATCACAATGCTCCATTTGCTTGTCATCACAATACTCCATTACCATTGTCATCACAATCCTCCATGAACCTTGGGATCACATTGCTTCATGCCCTTGTCATCACAATGCTACATGCTCCTTGAAAACAAAATTATCCATGAATTCTATCATCACAATGCTCCAAACCCTTGTGCTCACAATGTTCCATAACACTTGTCATCACAACGCTCCATGATGCCTGTCATGACAATACTCCATGCCCTTTTCGTCAAAATGCTCCATGATCTTTTTCATCACCATTCTCAATACACTTGTCATCACAATGTTCCCTGACACTTGTCGTCAGAATATTCCTTGAAACCTGTCATGAAATGGCTTCATGCATTTTTTATCACAATGCTCCATGCCTTTTTCATCACAATGCTCCATGCCATTATCGTCACAATACTCCACAAGCTTGTCATCAGAATGCTCCATGACACTTGTCATCACAATGCTCCATGGCCACTGTCATCACAATGCTCCATACCCCTTGTCATTACTGTGCTCCATGACGCTCGTCATCACAATTATCCATGGTCTTCTCAACACAATTCTCCACGCCCTTGTCATCAAAATGCTCCATGACCCTTGTCATCACAATGCTCCATGGCCACTATCATCAAAATGCTCCATTCCCCTTGTCATTACAGTGCTCCATGACACTCGTCATCACAATTATCCATGGTCTTCTCATCACAAAGCTCCACGTTCTTGCCATCACAATGCTCCATGCCCTGGTCATCACAATGCTCCATGTCCCCTGTCATCACAATTCTCCTCGTTCTTGGCATCACTATGCTCCATGACACTTCTCATCACCGTGTTACATGATTTGTCATCACAATTCTGTATGCACTTTTCATCACAATGCTCCATGACCCCTGTCATAGGAAGCTCCATGTGCTTCTCATCACAATGCTTCATGAACTTGTCATCAAAATTCTCAATGGCCCTTGTCATCACAATGCTCCATGCCCTTGTCATCACAATGCTCCATGTCCATTGTCATCACAATGCTCCAAGCCCTTGTCATCAAAATGCTCCATTACATTTGTCATCACAATCCTCCATGACACTTGGCATCACAATATTCCATTCCATTGTCATCGCAATGGACCATGACATATGTCATCACAATGCTCCCTGAGACCTGTCTTCAAAATACTCCATGACCTTCTCATCACAATGCTCCATGCCTTTGTCATCACATTGCACCATGCCCACTGTCATCACAATAATCCACGAAACATGTCAGGCCAATGCTTCATGCCCCTGTCATCACAATGCTCATTGCCTTTTTATCACAAAGCTCTATGACCCCTGTCATCACAATGCTCCGTGACTCCAGTCATCACAATGCTTCATGACCTTTGTCATCACAATGGTCCATGCCCTCGTCATCACTAGGCTCTGTGACCTTTGTCACCAAAATGCTCCATGAAATTTTCATCACAATGCTCGGTGACCCTTGTCATCACATTGCTCCATGGCCCATGTCATCACAATGCGCCATGTGCTTGTCATCACAGTGCTCCACAAGCTTGTCATCACAATGCACCATAAAACTTGTCCTCACAATGCTCCATGCACTTCTTATCAAAATGCTCTCTCACGAATGATATCAAAATGTTCCCTCACTAGTCATCACAATACACCCACTCCCCTGTCATCACAATGGTCCACAACACTGTCATGAAAATGTTCCATGACTCCTGACATCACAATGTTCCATAACCCCTGTCATCAAAATGTTCCATGACACTTTTCATCAAATTGCTCCATGACCCTGTCATCACAATGCTCCCTGCCCATCACAAGGGAATGCACCACACCCTTGTCATCAAAATGCTCCATGACCTTTGTCATCACAAAACTCCATGACCCTTGGCATCACAATGCTCCATGCCATTATCATCACAAGGCTCCAAAAACCTCTCATCACATTGTTCAAAGCCCTTGTCATCACACGATCCATGATGCATTTCATCACAATGCTCGATGCCATATCTTCTCACAATGCTCCATGCGCTTCTCATTACAATCCTCCATGAACCATGTATCACAGTGCTCCGTTCCCTTGTTATCACAATGCTCCTTGCCCCCTCTCATCACAATAATCCATGAAACATTTCAGACCAATGTTCCATGCCCTTTTCATCACAATGATCCAAGACTCCTGTAATCATAATGCTCCATTCCCCTTTTCATCTCAATGCTCCATGAACGCTGTCATCACAATGCACCAAATGCGCATCATCATAATGCTTCATGCTATTGTCATCACAATGAAATCAAAATGCTCTATGACCTCTTTCATCACAATGCTCCATATCCTTGTGATCACAATATTCCATAACACCTATCATCAGAGCTCCACATAACGCTCGTCATCACAAGTATCCATGGTCTTCTAATCACAATGCTCCATGACATTTGTCATCACAGTGCTCAATACCCTTGTCATCACAATGGTCCCTGACACTTGTCATCAGTATGCTCCTTGAACCCTGTCATGACAAGGCTCCATGCCTTTTTCATCACAATGTTACATGCCCTTTCCCTCACAGTGCTCCAAGGCCCCTTTAATCACAATGTTCCATGCCCTTGTCCTCACAAAGCTCCATGATGCATGTCATCAAAACGCTCCATGACATTCTCATCCCATTGTTCACTGCCCTTGTCATCACTATGCTCCAAAACCCCTGTAATCACAATGCTCCATGACCCTTTTCATCAGAATGCTCCATGAGACTTGTCATCACATGGCTCCATGGTCTTCTCATCACAATGCTCCAGTACCTTGTCATCACAATGCTCCTTGACCCCTGTCATCACAATACTCCATGAAAATTTTCAGCCCAGGGCTCCATGACGTTCTCATCACAATGTTCCATGACCTCTTTCATCACAATGCTCCATGACCACTGTCATCACAACGCTCCATGAACCCTGACAAAACAATGATCTGGGAATCTTGTCATCAAAATGCTCCATGCCCTTGTCATCCCAATGCTCCATGAACCCTGTAATCACAATGCTCCATGACGCTTGTCATCACAGTGCTCCATGAACCTTGTCATCACAATGCCTTTGACAGCAAAATGATACATAATCTTGTCATCACAATGCTCCATGCGCTTGTCATCACAATCCTCCATGACCCTTGGGATCATATTGCTTTATGCCCTTGTCACCTCTATCTTGCCTTTCTGGTTTTTACAGATTTTCGGATGTCCTTTTTGAACGGTGGGAAGTGACAATTCTTTGTAGTGTGGATTTGCATTGTGCACTTGCTTGATTGGCCAAAAAGGGCCTATGCCTTTTCTCCTGAATATATTCAGGAGAAAATTCATATGCTGTTTTTGGCCAAGTGCATCATTCTCGAAGTTGTGATGCCTTTCCTGTGCTTTAAAGGCGATTCCAATTTACCTCTTGAAATATGTTTTGTGCAATTCTGCCTCATTTTCAAGTCCGCTTTGTTGCCTTCCCTCAACAGATTTTTGGAAGAGAGTAGTCCTTTATAACTCTGCAGGTTTTTGATTTGCTTTGCCCCTGAGCTCCAATTTTCAAATCCCATTATTGGGAGCTGACCGCAAATCCACAATTTTGCTTCAGGACCTATACTGGTTCCAGGGGTGGCTATACTGGTTCCCTGTGGGTGGCTGAGGCTTTGGTTAATTCTTCTTCCTGACGGGAATTTAGAGTGACATGTGTCCGTCCAAAGGCCTACATCTACTCTCTGATTGGTTCTCCCTCTTCCCTTTCATCCTCTGCACAATTAGCAAACTGTGCGAACCAGGAGGTTATAGGGGATGACTCTCCTAAGTTGGGAGATTGATAGTAAAGTAGTTGGAATGCCAAACTGTAGCACAAGGAGAGGAAAAAGTAGGAGACTTTCAGAAACCTTTCGCCATCACAGGGTGTCCATTCTCTAGGTTTCCCATACATGTTATAACTGTAGTGATATTCCCTTCTACCTGGAAATTTGGGACCCATGGAATGGTGGCATGCATTACTACTTTAAAGGGTGTGCATTTTCTCTCCCAATCTCACCAGTCCTCTCAGTCCCAAGTGTCCAGCCTTATGTCTCATCCAGCTGTCTTTGCAGATAGGGTCATTCTAGGTTTCATCAGAACCCCTGAAGGAATTGTGTAAGAATTTCGCTGTTTTTTGTTTTGTTTTTGAAATTCATTTTTATAATGGGGTTGAGCTGATTTTCACTGACGTGTTTATGCCGGTCTAGACACACTTGATTCCCTTACAGAGGCATATCAGTACATAGGTTTTAAGATTCTTACTAATCAGATATATTCCTCTGTGGGGAATAGGGGTTTTGAGTCCCATTCACTGAGGAAGGTGTAGGTCTTGTCTATTCGGTATTTGGTTTATGGAATGGTACCTGTGCTAATATCAAACTCTGGTTTTATGCATCACCCCACCTCTCCTTTCCCCTTAAGGAGGCATAAGACTGTTTTCTAAATGTGAGACGCTGCTCTCTTTCCTAATTCAGTTCATGTGTTGTGATGTTGACATTCCCTCTGTAAGTGATATCTTATGATAAGATTCTTTTTCTGTGTGACTAATTTCCCTTAGAATCATCATACCTAAATCCTCTCATTATGCTGCTACTGGCCTTATGACATTGATTTCGCGTCTGAGTGATATTCCGTTGTACAAAATTACCACAAGTTCTTTATGCATTTCTCTTTTTCCTGGGATACTTTAGGTGTACCGAAGTTGAGGTTCTTGTATGCAGAGCAGCCCTAAACTTTGGGGTGCCTGTGCCTTGTTGATATTTAGTCTTCCCAAGTTATATGTCCATGAGTTGAAGTCCCCTTTGCTCGGGGGCTTTGTATTTTAGATGTTTTAGGAAACAGCATACACTTCTTCAGAGTAGCTCTTGGATATTTATACCCCACCCATCAGCGTGACTAGTCTCCCTGTTTTCCATGGCCTCTCCTGCATTTTTGATTTGTACACATTTTTTGGATGGACTTTCTGAGCAGTGGAAATTGAGACTTCTTTATTGTGCGGATTTGCATTTCCCTCTTGCTTGGTTGGCCAAAAACTCTGTATGTGTTTTTTTCCTGAAGATATTCACGAAACAAACGCATACACCCTTTTGCCCAACTGCATCATTTTAGAAATTCTGCTGCTTTTCATATGCTTTAAATGTGAGTACAATCTACCTTTTGAAAAATGTTTCCTGCAATTCTGCCTCTCATTCAGAACCTCTTCGTTGCCTTACCTGAATATATTTTTGGACGTTGGTTATCATTTATATCTTTGCAGGTCTTTGAATTGTCTGCTCCTGAGCTCCATTTTGCAACTCGCTTTTTTTGTGAGCTGGCCGCCAAACCATTGGATTGATTCCGGCCCTATTCTGGTTCTGGGGAGGCAGGCTGAGCCTTTGGTTAATTCTTCTTCCTAAAGGGATATTAGAGTGACATGTGCCTGTCAAAACTCCTACAGCTAATCTCTCACTGGTTCCTCCTCTTCCCATTTATCCTCTTCAAAAATTGCAAACTGTGTGAAACAGGAGGTTAAAGGTGCTGATTCTCCAAGTGGGGAGATTGTTAGTAATGTTGCTGGAATGGCGAACCCCAGCACCAGGAGATGAAAAATGAGGTGCATTTTAGACACCTCTCCTGAGCACACGGTGTACATTCATCTCGGTTTCCCAGGCATGTTTTCCCTGTCAGAAGATTCCCTTGAAAGTGCAGATTTGGGACCCATGGAATGGGTACCAGGCAGTATTACTTTAAAAGGTCTGTATTTCCTCACCCAGCCTCTCTAACATCTCTCAGCATGCATAGCTTCCAGCCTTATATATCATCCTGCTGTGGGTCTACATGTGTTCAATCCATGTTACATCGTAGCCCTTCAACAAAAGTTGTAAGAATTTTTGTCTGTCTCACTGTTTTTATAAATATTTTTAAATTTATTTTTATATTGGTTACAGCTGATTTTCAAAGCTCTGTTTTTTGCTGCTGTACATCCACTTGATTCATGTACTGTGTGACAACAATAAATTCTTTCTCAGATGCCTACGAGTCATATGTATTATTTTCCAGTGACTTGAGTGGACTGAGTGCCGTTCTTTGAGGTACCGTGTAGGCCTTGCCAGTTATTCAATTTGGTACTTGGAATGGTATCTTTGCTAATTTCAACCTCCTGGATAATACCTCACCATTCCCCACCTTTCCCATTTAGCAGCCTTATGTCTATTTTCTACATATTTGACTATGTTTCTGTTTTGTAGTTTATTTCATGTGTAGCCATTTTTGATTCCACCTTTAAGTGACATCTTATGATATGTGTCTTTTTCTTTCTGACATGTGTCACTTAGAATGATCGTATGTAACTCCTCCAGAGTTGTTCCAACTGGCCTTATTTCATTGATTTCTGGATGAGTAATATTCCACTCTACATAAGTACCCCATCTCTTTTATCCATTTTATCCTTCCAGGGACATTTAGGTTATATCCAAGTGGAGGCCCTTTTTAACAGAGAGGTGGTAAACGTTGGAGTGCCTGTTTTCTGTCATTTTTTGTTTTTCCCAAGGTATACGCCCATGAGTGCAAGTGCCCTATGCTCTGTAGCTCAGTTTTCAGATGTTTTAGCCAACACAGTACACTTCTCCAGAGTGGCCGTTGGCACATTACATTTCCACTATCAGCCTCACAGGGCTCCCTTTTCTCCTCACCCTGTCCGGCATTTCTGGTGTTTACACTTTATGTGGATCGCCCTTCTGACTGATGTGAAGTGATGCATTTTGTAGTATTGATTTCCAGTGCCCACCTGTTTGGTTGGATAAAAAGTGTGTATGGCCTTTACTTGAATATATTCAGAAAAAAATGCATACGCCCTTTTGGGCCAAGTGCATCATTGGCGATGTTCAGCCCCTTTTCTTGTGCTTTAATGGGGAGTCCTTTCTACCTCTTCAAATCTGTTTCCTGCCACTCTCCCTTGCTTACAAGTCCTTTTCTGTGACTTACCTCAAGACATTTTTCGACAATAGATATTTTCAACTCTGCAGTTTCATGAATTTTATTGCCCCCGAGTTCCATTTTTCAACTTGTGTTTTTGGAAACTCGACACAAAACAGCGGGATTTCCTCTAGCCCTATTCTGATTCCATGGGCAATTATAGCCTTTGATGAATTTGTCTTCCAGATAGGAAATTAGAGTGGCATTTGCCTGTCTGAACAACTAAGACTTGTCTCTAAATTTTTCTCATCCTTCCACTTCATCCTCTGGACAAATTCCAAACTGTGTGCAACAGGATGTTGACGGTGCTGATATCCCTAAGTAAGGAGATCGTCAGGAAAGATGCTGGAGGGGTGAAACCGTGCACCAGGTGATGAGGAGATGAGGTGCCTTTTCCAAACTCTTTCCGATCAAACGGTGTACCATCCTCTAGGTGTGACAGGCATGTTTTAGCTGTAGGAAGGGTCCCGTGCATGGAAGGAGAACACCAGGGATTTTTCCAAATCAGTGCCTCCCCGAACCCCAAACTGGGGAATTTTTAAGCTACGGCTACACGTATGTCCATTAAGGGCCTTGGGAAATAGGTAGAGCCCAAACTTTAGATGATTGAAATCTTCAGGTTCAGAAGCGCTCACCATCGGCCTTGCTTAGGTTACATTTTATTTGTCATTGATAGATGATGTCAATAAAAATATCGATTCTTTTTCAGATTATTTCCCCTTATAGGTTATTGCAAAATATTCAGTGTAGTTCCCTGTGCTATACAGTAGTTCCTTGTTGATGATCTATTTTATACATAGCAGTGTGTATATGTTAATCCCAAACTGTTAATTTATCCCTTTTCCGACCTTTCCCCTTTGGTAATAATAAATTATAAGATTTTATACTTCTCAGGAATGGGGGAGCTGAAAGAGAGGTATCCTTTTCAATGGAAAAGCATTCAAAACAAGATTGAAGCTTCAGCCAAGAGTATTCGATGTACAACCATGGAAATAAATCACTTCATTTCTCTAATGTTGACCTGACAAATAAGACAGACATCTTCACTGAACTTGCTTATAGTAAAGTGATGGAATTATCAAATGTAAGTCTTAGAAAAATCTTATTTTACCCGAGCATTATACACTGCTCTATGTTAACTACAGTTTGGCTCACACATCTGTTCATTGAAGTTACAATGTTCTCAATTTCTGTTACTGATCCTCCAGAGTGTACCCCAACAGGAGTCCCCGAGCCCAGTGTCATTGGAGCCAACAGATCAAGACTGAGTTTGGTTCAGAAGCAAAGGAAACATTATTTTGAAAACCGAATGGAGAGGTGAGAGCGTGCACTCCCCCACGGGCTGTGGGCTGGGTTACTGTGTAGGGATCCCGGCAGCGTCAGTGGGAGTTAGGGGATGGAGCTCTCGAAGGCTGGGATGGCTTCAGCTCAGGCTCTATGCCGTGGAGCCTGCATGGGACTCTGCTAGCTGAGGTGTCGACCCAGCCATTCTGCACTAGGAAATCGGGTCTGAAGTGCTGGGTGTGGGACCTCTGCATGCGGAACCCTAGGAGCACGGGAAATTACACAAAGCACCAAGGAAAAACAGGTTAGACTTTATTTTATTGCCCAGATTCTCTTTTTACCTCCCAGGAATTTTTAATGAACGTTGCCAGAGACGAACACCTCCTCTGCATTTTGTTCCGTTCCTCATTCTTGGGGTGTTGAGGGTGCAGACCCCTCTTTTGTAACTGCTTCATGCTGTGGTGGCAGCCCTGATACCTGGGGTGAGGGGCAAAACGTCTCCCCACCAGCCTCCAGGTGAGGTTGATTGTCCCAAAGCCTCCTGCCTCACTTCTCGTCCGCCTGAGCACCAGCATTGGAAGTGTTATAGATTCTAATGACCTTTAAGGGTCCAGGAAAGAGATGCACAAAGATGCTGTGGTGGCAGGTTTCACCCCACCCCACATTTGTTCGCTGACCTTAGGCTGACGGTTTTTGCCAGTCTAGATGCTCTGACCAGTAGTCTGTGCTTTCTTTAATTAGGTCCCTGAATTAATGTACAAACAGCACCATGTGTCAGAGCCCTGCCCGCGCAACTCCCAGACAGTCCAGGGTCAGTGGTGATCCAGGACCATGACGTCCACTGAGTCAACGGCCTTTAGAAGTAGCCAGCAGTCCAGCCGGTCCTATTGGCCACCATCACCACGGTGTCTGTAGGGTTTTCTATGGTGAAAGCGTGATATACTTTTCCCCCGCCAAGCTTATTAGCTCCCCTCTGGGTGCAGTAAGTCCTGCAAGCAGTAGTCTGCTCTTTCGGGGCACAGTCTTGTTGTTTTCTGAGAGAAACTCCAGGTCAAGTGATGGTCACACAAGTCAACTTGGGGGCCCGATGCCCCCATTTGTCTCTCTGGAGGTTGGAGTTGGAAGGCCTCCTCACTCGAGGTCAGTGTGTCCACAGAGAGACCCCTGCAACTTCAGGGCATGATGGGTGGTTAGGATCACGACGTGGGGTCCTTTTCCCTTAGGAGGGAGCTGGCCTTGCGGGCTGCTGATTTCTAGCTTTTTAGATACCCCAGTATCCTGGCCTGATGAGTCGGTGGGCAAAGCCCTTGGGGACCATAGTTTATCATACCTGAAGGGCATTCTTGTGTTGCTCCATTTCAAGTGGTCCCAGTTTTTGCACTAAGTCTCCAAGGGTGATTAACCTTTGACCGGGTATGTAAAGGTCAAAGGGTTTAGCTAAATTAGCGAGTTCCTGGGCAAGGATCTGAATTGACTGCTCTTTCCATTCTTGAAAGGCTGCTTCTGGATTCTATTCAAAAGGATCATTATCTTTTCGTGTCAGTGTTTCATGTAGAGGCCCAGCTATTAGACTGTAGTTAGGGATCCAGATGGAGAAAACCTTGGCCTCCCCAGGAACCCCTAAGCTGTCTTCTAGTTTTAGAAGAGGTAAGGCTGCAAATGGCTTCTTCCCTATCCTGGGATGCGTTTCTCCGAATATCTGTGAGAATGAAGCCCAGGCATGTCACCTGAGCCTGGGATATTTGAGCCTTTTTCTTGGACACCTTCTATCCTTTCTTGGCTAGGTAGTTCAGAGGCGTCTTTAGTAGGCCTGGCGATCAGAATGTCATCTGCATATTGAAGGAGGGTTCCCTTTTACAGAGGTAGAACGTTTAGGTCTTTAGAGGACATTTCCCCAATGATGGTGTGGGGATTTTTGAACCATTGGTGCAGGACGGCCCAGCATTATTGCTTGTGTTGCATGTTGTGTCCTGCCACTCACAAGCCAAAAATTCTTGTGACTCTGAGATGAATGGAATACAGAAGAAGGCATCATTGAAGTGTAATACAGAATGCCATGGCCTGGTGGATGGTAGAATGAGCAGCAGGGTGTAGGAAATAGGAGCTACTGGATGTATATCCTCGGTGGCTTCACTGACTGTCCCGATATCCTTTACCAGGTTTCCAGCAGCCCATGGGGCTCTCGTGGTCAGGCCAATCCCAGGATATGGAGCTCACCTGGGCTGCATCCCGCACCCCACAGCCCACGGGGCTCTCGTGTTCAAGTCCCTCCCTGGGTACGGAGCTCACCTGTGCAGCTACCCAGCAGCCCATGGGGCTCTCATAGTCAGGCCCTTCCCAGGATACGGAACTCCCCTGGGCAGGTACCCCAGCAGGGCTGGACACACAGGAACTGTGCACATAGCCCACCTTGCAGAGAACCCCCAGCTCACCTGTCGCTCACAGCTGACACAGAATACCTCAGAGCAGGACTTGAACTAACAAACAGCATCTCTGACAGGTCTGTGACCCTGGCTATCACTCTGTGCAGCCTCACTCTGCCTGGTCTTCCAGACACTTCCACTGCAGCCAGGGCACCAGGCCTCTGTCTCCACCCACCATCACTCCTCTCCCTGACTCCTGGGTTCCTCTCATTAGGATAGGGTCTTCTTGAAGTTGTTTTCCACTCATGGACCAGATAAAATGATAAGAAAACAAGCCGCAGCTGCAGCCCCTTGTCTAGCCTGACTCTCAAGAGCCCACACCTGTTCCTTGGGACTGACCCGTTTAGCAAGTTTCATTTTCTGCAACTGTGAGCCCCTGAGGGGTGAGGATTGGCTGATTTGTGCAGCCTGACACTGCCTGCCAAACACCCCCACAGGTGTGCCTGGGTTGAGGTCAATATAAACACCTCTCCAGTCAGCAAGAGCCACTGTAGCTGTGCCTGACGCCATATTCTCTGCCCCATCAGCAGTTTCGGGGCTGGGGTGGTGGGAGGGAGTGAGGGCCGTGGCTTTGTGGGTGGCCCAGTGTGATTTGGGCTCTGCTGGACTTTCTGCATGAGTTGCCAGGCTGCCACCTGCTAAAGAAGAGAATGTGTCACCCATACCTGCCACTGGAATTTCTCCCCAGGCAGAGGTGAGGAAGTAAAAAAGCAGTGGGGGCCGTGGCAGGAGGGGTATCTCAGGCAGGGAAATGGAAAGATTCCAGAAGAGCATCTGGGGCCAGGACCATCCTGGCTGGCCTGCAGGCACCAAGTCGGCCTGTGTGCTCTTGCTAGTGTGGCTCCACAGCCCTTCCTCTAGGCTTGCAAGTGCTTGTACATATTCAGTTGTTTTACCTGGAAAGAGTGGGAAGAGTTCAGCTGCAGCAGGACTTGGGCTCAGCTCACATTTACTCACAGATGCCTTGACACATTCCCCCAGCTTTGCAATGAGGATGCTCCTTGTCGGGGGGAGCACTGCTGACTGCATGGGAGACGATTTCCCACCTCTGACCAACTTAAGAATTTTTTACCACTGGAGCAAGTGCCCTGATACGATTATGCTCTCTATAACTGGTGAGTTCTGTTTGTTTGTTTGTTTGTTTTCTTTTTTTCTTTTTGGTTCAAGTTAGATTTTATTTATTCCTCTTTTTTTTTTAATTTGGAGATATATACATGGAAATAATGCATTAATATAAAGACGTCTATGTGAAGGGAAAAACTTTTTTTCTGTTTTATTTTATTAAATGTTATTTATTTAGTTTTTTTTTTAATTTATTTCTTTTATACAGCAAGTTCTTATTAGATATCTATTTCATACATATAAGTGTGCACATGTGAATCCCAGTCTCCCAATTCATCCCACCACAACCCTCACATGGCGTTCCCTCCTTCGTGTCCATATGTTTGTTCTTTACATCTGTGTCTCTATCTCTGCCCTGCACACTGGTTCATCTGTACCATTTTTCTAGGTTCCACATATAGGCATTAATATACAATATTTGTTTTTCTCTTTCTGACATACTTCACTCTGTATGACAGTCTCTAGATCCATCAAGGTCTCTACAAATGACCCAATTTCATTCCTATGTATGGCTGATTAATATTCCATTGTATATATGTACCACGTCTTTATCCATTCGTCTGTCTGTGGGCACTTAGGTTGCTTTCATTACCTGTCTATTGTAAATAGTGCTGCAGTGAACACTGTGGTGAATGTGTCTTTTTGATTTATGGTTTTCTCTGGGTATATGCCCAGTAGTGGGATTGCTGGATTATATGGTAATTCTATGTTTAGTTTTTTAAGGAACCTCCATACTGTTCTCCATAGAGACTGTATCGATTTACATCCCCAACAATAGTGGAAGAAGGTTCCTTTTCTCCACACCCTCTCCAGCATTTGTTGTTTGTAGATTTTCTGGTGATGCCCATTCTAACAGGTGTGACGTGATACCTCATTGTAGTTTCGATTTCCATTTCTCTAATAATTAGTGATGTTGAGCAGATTTTCATGTGCGTACTGGCCATCTCTATGTCTTCTTGGAAGAAATGTCTATTTAGATCTTCCATTTTTGTATTGGATTGTTTGTTTTATTAATATTGAGCTGCATGAGCTGTTTATATATATTGGAGATTAATCATTTGTCCATTGATTCGTTTGCAAATATTTTCTGCCATTCTGAGGGTTGTCTTTTCGTCTTGTTTGTAGTTTCCTTTGCTTTGCAAAAGCTTTTACGTTTCATTAGGTCCCATCTGTTTAGTTTTCTTTTTTATTTCATTACTATAGGAGGTGGATCAAAAAAGATCTTGCTGTGATTTACGTCAGAGTATCCTTCGTAAGTTTTCCTCTCAGAGTTTTATACTGTCTGGTCTTACATTAAGGTCTCTAATCCATTTTGAATATATTTTTATGTATGGTGTTGGGGAGTGTTCTAATTTCATTCTTTTACATGTAGCTCTCCATATTTCCCAGCACCAATGATTGAAGAGACTGTCTTATCTCCATTGTATAGTCTTGTCTCCTTTCTCATAGATTAGTTGACCATAGGTGTGTAGGTTTATCCTTGGGCTTTCTTTCCTTTTTTTTTTTCCTTTTACACATTTATTGGAGTATAATTGCTTTACAATGGAGTGTTCGTTTCTGCTGTATAACAAAGTGAATCAGCTATACATATACAAATATCACCAGATCCCCTCCCTCTTGCATCTCCCTCCCACACTCCATATCCCACCCCTTTATGTGGTCACAAAGCACCGAGCTGATCTCCCTGTTCTATGTGGCTGCTTCCCAGTAACTATCAGTGTTACATTTGGTAATGTATTTATGTCCATGCCACTCTCTCACTTCGTCCGAGCTTACCCATCCCCCTTCCGGTGTCCTCAAGTCCTTTCTCTATGTCTGTGTCCTTAATCCTGTCCTGCCACTAGGTTCTTCAAAATCTTTTTTTTTTCTTCATTAGATTCCATATATCTCTGTTAACATACAGTATTTGTTTTTCCCTTTCAGACTTACTTAACTGTATAGGACAGATTCTAAGTCCATCCACCTCAGTACAAATAACTCAGTTTTGCTTCTTTTTATGGTTGAGTAATATTTGATGGTATATATGTGCCAGATCTTCTTTATCCATTCATCTGTCGATGGACACGTAGGTTGCTTCCATGTCCTGGCTAATGCAAATAGAGCTGCAATGAACATTTTTGTACATAACTCTTTTTGAATTATGGTTTTCGCAAGGCAAATGCCCAGTAGTTGGATTGTTGTGTCGTATGGTACTTCTATTGTTAGTTATTTAAAGGAACCTCCGTACTGTTCTCCCTAGTGCCCATATCAATTTACATTCCCACCCACAGTGCAAGTGTGTTCCATTTTCTCCAATAAAGGCCTCTCCAGCATTTATTGTTTTGTAGATTTTTTTGATGATTGCCACTCTGACAGCTGTGAGGTGATACCTCAGGGTAGTTTTGATTTGCATTTCTCTCATGATTAGTGATGTTCAGCATTCTTTCATGTGTTTCTTGGTAATCTGTATATCTTCTTTGGAGAAATGTCTATTTAGGTCTTCTGCCCGTTTTTGGATTGGGTTGTTTGTTTTTGTGATATTGAGCTACATGAGGTGCTTGTAAAGTTAGGAGATTAATCCTTTGTCAATTGCTTCATTTGAAAATATTTTCTCCCATTCTGAGGGTTGTTTTTGCATCTTGTTTATGTTTTCCTGTACTGTGTAAAAGCTTTTAAGTTTCATTAGGTCCCATTTGTTGATTTCTGTTTTTATTTCCATTTCTCTAGGAGGTGGGTCCAAAAGGATCTTGCTGTGATTTATGTCATAGAGTGTTCTGCCTATGGTTTCCTCTAAGTGTTTTATAGTGTCTGGTCTTATATTTAGATCTCTAATCAATTTAGAGTTTATTTTTGTGTATGGTGTTATGGAGTGTTCTAATTTCATTCTTTTATGTGTAGGGGTCCAGTTTTCCCAGCACCAATTACTGAAGAGACTGTCTTTTCTCCATTGTATATCCTTAGCTCCTTTGTCATAGATGAGATAGCCATAGGTATGTAGGTTTATCTCTGGGCTTTCTGTCCTGTTCCATTGATCTGTGTTTATGCCAATCTACATACACTTGATTCCATTATGGAGACATATAAATACATAGGTTTCAAGGTTATTACCAGTCAGATATATTCCTCTTCAGTGAATAGGGTGTTTTGTGTCCAGTTCATTGAGAAAGGAGTAGGTCTTGTCTATTACATATTTGGTATATGGAATGGGATCTGTGCTCATTTCAAACTCTGCTTTTACACATCACCCCACGTCACCTTTCCCCTTAAGGAGGCATAAGTGTGTTTTCTAAATGTGTAACTCTGTTCTCTTTTGAAATTCAGTTCATGTGTAGCCATGTTTACATTTCCTCTCTAAGTGATATATTACAATAAGTTTCTTTTTCTTTGTGGCTCATTTCACTTAGCATCATCGTACCTAAAGCCACTCATTAAGCTGCTATTGGCCTTATGACATTGATTTTATGTCTGAGTGACATTCCATTGCATATAAGTACCACAACATCTATATCTATTTTTTTTCCTTTCCTGGGATATTTAAAGTGTACTGAAGTCGAGGTTCTTGTAAACAGAGCAGCCCTAAAGTTTGGGCTGGCTGTGTGTTGTGGATTTTTAGTTTTCCCAAAATACACGCCCATGAGTGGAAGTGTGCTATGCTCTGTAGCTCTGTTTTAGAAAACAACATACAGTTCTCCAGAGAGGCTGTTGGCAATTTACATCCTGTCCATCGGCGTAACCAGGCTCCCTTTTCTCCATGGCCTGTCCTGCATTTGTGGTTTTTACACTATTTGTGGATGGCCCTTTTGACTGGAGGTAAGGGACACTTCTCTGTAGTGTGGATTTGCAATGCCTGATGGCTTGCTTGGCCAAAAAGCGCATATGCATTTTTTCCCGAATATATTCAGGAAAATACACATAGTCCCTTTTCAGCCAAGGGCAACATTGTCGAAATTCTGTCGCTTTTCATGTGCTTTAAAGACGACTCCAATCTACCTCTTGAAATCTGTTTCCTTCAATTCTGCCTTGCATTCAAATCCTCTTCACTGCCTTTCCTCAATATATTTCTCAATGATAGTTGTCCTTTATAACTCTGCAAGTTTGTGAATTGCTGTGCCCCTGATTTCCATTTTTCAACTCGCCTCTTTGTGAGCTGGCTGCAATACCGCAGGATGGCTTTAGGCCCTACTCTGGTTCCAGGGCTTCAAGCTGAGCCTTTGGTTAATTATTCTTCCTGATGGGAAACTAGAGTGACATGTGCCCATCCAAACACCTACAGCTAATCTCTCATTTATTTCCCCTCTTCCTGTTCATCCTCTGCACAATTTGCAAACTGTGCATAACTGGAGGGTAAAGGCACTGACACTCCAAATGGGGAGATTTTGAGTAATGCAGATGGAATGGCAAAGCCGAGCACGACAAAAGGAAAAATGAGGTACCTTTTAGAAAACTTTCCCAATTACACAGTGTACCATCCACTGGGTTTCCCATGCATGTTTTAACTGTAGGAAGATTCCCTTAAACCTGGAGAGTTGGGACCACTAGAATGGGTAGCACACAGTATTGCTCTAAGTGGTGTTCTTTTTTTTTTTTTTTTTTTTTTTTTTTTTGCGGTACGCAGGACTCTCACTGCTGTGGCCTCTCCCGTTGCGGAGCACAGGCTCCAGACGCGCAGGCTTAAGCTCAGCGGCCATGGCTCACGGGCCCTGCCACTCCGCGGCATGTGGGATCTTCCCGGACCGGGGCACAAACCCTTTTCCCCTGCATCGGCAGGGGGACACTCAACCACTGCGCCACAAGGGAAGCCCTAAGTGGTGTTCTTTTGTTCACACAACCTCAGAAATCTTGTCAGCCCCAAGTGTCCAGTCTTATGTCTCATCCAGCTGTGGGTGTAAAGGTGGTCAATCTAGCTTGCATCACAGGCCCTGAACGTAATTTTTAAGACTTTCTCTCTGTTTTTGCATTTTGCTTTTGAAATTTATTTTTATAAGTGGGTTTAACTGAATTTCAGTGCTGTGTTCATGCCGTTATACACACGCATGATTTCTTTATGGAGACATGAGAATACATATGTTTTAAAATACATAGAGTCAGACATATTCCTCTGCAATGAATAGGGGGTGTTGAGTCCAGTTCATTGTGCCGGGAGTAGGTGTTGTCTATTACATACATGGTTTATATAACGGTATCTGTGCTAATTTAAAACTGTGGTTTTATGCATCACCCCGCCTCGGCTTTCCTCTTAAGCAGGCAAAAGATGTTTGTTAAATGTGTGATTCTGTTGTGTTTCTCATTCAGTACATGTGTAGTCATGTGTACATTCCCGCTATGAGTGATATCTTATGATAAGATTAGTTACTCTGTAATCTTTCCTAACTCAGTTCATGTGTAGCCATGTTTACAGGACCATCATAAGTGATATCTTATGATAAGTTTCTTTTTCTGTGTGACTTATTTCACTTAGAATCATCGTACCTGAATCCACTCATTTTGTTGCTACTGGTCTTATGACATTGATTTCATGGCTGAGGGATATTCCATCGTACGTAAGTACCACAATTTTTTGAACAATTTTTAACTTTCCTGGGATATTTAAGGTGTACCCAAGTTGAGGTTCTTGTAAGCAGTGCATCCCTAAATTTTGGTGTGGTTCTGTCTTATTGATTTTCAGTTTTCCCAAGGTATATTCCCTAGACTGGAAGTGCCCTTGGCTATGTAGCTCTGTTGTTTACATGTTTTAGGGAACACAATGCACTCCTCCAGAGAGGCAGTTGCCAACTTACATCCCGCCCAACAGCATAACAAGCCTCCCTGTTCTCCAGGTCCTCTCTTGCCTTTCCGGTTTTTACACATTTTTCCGATGTCCCTTTTGACTGGTGGGAAGGGATATTTCCTTGTACTGCAGATTTGCCTTGCCCGCTTGCTAGCTTGGCCAAAAAGGGCATATGCATTTTCTCCTGAATATATTCAGGAGAAAACGAATACACCATTTTTGGACAAGTGCATCATTGTCGAAGTTGTGCCCCTCTTCCTGTGCTTGAAAGGTGATTCCAACGTACCTCTTGAAATCTGTTTACTGCGATTCTGCCTCGCTTTCAAGTCCACCTCGTTGCCTTCCTTCAAACAATTTTTGGCCGATAACTGTCCTTTATTACTCTGCCAGTTTGTGAACTGCTGTGCCCCTGAGCTCCATTTATCAAATCGTTTTTTGTGAGCTGACCGCAAGTCCAAAATTTCGGTTCAGGACCTATACTGGTTTCCGGCAGCAGGATGAGTCTTTGGTTAATTCTTCTTCCTGCCCGGCAATTAGAGTCACAGGTGCCCGTCCAAATGCCTAACAGCTACTCTCTCATTGGTTCTCCCTGGTCCCTTTCCTCCTCTGCCAAATTGGCAACCTGTGTTATCCAGGAGGTTAAAGGGGCTGTCTCTCCAAGTTGGGAGATTGATAGTAAATCAGTTGGAAAGTCAAACCGGAGAACCAGGAGAGGGACTATTCGTTGAGATTTAGAGACCATTCGTATTCACAGTGTGTCCATTCTCTAGGTTTCCTGTACATGTTATAGCTGTAGTAATATTCCCTTCAACCTGGAGAGTTTGGAACCATGGAATGGAGGCCACGCATTATTGCTTTAAATGGTCTGTGTTTGCTCACGCAGTCTCACCAAGCCTCTCAGTCCAAAGTGTCCAGCCTTATGCCACATCAATATGTAGTTGTAGATAGATTCATTCCAGGTATCATCAGAGACCCTGAAGGAATTGGAAAGAATTTCCCTGTTTTTTTGTTTTGTTTTTGAAATTCATTTTTATAGTGGGTTTGAGCTGATTCTCGCTGCCATGTTTATGCCAGTCTAGACATACTTGATTCCCTTATGGAGACATATCAATACATAGGTTTTAAGATTCTTACTAGTCAGATATATTCCTCTGCGGAAAATATGGTGTTTTGAGTCCCTTTCCCCGAGGAAGGTGTAGGTTTTTCTATTCCATAGTTGATTTTTGGAACACTACCTGTGCTTATATCAAACTCTGGTTTTATGCATCACCCCACCTCTCCTTCCCCCTTAAGCAGGCATAAGAGTGTATTCTAAGTGTGAGACTCTGTTCTCTTTCCTAACTCAGTTCATGTGTAGCCATGTTTACAGGATCTTAATAAGTCATATCCTATGATAAGCTTCTTTTTCTGTGTGACTTATTTCAGTTAGAATCATCGTACCTGAATCCACTCATTTTGCTGCTACTGGTCTTATGACATTGATTTCATGGCTGAGGGATATTCCATCGTACGTAAGTATCACAATTTTTTGAACCATTTTTAACTTTCTTGTGATAATTAATATGGACCCAAGTTGAGGTTCTTGTAAGCAGTGCATCCCTAAATTTTGGGGTGGCTCTGTCTTATTGATTTTCAGTTTTCCCAAGGTGTATTCCCTAGACTTGAAGTGCGCTTGGCTATGTAGCTCAGTTGTTTACTTGTTTTAGGGAACACAATGCACTCCTCCAGAGTGGCAGTTGGCAACTTACATTCCGCCCATCAGCATAAAAAGGCTCCCTGTTCTCCACGTCCTCTTTTGCCTTTCTGGTTTTTACACATTTTGCCGATGTCCCTTTTAACTGGTGGGAAGTGATACTTGTTTGTACTGCAGATTTGCATTGCCCGCTTGCTGGCTTGGCCAAAAAGGTCGTATGCGTTTTCCCCTGAATATATTCAGGAGAAAACACATACACCCTTTTGGGCCAAGTGCATCATTGCCGAAGTTGTGCCCCTCTTCCTGTGCTTTACAGGTGATTCCAACGTACCGCTTGCAATATGTTTCCTGCTATTCTGCCTCGCTTTCAAGTCCGCCTCGTTGCCTTCCTTCAACAGATTTTTGGACGATAGTTGCCATTTAGTTGTCTGCCAGTTTGTGAATATCTTTGCCCTTGAGCTCCATTTTTTAACTCGTTTTTTTGTGAGCTGAACGCAAGTCCAAAATTCTGGTTCAGGACCTATACTCCTTCCTGGTGTGTGGCCGAGACATTGGTTAATTCTCCTTGCTCCTGGGATATAAGAGTGACATATGCCCGTCCAAATGCCTAACAGCTACTCTCTCATTGTTTCTCCCTCTTCCCTTTCATCTTCTGCCAAATTGGCAACCTGTGAGAACCAGGAGTTTAAAGGGGCTGTCTCTCCAAGTTGGGAGATTGATAGTAAAGCAGTTGGAATGTCAAACCGGAGCACCAGGAGAGGGACTATTCGTTGAGTTTTAGAGACCTTTCGTATTCACAGTGTGTCCATTCTCTAGGTTTCCCGTACATGTTATAGCTGTAGTAATATTCCCTTCAACCTGGAGACATGGGACCCATGGAATGGGGGCCATGCATTTTTTCTTTAAAGGGTCTGCATTTTCTCACCCAATCTCACCAATCCTCTCAGTCCCATTTGTCCAGCCTTATGCCACATCCAGCTGTCATTGTAGATAGGGTCATTCCAAATTTCACCAGAACCCCTGAAGGTATTGTGTAAGAATTTTACTGTTTTTATATTTTGTTTTGAAATTCAGTTTTATATTGGGTTTGAGCTGATTCTCACTGCCATGTTTATGTCATTCTAGACACACTTGTTTCCCTTACGGAGACATATCAATACATAGGTTTTAAAATTGTTACTAGTCAGATATGTTTCTCTGCGTGGAATAGGGATGTTGAGTTCCATTCACTGAGGAAGGAGTAGGGCCTGTCTCTTCTGTTTTTGGACTAAGGAACGCTACATGTGCTAATATCAATCTTATGTTTTGTGCATCTCCCCACCTCTCTTTCCCCTTAAGCAAGCGTTAGAGTGTTTTCTAAATCTGAGACTCTGTTCTCTTCCCTAATTCAGTTCATATGTAGCCATGTTTACATTCCCTTCATAAGTGATATCTTATGTCAGAATGCACCATGGCCGTTCTCATAATAATGCTCCATGACCCCTGTCATCACAATGCACCATGCCCTGGTTATCGCAATGCTCCATGTCCCTTGTCATCACAGTTCTCCACGTCCATGTCATCACAATGCTATATGACACTTCTCAGCAATATGTCACATGCTCTTGTCATCACAATTCTCCATCCACTTGACATTGCAATGCTCCATGCCCCTGTCATCACAATGCTCCATGACCCATGTCATCACAATGCTCTCTGACACCTGTCATCACAATGCTTCATGCCCCTTGTCATTACAGTGCTCCATGATGCTAGACATCACAATTACCGACGGTCTTCTCATCACAAAGCTCCATGGCCAATATCATCACAATGCTCCATGACCACTGTCATCACAACACTCCATGACACCTGACAACACAATGATCCGGGACTCTTGTCATCACAATGCTGCATTCCCTAGTCATCACAATGCTCCATAGCCCCTGTCTTCACAATACTCCCTGAACATTTTCAACCCAATGTTCCATGAACCTTGTCATCACAGTGATCCATGCCCTTGTCATCCCTATGCTCCATGACCCCTGTATTCACAATGCTCCGTGATGCTTGTCATCACAGTGCTCCATGACACATGTCATCACAATGCTCCATGCCTTTGTCAGCAAAATGCTACATGACCTTTTCATTACAATGCTTTGTGCGCTTGTCATCACAATACTCCATTTCCATTGTCATCACAATCCTCCATGAACCTTGGGATCACATTGCTTCATGCCCTTGTCATCACAATGCTCCATGCTCCTTGAAATCAAAATGATCCATGACCTCTGTCATCACAATGCTCCAAACCCTTCTGATCACAGTGTTCCATAACCCTTGTCATCACAACGCTCCATGATGCCTGTCATCACAATACTCCATGCCCTTTTCATCACAATGCTCCATGACCTTTGTCATCACAATTCTCAATACACTTGTCATCACAATGCACCATTTCCATTGTCATCACAATGCTCCATGTCATTGTCATCACAATGCTCCATGAACCCTCTCATCACATGGCTCCATGCACTTGTCATCACAAAGCTCCATGACACTTGTCATCACAATGCTTGATGCCCTCCTCATCACAGTGCTCCATGCCCTTGTCATTACAATCCTGCATGACCCATGTATCACATTGTTCCGTGCCCTTGTCATCACAATGATACATGCCCTCTTCATCACAATGCTCCATAATCCCTGTAATCACAATGCTCCATGTCCTTGTCACCACTAAACTCCATGACACATGTCATCAGAATGCTCCATGGATTTCTCATCACAATGTTCCATGCCCTCGTCATCACAATGCACCAAGACCACTGTAATCACGATGCTCCATGCCCCTTTTCATCAGAATGCTCCATGAGACTTGTCATCACAAGACTCCATGGTCTTCTCATCACAGTGCTCCAGGACCTTGTCATCACCATGCTCCATTCCCTTGTCATCACAATGCTCCATGACACCTGTCATCACAATAAAACATGAAATTTTTCAGCCCAATGCTCCACGACCTACTCAGTACACTGCTCCATGGCCAATATCATCACAGTGCTCCATGACCACTGTCATCACAACACTCCATGACACCTGACAACACAATGATCCGGGACTCTTGTCATCACAATGCTGCATTCCCTAGTCATCACAATGCTCCATGAACCCTGTCATCACAACACTCCATGAACAATTTCAGCCCAGTGCTACATGACCCTTGTCATCACAATTATGCATGACCTTGTCATCCCAATGCTCCATGACCCCTGTGTTCACAATGATACGTGACGCTTGTCATCACAGTGCTCCATGACACCTGTCATCACAATGCTCCATGCCTTTCTCAGCACAATGCTCCATGACCCTTGTCATCACAATGCTCCATTCGCTTGTCAGCACAATGCTCCATGACACATGTCATTACAATGAGCCATGACCCCTGTCATCACAATGCTCCGTGACTCCAGGCATCTCAGTGCTTCATAACGTTTGTCATCATAGTGGTCCACGCCCGCGTCATCACAAAGCTCTGTGACCTTTGTAACCGCAATGCTCCATGAACTTTTCATCACAATTCTCTGTGATACTTGCCATCACAATCCTCCATGTCTTTGTCAGAACAATGCTCCATGATCATTGTCTTCACAATATGCCACGCACATTTCATCACAACGGTCCACAACCTTGTCATTGCAATGCTCCATAAACCTTGTAATCACAATGCTCCATGCCCTTCTCATAAAAATGCTCTCTCAGAAGTGATATCACAGTGTTCCATCACTAGTCATCATAATACTCCCTCACCCCTGTAATCACAATGATCCATGACACTGTCATCACAATTCTACATCCCCTTATCATCACAATGTTCCATGACAACTGCCATCAAAATCCTCCATGATCCGTTTCATCCCAAAGCTGCAAGACCCCTGACATCACAATGTTCTATAACCCCTTGCATCAAAATGTTCCATTACAATTTTCATCAAATTGCTGCATGACCCGGTCATCAAAATTCTCCCGGAACTTCTCATCACAATGCACCATGCCCTTGTCATCAAAATGCTCCATGACTTGTCATCACAATGCTCCATGACGTTTGTCATCACAATGCTCAATACACTTGTCATCACAATGCTCCCTGACACTTGTCATCAGAATGCTCCTTGAACCCTGTCACGAAAAGGCTCCATGCCTCTTGCAACACAATGCCCCATGCCGTTTTCTTCACAATGCTCCATGCCATTGTCATCAAAATACTCCACAAGCTTGTCATCAGAATGCTCCATGACCCTTGTCATCACAATTCTCCATGCACTTGTCAGCACAATGCTCCCTGACCCTTGTCATCAGAATGCTCCATTACCTTTGTCAAAAGAATCCTCCATGACACTTGGCATCACAATGCTCCATGCCATTGTCATCACAATGGGCCATTACATATATCATCACAATGCTCCCTGACACCTGTCTTCACTATACTGCCTGACCTGGTCATCAGTAGGCTCCATGCCCTTGTCATCACAATGTGCCATTCCAACTGTCATCACAATAATCCATGAAACTTATTAGACCAATGTTCCATGCCCTTGTCATCACAGTGCTCCATGCCCTTGTTATCACAATCCTCCATGACCCCTGTCATCACCATGCTCCGTGACTCCAGTTATCACAATGCTTCATGACCTTTGTCATCACAATGGTCCATGCCCTCGTCATCAACAGTCTCTGTGACCTTTTTAACCACAATGCTCCATAAACTTTTCATCACAATGCTCTTTGAACCTTGTCATCACAATGCTCTATGCCTTTCTCAGCACAATGCTCCATGACGCTTGTCATCACAATGCTCCATGCGCTTGTCAGCACAATGCTCCATGACACATGTCATCACAATGCTCCATGACCCCTGTCATCACAATGGTCCGTGACTCCAGTCATCACAATGCTTCATAACATTTGTCATTACAATGTTCCATGCCCGCATAATTACAAGGCTCTGTGACCTTTGTAACCACAATGCTCCTTGAACTTTTCATCACAATTCTCTGTGACCCTTGTCTTCACAATGCTCCATATCTTTGTCAGAGCAATGCTCCATGACCATTGTCTTCACAATGTGCCACACACATTTCATCACAACGGTCCACAACCTTGTCATTGCAATGCTCCATAATTCTTGTAATCACAATGCTCCATGAATTTCTCATCAAAATGCTCTCTCACCAGAGATATCAGAGTGTTCCATCACAAGTCATCACAATACACTCTCACCCCTGTAATCACAATGTTCCATGACCCTGTCATCACACTGCTACATCCCCTTATCATCACAATGTTCCATGACCCCTGTCATCATATTGCTCCATGACCCTTTTCATCCCAATGCTCCAAATCCCCTGACATCACAATGTTCTATAACCTCTGCCATCAAAATATTCCATTACACTTTTCATCAAATTGCTGCATGACCCGGTCATCAAAATGCTCCCTGCCCTTCTCATCACAATGCAACATGCCCTTGTCATCAAAATGCCCGATTACTTGTCATGAGAATGTTCCATGACCCTTGGCATCACAATGCTCCATGTCACTGTCATCACAATGCTCCCTGAACCCTCTCATCACATTGCTCGATGTCCTTGTCATCACAAAGCTCCATGACACTTGTCATCACAATGCTCGATGCCCTTCTCATAATAATGCTCCATGCCCTTGTTATTACAATCCAGCATGACCCATGTATCATAGTGTTCCGTACCCTTGTCATCAGAAGGCTCCATGACCACTCTCATCACAATCATCCACGAAATATTTCAGACCAATGTTCCATGCCCTTCTCATCACAATGCTCCATTACCCCTGTCATAACAATCCACCATGACCCCTGCCATCACAATGTTCCACGGCCTAGTCATCACAAGGTTCCATGACACTTGTCATCACAATGCTGAAGACCCCTGAAATCACAATGCTCCATGCCCTTGTCATCACAAACCTCCATGACCCATGTCCTCAGAATGTTGCATGGCGCTCCCCACGGATACACCAGAGATACAGCTACACGTGGAACAACTCCTACAGATCACCTACTGAACGCTGGCAGAAAACCCCAGACCTCCCAAAAGGCAAGAAACCCCCCACATACCTGGGTAGGGAAAAGCGGAGATATCCCCACACGGAGGATCAGTGCCGAGCGGCACTCACCAGCCCGAGAGGCTTGTCTGCTCGCCCGCCGGGGCACGCAGCGCTGGAAGCTGAGGCTCGGGCTTCGGTCAGAGCGCAGGGAGAGGACTGGGGCTGGCGGCGAGAACTCAGCCTGAAGGGGGCTAATGTGCCACAGCTAGCCGGGAGGGAGTCCGGGAAGACTCTGGAGCTGCCGAAGAGGCAAGAGACTTTTTCTTCCCTCTTGGTTTCCTGGTGCACGAGGAGAGGGGATTAAGAGCGCTGCTTAAAGGGGCTCCACAGACGGGCGCGAGTCGCGACTGAAAGCGCGGAGCCCAGAGACGGGCGTGGGACGCTGGGGCTGCTGCTGCCGCCGCCAAGAAACCTGTGTGCGAGCACAGGTCACTGCCCACACCGCCCTTCTGGGAGCCTGTGCAGCCCGCCACTGCCGGGGTCCCGGGATCCAGGGGCGGCTTCCCTGGGAGAACGCACGGCGCGCCTCGGGCAGGTGCAACGTCACGCCGACCTTTGCCGCTGCAGGCTCGCCCCGCACTCCGTGCCCCTCCCTCCCGCCCGGCCTGAGTGAGCCAGAGTCCCTGAAGAGGCTGCTCCTTTAAGCCTGTCCTGCCTGAGCGAAGAACAGACACCCTCCGGCGACCTACACGCAGAGGCGGGTCCAAATCCAAAGCTGAGACCCAGGAGCTGTGAGAACAAAGAAGAGAAAGGGAAACCTCTCCCAGCAGCCTCAGAAGCAGCGGATTAAAGCTCCACAATCAACTTGATGTACTCTGCATCTGTGGAATACATGAATAGACAACACATCATCGCAAATTGAGGAGCCCGGAATCAGTGCTGTGCCTCTGAGGTGGGAGAGCCAACTTCAGGACACTGGTCCACAAGAGACCTCCCAGCTCCACATAATATCAAACGGCAAAAATCTTCCAGAGATCTCCATCTCAACACCAGCACCCAGCTTCACTCAACGACCAGCAAGCTACAGTGCTGGACCCCCTAAGCCAAACAACTAGCAAGACAGGAACACAACGCCACCCATTAGCAGAGAGGTGGCCTAAACTCATAAAAAGTCTGCAGACACCCCAAAACACACCACCAGACGTGGACCTGCCCACCAGAAAGACAAGATCCAGCCTCATCCACCAGAACACAGGCACTAGTCCCCTCCACCAGGAAGCCTACACAACCCACTAAACCAACCTTAGCCACTGGGGACAGATACCAAAAACAACGGAAACTACGAACCTGCAGCCTGCAAAAAGGAGACCCCAAACACAGTAACATAAGCAAACTGAGAAGACAGAAAAACACACAGCAGGAGAAGGAGCAAGATAAAAACCCACCAGATCTAACAAATGAAGAGGTAATAGGCAGTCTACCTGAAAAAGAATTCAGAATAATGATGGTAAAGATGATCCAAGATTCTATTTCCCAGATCCAAAATCTTGGAAATAGAATAGACAAAATGCAAGAAACAGTTAACAAGGACCTAGAAGAACTAAAGATGAATCAAGCATCGATTAAAAACACAATAAATGAAATAAAAAATACTCTAGATGGGATCAATAGCAGAATAACTGAGGCAGAAGAACGGATAAGTGAGGTGGAAGATAAAATAGTGGAAATAACTGCTGCAGAGCAAAATAAAGAGAAAAGAATGAAAAGAACAGAGGACAGTCTCAGAGACCTCTGGGACAACATTAAACGCACCAACATTCGAATTATAGGGGTTCCAGAAGAAGAAGAGAAAAAGAAAGGGACTGAGAAAATATTTGAAGAGATTATAGTTGAAAACTTCCCTAATATGGGAAAGGAAATAGTTAATCAAGTCCAGGAGGCACAGAGAGTCCCATACAGAATAAATCCAAGGAGAAATACGCCAAGACACATATTAATCAAACTGTCAAAAATTAAACACAAAGAAATCATATTAAAAGCAGCAAGGCAAAAACAACAAATAACACACAAGGGAATCCCCATCAGGATAACAGCTGATCTCTCAGCAGAAACTCTACAAGCCAGAAGGGAGTGGCAGGACATAATTAAAGTGATGAAGGAGAAAAACCTGCAACCAAGATTACTCTACCCAGCAAGGATCTCATTCAGATTTGATGGAGAAATTAAAACGTTTACAGACAAGCAAAAGCTGAGAGAGTTCAGCACCACCAAACCAGCTTTACAACAAATGCTAAAGGAACTTCTTTAGGCAAGAAACACAACAGAAGTAAAAGACCTACAATAACGAACCCAAAACAATTAAGAAAATGGGAACAGGAACATACATATCAATAATTACCTTAAATGTAAATGGACTAAATGCTCCCACCAAAAGACACAGATTGGCTGAATGGATACAAAAACAAGACCCATATATATGCTGTCTACAAGAGACCCACTTCAGATCTAGAGACACATACAGACTGAAAGTAAGGGGATGGAAAAAGATATTCCATGCAAATGGAAACCAAAAGAAAGCTGGAGTAGCAATTCTCATATCAGACAAAATAGACTTTAAAATAAAGACTACTAGAAGAGACAAAGAAGGACACTACATAATGATCAAGGGATCGATCCAAGAAGAAGATATAACAATTGTAAATATTTATGCACCCAACATAGGAGCACCTCAATACATAAGGCAAATACTAACAGCCATGAAAGGAGAAATCGACAGTAACACAATCATAGTAGGAGACTTTAACACCCCACTTTCACCAATGGACAGATCATCCAAAATGAAAATAAATAAGGAAACACAAGCTTTAAATGATACATTAAACAAGATGGACTTAATTGATATTTATAGGACATTCCATCCAAAAACAACAGAATACACATTTTTCTCAAGTGCTCATGGAACATTCTCCAGGATAGATCATATCTTGGGTCACAAATCAAGCCTTGGTAAATTTAAGAAAATTGAAATTGTATCAAGTATCTTTTCCGACCACAATGCTATGAGACTAGATATCAATTACAGGAAAAGAGCTGTAAAAAATACAAACACATGGAGGCTAAACAATACACTACTTAATAACGAAGTGATCACTGAAGAAATCAAAGAGGAAATTAAAAAATACCTAGAAACAAATGACAATGGAGACACGACGACCCAAAACCTATGGGATGCAGCAAAAGCAGTTCTAAGAGGGAAGTTTATAGCAATACAATCCCACCTTAAGAAACAGGAAACATCTCGAATAAACAACCTAACCTTGCACCTAAAGCAATTAGAGAAAGAAGAACAAAAACATCTCAACCTTAGCAGAAGGAAAGAAATCATAAAAATCAGATCAGAAATAAATGAAAAAAGAAATGAAGGAAACGATAGCAAAGATCAATAAAACTAAAAGCTGGTTCTTTGAGAAGATAAACAAAATTGATAAACCATTAGCCAGACTCATCAAGAAAAAAAGGGAGAAGACTCAAATCAATAGAATTAGAAATGAAAAAGGAGAAGTAACAACTGACACTGCAGAAATACAAAAGATCATGAGAGATTACTACAAGCAACTCTATGCCAATAAAATGGACAACCTGGAAGAAATGGACAAATTCTTAGAAATGCACAACCTGCCAAGACTGAATCAGGAAGAAATAGAAAATATGAACAGACCAATCACAAGCACTGAAATTGAAACTGTGATAAAAAATCTTCCAACAAGCAAAAGCCCAGGACCAGATGGCTTCACAGGCGAATTCTATCAAGCATTTAGAGAAGAGCTAACACCTATCCTTCTGAAACTCTTCCAAAATATAGCAGAGGGAGGAACACTCCCAAACTCATTCTACGAGGCCACCATCACCTTGATACCAAAACCAGACAAGGATGTCACAAAGAAAGAAAACTACAGGCCAATATCACTGATGAACATAGATGCAAAAATCCTCAACAAAATACTAGCAAACAGAATCCAACAGCACATTAAAAGGATCATACACCATGATCAAGTGGGGTTTATTCCAGGAATGCAAGGATTCTTCAATATACGCAAATCAATCAACGTGATACACCATATTAACAAATTGAAGGAGAAAAACCATATGATGATCTCAATAGATGCAGAGAAAGCTTTCGACAAAATTCAACACCCATTTATGATAAAAACCCTGCAGAAAGTAGGCATAGAGGGAACTTTCCTCAACATAATAAAGGCCATATATGACAAACCCACAGCCAGCATCGTCCTCAATGGTGAAAAACTGAAACCATTTCCACTAAGATCAGGAACAAGACAAGGTTGCCCACTCTCACCACTCTTATTCAACCTAGTTTTGGAAGTTTTAGCCACAGCAATCAGAGAAGAAAAGGAAATAAAAGGAATCCAAATCGGAAAAGAAGAAGTAAAGCTGTCACTGTTTGCAGATGACATGATACTATACATAGAGAATCCTAAAGATGCTACCAGAAAACTACTAGAGCTAATCAATGAATTTGGTAAAGTTGCAGGATACAAAATTAATGCACAGAAATCTCTGGCATTCCTATATACTAATGATGAAAAATCTGAAAGTGAAATCAAGGAAACACTCCCATTTACCATTGCAACAAAAAGAATAAAATATCTAGGAATAAACCTACCTAAGGAGACTAAAGACCTGTATGCAGAAAATTATAAGACACTGATGAAAGAAATTAAAGATGATACAAATAGATGGAGAGATGTACCATGTTCTTGGATTGGAAGAATCAACATTGTGAAAATGACTCTACTACCCAAAGCAATCTACAGATTCAATGCAATCCCTATCAAACTACCACTGACATTTTTCACAGAACTAGAACAAAAAATTTCACAATTTGTATGGAAACACAAAAGACCCCGAATAGCCAAAGCAATCTTGAGAACGAAAAATGGAGCTGGAGGAATCAGGCTCCCTGACTTCAGACTATACTACAAAGCTACAGTAATCAAGACAGTATGGTACTGGCACAAAAACAGAAAGATAGATCAATGGAACAGGATAGAAAGCCCAGAGTTAAACCCACGGACATATGGTCACCTTATCTTTGATAAAGGAGGCAGGAATGTACAGTGGAGAAAGGACAGTCTCTTCAATAAGTGGTGCTGGGAAAACTGGATAGGGACATGTAAAAGTATGAGATTAGATCACTCCCTAACACCATACACAAAAATAAGCTCAAAATGGATTAAAGACCTAAATGTAAGGCCAGACACTATCAAACTCCTAGAGGAAAACATAGGCAGAACACTCTATGACATAAATCACAGCAAGATCCTTTTTGACCCACCTCCTAGAGAAATGGAAATAAAGACAAAAATAAACACATGGGACCTAATGAAACTTAAAAGCTTTTGCACAGCAAAGGAAACCATAAACAAGACCAAAAGACAACCCTCAGAATGGGAGAAAATATTTGCAAATGAAGCAACTGACAAAGGATTAATCTCCAAAATTTATAAGCAGCTCATGCAGCTCAATAACAAAAAAACAAACAACCCAATCCAAAAATGGGCAGAAGACCTAAATAGACATTTCTCCACAGAAGATATACAGACTGCCAACAAACACATGAAAGGATGCTCAACATCTTTACTCATTAGAGAAATGCAAATCAAAACTACAATGAGATATCATCTCACACCAGTCAGAATGGCCATCATCAAAAAATCTAGAAACAATAAATGCTGGAGAGGGTGTGGAAAAAAGGGAACACTCTTGCACTGCTGGTGGGAATGTGAATTGGTACAGCCGCTATGGAGAACGGTATGGAGGTTCCTTAAAAAACTACAAATAGAACTACCATATGACCCAGCAATCCCACTACTGGGCATATACCCTGAGAAAACCATAATTCAAAAAGAGACATGTACCAAAATGTTCATAGCAGCCCTATTTACAATAGCCCGGAGATGGAAACAACCTAAGTGTCCATCATCGGATGAATGGATAAAGAAGATGTGGCACATATATACAATGGAATATTACTCAGCCATAAAAAGAAATGAAATTGAGCTATTTGTAATGAGGTGGATAGACCTAGAGTCTGTCATACAGAGTGAAGTAAGTCAGAAAGAGAAAGACAAATACTGTATGCTAACACATATATATGGAATTTAAGAAAAAAAAATGTCATGAAGAACATAGGGGTAAGACAGGAATAAAGACACAGACCTACTAGAGAATGGACTTGAGGATATGGGGAGGGGGAAGGGTAAGCTGTGACAAAGTGAAAGAGCGGCATGGACATATATACACTACCAAACGTGAGGTAAATAGCTAGTGGGAAGCCGCCGCATAGCACAGGGAGATCAGCTTGGTACTCTGTGACCGCCTGGAGGGGTGGGATAGGGAGGGTGGGAGGGAGACGCAAAAGGGAGGGGATATGGAAACATATGTATATGTATAACTGATTAAATTTGTTATAAAGCAAAAAAATAAAATAAAATAAAATTAAAAAAATAAAAAAAAATAATAATAAAAAAAAAAAGAAATGAAATTGAGCTCTTTGTAATGAGGTGGATAGACCTAGAGTCTGTCATACAGAGTGAAGTAAGTCAGAAAGAGAAAGACAAATACTGTATGCTAACACATATATATGGAATTTAAGAAAAAAAATGTCATGAAGAACATAGGGGTAAGACAGGAATAAAGACACAGACCTACTAGAGAATGGACTTGAGGATATGGGGAGGGGGAAGGGTAAGCTGTGACAAAGTGAAAGAGCGGCATGGACATATATACACTACCAAACGTAAGGTAGATAGCTAGTGGGAAGCAGCCGCATAGCACAGGGAGATCAGCTCGGTGCTTTGTGACCGCCTGGAGGGGTGGGATAGGGAGGGTGGGAGGGAGACGCAAAAGGGAGGGGATATGGAAATATATGTATATGTATAACTGATAAAAAAAAAAGAATGTTGCATGGCCTTCTCATCACAATGCTCCATGCCCTTGTCCTCACAATGCTCCAAAACCCCTGTAAACACAATGCTCCATGCCCCTTTTCATCTCAATGCTCCATGAACCCTGTCATCACAATGCACCATGCCCATCATCACAATGCTTCAGCCTATTGTCATCACAATGAAATCAATATTCTCCATGAACTCTGTCATCATAATTCTCCAAACCCTTGTGATCACAATGTTCCATAACACTTATCATCAAAACACCCCATGACGCTCATCATCACAATTATCCATGGTCTTCTCATCACAATGCTCCATGATCTTCGTCATCACAATGCTCAATACACTTGTCATCACAATGCTAACTGACGCTTGTCGTCAGTATGCTCATTGAACCCTGTCATGACAAGGCTCCATGCCTTTTTCATCACAATAATCCGTGCCCTTTTCATCACAATGCTCCAAGACCCCTGTAATCACAATACTCCATGCCCATTTTCATCATAATGCTCCAAGTGAGTTGTTGTCACAAGTCTCCATGGTCTTCTCATCACAATGCTCCAAGACCTTGTCATCACCATGCTCCATTCCCTTGTCATCACAATGCTCCATGACCACTGTCATCACAATAATCCATGAGCATTTTCAGCCCAATGCTCCAAGACATACTCATCACAATGCTCCATGGCCAATATCATCACAATGCTCCATGACCTCTGTCATCACAACACTCCATGAAACCTGACAACACAATGATCCGGGACTCTTGTCATCACATTGCTCCATTCCATGGTCATGACAATGCTCCATGACCCCTGTCATCACAACACTCCATGAACATTTTCAGCTCAGTGCTCCATGACCCTTGTCATCACAATGATCCATGCCCTTGTCATCCCAATGCTCCATGACCCCTGTATTCACAATGCTCCGTGACGCTTGTCATCACAGTGCTCCATGACACATGTCATCACAATGCTCCATGCCTTTGTCAGCAAAATGCTACATGACCTTGTCATTACAATGCTCTATGCGCTTGTCATCACAATACTCCATTTCCATTGTCATCACAATACTCCATGAACCTTGGGATCACATTGCTTCATGCCCTTGTCATCAAAATGCTCCCTGCTCCTTGAAATCAAAATGATCCATGACCTCTGTCATCACAATTCTCCAAATACTTGTGATCACAATGTTCCATAACACTTGTCATCACAACGCTCCATGATGCCTGTCATCACAATACTCCATGCCCTTTTCATCACAATGCTCCATGACCTTTGTCATCACAATTCTCAATACACTTGTCATCACAGTGCTCCCTGACACTTGTCATCAGAATGCTCCTTGAAACCTGTCACGAAAAGGCTCCATGCCTTTTTCATCACAATGCCCCATGCTGTTTTCATCACAATGCTCCATGCCATTGTCATCAAAATACTCCACAAGCTTGTCATCAGAATGCTCCATGACCCTTGTCATCACAATTTTCCATGCACTCTTCAGCACAATGCGCCCTGACCCTTGTCATCACAATGCTCCAAGCCATTGTCATCACAATGCTCCATTACCTTTCTCATCAGAATCCTCCATGACACTTGGCATCACAATGCTCCATGCCTTTGTCATCACAATGGGCCATTACATATGTCATCACAATGCTCCCTGACACCTGTCTTCAAAATACTGCATGACCTGGTCATCACAATGCTCCATGCCCTTGTCATCACAATGCGCCATTCCAACTGTCATCGCAATAATCCATGAAACATATTTGACCAATGTTCCATGCCTTTGTCATCACAATTCTCCATGCCCTTGTTATCACAGTGTTCCATGACCCCTGTCATCACAATGCTCTGTGACTCCAGTCATCACAATTCTTCATGACCTTTGCCATCACAATGGTCCATGCCCTCGTCATCAACAGTCTCTGTGACATTTTTAACCACAATGCTCCATGAAATTTCATCACAATGCTCTTAGACCTTTGTCATCACAATGCTCTATGCCTTTCTCAGCACAATACTCCATGACCCTTGTCATTACTATGCTACATGTGCTTGTCAGCACAGTGCTCCATGACACATGTCATCACAATGCACCATGAGCCTGTCATCACAGTGCTCCTCAATCTTGTCATCACAATGCTCCAAATATTTGTCATCACAATGCTCCATGCACTTCTCATCAAAATGCTCTCTCACCATGATATCACAATGCTACATCAGTATTTGTCACAATACTCCCTCACCCCTGTCATCACAATGTTCCATGACTTCTGTCATCAAAATATTCCATGACACTTTTCATCCAATTGCTCCATGACCTTGTCATCACAATGCTCCCTGCCCTTCTCATCACAATGCACAACGCCCTTGCCATCAAAATGCTCCATGACCTTTGTCATCATAAAGATCCATGACACTTGTCATCACAATGCTCCATGTCCTTGTCATCACATTGCTCAATGCCCTGTCTTCATATAGCTCCATGACACAAGTCATCAGAATGCTCCATGGCCTTCTCATCAAAATGCTCCATGCCCTTGCCATCACAGTGCTCCATTACCCATGTCATAACAATGCTGCATGACGCCTGCCCCCACGATGTTCCATGGCCTTGTCATCAAAAAGCTCCATGACCCTTCTCATCACAATGCTCCATGAACACTGTAATCACAATGCTCTATGCCGCTTTTCATCTCAATGATCCATGAACCCTGTTATCAAAATGCACCATGCCCATCATCATAATGCTTCATGCTATTGTCATCACAATGAAATCAAAATGCTCCATGACCTCTGTCATAGCAATGCTCCAAACCCTTGTGATCGCAATATTCCATAACACTTGTCATCACAATGCCCCATGACGCTCGTTATCACAATTATCCATGGTCTTCTCATCATAATGGTCTTCTCATCACAATGGTCCATGACCATCGTCATCACAATGCTCAATACACTTGTCATCACAATGCTCCCTGACACTTGTTGTCTGTATGCTCCTTGAACCCTGTCATGACAAGGCTCCATGCCTTTTTCATCACAATGATCTATGCCCTTTTCCTCACAATGCTCCAAGACCCATGTAATCACAATGCTCCATGCCCATGTCATCACAAAACACAATGACGCTTGCCATCAGGATTCTCCTTTGTCTTCTACTCACTATGCTCCATGCCCTTGTCATCACAATGTTCCAAGACCCCTGTAATCACAATGCTCCATGCCCCTTTTCTTCAGTATGCTCCATGAGACTTGTCATCACAAGGATCCATGGTTTTGTCATCACAATGCTCCAGGACATTGTCATCACAATGCTTCACGACCTTATCATGAAAATTTCCAATGGCCCTTGTCATCATAATGCTCCAAGCCCGAATCATCACAATGCTCTATTATATTTGTCATCACAATTCTCCATTACATTTGGCATCACAATGCTCCATGCCATATGTCATCACAATGCACCCTGACACCTGTCTTCACACTACTCCATGACCTTCTCATCACAATGCTCCATGCCGTTGTCATCACAATGCACCATGTCCACTCTCATCACAATAATCTATGAAACTTCTCAGACCAATGCTCCATGCCCGTGTCATCACATTCGTCCATGACCCCTGTCATCACAATGCTCCGTGACTCCAGTCATCACAATGCTTCATAACGTTTGTAATCACAATGGTCCATGCACGTGTCATCACAAGGCTCTGTGACCTTTGTAACCACAATGCTCCATGAAATTTTCATCACAATTCTCTGTGACACTTGTCATCACAGTGCTCCATGTCTTTGTCAGAACAATGCTCCATGACCATTTTCATCACAATGTGCCACGTGCATTTCATCACAACGGTCCACAAACTTGTCATTGCAATGCTCCATAAACATTGTAATCACAATGGTCCATGCACTTCTCATCAAAATGCTCTCTCACCAGAGATATCACAATGTTCCATCACTAGTCATCACAATACTCCCTCACCCCTGTAATCACAAGGTTCTATGACACTGTCATCACAATGCTACATCCCCTTATCATTACAAAGTTCCATGACCCCTGCCATCACAATATTCCATAACCCCTGTCATCAAAATGCTCCCTGACCCATTCCGTCCCGAAGCTCCAAGTCCCCAGACATCACAATGTTCTATAAACCCTGCCATCAAAATATTCCATTACAATTTTTATCAAATTGCTGCATGACCCCATCATCAAAATGCTCCCTGCCCTTCTCATTACAATGCACCATGCCCTTGTCATCAAAATGCTCCATGACTTGTCATCACAAAGCTCCATGACCCTTGGCATCACAATGCTCCATGTCATTGTCATAACAATGCTCCATGAACACTCTCATCACATTGCTCCATGCCCTTGTCATCACAAAGCTCCATGACACTTGTCATCACAATGCTCGATGCCATTCTCATCACAATGCTCCATGCCCTTTTCATTACAATCCTGCATGACCCATTTATCACAGTGTTCCTTGCCCTTGTCATCACAATGCTCCATGCCCACTCTCATCACAATAATCCATGAAACATTTCAGACCAAAATTCCATACCCTTCTCATCACAATGCTCCATTACTCCTGTCATAACAATGCACCATGACCCCTGCCATCACAATCTTCCGTGGCCTAGTCATCACAAGGTTCCATGACACTTCTCATCACAATGCTCAAGACCCCTAGAAATCACAATGCTCCATGCCCTTGTCATCACAAAGCTCCATGACGCATGTCATCAGAATGTTCCATGGCCTTCTCATCACAATGTTCCATGCCCTTGTCAGCACAATGCTCCAAGATCCTTGTAATCACAATGCTCCATGCCACTTTTCATCTCAATGCCCCATGAACCCTGTCATCACAATGCACCATGCCCATCATCATAATGCTTCAGGCTATTGTCATCACAATGAAATCAATATTCTGCATGACCTCTGTCATCATAATGCTCCAAACCCTTGCGATCACAATTTTGCATAACACGAATCATCACAACACCCCATGATGCTCATCATCACAATTATCCATGGTCTTCTCATCACAATGCTCCATGATCTTTGTCATCACAATGATCAATACACTTGTCATCACAATGCTCCCTGACACTTGTCGTCAGTATGCTCCTTGAACACTGTCATGAAAATGCTCCATGCCTTTTTCATCACAATGATCCATGCCCTTTTCATCACAATGCTCCAAGATCCCTCTAATCACAATGCTCCATGCCCTTGTCATCACAAAACGCCAGGACACATGTCATCAGAATGCTCCATGGCCTGCTCATCACAATGTTCCATGCCCTAGTCTTCACAATGCTCCAAGACCCCTGTAATCACAATGCTCCATGCCCCTTTTCATCAGAATGCTCCATGAGACTTGTCATCACAAGTCTCCATGGTCTTCTCATCACAATGCTCCAGGACCTTGTCATCACCATGCTTCATTTACTTGTCATCACAATGCACCAGGACCCCTATCATCACAATACTCCATGCACATTTTCAGCCCAATGCTCAACGACCTACTCATCACAATGCTCCATGGCCAATATCATCACAATGCTCCATGACCACTGTCATCACAACATTCCATGACACCTCACAACACAATGATCCGGGATTCTTGTCATCACAATGAACCATGCCCTTATCATCCCAATGCTCCATGACCCCTGTATTCACAATGCTCCGTGACGCTTGTCATCACAGTGCTCCATGACACATGTCATCACAATGCTCCATGCCTTTGTCAGCAAAATGCTACATGACCTTGTCATTACAATGCTTTGTGCGCTTGTCATCACAATACTCCATTTCCATTGTCATCACAATCCTCCATGAACCTTGGGATCACATTGCTTCATTCCTTTGTCATCAAAATGCTCCATGCTCCTTGAAATCAAAATGATCCATGACCTCTGTCATCACAATGCACCAAATCCTAGTGATCACAGTGTTCCATAACACTTGTCATCACAAAGCACCATGATGCCTGTCATCACAATACTCCATGGACTTTACATCACAATGCTCTATGACTTTGTCATCACAATTCTCAATATACATGTCATCACAATGCTCCCTGACACTTGTCATCAGTATGTTCCTTGAACCCTGTCACGAAATGTCTCCATGCCTTTTTCATCACAAAGCCCCATACCGCTTTCATCACAATGCTCCATGCCATTGTCATCAAAATACTTCACAAGCTTGTCATCAGAATGCTCCATGACCCTTGTCATCACAATTCTCCATGCACTTGTCAGCTCAATGCTCCCTGACCCTTGTCATCACAATGCTCCAAGCCATTGTCATCACAATGCTCCATTACCTTTGTCATCAGAATCCTCCATGACACTTGGCATCACAATGCTCCATGCCATTGTCATCACAATGGGCCATTACATATGTCATCACAATGCTCCCTGACACCTGTCTTCACAATACTGCATGATCTGGTCATCACACTGCTCCATGCCCTTGTCATCACAATGCGCCATTCCATCTGTCATCACAATAATCCATGAAACGTATTAGACCAATGCTCCATGCCCTTGTCATCACAATGCTCCATGCACTTGTTATCACAAAGTTGCAAGACCCCTGTAATCAGAATGTTCCATGCCCCTTTTCATCAGTATGCCCCATGAGACTTGTCTTCACAAGGCTCCATGGTTCTCTAATCACAAAGCTCCAGGACATTGTCATCACAATGCTACTCGACCTTGTCATGAAAATTCTCAATGGCCCTTGTCATCATAATGCTCCAAGCCCTAGTCATCACAATGCTCCATTATATTTGTCATCACAATCCTCCATTACACTTGGCATCTCAATGCTCCCTGACATTGTCATCGCAGTGGACCATGACATATGTCATCACAATGCTCCCTGACTCCTGTCTTTACAATACTCCATGACCTTCTCATCACAATGATCCATGCCCTTGTCATCCCAATGCTCCATGACCCCTGTATTCACAATGCTCCGTGACTCTTGTCATCACAGTGCTCCATGACACCTGTCTTCACAATACTCCATGACCTTCTCATCACAATGCTCCATGCTCTTGTCATCACAATGCACCATGTCCACTGTCATCACAATAATCTATGAAACTTGTCAGACCAATGCTCCATGCCCCTGTCATCGCAATGCTCCATGCCCTTGTCATCACACTGCTCCATTACCCCTGTAATCACAATGCCACCTGAATCCAGTCATCACAATTCTTCATAACGTTTGTCAACACAACGGTCCATGCTCGCGTCCTCAAAAGGCTCTGTGTCCTTTGTAACCTCAATGCTCCATGAAATTTTCATCACAATGCTCCGTGACCCTTGTAATCACAATGCTCCATGCCTTTTTCCGAACAATACTCCATGACCCTTGTCATCACAATGTGCCACGTGCTTTTCATCACAATGATCCACAACCTTGTCATCGCTATCCGCCATAAACCTTGTAATCACTATGCTCCATGCACTTCTCATACAAATGCTCTCTCACCTGAGATATCACAATGTTCCGTCACCAGTTATCACAATCCTCCCTCACCCCGGTAATCAAAATGTTCCATGACCCCAGTCATCACAATGCTACATCCCCTTATCAGCACAATGTTCCATAACCCCTGACATCACAATCTTCCATAACGCCTGTCATCAAAATGCTCCATGACCCTTTTCATCCCAAAGCTCCATGACCCCTGGCATCAAAATGTTCTATAACCCCTGTCATCAAAATGTTCCATTACACTTTACATCAAATTGCTGCATGACCCTATCATCAAAATGCTCCCTGCCCTTCTCATCACAATGCACCACACCCTTGTCATCAAAATGTTCTATGACCTTTGTCATCACAAAGCTCCATGACCATTGGCATCGCATTGCTCCATGTCATTGTCATCACAGTGCTCCATAAACGCTCTCATCACATTGCTCCATGCCCTTGTCATTACAAAGCTCCATGACACTTGTCATCACAATGCTCGATGCCCTTCTCATCACAATGCTCCATGCCCTTGTCATTACAATCCTGCATGACCCATGTATCACAGTGTTCCGTGCCCTTGTCATCACAATGCTCCATGCCCACTCTCATCACAATAATCCTTGAAACATTTCAGACCAATGCTCAATGTCCTTCTCATCAAAATGCTCCATTACCTCTGTCATAACAATGCTCCATGACCACTGCCATCACAATGTTCCATTACACTCTTAATCAAATTGCTGCATGACCCATTCATCAAAATGCTTCCTGCCCTTGTCATCACAATGCACCATGCCCTTGTCATCAAAATGCTCCATGACTTGTCATCACAAAGCTCCATGACACCTGTCATCACAATGCTCCATGCATTTGTCAGCAATATTCTACATGACCTTGTCATTAGAAACCTCTATGCGCTTGTCATTACAATGCTCCAAGAACTCTGTAATCACAATGCTCCATGCCCCTTTTCAGCTCAATTCTCCATGAACCGTGTCATCACAATGCACCATGCCCATCATCATAATGCTTCAGTCTATTGTCATCACAATGAAATCAAAATTCTTCATGAACTCTGTCATCATAATGCTCCAAACCCTTGTGATCACAATGTTTCATAACACTTATCATCACAACACCGCACGACGATCATCATCACAATTATCCATGGTCTTCTCATCACAATGCTCCATGATCTTTGTCATCACAATGCTCAATACACTTGTCATCACAATGCTCCCTGACACTTGTCGTCAGTATGCTCCTTGAACCCTGTCATGACAAGGCTCCATGCCTTTTTCATCACAGTGATCCATTCCCTTTTCATCACAATGCTCCAAGACCCCTGTAATCACAAAGCTCTATGCCCTTGTCATCACAGAACTCCATGACGCAAGACATCAGAATGTTCCATGGCCTTCTCCTCACAACGCTAGATATCATTGTCATCACAGTGCTCCATGAAACCTCTCATCACATTGCTTCTTGCCCTTGGAATTACAATCCTCCTTGACCCATGTATCACAGTGTTCCGTGCCCTTTTCATCACAATGCTCCATGCCCAATCTCATCACAATAATCCATGAAATATTTCAGACCAATGATCAATTGCCTTCTCATAACAATGCTCCATTACCTCTGTCATAACAATGCTCCATGACCATTGCCATCACAATGATCCACGGCCTTGTCATCACAAGGCTCCATTACCCATGTCTTCGCAATGCTCCAAGACACCTGTAATCAAAATGCTCCATGACCTTGTCATAACAAAGCTCCATGACGCATGTCATCAGTAGGTTCCATGGCCTTCTCTTCACAATGTTCCATGCCCTTGTCATCACAGTGTTCCAAGACCCCTGTAATCACAATGCTCCATGCCCCTTTTCATCTCAATGATCCATGAACCCTGTCATCACAATGCACCATGCCCATCATCATAATGCTTCATGCTATTGTCATCACAATGAAATCAAAATGCTCCATGACCTCTGTCATAACAATGCTCCAAACCCTTGTGATCACAATATTCCATAACACTTGTCATCACAGTGCCCAATGACACTCGTCATCACAATTATCCATGGTCTTCTCTTCACAACGCTCCATGACCTTTGTCATCACAATGCTCAATACACTTGTCATAAAAATGCTCCCTGAAACTTGTTGTATGTATGCTCCTTGAACCCTGTCATGACAAGGCTCCATGCCTTTTTCATCACAATGATCCATGCCCTTTTCCTCACAATGCTCCAAAACCCATTTAAACACAATGCTCCATGCCCTTGTCATCACAAAGCTCAATGAAATATGTCTTCAGAATGCTCCTTGGCCTTCTCCTCACAATGCTCCATGCCCATGTCATCACAATGTTCCAAGACCCCTGTAATCACAATGGTCCATACCCCATTTCATCAGTATGCTCCATGAGATTTGTCATCACAAGTGTCTATGGATTTCTCATCACAATGCTCCAGGACCTTGTCATCACAATGCTTCACGACCTTGTTCTGAAAATTCTCAATGGCCCTTCTCATCAAAATGCTCCAAGTCCTAGTCATCACAATGCTCCATTATATTTGTCATCAAAATCCTCCATTATATTTGGCATCACAATGCTCCCTGCCATTGTCATTGCAATGAACCATGACATATGTCATCACAATGCTCCCTGACACCTGTCTTCACAATACTCCATGACCTTCTCATCACAATGATCCATGCACTTTTCATCACAATGCTCCAAGACCCATGTATTCACAATGCGCCATGCCCTTGTCATCACAAAACTCAATGACGCTTGCCATCAGGATTCTCCTTTGTCTTCTACTCACTATGCTCCATGCCCTTGTCATCACAATGTTCCAAGACCCCTGTAATCACAATACTCCATGCCCCTTTTCTTCAGTATGCTCCATGAGACTTGTCATCACAAGGATCCATGGTTTTCTCATCACAATGCTCCAGGATATTGTCATCACAATGCTTCACGACCTTGTTCTGAAAATTCTTAATGGCCCTTGTCATCATAATGCTCCAAGTCCTAGTCATCACAATGCTCCATTATATTTGTCATCAAAATCCTCCATTACATTTGGCATCACAATGCTCCCTGCCATTGTCATTGCAATGGACCATGACATATATCATCACAATGCTCCCTGACACCTGTCTTCACAATACTCCATGACCTTCTCATCACAATGATCCATGCCCTTGTCATCACAATGCACCATGTCCAATATCATCACAATAATCTATGAAACTTTTCAGACCAATGCTCCATGCCTCTGTCACCACAATGCTCCATGCCCTTGTCATCACAATGCTCCATGACCCCTGTCATCACAATGCTCGGTGACTCCAGTCATCAAAATGCTTCATAACATTTTTCATCACAATGGTCCATGCCCGCGTCATCACAAGGCTCTGTGACCTTTATAACCACAATGCTCCATGAACTTTTCATCACAATGCTCCGTGACCCTTGTCATCAAAATGCTCCATGCGTTTGTCAGAAAAATGCTCCATGACCCTTGTCATCACAATGTGCTACGCAATTTTCATCACAATGGTCCACAAATTTGTCATTGTAATGCTCCATAAACCTTGTAATCACAATGCTCCATGCACTTCTCATCACAATGCTCCATTTCCCCTGTCATAACAATGCTCCATGACCCCTGCCATCACAATATTCCACGGCCTTGTCATCACAAGGCTCCATGACACTTGTCATCACAATGCTCCAAGACCAGTGTAATCACAATGCTCCATGCCCTTGTCATCACAAAGCTCCATGACACATGCCATCAGAATGTTCCATGTCCTTCTCATCAAAATTCTCCATGTCCTTGTCATCACAGTGCTCCCAGACCCTGTAATCACAATTCTCCATGCCACTTTTCATCTCAATGCTCCATGAACCCTGTCATCACAATGCACTATGCCCATCATCATAATGCTTCCGGCTATTGTCAGCACAATGAAATCAAAATTCTCCATGACCTCTGTCATCACAATGCTCCATGACCCCTGTTATCACAATACTCCATGAACATTTTCAGCCCAATGCTCCATGACCCTTGTCATCACAGTGATCCATGACCTTGTCATCCCAATGCTCCATGACCCCTTTATTCACAATGCTCCGTGACGCTTGTCATCTCAGTGCTCCATGACACCTGTCATCACAATGCTCCATGCCTTTGTCAGCAAAATGCTACATGAACTTGTCATTACAATGCTCTATGCGCTTGTCATCACAATACTCCATTACCATTGTCATCACAATCCTCCATGAACCTTGGGATCACATTGTTTCATGCCCTTGTCATCACAATGCTCCATGCTCCTTGAAATCAAAATGATCCATGACCTCTGTCCTCACAATGCTCCAAACCCTTTGTGATCAAAATGTTCCATAACACTTGTCATCACAACGCTCCATGATGCCTGTCATCACAATACTCCATGCACTTTTATCAGAATGCTCCATGACCTTTGTCATCACATTTCTCAATACACTTGTCATCAAAATGCTCCTTGAAACCTGTCACGAAAATGCTCCATGCCTTTTTCATCACAATGCCCTATGCCGTTTTCATCACAATGCTCCACGCCACTGTAATCAAAATACTCCACAAGCTGGTCATGAGAATGCTCCATGACCCTTGTCATCACAATTCTCCATGCACTTGTCATCACAATGCTCCCTGACCTTTGTCATCACAATGCTCCAAGCCATTGTCATTACAATGCACCATTACCTTTGTCATCAGAATCCTCCATGACACTTGGCATCACAATGCTCCATGCCATTGTCATCACAATGGGTCATTACATATGTCAACACAGTGCTCCCTGACACCAGTCTTCACAATACTCCATGACCTGGTCATCACAATGCTCCATGCCCTTGTCACCACAGTGCACCATTCCAACAGTCATCGCAATAATCCATGAAACTTATTAGACCAATGCTCCATGCCCTTGTCATCACAATGCTCCATGACCCTTGTCATCACAATGCTCCATGAACTTTTCATCACAATGTTCTTTGATCCTTGTCATCACAATTCCCTATGCCTTTCTCAGCACAATGCTACATGACCCTTGTCATCACAATGCTCCATGCGCTTGTCAGCACGATGCTCCATGACGCATGCCATCACAATGAACCATGCGTTTGTCATCACAGTGCTCCACAATCTTGTCACCACAATGCTCCATAAAACTTGTCATCAAAATGCTCTCTCACCACAGATATCACAATGTTACATCCCTATTCGTCACAATACTCCCTCACCCCTGTTATCACAGTTTTCCATGACTCCTGTCATCACAATGCTACATGCACTTATCATCACAATGTTCGATGACCCCTGACATCACAATGCTCCATAACCCCTGTCATCAAAATGATCCATTTCATTTTAATCAAAATGCTCCATGACACCTGACATCACAATGTTCCATAACCCCTGTCATCAAAATGATCCATAAGACTTTTCTTCAAATTGCTCCATGACCCTGTCATCACAATGCTCCCTGCCCTTCTCATCACATTGCACAACGCCCTTGTCATCAAAATCCTCCATGACCTTTGTCATCACAAAGATCCATGACCCTTGGCATCACAATGCTCCATGCTCCTTGAAATCAAAATGATCCATGTCCTCTGTCATCACAATGCTCCAAACCCTTGTGATCCCAGTGTTCCTTAACACCTGTCATCACAATGCTCAGTACACTTGTCATCACAATGCTCCCTGACACTTGTCATCTGAATGCTCTTTGAACCCTGTCACGAAAAGGCTCCATGCCTTTTTCATCACAATGCCCCATTCCGTTTTCATCACAATGCTCCGTGACCATTTTCATCAAAATGCTCCATGACTTTGAAAAATGTTCCATGACCCTTGTCATCACAATGTGCCATTCGCTTTTCATCACAACGGTCCAGAAAATTGTCATTGCAATGCTCCATAAATCTTGTAATCACAATGCGCCATACACTTCTCTTCAAAATGCTCTCTCACCAGAGATATCACAGTGTTCCATCACTAGTTGTCGCAATACTCCCTCACTACTGTAATCACAATGTCCCATGACCCCTGTCATCACAATGCTACATCCCTTTATCATCACAATGTTCCATGACCCCTGACATCACAATATTCTATAACCCCTGTCATCAAAATGTGCCAATACACTTTCCATCATATTGCTGCATGACCCTGTCATCAAAATACTCCCTCCCCTTATCATTACAATGTACCATGCACTTGTCATCAAAATGCTCCATGACATTTGTCATCACAAAGCGCCATGACCCTTGGCATCACAATGCTCCATGTCATTGTCATCACAGTGCTCCATGAACCCTCTCATCACATTGCTCCATGCCCTTGTCATCACAAAGCTCCATGACACTTGTCATCAAAATGCTCTATGCCCTTCTCATCACAATGACCCATGACCTTGTCATTATAATCCTTCATGACCCATGTATCACAGTGTTCCATGCCCTTATCATCACAATGCTCTATGCCCACTCTCATCACAATAATCCATGAAACTTATTAGACCAATGCTCCATTCCCTTGTCATCACAATGCTCCATGCCCTTGTTATCACAAAGGTCCATGACCCCTGTCATCACAATGCTCCATGCCTCCATTCATCACAATGCTTCATGACCTTTGTCATCACAATGGTCCATGCCCTCGTCTTCAGCAGTCTCTGTGACATATTTAACCACAGTGCTCCATGAAATTTTCATCACAATGCTCTTTGACCCTTGTCATCACAATGCTCTATGCCTTTCTCTGCACAATGCTCCATGACCCTTGTCATCACAATGCTCCATGCGCTTGTCAGCACAATGCTCCATGACCCATGTCATCACAATGCACCCTGCACTTTTCATTACAGTGCTCCACAATCTTGTCACCACAATGCTCCATAAAACTTGTCATCACAATTCTCCATGCACTTCTCATTAAAATGCTCTCTCAACACTGATATCACAATGTTACATCACTATTCATCACAATACTCCCTCACACCTGTCATCACAATATTCCATGATTTCTGTCTTTGCAATGCTACATGCACATATCATCACAAAGTTCGATGACCCCTGACATCACAATGTTCCATAACCCCTGTCATCAAAATGCTCCATAACAATTTTCCTCAAAATGCTCAATGACCCCTGACATCACAATGTTCCATAACACCTGTCATCAAAATATTCCATGACCCTTTTCATCAAATTGCTCTATAACCCTGTCATCACAATACTCCCTGCCCTTCTCATCAAAATGTACCACGCCCTTGTCATCAAAATGCTCCATGACCTTTGTCTTCACAAGGATCCATGACCCTTGGCATCTCAATGATCCATGCCATTGTCATCACAATGCTCCATGAACCCTCTAATCACAAGGCTCCATGCATATTTGCATCTCAATGCTCCATGAACCCTGTCATCAAAATGCACCATGCCCATCATCATAATGCTTCAGGCTATTGTCATCACAATGAAATCAAAATATTTGATGATCTATCTCATCACAATGCTCCAAATCCTTATGATCACAATGTTCCATAACACTTATCCTCACAATGTCCCATGACGCTCATCATCACAATTATCCATGGTCTTCTCATCACAGTGCTCCATGACCTTTGTCATCACAGTGCTCTATACACTTGTCATCACAATGCTCCCTGACACTTGTCATCAGTATGCTCCTGGAACCCTGTCATGACAAAACTCCATACCATTTTCATAACAATGATCCATGCCAATTTCATCACAATGCTCCAAGACACCAGTAATCACAATGCTCCATGCCCTTGTCATCACAATGCCCCAAGACCCCAGTAATCACAATACTCCATGCCCCTTTTCATCTGAATGCTCCATGAAACATGTTATTACAAGGCTCCATGGTATTCTCATCACAATTCTCCAGGAACATTTCATCACAGTGCTCCATTCCCTTGTCATCACAATGCTCCATGACGCATGTCCTCACAATAGTTCCTGAATATTTTCAGTCCAATTCTCCAGGAACTTCTCATCACAATGCTTCATGATCCCTATCATCACAATGCTCCATGACCACTCTCATCACAACGCTCCATGACCCCTGATAACACAGTGATCCGGGACTCTTGTCATCACAGTGCTAAATTCCCTAGTCATCACAATGCTCCATGAACATTTTCAGCCCAATGCTCCATGACACTTGTCATCACAATGATCCATGCCCTTGCCATCCCAATGCTCCATGACCCCTGTAATCACAATGATCCGTGATGCTTCTCATCACAGTTCTCTATGACCCTTATCATCACAATGCTCCATGCCTGTGTCAGCAATATGCTACATGACCTTGTCATCAAAATGCTCCATTTGCTTGTCATCACAATACTCCCTTACCATTGTCATCACAATCCTCCATGAACCTTGGGATCACATTGCTTCATGCCCTTGTCATCCCAATGCTCCATGCTCCTTGAAAACAAAATGATCCATGACTTCTATCATCACAATGCTCCAAACCCTTGTGATCAAAATGTTCCATAACACTTGTCATCACAACGCTCCATGATGCCTGTCATCACAATACTCCATGTCCTTTTCGTCAAAATGCTCCATGATAATTTTCATCACAATTCTCCCAACCCTTGTGATCACAATGTTCCATAACACTTGTCATCACAACGCTCCATGATGCCTGTCATCACAATACTCCATGTCCTTTTCGTCAAAATGCTCCATGATCTTTTTCATCACAATTCTCAAAACACTTGTCATCACAATGTTCCCTGACACTTGTCGTCAGAATGCTCCTTGAAACCTGTCATGAAATGGCTTCATGCCTTTTTCATCACAATGCTCCCTGTCCTTTTCATCACAATGCTCCATGCCATTGTCGTCACAATACTCCACAAGCTTGTCATCAGAATGCTCCATGACACTTGTCATCACAATGCTCCATGGCCACTGTCATCACAATGCTCCATACCCCTTGTCATTACTGTGCTCCATGACGCTCGTCATCACAATTATCCATGGTCTTCTCATCACAATGCTCTACGCCCTTGTCATCAAAATGCTCCATGACCCTTGTCATCACAATGCTCCATGGCCACTCTCATCACAATGCTCCATTCCCCTTGTCATTACAGTGCTCCATGACGCTCGTCATCACAATGCTCCACGGTGTTGCCATCTCAATGCTCCATTCCCTGGTCATCACAATGCTCCATGCCCTGGTCATCACAATGCTCCATGTCCTCTGTCATCACAGTTCCTTTCGTTCTTGGCATCACTATGCTCCATGACAATTTTCAACACCGTGTTACATGATTTGTCATCACAATTCTCTATGCACTTTTCATCGCAATGCTCCATCACCCCTGTCATAGGAAGCTCCATGTGCTTCTCATCACAATGCTTCATGAACTTGTCATCAAAATTCTCAATGGCCCTTGTCATCACAATGCTCCATGCCCTTGTCATCACAATGCTCCATGTCCCTTGTCATCACAATGCTCCAAGCCCTTGTCATCAAAATGCTCCATTACATTTGTCATCACAATCCTCCATGACACTTGGCATCACAATGTTCCATTCCATTGTCATCGCAATGGACCATGACATATGTCATCACAATGCTCCCTGAGACCTGTCTTCAAAATACTCCATGACCTTCTCATCACAATGCTCCATGCCTTGTCATCACATTGCACCATGCCCACTGTCATCACAATAATCCATGAAACATGTCAGGCCAATGCTCCATGCCCCTGTCATCACAATGATCATTGCCTTTTCATCACAATGCTCTATGAACCCTGTCATCACAATGCTCCATGACTCCAGTCATCACAATGCTTCATGACCTTTGTCATCACAATGGTCCATGCCCTCGTCATCACAAGGCTCTGTGACCTTTGTCACCAAAATGCTCCATGAAATTTTCATCACAATGCTCGTTGACCCTTCTCATCACAATGCTCCATGCCTTTGTCAGCACAGGGCTCCATGACCCATGTCATCACAATGTGCCATGTGCTTGTCATAACAATGCTCCACAACCTTGTCATCACAATGCTCCATAAAACTTGTCATCACAATGCTCCATGCACTTCTTATCAAAATGCTCTCTCACGAATGATATCAAAATGTTCCCTCACTAGTCATCACAATACACCCACTCCCCTGTCATCACAATGGTCCACAACACCGTCATGAAAATGTTCCATGACTCCTGACATCACAATGATCCATAACCCCTGTCATCAAAATGTTCCATGACACTTTTCTTCAAATTGCTCCATAACCCTGTCATCACAATGCTCCCTGCCCTTCACAAGAGAATTCACCACACCCTTGTCATCAAAATGCTCCATGACCTTTGTCATCACAAAACTCCATGACCCTTGGCATCACAATGCTCCATGCCATTGTCATCACAATGCTCCAAAAACCTCTCATCACATCGTTCCAAGCCCTTGTCATCACAGTATACATGATGCTTTTCATCACAATGCTCGATGCCATTCTTCTCACAATGCTCCATGCGCTTGTCATTACAATCCTCCATGAACCATGTATCACAGTGTTCCGTGCCCTTGTTATCACAATGCTCCTTGCCCCCTCTCATCACAATAATCCTTGAAACATCTCTGACCAATGTTCCATGCCCTTTTCATCACAATGATCCAAGACTCCTCTAATCATAATGCTCCATGCCCCTTTTCATCTCAATGCTCCATGAACGCTGTCATCACAGTGCACCAATGCACATCATCATAATGCTTCATGCTATTGTCATCACATGAAATCAAAATCCTCCAGGACCTCTGTCATCACAATACTCCAAATCCTTGTGATCACAATATTCTATAACATTTATCATCACAGCTCCCCATAACGCAAGTCATCACAATTATCCATGGTCTTCTAATCACAATGCTCCATGACATTTGTCATCACAATGCTCAATACCCTTGTCATCACAATGGTCCCTGACACTTGTCATCAGTATGCTCCTTGAACCCTGTCATGACAAGTCTCCATGCATTTTTCATCACAATGTTACATGCCCTTTTCCTCACAGTGCTCCAAGACCACTGTAATCACAATGCTCCATGCCCTTGTCATCACAAAGCTCCATGATGCATGTCATCAGAACGCTCCATGACATTGTCATCCCAATGTTCAATGCCCTTGTCATCACAATGCTCCAAGACCCCTGTAATCACAATGCTCCATGACCCTTTTCATCAGAATGCTCCATGAGACTTGTCATCACATGGCTCCATGGTCTTCTCATCACACTGCTTCAGTACCTTGTCATCACAATGCTCCTTGACCCCTGTCATCACAATACTCCATGGACATTTTCAGCCCAATGCTCCATGACGTTCTCATCACAATGCTCCATGACCTCTGTCATAACAATGCTCCATGACCACTGTCATGACAATGCTCCATGAACCCTGACAACACAATGATCCGGGACGCTTGTCATCAATATGCTCCATGCCCTTGTCATCACAATGCTCCATGAACCCTTTAATCACAGTGCTCCATGACGCTTGTCATCATAGTGCTCCATGAACCTTGTCATCACAATGCCTTTGTCAGCAAAATGATACATAATCTTGTCATCACAATGCTCCATGTGCTTGTCATCACAATCCTCCATGACCCTTGGGATCATATTGCTTTATGCCCTTGTCATCTCTATCTTGCCTTTCTGGTTTTTACAGATTTTCGGATGCCCATTTTGACCGGTGGGAAGCGACAATTCTTTGTAGTGTGGATGTGCATTGTGTGCTTGCTTGATTGGCCAAAAAGGGCCTATGCCTTTTCTCCTGAATATATTCAGGAGAAAAGTCATACGCTGTTTTTTGCCAAGTGCATCATTCTCGAAGTTGTGATGCATTTCCTGTGCTTTAAATGTGATTCCAATTTACCTCTTGAAATATGTTTTGTGCAATTCTGCCTCATTTTCAAGTCCGCTTTGTTGCCTTCCCTCAACAGATTTTTGGAAGAGAGTAGTCCTTTATAACTCTGCAGGTTTTTGATTTGCTTTGCCCCTGAGCTCCAATTTTCAAACCCCATTATTGGGAGCTGACCGCACATCCACAATTTTGCTTCAGGAACTATACTGGTTCCAGGGGTGGCTATACTGGTTCCCTGTGGGTGGCTGAGGCTTTGGTTAATTCTTCTTCCTGACGGGAATTTAGAGTGACATGTGTCCGTCCAAATGCCTACATCTACTCTCTGATTGGTTCTCCCTCTTCCCTTTCATCCTCTGCACAATTAGCAAACTGTGCGAACCAGGAGGTTATAGGGGATGACTCTCCTAAGTTGGGAGATTGATAGTAAAGTAGTTGGAATGCCAAACTGTAGCACAAGGAGAGGAAAAAGTAGGAGACTTTCAGAAACCTTTCGCCATCACAGGGTGTCCATTCTCTAGGTTTCCCATACATGTTATAACTGTAGTGATATTCCCTTCTACCTGGAAATTTGGGACCCATGGAATGGTGGCATGCATTACTACTTTAGAGGGTCTGCAATTTCTCTCCCAATCTCACCAGTCCTCTCAGTCCCAAGTGTCCAGCCTTATGTCTCATCCAGCTGTCTTTGCAGATAGGGTCATTCTAGGTTTCATCAGAACCCCTGAAGGAATTGTGTAAGAATTTCGCTGTTTTTTTGTTTTGTTTTTGAAATTCATTTTTATAATGGGGTTGAGCTGATTTTCACTGACGTGTTTATGACGGTCTAGACACACTTGATTCCCTTACAGAGGCATATCAATACATAGGTTTTAAGATTCTTACTAATCAAATATATTCCTCTGTGGGGAATAGGGGTTTTGAGTCCCGTTCACTGAGGAAGGTGTAGGTCTTGTCTATTCTGTATTTGGTTTATGGAATGGTACCTGTGCTAATATCAAACTCTGGTTTTATGCATCACCCCACCTCTCCTTTCCCCTTAAGGAGGCATAAGAGTGTTTTCTAAATGTGAGACGCTGCTCTCTTTCCTAATTCAGTTCATGTGTTGTGATGTTGACATTCCCTCTGTAAGTGATATCTTATGATAAGATTCTTTTTCTGTGTGACTAATTTCCCTTAGAATCATCATACCTAAATCCTCTCATTATGCTGCTACTGGCCTTATGACACTGATTTCACGTCTGAGTGATATTCCGTTGTACAAAATTACCACAAGTTCTTTATGCATTTCTCTTTTTCCTGGGATACTTTAGGTATACCGAAGTTGAGGTTCTTGTATGCAGAGCAGCCCTAAACTTTGGGGTGCCTGTGTCTTGTTGATATTTAGTCTTCCCAAGTTATATGTCCATGAGTTGAAGTCCCCTTTGCTCGGGGGCTTTGTATTTTAGATGTTTTAGGAAACAGCATACACTTCTTCAGAGTAGCTCTTGGATATTTATACCCCACCCATCAGCGTGACTAGTCTCCCTGTTTTCCATGGCCTCTCCTGCATTTTTGATTTGTACACATTTTTTGGATGGACTTTCTGAGCAGTGGAAATTGAGACTTCTTTATTGTGCGGATTTGCATTTCCCTCTTGCTTGGTTGGCCAAAAACTCTGTATGTGTTTTTTTCCTGAAGATATTCACGAAACAAACGCATACACCCTTTTGCCCAACTGCATCATTTTAGAAATTCTGCTGCTTTTCATATGCTTTAAATGTGAGTACAATCTACCTTTTGAAAAATGTTTCCTGCAATTCTGCCTCTCATTCAGAACCTCTTTGTTGCCTTACCTGAATATATTTTTGGACGTTGGTTATCATTTATATCTTTGCAGGTCTTTGAATTGTCTGCTCCTGAGCTCCATTTTGCAACTCGCTTTTTTTGTGAGCTGACCGCCAAACCATTGGATTGATTCCGGCCCTATTCTGGTTCTGGGGAGGCAGGCTGAGCCTTTGGTTAATTCTTCTTCCTAATGGGAAATTAGAGGGACATGTGCCTGTCAAAACTCCTACAGCTAATCTCTCATTGGTTCCTCCTCTTCCCATTTATCCTCTGCAAAAATTGCAAACTGTGTGAAACAGGAGGTTAAAGGTGCTGATTCTCCAAGTCGGGAGATTGTTAGTAATGTGGCTGGAATGGCGAACCCCAGCACCAGGAGATCAAAAATGAGGTGCATTTTAGACACCTCTCCTGAGCACACAGTGTACATTCATCTCGGTTTCCCAGGCATGTTTTCACTGTCAGAAGATTCCCTTGAAAGTGCAGATTTGGGACCCATGGAATGGGTACCAGGCAGTATTACTTTAAAAGGTCTGCATTTCCTCACCCAGCCTCTCTAACATCTCTTAGCGTGCATGGCTTCCAGCCTTATATATCATCCTGCTGTGGGTCTACATGTGTTCAATCCATGTTACAACATAACCCTTCAACAAAAGTTGTAAGAATTTTTGTCTGTCTCACTGTTTTTATAAATATATTTAAATTTATTTTTATATTGGTTACAGCTGATTTTCAAAGCTCTGTTTTTTGCTGCTGTACGTCCACTTGATTCATGTACTGTGAGACAACAATAAATTCTTTCTCAGATGCTTACGCGTCATATGTATTATTTTACAGTGACTTGAGTGGACTGAGTGCAGTTCTATGAGGTACCGTGTAGGCCTTGCCAGTTATTCAATTTGGTACTTGGAATGGTATCTTTGCTAATTTCAACCTCCTGGATAATACCTCACCATTCCCCACCTTTCCCATTTAGCAGCCTTATGTCTATTTTCTACATATTTGACTATGTTTCTGTTTTGTAGTTTATTTCATGTGTAGCCATTTTTGATTCCACCTTTAAGTGACATCTTATGATATGTGTCTTTTTCTTTCTGACATGTGTCACTTAGAATGATCGTATGTAACTCCTCCAGAGTTGTTCCAACTGGCCTTATTTCATTGATTTCTGGATGAGTAATATTCCACTCTACATAAGTACCCCATCTCTTTTATCCATTTTATCCTTCCAGGGACATTTAGGTTATATCCAAGTGGAGGCCCTTTTTAACAGAGGGGTGGTAAACGTTGGAGTGCCTGTTTTCTGTCATTTTTTGTTTTTCCCAAGGTATACGCCCATGAGTGCAAGTGCCCTATGCTCTGTAGCTCAGTTTTCAGATGTTTTAGCAAACACAATACACTTCTCCAGAGTGGCCGTTGGCACATTACATTTCCACTATCAGCCTCACAGGGCTCCCTTTTCTCCTCACCCTGTCCTGCATTTCTCGTGTTTACACTTTATGTGGATGACCCTTCTGACTGATGTGAAGTGATACATTTTGTAGTATTGATTTCCAGTGCCCACCTGTTTGGTTGGATAAAAAGTGTGAATGGCCTTTACTTGAATATATTCAGAAAAAATTGCATACGCCCTTTTGGGCCAACTGCATCATTGGCAATGTTCAGCCCCTTTTCTTGTGCTTTAATGGGGAGTCCTTTCTACCTCTTCAAATCTGTTTCCTGCCACACCCCCTTGCTTACAAGTCCTTTTCTGTGACTTACCTCAAGACATTTTTCAACAATAGATATGTTCAACTCTGCAGTTTCATGAATTTTAGTGCCCCTGCGTTCCATTTTTCAACTTGTGTTTTTGGAAACTGGACACAAAACAGCAGGATTTCCTCTAGCCCTCTTCTCTTTCTGTGGGCAATTCTAGCCTTTGATGAATTTGTCTTCCGGATTGGAAATTAGAGTGGCATGTGCCTGTCCGAAGACCTAAGACTTGTCTCTAAATTTTTCTCATCCTTCCGCTTCATCCTCTGGACAAATTCCAAACTGTGTGCAACAGGATGTTGACGGTGCTGATATCCCCAAGTGAGGAGATTGTTAGGAAAGATGCTGGAGGGGTGAACCCGAGCACCAGGCGATGAGGAGATGAGGTGCCTTTTCCAAACTCTTTCCGATCAAACGGTGTACCATCCTCTAGGTGTGACAGGCATGTTTTAGCTGTAGGAAGGGTCCCGTGCATGGAAGGAGAACACCAGGGATTTTTCCAAATCAGTGCCTCCCCGAACCCCAAACTGGGGAATTTTTAAGCTACGGCTACACGTATGTCCATTAAGCACCTTGGGAAATAGGCAGAGCCCAAACTTTAGATGATTGAAATCTTCAGGGTCAGAAGCGTTCACCATCGGCCTTGCTTAGGTTACATTTTATCTGTCATTGATAGATGATGTCAATAAAAATATCGAATCTTTTTCAGATTATTTCCCCTTATAGGTTATTGCAAAATATTCAGTGTAGTTCCCTGTGCTATACAGTAATTCCTTGTTGATGATCTATTTTATACATAGCAGTGTGTATGTGTTAATCCCAAACTGTTAATTTATCCCTTCTCCTACCTTCCCCCTTTGGTAATAATAAATTATAAGATTTTATACTTCTCAGAAATGGGGGAGCTGAAAGAGTGGTATCCTTTTCAATGGAAAAGCATTCAAAACAAGACTGAAGCTTCAGCCAAGAGTATTCGATGTACAACCATGGAAATAAATCACTTCATTTCTCTAATGTTGACCTGACAAATAAGACAGACGTCTTCACTGAACTTGCTTATAGTAAAGTGATGGAAATATCAAATGTAAGTCTTAGAAAAATCTTATTTTACCCGAGCATCATACACTGTTCTATGTTAACTACAGTTTGGCTCACACATCTGTTCAATGAAGTTACAAAGTTCTCAATTTCTGTTACTGATCATCCAGAGGGGACCCCGACAGGAGTCCCCTTGCCCAGTGTCATTGGAGCCAACAGATCAAGACTGAGTTTGGTTCAGAAGCAAAGGAAACATTATTTTGAAAATCGAATGGAGAGGTGAGAGTGTGCACTCCCCCACGGGCTGTGGGCTGGGATGCTGAGTAGGGATCCCGGCAGCATCAGTGGGAGTTAGGGGATGGAGCTCTCGAGGGCTGGGTTGGCTGTAGCTCTGGCTCTATGCCGTGCAGTCTGCATGGGACTCCACTAGCTGAGGTGTCGACCCAGCCATTCTGCACTAGGAAGTCGGGTCTGAAGTGCCGGGTGTGGGACCTCTGCATGCGCAACCCTAGGAGCATGTGAAATTAGACAAAGCACAAAGGAAAAACAGGTTAGACTTTATTTTATTGCCCAGATTATCTTTTTATCTCCCAGGAATTTTTAATGGACGTTGCCAGAGACGAACACCTCCTCTGCTTTTTGTTCCGTTCCTCATTCTTGGGGTGTTGAGGGTGTAGACCCCTATTTTGTAACTGCTTCATGCTGTGGTGGCAGCCCTGATACCTGGGGTGAGGGGCAAAACGTCTCCCCACCAGCCTCCAGGTGAGGTTGATTGTCCCAAAGCCTCCTGCCTCACTTCTCGTCTGCCTGAGCACCAGCTTTGGAAGTGTTATAGATTCTGATGACCTTTAAGGGTCCAGGAAAGAGATGCGCAGAGATGCTGTGGTGGCAGGTTTCACCCCACCCCACATTTGTTCGGTGACATTAGGCTGACGTTTTTTGCCAGACTAGATGCTCTGACCAGTAGTCTGTGCTTTCTTTAATTAGGTCCCTGAATTAATGTACAAACAGGACCATGTGTCAGAGCCCTGCCTGTGCAACACCCAGACAGTCCAGGGTCAGTGGTGATCCAGGACCATGACGTCCACTGAGTCAACGGCCTTTAGAAGTAGCCAGCAGTCCAGCCGGTCATATTGGCCACCATCACCGTGGTGTCTGTAGGGTTTTCTATGGTGAAAGCGTGATATACGTTTCCCCCGCCAAGCTTCTTAGCTCCCCTCTGGGTGCAGTAAGTCCTGCAAGCAGTAGTCTGCTCTTTCGGGGCACAGTCTTGTTGTTTTCTGAGAGAAACTCCAGGTCAAGTGATGGTCACACGAGTCATCTTGGGGGCCCGTTGCCCTCATGTGGCTCTCTGGAGGTTGGAGTTGGAGGGCCTCCTCACTCGAGGTCAGTGTGTCCACAGAGCGACCCCTGCAACTTAAGGGCATGATGGGTTGTTAGGATCACCACGTGGGTTCCTATTCCCTTAGGAGGGAGCTGGCCTTGTGGGCTGCTGATTTCCAGCTTTTTAGATACCCCAGTATCCTGGCCTGATGAGTCGGTGGGCAAAGCCCTTGGTGACCATAGTTTTTCATACCTGAAGGGCATTCTTGTGTTGCTCCATTTCAAGTGGTCCCAGTTTTTGCACTAAGGCTCCAAGGGCGATTATCCTTTGACCGGGTATGTAAAGGTCAAAGGGTTTAGCTAAATTAGCGAGTTCCTGGGCAAGGATCTGAATTGACTGCTCTTTCCATTCTTGAAAGGCTGCTTCTGGATTCTATTCAAAAGGATCATCATCTTTTCGTGTCAGTGTTTCATGTAGAGGCCCAGCTATTAGACTGTAGTTAGGGATCCAGATGCAGAAAACCTTGGCCTCCCCAGGAACCCTTAAGCTGTCTTCTAGTTTTAGAAGAGGTAAGGCTGCAAATGGCTTCTTCCCTATCCTGATTTGCGTTTCTCCAAATATCTGTGAGAATGAAGCCCAGGCATGTCACCTGAGCCTGGGATATTTGAGCCTTTTTCTTGGACACCTTCTATCCTTTCTTGGCTAGGTAGTTCCGAGGCGTCTTTAGTAGGCCTGGCAATCAGAATGTCATCTGCATATTGAAGGAGGGTTCCCTTTTACAGAGGTAGAACGTTTAGGTTTTTAGAGGACATTTCCCCAATGATGGTGTGGGGATTTTTGAACCATTGGGGCAGGACGGCCCAGCATTATTGCTTGTGTTGCATGTTGTGTCCTGCCACACACAAGCCAAAAATTCTTGTGACTCTGAGATGAATGGAATACAGAAGAAGGCATCATTGAAATGTAATACAGAATGCCATGGCCTGGTGGATGGTAGAATGAGCAGCAGGGTGTAGGAAATAGGAGCTACTGGATGTATATCCTCGGTGGCTTCACTGACTGTCCTGATGTCCTTTACCAGGTCTCCAGCAGCCCATGGGGTTCTCGTGGTTAGGCCAATCCCAGGATATGGAGCTCACCTGGGCTGCATCCCGCACCCCACAGCCCACGGGGCTCTCATGTTCAAGTCCCTCCCAGGGTATGGAGATCACCTGTGCAGCTACCCAGCAGCCCATGGGGCTCTCATAGTCAGGTCCCTCCCAGGATACGGAGCTCCCCTGGGCAGGTACCCCAGCAGGGCTGGACACACAGGAACTGTGCACATAGCCCACCTTGCAGAGAACCCCCAGCTCACCTGTCGCTCACAGCTGACACAGAACACCTCAGAGCAGGACTTGAACTAACAAACAGCAGCTCTGACAGGTCTGTGACCCTGGCTATCACTCTGTGCAGACTCTCTCTGCCTGGTCTTCCAGACACTTCCACTGCAGCCAGGGCTCCAGGCCTCTGTCTCCACCCACCATCACTCCTCTCCCTGACTCCTGGGTTCCTCTCATTAGGATAGGGTCTTCTTGAAGTTGTTTTCCACTCATGGACCAGATAAAATGATAAGAAAACAAGCGGCAGCTGCAGCCCCTTGTCTATCCTGACTCTCAAGGACCACACCTGTTCCTTGGGACTGACCCGTTTAGCAAGGTTCATTTTCTGCAACTGTGAGCCCCTGAGGGGTGAGGATTGGCTGATTTGGGCAGCCTGACACTGCCTGCCAGCCCCCCCCACAGGTGTGCCTGGGTTGAGGTCAATATAAACTCCTCTCCAGTCAGCAAGAGCCCCTTAGCTGTGACTGACGCCATATTCTCTGCCCCGTCAGCAGTTTCGGGGCTGGGGTGTTGGGAGGGAGGGACGGGCCGTGGCTTTGTGGGTGGCCCAGTGTGAGTGGGGCTCTGCTGGACTTTCTGCAGGAGTTGCCATGCTGCCACCTGCTAATGAAGAGGATGTGTCACCCATACCTGCCACTGGAATTTCTCCCCAGGCAGAGGTGAGGAAGTAAAAAAGCAGTGGGGGCCGTGGCAGGAGGGGTATCTCAGGCAGGGAAATGAAAAGCTTCCAGAAGAGCATCTTGGGCCAGGACCATCCTGACTGGCCTGCAGGCACCAAGTCGGCCTGCGTGCTCTCGCTAGTGTGGCTCCACAGCCCTTCCTCTAGGCTTGCAAGTGCTTGTACATATTCAGGTGTTTTACCTGGAAAGGGTGGGAAGAGTTCAGCTGCAGCAGGACTGGGGCTCAGCTCACATTTACACACAGACGCCTCGACACAGTCCCCCAGCTTTGCAATGAGGATGCTCCTTGTGGGGGAGAGCACTGCTGACTGCATGGGAGACGATTTCCCACCTCTGAACAACTTAAGAATTTTTTTACCACTGGAGCAAGTGCCCTGATACAATTTTCCTCTGTATAACTGGTGAGTTCTGTTTTTTTTCTTTCTTTTTTTCTTTTTGGTTCAAGTTAGATTTTATTTATTCCTCTTTTTTTTTTAATTTGGAGATATAAACATGGAAATAATGCATTAATATAAAGACGTCTATATGAAGGGAAAATTTTTTTCTGTTTTATTTTATTAAATGTTATTTATTTATTTTTAATTTTTTTTAAATTTATTTCTTTTATACAGCAGGTTCTTATTGGATATGTATTTTATACATATAAGTGTGCACATGTGAATCCCAGTCTCCCAATCCATCCCACCACCACCCTCACATGGCGTTCCCTCCTTGGTGTCCATATGTTTGTTCTCTACATCTGTCTCTATCTCTGCCCTGCAACCTGGTTCATCTGTACCATTTTTCTAGGTTCCACATATATGCATTAATATACAATATTTGTTTTTCTCTTTCTGACTTACTTCACTCTGTATGACAGTCTCTAGATCCATCGAGGTCTCTACAAATGACCCAATTTCATTCCTATGTATGGCTGAGTAATATTCCGTTGTATATATGTACCACGTCTTTATCCATTCGTCTGTCTGTGGGCACTTAGGTTGCTTTCATTACCTGGCTATTGTAAATAGTGCTGCAGTGAACATTGTGGTGAATGTGTCTTTTTGATTTATGGTTTTCTCTGGGTATATGCCCAGTAGTGGGATTGCTGGATTATATGGTAATTCTATTTTTAGTTTTTTAAGGAACCTCCATACTGTTCTCCATAGAGACTGTATCGATTTACATTCCCAACAATAGTGGAAGAAGGTTCCTTTTCTCCACACCCTCTCCAGCATTTGTTGTTTGTAGATTTTCTGGTGATGCCCATTCTAACAGGTGTGATGTGATACCTCACTGTAGTTTCGATTTCCATTTCTCTAATAATTAGTGATGTTCAGCAGATTTTCATGTGCGTACTGGCCACCTCTATGTCTTCTTGGAAGAAATGTCTATTTAGATCTTCCATTTTTGTATTGGGTTGTTTGTTTTATTAATATTGAGCTGCATGAGCTGTTTATATATATTGGAGATTAATCATTTGTCCATTGATTCGTTTGCAAATATTTTCTGCCATTCTGAGGGTTGTCTTTTCGTCTTGTTTGTAGTTTCCTTTGCTTTGCAAAAGCTTTTACGTTTCATTAGGTCCCATCTGTTTAGTTTTCTTTTTTATTTCATTACTATAGGAGGTGGATCAAAAAAGATCTTGCTGTGATTTACGTCAGAGTATCTTTCGTAAGTTTTCCTCTCAGAGTTTTATACTGTCTGGTCTTACATTAAGGTCTCTAATCCATTTTGAATATATTTTTATGTATGGTGTTGGGGAGTGTTCTAATTTCATTCTTTTACATGTAGCTCTCCATATTTCCCAGCACCAATGATTGAAGAGACTGTCTTATCTCCATTGTATAGTCTTGCCTCCTTTGTCATAGATTAGTTGACCATAAGTGTGTAGGTTTATCCTTGGGCTTTTTTTTTTCCTTTTACACGTTTATTGAAGTATAATTGCTTTACAATGGAGTGTTCGTTTCTGCTGTATAACAAAGTGAATCAGCTATACATATACAAATATCACCAGATCCCCTCCCTCTTGCATCTCCCTCCCACACTCCATACCCCACCCCTTTAGGTGGTCACAAAGCACCGAGCTGATCTCCCTGTTCTATGTGGCTGATTCTCAGTAGCTATCGGTGTTACATTTGATAATGTATTTATGTCCATGCCACTCTCTCACTTCGTCCCAGCTTACCCATCCCCCTTCCAGTGTCCTCAAGTCCTTTCTCTATGGCTGTGTCCTTAATCCTGTCCTGCCACTAGGTTCTTCAAAATCTTTTTTTTTTCTTCATTAGATTCCATATATCTCTGTTAACATACAGTATTTGTTTTTCCCTTTTTGACTTACTTCACTGTGTAGGACAGATTCTAAGTCCATCCTCCTCAGTACAAATAACTCAGTTTTGCTTCTTTTTATGGTTGAGTAATATTTGATGGTATATATGTGCCAGATCTTCTTTATCCATTCATCTGTCGATGGACACTTAGGTTGCTTCCATGTCCTGGCTAATGCAAATAGAGCTGCAATGAACATTTTTGTACATAACTCTTTTTGAATTATGGTTTTTGCAAGGCAAATGCCCAGTACTTGGATTGTTGTGTCGTATGGTACTTCTATTGTTAGTTATTTAAAGGAACCTCCGTACTGTTCTCCCTAGTGCTCATATCAATTTACATTCCCACCCACAGTGCAAGTGTGTTCCCTTTTCTCCAATAAAGGCCTCTCCAGCATTTATTGTTTTGTAGATTTTTTTGATGATTGCCACTCTGACTGCTGTGAGGTGATACCTCAGGGTAGTTTTGATTTGCATTTCTCTAATGATTAGTGATGTTCAGCATCCTTTCATGTGTTTCTTGGTAATCTGTATATCTTCTTTGGAGAAATGTCTATTTAGGTCTTCTGCCCATTTTTGGATTGGGTTGTTTGTTTCTGTGATATTGAGCTACATGCGGTGCTTGTAAAGTTTGGAGATTTATCCTTTGTCAATTGCTTCATTTGAAAATATTTTCTCCCATTCTGAGGGTTGATTTTGCATCTTGTTTATGTTTTCCTGTACTGTGTAAAAGCTTTTAAGTTTCATTAGGTCCCATTTGTTGATTTCTGTTTTTATTTCCATTTCTCTAGGAGGTGGGTCCAAAAGGATCTTGCTGTGATTTATGTCATAGAGTGTTCTGCCTATGGTTTCCTCTAAGTGTTTTATAGTGTCTGGTCTTATATTTAGATCTCTAATCAATTTAGTGTCTATTTTTGTGTATGGTGTTATGGAGTGTTCTAATTTCATTCTTTTATGTGTAGGGGTCCAGTTTTTCCAGCACCAATTACTGAAGAGACTGTCTTTTCTCCATTGTATATCCTTAGCTCCTTTGTCATACATGAGATAGCCATAGGTATGTAGGTTTATCTCTGGGCTTTCTGTCCTGTTCCATTGATCTGTGTTTATGCCAATCTACATACACTTGATTCCATTATGGAGACATATAAATACATAGGTTTCAAGGTTATTACCAGTCAGATATATTCCTCTTCAGTGAATAGGGTGTTTTGTGTCCAGTTCATTGAGAAAGGAGTAGGTCTTGTCTATTAACTATTTGGTATATGGAATAGGATCTGTGCTCATTTCAAACTCTGCTTTTACACATCACCCCACGTCACCTTTCCGCTTAAGGAGGCATAAGTGTGTTTTCTAAATGTGTAACTCTGTTCTCTTTTGAAATTCAGTTCATGTGTAGCCATGTTTACATTTCCTTTATAAGTGATATATTACAATAAGTTTCTTTTTCTTTGTGGCTCATTTCACTTAGCATCATCGTACCTAAAGCCACTCATTATGCTGCTATTGGCCTTATGACATTGATTTTATGTCTGAGTGACTTTCCTTTGTATATAAGTACCACAACATCTATATCCATTTTTTTTTCCTTTCCTGGGATATATAAAGTGTACCGAAGTCGAGGTTCTTGTAAACAGAGCAGCCCTAAATTTTGGGCTGGCTGTGTGTTGTGGATTTTTAGTTTTCCCAAAATACACGCCAATGAGTGGAAGTGTGCTATACTCTGTAGCTCTGTTTTAGAAAACCACATACAGTTCTCCAGAGAGGCTGTTGGAAATTTACATCCTGTCCATCGGCGTAACCAGGCTCCCTTTTCTCCATGGCCTGTCCTGCATTTGTGGTTTTTACACTATATGTGGATGGCCCGTTTGACTGGAGGTAAGGGACACTTCTCTGTAGTGTGGATTTGCAATGCCTGATGGCTTGCTTAGCCAAAAAGGGCATATGCATTTTTTCCCGAATATATTCAAGAAAATACACATAATCCCTTTTCAGCCAAGGGCAACATTGTCGAAATTCTGTCGCTTTTCATGTGCTTTAAACATGACTCCAATCTACCTCTTGAAATCTGTTTCCTTCAATTCTGCCTTGCATTCAAATCCTCTTCACTGCCTTTCCTCAATATATTTCTGGATGATAGTTGTCCTTTATAATTCTGCAAGTTTGTGAATTGCTGTGCCCCTGATTTCCATTTTCAACTCGCCTCTTTGTGAGCTGGCTGCAATACCGCAGGATGGCTTTAGGCCCTAGTCCTGTTCCGGGGCTTCAGGCTGAGCCTTTGGTTAATTATTCTTCCTGATGGGAAACTAGAGTGACATGTACCCATCCAAACACCTACAGCTAATCTCTCATTTATTTCCCCTCTTCCTGTTCATCCTCTGCACAGTTTGCAAACTGTGCATAACGGGAGGGTAAAGGCACTGACACTCCAAGTGGGGAGATTTTGAGTAATGCAGATGGAATGGCGAAGCCGAGCACGACAAAAGGAAAAATGAGGTACCTTTTAGAAAACTTTCCCAATTACACAGTGTACCATCCACTGGGTTTCCCATGCATGTTTTAACTGGAGGAAGATTCCCTTAAACCTGGAGAGTTGGGACCACTAGAATGGGTAGCACACAGTATTGCTCTAAGTGGTGTTCTTTTGTTCACACAACCTCAGCAATCTTGTCAGACCCAAGAGTCCAGTCTTATGTCTCATTCAGCTGAGGGTGTAAAGGTGGTCAATCTAGCTTGCATCACAGGCCCTGAACGTAATTTTTAAGACTTTCTCTCTGTTTTTGCATTTTGCTTTTGAAATTTATTTTTATAAGTGGGATTAACTGAATTTCAGTGCTGTGTTCATGCCGTTATACACACACATGATTCCTTTATGGAGACATGAGAATACATATGTTTTAAAATACTTAGAGTCAGACATATTCCTCTGCAATGAATAGGGGGTGTTGAGTCCAGTTTATTGTGCCGGGAGTAGGTGTTGTCTATTACATACATGGTTTATATAACGGTATCTGTGCTAATTTAAAACTGTGGTTTTATGCATCACCCCACCTCAGCTTTCCCATTAAGCAGGCAGAAGATGTTTTCTAAATGTGTGACTCTGTTGTGTTTGTAATTCAGTTCATGTGTAGTCATGTGTACATTCCCGCTATGAGTGATAACTTATGATAAGATTAGTTACTCTGTAATCTTTCCTAACTCAGTTCATGTGTAGCCATGTTTACAGGACCATCATAAGTGATATCTTATGATAAGTTTCTTTTTCCGTGTGACTTATTTCACTTAGAATCATTGTACCTGAATCCACTGTTTTTGCTGCTACTGGCCTTATGACATTGATTTCATGGCTGAGCGATATTCCATCGTACATAAGTACCACAATATCTTGAACCATTTTTGTCTTTCCTGGGATACTTAAGGTGTACCCAAGATGAGGTTCTTGTAAGCAGTGCAGCGCTAAATTTTAGGGTGGCTCTGTCTTATTGATTTTCAGTTTTCCCAAGGTATATTCCCTAGACTGGAACTGCCCTTGGCTGTGTAGCTCTGTTGTTTACTTGTTTTAGGGAACACAATGCACTCCTCCAAAGAGGCATTTGACAACTTACATCCCGCCCATCAGCATTACAAGGCTCCCTGATCTCCAGGGCCTGTCTTGCCTTTCTGGTTTTTACACATTTTGTCGATGTCCCTTTTGACCGGTGGGAAGGGATACTTCTTTGTAGTGCAGATTTGCATTGCTGCTTGCTTGTTTGGCCAAAAATGGCGTATGCATTTTCTCCTGAATATACTCAGGAGAAAACGCATACACCCTTTTTGGCCAAGTGCATCATTGTCGAAGTTGTGCCCCTCTTCCTGTGCTTGAAAGGTGATTCCAACGTACCTCTTGAAATCTGTTTCCTGCTATTCTGCCTCGTTTTAAAGTCCGCCTCTCTGCCTTCCCTCAAAAGATTTTTGGACGATAGTTGTCCTCTATTACTCTGCCAGTTTGTAAATTGCTGTGTCCCTGAGCTCCATTTTACAACTCGTTTTTGTGAGCTGACAGCAAATCCAAAATTATGGTTCAAAACCTATACTGGTTCCCGGCGGGTGGCTGAGACATTGGTTAATTCTACTTCCTGCCGGGCAATTAAAGTGACATGTACCTGTCCAAATGGCTAACAGCTACTCTCTCATTGGTTCTCCCTCTTCCCTTTCATCCTCTGCCAAATTGGCAACCTGTGCGAACCAGGAGGTTTTACGGGCTATCGCTCCAAGTTGGGAGATTGATAGTAAAGCCGTTGGAAGGTCAAACTGGAGCACAAGGAGAGGGACTATAAGTTGAGTTTTAGAAACCTTTCGTATTCACAGTTTGTCCATTCTCTAGGTTTCCCGTAAATGTTATGGCTGTAGTAATATTCCCTTACACAAGGAGAGTTGGGACACATGGAATGGGTGTCACATATTATTGCTTTAAAGGGTCTGCATTTGCTCACCCAGTCTCACCAAACCTCTCAGTCTCAAGTGTCCAGGCTTATGCCACATCCAGCTCTCGTTGTAGGTAGGGTCATTCCAGGTTTCATCAGAGCCCCTGAAGGAATTGTAAAGATTTTCCCTGTTTTTTTTTTGTATTTGAAATTTCTTTTTGTACTGGGTTTCAGCTGATTCTCACTGCCATGTTTATGCCAGTTTAGACACACTTGATTCCCTTACGGTGACATATCAATACATAGGTTTTAAGATTCTTACTAGTCAGATATATACCTCTGCGCAGAATATTGGGTTTTGCGTCCCTTTCACTGATGAAGGTGTAGGTCTTGTCTATTCCGTATTTTGATTTTGCAATGGTACTTGTACTAATATCAAACTCTGGTTCTATGCATCACCCCACCCCTCCTTCCTCCTTAAGCAGGCATAAGTGTGTTTTCTAAATGTGAGACGCTGTTCCCTTTCCTAACTCAGTTCATGTGTAGCCATGTTACAGAAAATTCATAAGTGCTATATTATGATAAGTTTGTTTTTCAGTGTGACTTATTTCACTTAGAATCATCGTACCTGAATCCATTCATTTTCCTGTTACTGGCATTATGACATTGATTTCATGGCTGAGGGATAATCCATGGTACATAAGTACCACAATTTTTTGATTCATTTTTATCTATCCTGGGATATTTAGAGAGTACTCAATTTGAGATTCTTGTAAGCAGTGCAGCCCTAAATTTTGGGGTGGCTCTATATTATTGATTTTCAGTTTTCCCAAGGTATATTCCCTAGACTGTAAGTGCCCTTGGCTCTGTAGCTCTGTTGTTTACTTGTTTTAGGGAACACAATGCACTCCTCCAGAGAGGCAGTTGGCAATTTACATCCCGACCATCAGCATAACAAGGCTCCATGTGCTCCAGGGCCTCTCTAGGATTTCTGGTTTTTACACATTTTGTGGATATCCCTTTTGACTGGTGGGAATTGATACTATTTTGCTGTGCAGATTTGCATTGCCCACTTGCTTGCTTGGCCAAAAAGGGCGTATGCGTTTTCTCCTGAATATATTCAGGAGAAAACGCATACGCCCTTTTTGGCCAAGTGCATCATTTTCGATGTTGTGCCGCTCTTCCTGTGCTTTACAGGTGATTCCAACGAACCACTTGAAATCTGTTTCCTGCTATTCTGCCTCGCTTAGAATGTCGCCTCGTTGCCTTCCCTTAACAGATTTTTTGGACGATAGTTGTCCTTTATTACTGTGCCAGTGTATGAATTGCTGTGCCCTTGAGCTCCATTTTCTAACTCGTTTTTAGTGAGCTGACCACAAGTCCAAAATTTTGGTTCAGGACCTATAATTGTTCAGGGCGGGTGGCTGAGACTTTGGTTAATTCTTCTTCCTGCCGGGAATTTAGAGTGACATGTGCCCGTCCAAATGCCTAACAGCTACTCTTTCTTTGGTTCCCCCTTTTCCGTTTCATCCTCTTCCAAATTGGCAACCTGAGCAAACCAGGTTGTTAAAGGGACTGTCTCTCCAAGTTGGGACATTGATAGTTAAGCAGTTGGAAAGTCAAACCGGAGCACCAGGAGAGGGACAATTAGTTGGGTTTTAGAAAACTTTCATATTCACTGTGTGTCCATTCTCTTGGTTTCCTGTACATGTTATAGCTGTAGTAATATTCCCTTCAACATGGAGAGTTGGGAACCATGGAATGGGTGCCACACATTATTGGTTTGAAGGGTCTGCATTTGCTAACCCAAATTCACAAAACCTCTCAGTCCCAAGTGTCCAGCCTTATGCCACATCAAGCTGTCGTTGTACTCAGGGTCATTCAAGGTTTCATCATAGACCCTGAAGGAATTGTAAAGAATTTCCCTGTTTTGTGGTTTTGTTTTTGAAATTCCTTTTTATAGTGGGTTTGAGCTGATTCCCACTGCCGTGTTTATGCCAGTCTAGACACACTTGTTTCCCTTACGGTGATATATCAATACATAGGTTTTAAGATTCTTACTAGTCAGATATATTCCTCTGTGTGAAGTATGGGGTCTTGATAACCTTTCAGTGAGGAAGGTGTACATCTTGTGTAGAATGTATTTTGTTTCTGGAATGGTGCCTGTACTTATATCACACTCTGGTTTTATGCAACACCCCACCTCTCCTTCCCCTTTAAGCAGGCGTAAGAGTGTTTTCTAAATGTGAGACTCTGTTCTCTTTCCTAACTCAGTTCATGTGTAGCCATGTTTACAGGATTTTCATAAGTGATATCTTATGATAAGATTCTTTTTCTGTGTGACTTATTTCACTTAGAATCATCATATATGAATCCATTCATTTTGCTGCTACTGGACTTATGACATTGATTTCATGGCTGAGGGATATTCCATCATAACGTAAGTACAACAATTTTTTGAACCATTTTTATCTTTCACGGAATATTTAAGGTGTACCCAAGTTGAGGTTCTTGTCAGCAGTGCAGCCCTAAATTTTGGGGTGGCTCTGTCTTATTGATTTTCAGTTTGCCCAAGGTATATTCCCTAGACTGGAAGTGCCCTTGGCTCTGTAGCTCTGTTGTTTACTTGTTTTCGGAACACAATGCACTCCTGCAGAGAGGCAGTTGGAAATTTACAAGCCTTCCTTCAGCATAACAAGGCTCCCTGTTCTCCAGGGCCTGTCTTGCCATTCTGATTTTTACACATTTTTCCGATGTCCATTTTGACCGGTGGGAAGTGATACTACTTTGTAGTGCAGATTTGCATTGCCCGCTTGCTTGCTTGGCCAAAAAGGGCGTATACGTTTTCTCCTGAATATACTCAGGAGAAAACGCATACGCCCTTTTTGGCCAAGTGCATCATTGTCGAAGTTGTGCCCCTCTTCCTGTGCTTTAAAGGCGATTCCAATGTACCTCTTGAAATCTGTTTCCTGCTATTCTGCGTCGCTTTCAAGTCCGCCTCATTGCCTTCCCTCAACAGACTTTTGGACGATAGTTGCCCTTTATTACTCTGCCAGTTTGTGAATTGCTGTGCCCCTGAGCTCCATTTTTTAACTACTTTTTTGTGAGCTGAATGCAAGTCCAATATTTTGGTTTAGGACATATATTGGTTTTCGCTGGGTGGCTGAGACTTTGGTTAATTCTTCTTCCTCCCGGGAAATAAGAGTTACATGTGCCTGTCCAAATGCCTAACAGCTACTCTCTCATTGGTTCTCCCTATTCCCTTTCATCCTCTGCCAAACTGGCCATCTGTGCGAACCAGGAGTTTAAAGGTGCTGTCTCTACAAGTTGGGAGATTGATAGTAAAGCAGTTGGAAAGTCAAACGGGAGAACCAAGAGAGGGACTATTCGTTGAGTTTTAGAAACCTTTTTTATTCACAGTGTGTCCATTCTCTAGGTTTCCCATACATGTTATAGCTGTAGTAATATTCCCTTCAACCTGGAGAGTTGGGACCCATGGAACGGGTGCCATGCATTACTGCTATATAGGGTATGCTTTTGCTCACGCAATCTCACCAATCCTCTCTGTCCCATGTGTCCAGCCTTATGCCACATCCAGCTGTCATTGTAGATAGGGTCATTCCAGGTTTCATCAGAGACCCTGAAGGAATTGTAAAAAATTTCCCTATTTTTTTGTTTTGTTTTTGAAATTCCTTTTTAGATTGGGTTTGAGCTGATTCTCGCTGCCATGTTTATTCCAGTCTAGACACACTTGTTTCCCTTACGGAGACATATTAATACATAGGTTTTAAGTTACTTACTAGTCGGATATATTCCTCTGTGGGAAATATGGGATTATGAGTCCCTTTCACTGAGGAAGGTATAGGTCTTGTCTATTCCATAGTTGGTTTTTGGAACGGTACCTGTGCTTATATCAAACTCTGGTTTTATGCATCACCCCACCTCTCCTTCCCCCTTAAGAAGGCATAAGAGTGTTTTCTAAATGTGAGACTCTGTTCTCTTTCCTAACTCAGTTCATGTGTAGCCATGTTTACAGGATCATCATAAGTGATATCTTATGTTAAGTTTCTTTTTCTGTGTGACTTATTTCACTTAGAATCATCGTACCTGAATCCACTCATTTTGCTGCTACTGGTTTTATGACATTGATTTCATGGCTGAGGGATATACCATCGTACGTAAGTACCACAATTTTTTGAACCATTTTTATATTTCCAGGGATATGTAAGGTGTACCCAAGTTGAGTTTCTTGTAAGCAGTGGAGGCCTAAATTTTGGGGTGGCTCTGTCTTATTGATTTTCAGTTTTCCCAAGGTATATTCCCTAGACTCGAAGTGCCCTTGGCTCTGTAGTTCTGTTGTTTATTTGTTTTAGGGAACACAATGCACTCCTCCAGAGAGGCAGTTGGCAATTTACATCCCGCCCATCAGCATAAAAAGCCTCACTGTTCTCCAGGGCCTGTCTTGCCTTTCTGGTTTTTTCCCATTTTGTGGATGCCCCTAATGACCGGTGGGAAGTGATACTTCATTGTAGTGCAGATTTGTATTGCCCGCTTGCTTGCTTGGCCAAAAAGGGTGTATGCGTTTTCCCCTGAATATATTCAGGAGAAAACGCATACGCCCTTTTTGGCCAAGTGCATCATTGTCAAAGTTGTGCCCCTATTCCTGTGTGTTAAAGGTGATTCCCACGTACCTCTTGAAATCTGTTTCCTGCTATTCTGCCTCGCTTATAAGGCCGCCTCGTTGCCTTCCCTCAACAGATTTTTGGACGATAGTTGCCCTTTATTACTCTGTCAGTTTGTGAATTGCTGTGCCCCTGAGCTCCATTTTGTAAATCGTTTTTTTGTGAGCTGAACGCAAGTTCAATATTTTTTTTTCAGAACCTATTCTGGTTTTCGGTGGGTGGCTGAGACTTTGGTTAATTCTTCTTCCTCACGGGAAATAAGAGTGACATGTGCCCGTCCAAATGTCTGACAGCTACTCTCTCATTGGTTCTCCCTCTTCCCTTTCATCCTTTGCCAAATTGGCAACCTGTGCGAACCAGGAGGTTAAAGGTTCTGTCTCTCCAAGTTGGGAGATTGATAGTAAAGCAGTTGGAAAGTCAAACTGGAGCACAAGGAGAGGGACTATTCGTTGAGTTTTAGAAACCTTTCATATTCACAGTGTGCCCATTCTCTAGGTTTCCCATACATGTTATAGCTATACTAATATTCCCTTCAACCTGGAGAGTTGGGACCCATGGAACGGGTGCCATGCATTACTGCTATAAAGGGTATGCTTTTGCTCACCCAATCTCACCAATCCTCTCAGTCCCATGTGTCCAGCCTTATGCCACATCCAGCTGTCATTGTAGATAGGGTCATTCCAGGTTTCATCAGAGACCCTGAAGGAATTGTATAGAATTTCCCTTTTTTTTTGTTTTTCAAATTCGTTTTCATAGTGGGTTTGAGCTGATTCTCACTGCCATGTTTATGCCAGTCTAGACACACTTGATTCCCTTATGGAGACATATCAATACATAGGTTTTAAGATTCTTACTAGTCAGATATATACCTCTGTGGAAAATATGGGGTTTTGAGTCCCTTTCAGTGAGGAATTTGTAGGTCTTCTCTATTCCATAGTTGGTTTTTGGAACGGTAATTGTGCTTATATCAAACTCTGTATTATGCATCACCCCACCTCTCCTTCCCCCTTAAGCAGGCATAAGAGTGTTTTGTAAATGTGAGACTCTGTTCTCTTTCCTAACTCAGTTCATGTGTAGCCATGTTTACAGGATCTTCATAAGTGATATCTTATGATAAGTTTCTTTTTCTGTGTGACTTATTTCACTTAGAATCATCGTACCTGAATCCACTCATTTTGTTGCTACTGGTCTTATGATATTGATTTCATGGCTGAGGGATATTCCATCATACGTAAATAACACAATTTTTTGAACCATTTTTATATTTCCTGGGATATTTAAGGTGTACCCAAGTTGAGGTTCTTGTAAGCAGTGGAGGCCTAAATTTTGGGGTGGCTCTGTCTTATTGATTTTCAGTTTTCCCAAGGTATATTCCCTAGACTGGAAGTGCCCTTGGCTCTGTAGTTCTGTTGTTTACTTGTTTTACGGAACACAATGCACAACTCCAGAGAGGCAGTTGGCAATTTACATCCCGCCCATCAGCATAACAAAGCTCCCTGTTCTCCAGGGCCTGTCTTGAATTTCTGCTTTTTACCCTTTTTGTGGATGTCCCTTTGGACCAGTGGGAAGTGATACTTCTTTGTAGTGCAGACTTACATTGTCCGCTTGCTTGCTTGCCCAAAATGGGCGTATGCGTTTTCTCCTGCATATACCCAGGAGAAAACGCATACGCCCTTTTTGGCCAAGTGCATTATTGTCGAAGTTGTGCCCCTCTTCCTGTGCTTTAAAGGCGATTCCAACGTACCACTTGAAATCTGTTTCCTGGTATTCTGCCTCATTTTCAAGTCCGAATCGTTGCTTTCCCTCAACAGATTTTTGGATGACAGTTGTCCATTATTACTCTGCCCGTTTGTGAAATGCTCTGCCCTATAGCTCCATTTTTTAACTCGTTTTCTGTGAGCTGAATGCAAGTCCAATATTTTGGTTTAGGACCTATACTGGTTCCCGGTGGATGGCTGAGACTTTGTTCAATTCTTCTTCCTCCCGGGAAATAAGAGTGACATATGCCCGTCCAAATGCCTAACAGCTACTCTCTCTTTGGTTCTCCCTCTTCCGTTTCATCCTTTGCCAAATTGGCAACATGTGCGAACCAGGAGGTTAAAGGTGCTCTCTCTCCAAGTTGGGAGGTTGAAAGTAAAGCAGTTAGAATGTCAAACTGGAGCACCTGGAGAGGGATTATTCGTTGAGATTTAGAAACCTTTCGTATTCACAGTGTGTCCATTCTCTAGGTTTCCCATACATGTTATAGCTGTAGTAATATTCCCTTCAACCCGGAGAGTTGGGACACATGGAATGGGTGCCATGCATTATTGCTTTAAAGGGTCTGCATTTGCTCACCCAGTCTCACCAATCCTCTCAGTCCTATGTGTCCAGCCTTATGCCACCTCCAGCTGTCGTTCTAGATAGGGTCATTCCAAGTTTCATCAGAGACCCTGAAGGAATTGTAAAGAATTTCACTGTTTTTTTGTTTTGTTTTTGAAATTCCATTTTATAGTGGGTTTGAGCTGATTCTCGGTGCCATTTTTGTGCCAGTGTAGACACACTTGATTCCCTTACGGAGACATAACAATACATAGGTTTTAAGATTCTTACTAGTCAGATATATTCCTCTGCGGGAAATATGTGGTTTTGAGTCCCTTTCACTGAGGAAGGTGTAGGTCTTGTCTATTCCATACTTGGTTTTTGGAACGGTACCAGTGCTTATATCAAACTCTGGGTTTATGCATCACCCTACCTCTCCTTCCCCCTTAAGCAGGCATAAGAGTGTTTTCTAAATGTGAGACTCTGTTCTCTTTCCTAACTCAGTTCATGTGTAGCCATGTTTACAGGATCATCATAAGTGATATCTTATGTTAAGTTTCTTTTTCTTTGTGACTCTTTTCACTTAGAATCATCGTACCTGAATCCACTCATTTAGCTGCTACTGGTCTTATGACATTGATTTCATGGCTGAGGGATATTACATCGTGCGTAAGTACCACAATTTTTTGAACCATTTTTATATTTCCTGGGATATTTATGGTGTACCCAAGTTGAGGTTCCTTTAAGCAGTGCAGCCCTAAAATTTGTGGTGGTTCTGTCTTATTGATATTCAGTTTTCCCAATGTATATTCCCCAGACTGGAAGTGTCCTTGGCTCTGTAGCTCTGTTGTTTACTTGTTTTAGGGAACACAATGCACTCCTCCAGAGAGGCAGTTGGCAATTTACATCCTGCCCATCAGCATAACAAGGCTCCCTGTTCTCCAGGGCCTGTCTTGAATTTCTGGTTTTTACCCTTTTTGTGGATGTCCCTTTGGACCGGTGGGAAGTGATACTACTTTGTAGTGCAGACTTACATTGTCCGCTTGCTTGCTTGGCCAAAAAGGGCGTATGTGTTTTCTCCTGAATATACTCAGGAGAAAACACATACGCCCTTTTTGGCCAAGTGCATCATTGTCGAAGTTGTGCCCCTCTTCCTGTGTTTTAAAGGCGATTCCACCGTACCTCTTGAAATCTGTTTCCTGCTATTCTGCATCCCTTTCAAGTCCGCTTCGTTGCCTTTCCTCAACAGATTTTTGGATGATAGTTGTCCTTTATTACTCTGCCAGTATGTGAATTGCTGTGCCCCGGAGCTCCATTTTTTAACTCGTTTTTTGTGAGCTGAACGCAAGTCCAATATTTTGGTTGAGGGCCTTCACTGGTTCCCGGTGGGTGGCTGAGACTTTGGTTAATTCTTCTTCCTCCCAGGAAATAAGAGTGACATGTGCCCGTCCAAATGCCTAACAGCTACTCTCTCATTGGTTCTCCCTCTTGCCTTTCATCCTTTGTCAAATTGGCAACCTGTGCCAACCAGGAAGGTAAAGGTGCTGTCTTCTCCAAGTTGGGAGATTGATAGTAAAGCAGTTGGAAAGTCCAACTGGAGCACCAGGAGAGGGACTATTCGTTGAGATTTAGGAACCTTTCATATTCACATTGTGTCCATTCTCTAGGTTTCCCATACATGTTATAGCTGTAGTAATATTCCCTTCAACCCGGAGAGTTGGGACCCATGGAATGGGTGCCATGCATTATTGCTTTAAAGGGTCTGCATTTGCTCACCCAGTCTCACCAATCCTCTCAGTCCTATGTGTCCAGCCTTATGCCACATGCAGCTGTCGTTGAAGATAGGGTCATTACAGGTTTCATCAGAGACCCTGAAGGAATTGTAAAGAATTTCCCTGTTTTTTGTTTTTCAAATTCATTTTTATAGTGGGTTTGAGCTGATTCTCGCTGCCAATTTTATGCCTACCTAGACGCACTTGATTCCCTAAAAGAGACCTATCAATACATAGGTTTTAAGATTATTACTAGTCAGATATATTCCTCTGCGGGAAATATGGGGTTTCGAGTCCCTTTCACTGAGCAAGGTGTAGGTCTTGTGTCTTCTATAGTTGGTTTTTGGAACAGTACCTGTGCTTATATCAAACTCTGGTTTTATGCATCACCCCACCTCTCCTTCTCCCTTAAGCAGGCATAAGAGTGTTTTCTAAATGTGAGACTCTGTTCTCTTCCCTAACTCAGTTCATGTGTAGCCATGTTTACAGGATCTTCATAAGTGATATGTTATGATAAGTTTCTTCTTCTGTGTGACTTATTTCACTTAGAATCATCGTACCTGAATCCACTCATTTTGCTGCTACTGGTCTTATGACATTGATTTCATATCTGAGGGATATTCCATCGTATGTAAGTACCACAATTTTTTGAACCATTTTTATATTTCCTGGGATATTTAAGGTGTACCCAAGTTGACGTTCTTGTAAGAAGTGCAGGCCTAAATATTTGGGTGGCTCTGTCTTATTGATTTTCAGTTTTCCAAAGGTATATTCCCTAGACTGGAAGTGCCCTTGGCTCTGTAGCTCTGTTGTTTACTTCTTTTAGGGAACACAGTGCACTCCTCCAGAGAGGCAGTTGGCAATATACATCCCGCCCATCAGCATAACAAGGCTCCCTGTTCTCCAGGGACTGTCTTGAATTTCTGGTTTTTACCCATTTTTTCAATGTTCCTGTGGACCGGTGGGAAATTATACTTCTTTGTAGTGCAGACTTGCATGAACGCTTGCTTGCTTGGCCAAAAAAACTGTATGTGTTTTCTCCTGAATATACTCAGGAGAAAATGCATAAGCCCTTTTTTGCCAAGTGCATCATTGTCGAAGTTGTGCCCCTCTTCCTGTGCTTTAAAGGTGATTCCAACGTACCTCTTGAAATCAGTTTCCTGCAATTCTGCCTCCCTTTAATTTTTGCCTCGTTGCCTTCCCTCAACAGAATTTTGGACGATAGTTGCCCTTTATTACTCTGCCAGTTTGTGAATTGCTCTGCCCCTGAGCTCCATATTTAACTCGTTTTTTCTGAGCTGAACACAAGTCAAATATTTTGGTTCAGAACATATACTGGTTCCTGGTGTGTGGCTGAGACTTTGGTCAATTCTTCTTCCTCCCTGGAAATAAGAGTGACATATGCCCGTCCAAATGCCTAACAGCTACTCTCTCTTTGGTTCTTCCTCTTCCGTTTCATCCTCTGCCAAATTGGCAACCTGTGAGTACCAGGAGGTTAAAGGGGCTGTGTCTCCAAGTTGGGAGATTGATAGTAAAGCAGTTGGAATGTCAAACCGGAGCACCAGGAGAGGGACTATTAGTTGAGTTTTAGAGACCTTTGGTATTCACAGTGTGTCCATTCTCTAGGTTTCCCATACATGTAATAGCTGTAGTAATATTCCCTTCAACCTGGAGAGTTGGGACCCATGGAATGGGTGCCCCTCATTATTGCTTTAAAGGGTCTGCATTTGTTCACCCAATCTCACCAATCCTCTCAGTCCCAAGTGTCCAGCCATATGCCACATCCAGCTGTCATTGTAGATAGGGTCATTCCAGGTTTCATCAGAGACCCTGAAGGAATTGAAAGAAATTTCCCTGTTTATTTGTTTTGTATTTGAAATTCCTTTTTATAGTGGGTTTGAGCTGATTCTCACTGTCATGTTTATGCCAGTCTAGACACACTTGATTCCCTTATGGAGACATATCAATACATAGGTTTTAAGATTCATACTTTTAAGATATATTACTCTGTGGTGAATATGGGGTGTTGAGTCCCTTTCACTGAGGAAGGTGTAGGTTTTTTCTATTTCGTATTTGGTTTTTGGAACGGTACCTGTACTAATATCAAACTCTGATTTTATGCATCACCCCACCTCTCCTTCTCCCTTAAGCAAGCATAAGCGTTTTTTTTTTAAATGTGAGTCTCTCTTTTCTTTCCTAACTCAGTTCATGTGTAGCTATGTTTACAGGATCTTCATAAGTGATATCTTATGATAAGTTTCTTTTTCTGTGTGACTTCTTTCACTTAGAATTATCGTACCTGAATCCACTCATTTTGCTGCTACTGGCCTTATGACATTGATTTCATGGCTGAGGGATATTCCATCATATGAAAGTACCACAATTTCTTGAATCATTTTTGTCTTTCCTGGCATATTTAATGTGTACCCAAGTTGAGGTTTTTGTAAGCAGTGCAGCCCTGAATTTTGGTGTGGATCTGTCTTACTGATTTTCAGTTTTCCCAAGGTATATTCCCTAGACTGGAAGTGCCCTTGGCTCTGTAGCTCTGTTGTTTACTTGTTTTAGGGAACACAATGCACTCCTCCAGAGAGGCAGTTGGCAATTTACATCCCGCCCATCAGCATAACAAGGCTCCCTGTTCTCCAGGGCCTGTCTTGCCTTTCTGGTTTTTACCCATTTTGTGGATGTCCCTTTTGACCGGTGGGAAGTGATACTTCTTTGTAGTGCAGATTTGCATTGCCCGCTTGCTTGCTTGTCCAAAAAGGGCATATGCATTTTCTCCTGCATATATGCACGTGAAAACCCATATGCCCTTTACGGCCATTTCCATAATTTTCGAAGTTGTAATGCTTTTCCTGTGTTTAAAGGCGATTCCAATGTACCTCTTGAAATCTATTTCATGTCATTCTGCCTCATTTTCCCTTCTGCCTCGTGGCTTTCCCTCAACAGATTTTTCGAAGAGAGTAGTCCTTTATAACTCTGCAGGTTAGTGAATTGCTGTGGCCCTGAGCTCCATTTTTCAACTCGCATTTTTGTGATCTGACCACAAATCAACAGTTTTGCTTCTGGACTTATACTGGTACTGGGGGGCAGGCTGAGACTTTGGTTAATTCCTCTTTGTGATGGAAAATTAGAGAGACATGTGGCCGTCCAAATGCCTACAGCTACTCTCTCATTGGTTCTCTCTCTTCCCTTATATCCTCTGCACAATTTGCCAACTGTGCGTACCAGGAGGATATAGGGGCTGACTTTCCAAGTTGGGAGATTGATAGTAAAGCGGTTGGAATGTCAAACTGGAGCACAAGGAGAGAAAAAAGTAGTAGAGTTTTAGAAACCTTTCACCATCAGCTGGTTTCCATTCTCTAGGTTCCCATACACGTTATAACTGTAGTGATATTCCCTTCTACCTGGAGAGATGGGAACCATGGAATGGGTGGCAGGTATTATTGCTTTAAAGGGTCTGCATTTTTTCACCCAATCTCAACAATCCTCTCAGTCCCAAGTGACCTGCCTTATGCCACATCCAGCTGTCATTGTAGATAGGGTCATTCCAGGTTTCATCAGAACCCCTGAAGGTATTGTGTAAGAATTTTACTGTTTTTATGTTTTGTTTTGAAATTCATTTTTATAGTGGGTTTGAGCTGATTCTCACTACCATGTTTATGTCGTTCTAGACACACTTGGTTCCCTTACGGAGACATATCAATACATAGGTTTTAAAATTCTTACTAGTCAGATATATTTCTCTGAGGGGAATAGGGATGTTGAGTTCCGTTCACTGAGGAAGGAGTAGGGCTTGTCTCTTCTGTTTTTGGATTATGGAACGGTAACTGTGCTAATATCAATCTTATGTTTTGTGCATCTCCCCACCTCTCTTTCCCCTTAAGCAAGCGTTATATTGTTTTCTAAATCTGATACTCTGTTCTCTTCCCTAAATCAGTTCATATGTAGCCATGTTTACATTCCCTTCATAAGTGATATCTTATGTCAGAATGCACCATGGCCGTTCTCATAATAATGCTCCATGACCCCTGTCATCACAATGCACCATGCCCTGGTTATCAAAATGCTCCATGTCCCTTGTCATCACAATTCTCCACGTCCTTGTCGTCACAGTGCTACATGACACTTCTCAGCAAAATGTGACATGCTCTTGTCATCACAATTCTCCATCCACTTGACATTGCAATGCTCCATGCACTTGTCATCACAATGCTCCATGCACATATCATCACAAAGCTCCATGCCCTTGTCATCACAATGCTCCATTACCTTTGTCATCAGAATCCTCCATGACACTTGGCATCACAATGCTCCATTCCATTGTCATCAGAGCGGGCCACTACATATGTCATCAGAATGCTCCCTGACAACTCTCTTCACAATACTGCATGACCTGGTCATCACAATGCTCCATGCCCTTGTCATCACAATGCGCCATTCCAACTGTCATCGCAATAATCCATGAAACATATGAGACCATTGTTCCATGCTCTTGTCATCACAATGCTCCATGCTCTTGTTATCACAATTCTTCATGACACCTGTCATCACAATGCTCCATGACACTTGTCAGTATGTTCCTTGAACCCTGTCATGACAAGGCTCCATGCCTTTTTCAACACAATGTTCCATGCCCTTTCCATCACAGTGCTCCAAGACCCATGTAATCACAATGCTCCATGCCCTTGTCATCACAAACCTCAAGGACGCATGCCATCAGAATGCTCCTTGGTCTTCTCCTCACAATGTGCCATGCCCTTGTCATCACAATGTTCCAAGACCCCTCTAATCACAATGCTCCATGCCCCTTTTCATCAGTATGCTCCATGAGACTTGTCATCACAAGGCTCCATGGTTTTGTCATCACAATGCTCCAGGACCTTGTCATCACAATGCTTCTCGACCTTGTCATGAAAATTTTCAATGGCCCTTGTCATCATAATGCTCCAAGCCCTAATCATCAAAATGCTCCATTATATTTGTCATCACATTTCTCCATTACATTTGTCTTCACAATGCTCCATGCCATTGTCATCACAATGGACCATGACATATGTCATCACAGTGCTCCCTGACACCTGTCTTCACAATATTCCTTGACCTTCTCATCACAATGCTCCATGCCCTTGTCATCACAATGCACCATGCCCAATGTCATCACAATAATCCATGAACCTTGTCAGACCAATGCTCCATGCCACTGTCAACACAATGCTCCATGCCCTTGTCATCACAAAACTCCATGACCCCTGTGATCACAATGCTCAGTGACTCCAGTCATCACAATGATTCATAACGTTTGTACTCACAATTGTCCAGGCCCGCATCATCACAAGGCTCTGTGACTTTTGTAACCACAATCTTCCATGAACTTTTCATCACAATTCTTTGTGACCCTTGTCATCACAATGCTCCATGTCTTTGTCAGAACAATGGTCTATGGCCATTGGCATCACAATGTCCCACGCACATTTCATCACAGCCGACCACAAACTTTTCATTGCAATGCTCCATAAAGCTTGTAATCACAATGGTCCATGGACTTCTCATCAAAATGCTCTCTCACCAGAGATATCACAATGTTCCATCAGTAGTCATCACAATACTCCCTCACACCTGGAATCACAATGTTCCATGACCCTGTCATCACAGTGCTACATCCACTTATCTGCACAATGTTCCATGACCCCTGACATCACAGTGTTCCATAACCCCTGTCAGCAAAATGCTCCATGACCCTTTTCATCCCAAAGATCCAAGACCCCTGACATCACAATGTTCTATAAACACTGCCATCACAATATTCCATTACAATTCTTATCAAATTGCTGCATGACCCGTTCATCAAAATGCTCCCTGCCCTTCTGATCACAATGGACCATGCCCTTGTCATCAAAATGCTCCATGACTTGTCATCACAAAGCTCAATGTCCCATGGCATCACAATGTTCCATGTCACTGTCATCACAATGCTCCCTGAACCCTCTCATCACATTGCTCCATGTCCTTGTCATCAGAAAGCTCCATGACACTTGTCATCACAATGCTCGATGCCCTTCTCATGACAATGCTCCATGCCTTTTTCATTACAATCCTGCATGACCCATGTATCACAGTGTTCCGTGCCCTTTTCATCACAATGCTCCATGCCCACTCTCATCACAATAATCCATGAAACATTTCAGACCAATGTTCCATAATCTTCTCATCAAAATGCTCCATTACCCCTTTCATAACAATGCACCATGACTCTTGGCATCACAATGTTCCACTACCTAGTCATCACAAGGTTCCATGACACTTGTCATCACAATGCTCAAGACCACTGAAATCAAAATGCTGCATGCCCTTCTCATCACAAAGCTCCATGACGCATGTCATCAGAAAGTTCCATGGCCTTCTCATCACAATGCTCCATTCCCATGTCATCACAATGCTCCAAGACCCTTGTAATCACAGTGATCCATGACACTTTTCATCTCAATGCTCCATGAACCCTGTCATCACAATACACCATGCCCATCATCATAATGCTTCAGGCTATTGTCATCACAATGAAATCAATATTCTCCATGACCTCTGTCATCATAATGCTCCAAACCCTTGTGATCACAATGTTCAATAACACTTATCATCTCAACACCCCATGACACTCATCATCACAATTATCCACGGTCTTCTCATCACAATGCTCCATGATCGTTGTCATCACAATGCTCAATACACTTGTCATCACAATGCTCCCTGACACTTGTCGTCAGTATGCTCCTTGAACCCTGTCATGACAAGGTTCCATGCCTATTTCATCACAGTGATCCATGCCCTATTCATCACAATGCTCCAAGATCCCTGTAATCACAATGCTCTATGCCCTTGTCATTAAAAAGCTCCATGACGCATGTCATCAGCATGCTTCATGGCCTTCTCATCACAATGCTCCATGCCCTTCTCATCACAATGCTCCAAGACCCCTGTAATCACAATGCTCCATGCCCATTTTCATCAGAATGTTCCATGAGACTTGTCATCACAATGCTTAATGCGCTTGTCAGCACAATGCTCCATGACCCATGTCATCACAATGCTCAGTGACTCCAGTCATCACAATGATTCATAACGTTGTCATCACAATTGTCCATGCCCGCGTCATCACAAGGCTCTGTGACTTTTGTAACTACAATGTTCCATGAACTTTTCATCACAATTCTCTGTGACCCTTGTCATCACAATGCTCCATGTCTTTGTCAGAACAATGGTCTATGGCCATTGGCATCACAATGTGCCATGCGCATTTCATCACAGCCAACCACAAACTTTTCATTGCAATGCTCCATAAAGCTTGTAATCACAATGGTCCATGGACTTCTCATCAAAATGCTCTCTCACCAGAGATATCACAATGTTCCATCAGTAGTCATCACAATACTCCCTCACACCTGGAATCACAATGTTCCATGACCCTGTCATCACAGTGCTACATCCAATTATCTGCACAATGTTCCATGACCCCTGACATCACAGTGTTCCATAACCCCTGTCAGCAAAATGCTCCATGACCCTTTTCATCCCAAAGATCCAAGACCCCTGACATCACAATGTTCTATAAACACTGCCATCACAATATTCCATTACAATTCTTATCAAATTGCTGCATGACCCGTTCATCAAAATGCTCCCTGCCCTTCTGATCACAATGGACCATGCCCTTGTCATCAAAATGCTCCATGACTTGTCATCACAAAGCTCAATGTCCCATGGCATCACAATGTTCCATGTCACTGTCATCACAATGCTCCCTGAACCCTCTCATCACATTGCTCCATGTCCTTGTCATCAGAAAGCTCCATGACACTTGTCATCACAATGCTCGATGCCCTTCTCATGACAATGCTCCATGCCTTTTTCATTACAATCCTGCATGACCCATGTATCACAGTGTTCCGTGCCCTTTTCATCACAATGCTCCATGCCCACTCTCATCACAATAATCCATGAAACATTTCAGACCAATGTTCCATAATCTTCTCATCAAAATGCTCCATTACCCCTTTCATAACAATGCACCATGACTCTTGGCATCACAATGTTCCACTACCTAGTCATCACAAGGTTCCATGACACTTGTCATCACAATGCTCAAGACCACTGAAATCAAAATGCTGCATGCCCTTCTCATCACAAAGCTCCATGACGCATGTCATCAGAAAGTTCCATGGCCTTCTCATCACAATGCTCCATTCCCATGTCATCACAATGCTCCAAGACCCTTGTAATCACAGTGATCCATGACACTTTTCATCTCAATGCTCCATGAACCCTGTCATCACAATACACCATGCCCATCATCATAATGCTTCAGGCTATTGTCATCACAATGAAATCAATATTCTCCATGACCTCTGTCATCATAATGCTCCAAACCCTTGTGATCACAATGTTCAATAACACTTATCATCTCAACACCCCATGACACTCATCATCACAATTATCCACGGTCTTCTCATCACAATGCTCCATGATCGTTGTCATCACAATGCTCAATACACTTGTCATCACAATGCTCCCTGACACTTGTCGTCAGTATGCTCCTTGAACCCTGTCATGACAAGGTTCCATGCCTATTTCATCACAGTGATCCATGCCCTATTCATCACAATGCTCCAAGATCCCTGTAATCACAATGCTCTATGCCCTTGTCATTAAAAAGCTCCATGACGCATGTCATCAGCATGCTTCATGGCCTTCTCATCACAATGCTCCATGCCCTTCTCATCACAATGCTCCAAGACCCCTGTAATCACAATGCTCCATGCCCATTTTCATCAGAATGTTCCATGAGACTTGTCATCACAATGCTTAATGCGCTTGTCAGCACAATGCTCCATGACCCATGTCATCACAATGCTCAGTGACTCCAGTCATCACAATGATTCATAACGTTGTCATCACAATTGTCCATGCCCGCGTCATCACAAGGCTCTGTGACTTTTGTAACTACAATGTTCCATGAACTTTTCATCACAATTCTCTGTGACCCTTGTCATCACAATGCTCCATGTCTTTGTCAGAACAATGGTCTATGACCATTGTCATCACAATGTGCCATGCGCATTTCATCACAGCCGACCACAAACTTTTCATTGCAATGCTCCATAAACCTTGTAATCACAATGGTCCATGGACTTATCATCAAAATTCTCTCTCACCAGAGATATCACAATGTTCCATCAGTAGTCATCACAATACTCCCTCACACCTGGAATCACAATGTTCCATGACCCTGTCATCACAGTGCTACATCCAATTATCTGCACAATGTTCCATGACCCCTGACATCACAGTGTTCCATAACCCCTGTCAGCAAAATGCTCCATGACCCTTTTCATCCCAAAGATCCAAGACCCCTGACATCACAATGTTCTATAAACACTGCCATCACAATATTCCATTACAATTCTTATCAAATTGCTGCATGACCCGTTCATCAAAATGCTCCCTGCCCTTCTCATCACGATGGACCATGCCCTTGTCATCACAATGCTCCATGACTTGTCATCACAAAGCTCCATGTCCCATGGCATCACAATGCTCCATGTCACTGTCTTCACAATGCTCCCTGAACCCTCTCATCACATTGCTCCATGTCCTTGTCATCAGAAAGCTCCATGACACTTGTCATCACAATGCTCGATGCCCTTCTCATGACAATGCTCCATGCCTTTTTCATTACAATCCTGCATGACCCATGTATCACAGTGTTCCGTGCCCTTGTCATCACAATGCTCCATGCCCACTCTCATCACAATAATCCATGAAACATTTCAGACCAATGTTCCATACCCTTCTCATCAAAATGCTCCATTACCCCTGTCATAACAATGCACCATGACTCTTGGCATCACAATGTTCCACTACCTAGTCATCACAAGGTTCCATGACACTTGTCATCACAATGCTCAAGACCCGTGAAATCAAAATGCTGCATGCCCTTGTCATCACAAAGCTCCATGACGCATGTCATCAGAAAGTTCCATGGCCTTCTCATCACAATGCTCCATTCCCATGTCATCACAATGCTCCAAGACCCTTGTAATCACAGTGATCCATGACACTTTTCATCTCAATGCTCCATGAACCCTGTCATCACAATACACCATGCCCATCATCATAATGCTTCAGGCTATTGTTATCACAATGAAATCAATATTCTCCATGACCTCTGTCATCATAATGCTCCAAAACCGTGTGATCACAATGTTCAATAACACTTATCATCTCAACACCCCATGACACTCATCATCACAATTATCCATGGACTTCTCATCACAATGCTCCATGATCGTTGTCATCACAATGCTCAATACACTTGTCATCACAATGCTCCCTGACACTTGTCGTCAGTATGCTCCTTGAACCCTGTCATGACAAGGTTCCATGCGTTTTTCATCACAGTGATCCATGCCCTATTCATCACAATGCTCCAAGATCCCTGTAATCACAATGCTACATGCCCTTGTCATTAAAAAGCTCCATGACACATGTCATCAGCATGCTTCATGGCCTTCTCATCACAATGCTCCATGCCCTTCTCATCACAATGCTCCAAGACCCCTGTACTCACAATGCTCCATGACCCTTTTCATCAGAATGTTCCATGAGACTTCTCATCACAATGCTTAATGCACTTGTCAGCACAATGCTCAATGGCACATGTCATCACAATGCACCATGTGCTTGTCATCACAGTGCTCCACAATCTTTTCATCACAATGCTCCTTAAAATTTGTCATCACAATGCTCCCTGCCCTTCTCATCACATTGCACAACGCCCTTGCCATCAAAATGCTCCATGATCATTGTCATCACAAAGATCCATGACCCTTAGCATCACAGTGCTCCATTTCATTGTCATCACAATGCTCCATGAACGCTCTCATCACATTGCTCCATGCCCATGTCTTCACAAAGCTCCATGACACGTCATCAGAATGCTCCATGGCCTTCTCATCACAATGCTGCATGCCCTTGCCATTACAGGGCTCAATTACGCCTATGATAACAATGCTCCATGACCCCTGCCATCACGATGTTCCATGGTCCTGTCATCACAAAGCTCCATGACCCTTCTCATCACTATGCTCCAATAACCCTGTAATCACAGTCCTCTATGCCTCTTTTCATCTCAATGATCCATGAACCCTGTCATCACAATGCACCATGCCCATCATCATAATGCTTCATGCTATTGTCATCACAATGAAATCAAAATGCTCCATGACCAATGTCTGAACAATGCTCCAAACACTTGTGATCACAATATACAATATCACTTTTCATCACAATGTCCCATGACTCTCGTCATCACAATTCTCTGTGACCCTTGTCATCACAATGCTCCATGACCTTTGTTATCACAATGCTCAATACACTTGTCATCAAAATGCTCCCTGACACTTGTTGTCTGTATCCTCCTTGAATCCTGTCATGACAAGGCTCCATGCTTTTTTCATCACAATGATCCATATCCTTTTCATCACAATGCTCCAAGACCCATGTAATCTCAATGCTCCATGCCCTTGTCATAACAAAGCTCAATGACGCATGCCATCAGAATGCTCCTTGGACTTCTCCTCACAATGCTCCATGCCCTTGTCCTCACAATGTTCGAAGACCCCTGTAATCACAATGCTCCATGGTTGTCCTCAAAAAACTCCATGACGCATGTCATCTGAATGCTCCATGGCCTTCTCATCACAATGCTCCATGCCCTAGTCATCACAGTGCTCCAAGACCCCAGTAATCACAATGCTCCATGCCCCTTTTCATCAGAATGCTCTATGAGACCTGTCATCACAAGTCTCCATGGTCTTCTCATCACAATGCTCCAGGACCTTGTCATCACCATGCTCCATTCCCTTGTAATCACAATGCTCCATGACCCCTGTCATCACAATAATCCATGAAAATTTTCAGCCCAATGCACCACGACCTACTCATCACAATGCTCCATGGCCAATATCATCACAATGCTCCATGACCCTTGTCATCACAATGCTCCGTGATTCCAGTCATCTCAAAGCTTCATAACGTTTGTCATCACAATGGTCCATGCCCGCGTGATTACAAGGCTCTGTGACCTTTGAAACCACAATGCTCCATGAACTTTTCATCACAATTCTCTGTGACCCTTGTCATCACAATGCTCCATGTCTTTGTCAGAACAATGCTCCATGACCATTGTCTTCAAAATGTGCCACGTGCAATTCATCACAATGGTCCACAACCTTTTCACTGCAATGCTCCATAAACCTTGTAATCACAATGGTCCATGCACTTCTCATCAAAGTGCTCTCTCACCAGAAATATCACAGTGTTCTATCACTAGTCATCACAATTCTCCCTCACCCCTGTAATCACAATGTTCCATGGACCTGTCATCACACTGCTACATCCCCTTTTCATCATAATGTTCCATGACCCCTGTCATCAAAATGCTCCATGACACTTTTCATCCCAAAGCTCCAAGACGCCTGACATCACAATGTTCTCTAACCCCTGCAATCAAAATGTTCCATTACACTATTCATCAAATTGCTGCATGACCCGGTCATCAAAATGCTCCCTGCACTTCTCATCACAATGCACCATGCCCTTTTCATCAAAATGCTCCATGACTTGTCATCACAAAGCTCCATGACCCTTGGCATCTCAATGCTCCATGTCATTGTCATCACAATGATCCATGAACCCTCTCATCACATTGCTCAATGCCCTTGTCATCACAAAGCTCCATGACACTTGTCATCACAATGCTCGATGCCCTTCTCATCTCAATGGTGCATGCTCTTGTCATTACAATCCTGCATGACCCATGTAACATAGTGTTCCGTACCCTTGTCATCACAATGCTCCATGCAAACCCTCATCACAATAATCCATGAAACATTTCAGAACAATGTTCCATGCCGTTCTCATCACCATGCTCCATTACACCTGTCATAACAATGCAGCATGACACCTGTCATCACAATGTTCCACGGCATAGTCATCACAAGGTTCTATGACACTTGTCATCACAATGCTGAAGACCCCTGTAATCACAATGCTCCATGCTCTTGTCATCACAAAGCTCCATGACGCATGTCATCAGAATGTTCCATGGCCTCCTCATCACAATGCTCCATGCCCTTGTCATCACAATGCTCCAAGACCCCTGTAAACACAATGCTCCATGTCCATTTTCATGTCAACGCTCCATGAACCCGGTCATCACAATGCACCATGCCCATCATCATAATGCTTCAGGGTATTGTCATCACAATGAAATCAATATTCTCCATGACCTCTGTCATCATAATGCTCCAAACACTTGTGATCACAATGTTCCATAACACTTATCATCACAACACCCCATGACGCTCATCATCACAATTATCCATGGTCTTCTCATCACAATGCTCCATGATCTTTGTCATCACAATGCTCAATACACTTATCATCACAATGCTCCCTGACACTTGTCGTCAGTATGCTCCTTGAACCCTGTCATGACAAGGATCCATGCATTTTCATCCCAATGATCCATGCCATTTTCATCACAATGCTCCAAGATCCGTGTAATCACAATGCTCCATGCCCTTGTAATCACAAAACTCCATGACGCATATCATCAGAATGCTCCATGACTTTCTCATCACAATGCTCCATGCCCTAGTCATCACAATGCTCCAAGACCCATGTAATCACAATGCTCCATGCCCATTTCATCAGAATGCTCCATGTGACTTCTCATCACAAGTCTCCATGGTCTTCTCATCACTATGCTCCAGGAACTTGTCATCACCATGCTCCATTCCCTTGTCATCACAATGCACCATGACCTCTGTCATCACAATAATCCATGAATATTTTCAGCCCAGTGCTCCACGATCTACACATCACAATGCTCCATGGCCAATATCATCACAATGCTCCATGACCACTGACATCAAAATGCTCCAAACTCTTGTGATCACAATGTTCCATAACACTTGTCATGACAACGCTCCATGATGTCTGTCATCACAATACTCCATGCTCTTTTCATCAAAATGCTCCATGACTTTTGTCATAACAATTCTCAATACACTTGTCATCACAATGCTCCCTGACACTTGTGATCAGTATGCTCCTTGAAACCTGTCACGAAAAGGCTCCATGCCTTTTTCATCACAATGCCCCATGCCGTTTTCATCACAATGCTCCATGCCATTGTCATCAAAATACTCCACAAGTTTGTCACCAGAATGCTCCATGACCCTTGTCATCACAATGCTCCATGAACTTTTCATCACAATGCTCTTTGATCCTTGTCATCACAATTCTCTATGCCTTTCTCAGCACAATGCTCCATGACCCTTGTCATCACAATGCTCCATGCGCTTGTCAGCACAATGCTCCATGAAACATGTCATCACTATGCACCATGCGCTTATCATCACAGTGCTCCACAATCTTGTCATCACAATGCTTCATAAAATTTGTCATCACAATGCTCCATGCACTTCTCATCAAAATGCTCTCTCACCACAGATATCACAATGCTACATCACTATTTGTCACAATACTCCCTCACCCCTGTCATCACAATGATCCATGACTCCTGTTATCACAATGCTACGTGCACTTATCTTCACAATGTTCGATGACCCATGACATCACAAAGTTCCATAACACCTGTCATCAAAATGCTCCATGACCCTTTTCATCCTAAAGCTCCATGACCCCTGGCATCACAATGTTCTATAACCCATGTCATCAAAATATTCCATTACACTTTTCATCAAATTACTGCATGAACTTGTCATCAAAATGCTACCTGCCCTTCTCATCACAATGCACCACACCCTTGTCATCAAAATGGTCCATGACCTTTGTCATCACAAAGCTCCAGGACCCTTGGCATCACAATGCTCCATGTCATTGTCATCACAATGCTCCATGAACCCTCTCATCACATTGCTCCATGCCCTTGTCATCACACATCTCCATGACACTTGTCATCACAATGCTCGATGCCCTTCTCATCACAATGCTCCATGCCCTTGTCATTACAATCCCACATGACCCATGTATCACCGTGTACGGTGCCCTTGTCATCACAATGCTCCATGCCCACTCTCATCACAATAATCCATGAAACATTTCAGACCAATGCTCAATGCCCTTCTCATCACAATGCTCCATTACCTCTGTCATAACAATGCTCCATGACCCCTGCCTTCACAATGTTCCACGGCCTTGCCATCACAAGGCTCCATGACCCTTGTCATCACAATGCTCCAAGATACCTCTAATCACTATTCTACATGCCCTTGTCATCACAGAGCTCCATGACGCATGTCATCAGAATGTTTCATGGCCTTCTCCTCACAGTGCTCAATGCCCTTGTCATCACAATGCTGAAGACCCCTGTAATCACAATGCTCCATGCACCTTTTAATCAGAATGCTCCATGAGACATGTCATCACAAGTCTCCATGGTCTTCTCATCACAATGCTCCAGGCCATTGCCATCACCATGCTCCATTCCCTTGTCATCACAATCCTCCATGACCCCTGTCATCACAATACTCCATGAATATTTTCAGCTCAATGCTCCATGACATTCTCATCACAATTCTCCATGACCAATATCATCACAATGCTCCATGACCCCTGTCATCACTACACTCCATGACACCTGACAACACAATGATCCGGGACTCTTGTCATCACAATTCTCCAAGACCCCTGTAATCACAATGCTCCATGACCCCTGTCATCACAATACTCCATGAACATTTTCAGCCCAATTCTCCATGACCCTTGTCATCACAATGATCCATGCCCTTGTCATCCCTATGCTCCATGACCCCTGTATTCACAATGTTCTGTGACGCTTGTCATCACAGTGCTCCATGACACCTGTTATCACAATGCTCCATGTCTTTGTCAGCAAAATGCTACATGACCCTGTCATTACAATGCTCTATGCGCTTGTCATCACGATACTCCTTTACCATTGTCATCACAATCCTCCATGAACCTTGGGATCACTTTTCTTCATTCCCTTGTCATCACAATTCTCCATGCTCCTTGAAATCAAAATGATCCATGACCTGTGTCATCACAATGCTTCAAACCCTTGTGATCACAATGTTCCATAACACTTGTCATCACAACACTTCATGATGCCTGTCATCACAATGCTCCATGACCTTTGTCATCACAATTCTCAATACACTTGTCATCACAATGCTCCCTGACACTTGTCATCAGAATGCTCCTTGAACCCTGTCACGAAAACGCTCCATGTCTTTTTCATCACAAAGCCCCATGCAATTTTCATCACAATGCTCCATGCCATTGTCATCAAAATACTCCACAAGCTTGTCATCAGAATGCTCCATGACCCTTGTCATCACAATTCTCCATGCACTTGTCAGCACAATGCTCCCTGACCATTGTCATCACAATGCTCCAAGCCATTGTCATCATAATGCTCCATTATCTTATTCATCAGAATCCTCCATGACACTTGGCATCACAGTGCTCCATGCCATTGTCATCACAATGGGCCATTACATATGTCATCACAATGCTCCCTGACACCTCTCTTCAGAATACTGCATGACCTGGTCATCACAATGCTCCATGCCCTTGTCATCACAATGCGCCATTCCCACTGTCATCACAATAATCTCTGAAAATTATTAGAGCAATGTTCCATGCGCTTTTCATCACAATGCCCCATGACCCCTGTCATCACAATGCTCCGTGACTCCAGTCATCACAATGTTTCATAACGTTTGTCATCAGAATGGTCCATGACTGCGTCAACACAAGGCTCTGTGACATTTGTAACCACAATGCTCCATGAACATTTCATCACAATGTTCCGTGACCCTTGTCATCACAATGCTTCATGTCTTTGTCAGAACAATGCTTCATGACCCTTGTCATCACAATGTGAAATGTCCTTTTCATCACAATGATCCACAACCTTGTCATCGCTATGCTCCATAAACCTTGTAATCACAATGCTCCATGCACTTCTCATCCAAGTGCTCTCTCACATGAGATATCACAATGTTCCATCACTTGTCATCACAATCCTCCCTCACCCCAGTTATCACAATGTTCCATGACCCCTGTCATCACAATGCTACATCCCCTTATCAGCAAAATGTTCCATGACCACTGACATCACAATGTTCCATAACACCTGTCATCAAAATGCTCCATCACCCTTTTCATCGCAAAGATCCATGACCCCTGGCATCACAATGTTCTATAACCCCTGTCATCAAAATGTTCCATTACAATTTTCATCAAATTGCTGCATGACCATGTCATCAAAATGCTCTCTGCCCTTCTCAACACAATGCACCACACCCTTGTCATCAAAATGCTCCATGACCTTTGTCATCACAAAGCTTCATGACCCTTGGCATCACAATGCTCCATGATATTGTCATCACAATGCTCCATGAACCCTCTCATCACATTGCTCCATGCCCTTGTCATCACAAAGATCCATGACACTTGTCATCACAATGCTCGATGCCCTTCTCATGACAATGCTCCATGCCCTTGTCATTGCAATCCCCCATGACCTATGTATCACAGTGTACCGTGCCCTTCTCATCACAATGCTCCATGCCCACTCTCATCACAATAATCCATGAAACATTTCAGACCAATGTTCAATGCCCTTCTCATCACAATGCTCCATTACCTCTGTCATAACAATGCTCCATGACCCCTGCCATCACAATGCTCCACGGCCTTGTCATCACAACGCTCCATGACCCTTGTCATCACAATGCTCCAAGACCCCTGTAGTCACAATGCTCCATGCCCTTGTCATCACAAAGCTCCATGACGCATGTCATCAGAATGTTCCATGGTATTCTCCTCAGAGTGCTCCATGCCCTTGTCATGACAAAGCTCCAAGACCCCTGTAATCACAGTGCTCCATGCCTCTTTTCATCAGAATGCTCCATGAGACTTGTCATCACAAGTCTCCATGGTCATCACATCACAATGCTCCAGTAACTTGTAATCAACATGCTCCATTCGCTTGTCATCACAATGCTCCATGACATCTGGCATCACAATACTCCATGAACATTTTCAGCCAAATGCTCCATGACCATCTAATCACAATGCTCCATGGCAAATATCATGAAAATGCTCCATGACTACTGTCATCACAACACTCCATTACACGTGACAACACAGTGATCCGGGACTCTTGTCATCACAATGCTCCAAGACCCTTGTAATCACAATGCTCCTTGACCCCTGTCATCACAGTACTCCATGAACATTTTCAGCCCAATGATCCATGACACTTGTCATCACAATGATCCATGCCCTTGTCATCCCTATGCTCCATGACCCCTGTATTCACAATGCTCCGTGATGCTTGTCATCACAGTGCTCCATGACACCAGTCATCACAAAGCTCCATGCCTTTGTCAGCAAAATGCTACATGACCTTGTCATTACAATGCTCTATGCGCTTGTCATCACAATACTCCATTACCATTGTCATCACAATCCTCCAAGAACATTGGGATCGCATTGCTTCATGCCCTAGTCATCACAATGCTCCATGCTCCTTGAAATCAAAATGATCCATGACCTCTGTCATCGCAATGCTCCAAAACCTTGTGATCACAATGTTCCATAACACTTGTCATCACAACGCTCCATGATGCCTGTCATCACAGTACTCCATGCCCTTGTCATCACAATACTCCATGCCCTTGTTATCACAAGGTTCCAAGACCCCTGTAATCAGAATGCTCCATTACCTTTGTCATCACAATGCTCCATGACACTTGGCATCACAATGCTCCATGCCATTGTCATCACAATGGGCCATTACATATGTCATCACAATGCTCTCTGACAACTCTCTTCAAAATACTCCATGACCTTCTCATCACAATGCTCCATGCCCTGGTCATCACAATGCACCATGTCCACTGTCATCACAATAATCTCTGAAAAGTGTCACCACAACGCTCCATGTCCCTGTCATCACAAAGCTCCATGACCCCTGTCATCATAATGCTCCGTGACTCCAGTCATCACAATGCTTCATAACGTTTGTCATCACAACGGTCCATGCCCGCATCATCACAAGGCTCTGTGACCTTTGTAACCACAATGCTCCATGAAATTTTCATCACAATGCTCCGTGACCCTTGTCATCACAATGCTCCATGCCTTTATCAGAACAATGTTCCATGACCCTTGTCATCACAATGTGCCACGCGTTTTTCATCACAATGATCCACAACCTTGTCATCGCTATGCTCCATAAATCTTGTATTCGCAATGCTCCATGCACTTCTCATCCAAATGCTCTCTCACCTGAGATATCACAATGTTCCATCACTAGTCATCACAATCCTCCCTCAACCCTGTAATCAAAATGTTCCATGACCCCTGACATCACAATATTCCATAACCACTGTCATCAGAATGCTCCATGACACTTTTCAGCCCAAAGCTCCTTGACCCATGGCATCACAATGTTCTGTAACCCCTGTCATCAAAATGTTACATTACACTTTTCATCACATTGCTGCATGACCCTGTCATCAAAATGCTCCCTCTCCTTCTCATCACAATGCACCACACGCTTGTCATCAAAATGCTCCATGACCGTTGTCATCACAAAGCTCCATGACCCTTGGCATCACAATGCTCCATATCATTGTCATCAAAATGCTCCATGAAACCTCTCATCCCATTGCTCCATGCCCTTGCCATCACAAAGCTCCATGACACTTGTCATCACAATGCTTGATGCCCTTCTCATCAAAATGCTCCATGCCCTTTTCATCACAATCCACCATGACCCATGTATCACAGTGTTCCGTGCCCTTGTCATCACAATGCTCCATGCCCACTCTCATCATAATAATCCATAAAACAATTAAGGCCAATGCTCAATGCCCTTCTCATCAGAATGCCCAATTACCTCTGTCATAACAATGCTGATTACCCCTGCCAACACAATGTTCCACGGCCTTGTCATCACAAGGCTCCATGACCCTTGTCATCACAATGCTCCAAGGCCCCTGTAATCACAATGCTCCATGCCCTTTTCGTCACAAAGGTCCATGACACATGTCATCAGAATGTTCCATGGCCTTCTCATCACAATGCTCCATGCCCTTGTCATCACAATGCACCAAGACCCCAGTATTCAAAATGCTCCATGCCCATTTGCATCTCAATGCTCCATGAACCCTGTCATCACAATGCACCATGCCCATCATCATAATGCTTCAGGCTATTGTCATCACAATGAAATCAAAATTATCCATGACCTCTGTCATCATAATGCTCCAAACCCTTGTGATCACAATGTTCCATAACACTTATCATCACAAATCCCCATGACGCTCATCATCACAATTATCCATGGTATTCTCAACACAATGCTCCATGACCTTTGTCATCACAAGGCTCAATACACTTGTCATCACAATGCTCCCTGACACTTGTCATCAGTATGCTCCTTGAACCCTGACAGGACAAGGCTCCATGCCTTTTTCATAACAATGATCCATGCCCTTTTCATCACAATGCTCCAAGATCACTGTTATCACAATGCTCCAAGTCCTGGTCATCACAAAACTCTATGAAGCATGTCATCAGAATGCTCCATGGCTTTCTCATCACAATGTTCCATGCCCTAGTCATCACAATGCTCCAAGACCCCTGTAATCACAATGCTCCATGCCCCTTTTCGTCAGAATTCTCCAAGAGACTTGTCATCATAAGTCTCCATGGTCATCTCATCACAATGCTCCAGGACCTTGTCATCACCATTCTCCATTCCCTTGTCATCACAATGCTCCATGACCCCTGTCATCACAATAATCCATTAATATATTCAGCCCAATGCTCCACGACCTACACATCACAATGCTCCATGGCCAATATCATCACAGTGCTCCATGACCACTGTCATCACAATACTCCATGACTCCTGACAGCACAATGATCTGGGACACTTGTCATCACAATGCTCCATGTCATTGTCATCACAATGCTCCATGAACCCTCTCATAACATTGCTCCATGCCCTTGTCATCACAAAGCTCCATGACACATGTCATCACAATGCTCGATGCCCTTCTCATCACAATGCTCCATGCCCTGTCATTATATTCCTGCATGACCCATGTATTATAGTGTTCCGTACCCTTGTCATCACAATGCTCCATGCCCACTCTCATCACAATAATTCATGAAACATTTCAGACCAATATTCCATGTCTTTCTCATCACAATGCTCCATTACCCCTTTCATAACAATGCACCATGACCCCCGCCATTACAATGTTCCACGGCCTAGTCATCACATGGTTCCATGACAATTGACGTCACCATGCTCAAGACGCCTGAAATCACAATGCTCCATGCCATTGTCATCACAAAGCTCCATGACGCATGTCATCAGAATGTTCCATGGCCTTCTCATCTCAATGCTCCTTGCCCTTGTCATCACAATGCTCCAAGACAATTGTAATCACAATGCTCCATGCCCCTTTTCATATCAATGCTCCATGAACCCTGTCATCACAATGCACCATGCCCATCATCATAATGCTTCAGGCTATTGTCATCACAATGAAATCAAAATGCTCCAAGACCTCTGTCATCATAATACTCCGAACCCTTGTGATCATAAAGTTCCATAACACTTATCATCACAACACCCCATGACGCTCATCATCACAATTATCCATGGCCTTCTCACCACAGTGCTCTATGAATTTTGTCATCACAATGCTCAATACACTTGTCATCACAATGCTCCCTGACACTTGTCTTCAGTATGCTCCTTGAAACCTGTCATGACAAGGCTCCATGCCTTTTTCATCACAATGATCCATGCCCTTTTCATCACAATGCTCAGTGACCCCTTTAATCACAATGCTCCATGCCTTTGTCAGAACAATGCTCCATAACACTTGTCATCACAGTGTGCCATGCACTTTTCATCACAATGATCCACAACCTTGTCATCGCTATGATCCATAAACCTTGTAATCACAATGCTCCATGAACTTCTCATCCAAATGCTCTCTCACCTGAGATATCACAATGATTCATCACTAGTTATCACAATGCCCCCTCACCCCTGTAATCACAGTGTTCCATGACACCTGTCATCACAATGCTACATCCCCTTATAAGCAAAATGTTCCATGACCCCTGACATCACAATGTTCCATAACCCCTGTCATCAAAATGCTCCATGACACTTTTCATCCCAAAGCTCCATGACCCCTGGCATCTCAATGTTCTATAACCCCTGTCATCAAAATGTTCCATTACACTTTTTATCAAATTGCTGCATGACCCTGTCATCAAAATGCTCCCTGCCCTGCTCATCACAATGCACCACACACTTGTCATCAAAATGTTCCATGACCTTTGTCATCACAAAGCTCCATGAACCTTGGCATCACAATGCTCCATTGCTTTGTCATCACAATGCTCCATGAACACTCTCATCACATTGCTCCATGCCCTTGTCATCACAAAACTCCATGACACTTGTCATCACAATGTTTGATGCGTTCTCATCACAATGCTCCATGCCCCTGTCATTACAATCCTCCATGACACATGTATCACAGTGTACCGTGCCCTTGTCATCACAATGCTCCATGCCCACTCTCATCACAATAATCCATGAAATATTTCAGACCAATGCTCAATGCCCTTCTCATCAAAATGCTCCATTACTTCTGTCATAAAAATGATCCATGACCCCTGCCATCATGATGTTCCATGGCCTTTTCATCACAAGGCTCCATGACCCTTCTCATCACAATGCCCCAAGAACACTGTAATCACAAAGCTCTATGCCCCTTTTCATCTCAATGATTCATGAACCCTGTCATCACAATGCACCATGCCCATCATCATAATGCTTCCTGCTATTGTCATAACAATGAAATCAAAATGCTCCATGACCTCTGTCATAACAATGCTCCAAACCCTTGTGATCACAATATTCCATAACACTTGTCATCACAATGCCCCATGACGCTCGTCATCACAATTATCCATGGTCTTCTCATCACAATGCTCCATGACATTTGTCATCACAATGCTCAATACACTTGTCATCCAAATGCTCCCTGACACTTGTTGTCTGTATGCTCCTTTTACCCTGTCATGACAGGGCTCCATGCCTTTTTCATCACAATGATCCATGCCCTTTTTATCACAATGCTCCAAGACCCATGTAATCACGATGCTCCATGCCATTGTCATCACAAAGCTCAATGACGCATGCCATCAGAATGCTCCTTGGTCTTCTCCTCACAATGCTCCATGCCCTTGTGATCACAAAGTTCCAAGACCACTGTAATCACAATGCTCCATGCCCTTTTTCATCAGTATGCGCCATGAGACTTGTCATCACATGGCTCCATGGTTTTGTCATCATAATGCTCCAAGCCCTAGTCATTACAATGCTCCATTATATTTGTCATCATAATCCTCCATTACATTTGGCATCATAATGTTCCCTGCCATTGTCATCGCAATGGACCATGACATATTTCATCACAATGCTCCGTGACACCTGTCTTCAAAATACTCCTTGACCTTCTCATCTCAATGCCCCATGCCCTTGTCATCACAATGCACCATGTCCACTGTCATCACAATAATCTATGAAACTTGTCAGACCAATGCTCCATTCCCCTGTCATCACAATGCTCCATGACCTTGTTATCACAGTGCTCCATGACCCCTGTCATCACAATGCTCCGTGACTCCAGTCATCACAACGCTTCATAAAGTTTGTCATCACAACGGTCCATGCCCGCGTCATCACAAGGCTCTGTGTCCTTTGTAACCACAATGCTCCATGAACTTTTCATCACAATGCTCCGTGACCCTTGTCATCACAATGATCCATGCCTTTGTCAGAACAATGCTCCATGACACTTGTCATCACAATGTGCCACGCGGTTTTCATCACAATGATCCACAACCTTGTCATCGCTATGCTCCATTAACATTGTAATCACAATGCTCCAGACACTTCTCATCCAAATGCTCTCGGACCTGGGATATCACAATGATCTATCACTAGATATCACAATCCTCCCTCACCCCTGTAATCACAGTGTTCCATGACCCCTGTCATCACAATGCTACATCCCCTTATCAACACAATGTTCCATGACTCCTGACATCACAATGTTCCATAACCACTGTCATCAAAATGCTCGATGACACTTTTCATCCCAAAGCTCCATGACCCCTGGCATCACAATGTTCTATAACCCCTGTCATCAAAATTTTCCATTACACTTTTCATTAAATTACTCCATGACGCTGTCATCAAAATGCTCCCTGCCCTTCTCATCAAAATGCACCACACCCTTGACATCAAAATTCTCCATGACATTTGTCATCACAAATCTCCATGACAATTGGCATCACAATGCTCCATATCATTGTCATCACAATGCTCCATGAACCCTCTCATCACATTGCCCCATGCCCTTGTCATCACAAAGCTCCATCACACTTGTCATCACAGTGTTCCATGCCCTTGTCATTACAATCCTCCATGACCCAAGTATCACAGTGTACCGTGCCCTTGTAATCACAATGCTCCATGCCCACTCTCATCACAATAATCCATGAAATATTTCAGACTAATGGTCAATGGCATTCTCATCACAATGGTCCATTACTTCTGTCGTAACAATGCTCCATGACCCCTGCCATCACAATGTTCCACAGCCTTGTCATCACAAGGCTCCATGACCCTTGTCATCACAATGCTCCAAGACCCCTGTAATCACAATGCTCCATGCCCCTTTTCATCAGAATGCTCCATGAGATTTCTCATCACAAGTCTCCATGGTCATCTCATCACAATGCTCCAGGACCTTGTCATCACCATGCTCCATTCCCTAGTCATCACAATGCTCCATGACCCATGTCATACCAATAATCCATGAATATTTTCAGCCCAATGCACCATGACCTACTCATCACAATGCTCCATGACCAATATCATCACAATGCTCCATGACCACTGTCATCACAACACCCCATGACACGTGACAGCACAATGATCCGGAACTCTTGTCATCACAATGCTCCAAGACCCCTGTAATCACAATGCTCCATGACCACTCTCATCACAATACTCCATGAAATTTTTCAACCCAATGCTCCATGACCCTTGTCATCACAATGATACATGCCCTTGTCATCCCCATGCTCCATGACCCCTCTATTCACAATGGTCCGTGACGCTTGTCATCACTGTGCTCCATGACACATGTTATCACAATGCTCCATGCCTTTGTCAGCAAAATGCTACATGACCTTGTCATTACAATGCTCTATGCGCTTGTCATCACAATGCTCCCTGCTCCTTGAAATCAAAATGATCCATGACTTCTCTCATCACAATGCTCCAAACTCTTGTGATCACTATGTTCTATAACACTTGTCATCACAAAGCTCCATGATGCCTGGCATCACACATACTCCATGCCCTTTTTATAACAATGCTCCATGAATTTGTCATCACAATTCTCAGTACACTTGTCATCACAATGCTCCGTGACATTGTCGTCAGAATGCTCCTTGAACCCTGTCACAAAAAGGCCCCATGCCTTTTTCATCAAAATGCTCCATGCAATTGTCATCAAAATACTCCACAAGCTTGTGATCAGAATGCTCCATGACCCTTGTCATCACCATTCTCCATGAACTTGTCAGCACAATGCTCCCTGAAACCTGTCATCACAATGCTCCAAGCCCTTGTCATCACAATGCTCCATTACCTTTGTCATCAGAATCCTCCATGACACTTGGCATCACAATTCTCCATGCCATTGTCATTACAATGGGCCATTACTTATGTCATAACAATGCTCCCTGACACCTCTCTTCACAATACTGCATGACCTGGTCATCACAATGCTCCATGCCCTTGTTATCACAATGTTCCAAGTCCCCTGTAATCAGAATGCTCCAGACCTCTTTTCATCAGTATGCTCCTTGAGACTTGTCATCACAAGACTCCATGGTTTTCTCATCACAATGCTCCAGGACTTGTCATCACAATGCTTCATGACACTGTCATGAAAATTCTCAATGGCCCTTGTCAACATAATGCTCCGTGCCCTAGTCATCACAATGCTCCATTATATTTGTCATCACATCCTCCATTACAAATGGCATCACAATGCTCCATGCTATTGTCATCACAATGGACCATGACATAGGTCATCACAATGCTCCCTGACACCTGTCTTCACAATACTGCATGCCCTTGTCTTCACAATGCTCTATGCCCTTGTCATCAAAATGCACCATGTCCTCTGTCATCACAATAATCTATGAAACATGTCAGACCTATGCTCCATGCCCCTGTCATCACAATGCTCCATGCCCTTGTCATCACAATGCTCTATGCGCTTGTCATCACATTACTCCTTTACAATTGTCATCACAATCCTCCATGAAACTTGGGATCACATTGCTTCATGCCCTTTTCATCAAAATGCTCCCTGCTCCTTGAAATCAAAATGATCCATGACCTCTCTCATCACAATGCTCCAAACTCTTGTGATCACTATGTTCTATAACACTTGTCATCACAAAGCTCCATGATGCCTGTCATCACACATACTCCATGCCCTTTTTATAACAATGCTCCATGAATTTGTCATCACAATTCTCAGTACACTTGTCATCACAATGCTCCGTGACATTGTCTTCAGAATGCTCCTTGAATCCTGTCACAAAAAGGCTCCATGCTTTTTTCATCAAAATGCTCCATGCAATTGTCATCAAAATACTCCACAAGCTTGTGATCAGAATGCTCCATGACCCTTGTCATCACAATTCTCCATGCACTTGTCAGCACAATGCTCCCTGAAACCTGTCAACACAATGCTCCAAGCCCTTGTCATCACAATGCTCCATTACCTTTGTCATCAGAATCCTCCATGACACTTGGCATCACAATTCTCCATGCCATTGTCATTACAATGGGCCATTACTTATGTCATCACAATGCTCCCTGACACCTCTCTTCACAATACTGCATGCCCTTGTCATCACAAAGCTCCATGCTCTTGTTATCACAATGTTCCAAGTCCCCTGTAATCAGAATGCTCCAGACCCCTTTTCATCAGTATGCTCCTTGAGACTTGTCATCACAAGCCTCCATTTTTTTCTCATCACAATGCTCCAGGAATTGTCATCACAATGCTTCACGACATTGTCAGGAAAATTCTCAATGGCCCTTGTCAACATAATGCTCCATGCCCTAGTCATCACAATGCTCCATTATATTTGTCATCACATCCTCCATTACAATTGGCGTCACAATGCTCCATGCTATTGTCATCGCAATGGACCATGACATAGGTCATCAAAATGCTCCCTGACACCTGTCTTCACAATACACCACGCCCTTGTCTTCACAATGCTCCATGATCCCTGTCATCACAATAATCTATGAAACATGTCAGACCCATGCTCCATGCCCCTGTCATCACAATGCTCCATGCCCTTGTCATCACAATGCTCCATGATCCCTGTCATCACAATGCTCCGTGATTCCAGTCATCACTATGCTTCATAACGTTTGTCATCACAACGGTCCATGCCCGCATCATCACAAGGCTCTGTGACCTTTGTAACCACAATGCTCCATGAACATTTCATCACAATGCCCCATGACCCTTGTCATCACAATACTCCATGCCTTTGTAAGAACAATGCTCCATGACCCTTGTCATCACAATGTGCCATGCGCTTTTCATCACAATGATCCACAACCTTGTCATCGCTAAGCTCCATAAACCTTGTAATCACAATGCTCCATGCACTTCTCATCCAAATGCTCTCTCACATGAGATATCACAATGTTCCATCACTAGTCATCACAATCCTCCCTCACTCCTGTTATCACAACGTTCCATGACACCTTTCATCACAATGGTACATCCCCTTATCAGCACAATGTTCCTTGACCCCTGACATCACAATGTTCCATAACCCCTGTCAGCAAAATGCTCCATGACCCTTTTCATCCCAAAGCTCCATGATCCCTGGCATCACAATGTTCTATAACCCATGTCATCAAAATGTTCCATTACACTTTTCATCAAATTGCTGCATGACCCTGTCATCAAAATGCTCCCTGCCCTTCTCATCACAATGCACCACACACTTGTCATCAAAATGCTCCATGACCTTTGTCATCACAAAGCTCCATGACGCTTGGCATCACAATGCTCCATGTCATTGTCATCACAATGCTCCATGAACACTCTCATCATATTGCTCCATGCCTTTGCCATCACAAAGCTTCATGACACTTGTCATCACAGTGCTCGTTGCCATTCTCATCACAATGCTCCATGCCCTTGTCATTACAATCCTCCATGACCCATGTATCACAGTGTACCGTGCCCTTGTCATCACAATGCTCCATGCCCACTCTCATCACAATAATCCATGAAACATTTCAGACCAATGCTCAATGCCCTTCTCATCACAATGCTCCATTACCTCTGTCATAACAATGCTCTATGATCCCTGCCATCACAATGGTCCAGGGCCTTGTCATCAAAAGGCTCCATGACCCTTGGCATCACAATGCTCCAAGACCCCTGTAATCACAATGCTCCATGCCCTTGTCATCACAAATCTCCATGATGCATGCCATCAGAAAGTTCTATGGTTTTCTCCTCACAATGCTCCATGCCCTTGTCATCACAATGCTCCAAGACGCCTGTAATCACAATGCTCCATGCCCCTTTTCATCAGAATTCTCCATGAGACTTGTCATCACAAGTCTCCCTCGTCATCTCATCACAATACTCCAGGACCTTGTCATCACAATGCTCGATGACACCTGTCATCACAATACTCCATGAATATTTTCAACCCAATGCTCCATCACCTTCTCATCATAATGCTCCATGACCAGTATCATCACAATGCTCCATGACGACTGTCATCACAATGCGCCATTCCAACTGTCATCACAATAATCCATGAAACTTATTATACCAATGCTCCATGCCCTTGTCATCACAATACTCCATGCCCTTGCTATCACAATGTTCCAAGACCCCTGTAATCAGAATGCTCCATGCCCCTTTTCATCAGTATGCTCCATGAGACCTGTCAGCACAAGGCTCCATGGTTTTCTCATCACAATGGTCAAGGACCTTGTCATCACAATGCTTCACGACATTGTCATGAAAATTCTCAAAGGCCCTTGTCATCATAATGCTCCAAGCACTAGTCATCACAATGCTCCATCATATTTGTCATCACAATCCTCCATTACATTTGGCATCACAACGCACCATGCCATTGTCATCGAAATGAACCATGACATATGTCATCAAAATGCTCCCTGACACCTGTCTTCACAATACTCCATGACTTTGTCATCACAATGCTCCATGCCCTTGTCATCACAATGCTCCATGAACCCTGTCAACACAATGCTCCGTGACTCCAGTCATCACAATGCTTCATAACGTTTGTCATCACAACGGTCCATGCCTGCGTCATCACAAGTCTCTGTGACCTTTGTAACCACAATGCTCCATGAACATTTCAACACAGTGCTCCGTGACACTTGTCATCACAATGCTCCATGCCTTTGTCAGAAAAATGCTCAATGACCCTTGTCATCAAAACGTGCCACAGCCTTTCCATCACAATGATCCACAACCTTGTAATCGCTATGCTCCATAAACCTTGTAATCACAATGCTCCATGCTCTTCTCATCCAAATGCTCTCTCACCTGAGATATAACCATGTTCCCTCACTAGTCATCACAATCCTCCCTCAACCCTGTAATCAAAATGTTCCATGACCACTGTCATCACCATGATCCATTCCCTTGTCATCACAATGTTCCATGACCACTGTCATCACAATACTCCATGAATATTTTCAGCCAAATACTCCATGACCTTCTCATCACAATGCTCCAAGACAAATATCATCACAATGCTCCATGACCACTATCATCACAACACTCCATGAAACCCGACAACACAATGATCAGGGACTCTTGTCATTACAATGCTCCATTCCGTAGTCATCACAATGCTCCATGACCCCTGTCATCACAATGCTCCGTGATTCCAGTCATCACTATGCTTCATAACGTTTGTCATCACAACGGTCCATGCCCGCATCATCACAAGGCTCTGTGACCTTTGTAACCACAATGCGCCATGAACATTTCATCACAATGCCCCGTGACCCTTGTCATCACAATACTCCATGCCTTTGTAAGAACAATGCTCCATGACCCTTGTCATCACAATGTGCCATGCGCTTTTCATCACAATGATCCACAACCTTGTCATCGCTATGATCCATAAACCTTGTAATCACAATGCTCCATGCACTTCTCATCCAAATGCTCTCTCACATGAGATATCACAATGTTCCATCACTAGTCATCACAATCCTCCCTCACCCCTGTTATCACAACGTTCCATGACACCTGTCATCACAATGCTACATCCCCTTATCAGCACAATGTTCCTTGACCCCTGACATCACAATGTTCCATAACCCCTGTCAGCAAAATGCTCCATGACCCTTTTCATCCCAAAGCTCCATGATCCCTGGCATCACAATGTTCTATAACCCATGTCATCAAAATGTTCCATTACACTTTTCATCAAATTGCTGCATGACCCTGTCATCAAAATGCTCCCTGCCCTTCTCATCACAATGCACCACACACTTGTCATCAAAATGCTCCATGACCTTTGTCATCACAAAGCTCCATGACGCTTGGCATCACAATGCTCCATGTCATTGTCATCACAATGCTCCATGAACACTCTCATCATATTGCTCCATGCCTTTGTCATCACAAAGCTCCATGACACTTGTCATCACAGTGCTCGTTGCCATTCTCATCACAATGCTCCATGCCCTTGTCATTACAATCCTCCATGACCCATGTATCACAGTGTACCGTGCCCTTGTCATCACAATGCTCCATGCCCACTCTCATCACAATAATCCATGAAACATTTCAGACCAATGCTCAATGCCCTTCTCATCACAATGCTCCATTACCTCTGTCATAACAATGCTCTATGATCCCTGCCATCACAATGGTCCAGGGCCTTGTCATCAAAAGGCTCCATGACCCTTGGCATCACAATGCTCCAAGACCCCTGTAATCACAATGCTCCATGCCCTTGTCATCACAAATCTCCATGACGCATGCCATCAGAAAGTTCTATGGTTTTCTCCTCACAATGCTCCATGCCCTTGTCATCACAATGCTCCAAGACCCCTGTAAACACAATGCTCCATGCCCCTTTTCATCAGAATTCTCCATGAGACTTGTCATCACAAGTCTCCCTCGTCATCTCATCACAATACTCCAGGACCTTGTCATCACAATGCTCGATGACACCTGTCATCACAATACTCCATGAATATTTTCAACCCAATGCTCCATCACCTTCTCATCATAATGCTCCATGACCAGTATCATCACAATGCTCCATGACGACTGTCATCACAATGCGCCATTCCAACTGTCATCACAATAATCCATGAAACTTATTATACCAATGCTCCATGCCCTTGTCATCACAATACTCCATGCCCTTGCTATCACAATGTTCCAAGACCCCTGTAATCAGAATGCTCCATGCCCCTTTTCATCAGTATGCTCCATGAGACCTGTCAGCACAAGGCTCCATGGTTTTCTCATCACAATGGTCAAGGACCTCGTCATCACAATGCTTCACGACATTGTCATGAAAATTCTCAAAGGCCCTTGTCATCATAATGCTCCAAGCACTAGTCATCACAATGCTCCATCATATTTGTCATCACAATCCTCCATTACATTTGGCATCACAACGCACCATGCCATTGTCATCGAAATGAACCATGACATATGTCATCAAAATGCTCCCTGACACCTGTCTTCACAATACTCCATGACTTTGTCATCACAATGCTCCATGCCCTTGTCATCACAATGCTCCATGAACCCTGTCAACACAATGCTCCGTGACTCCAGTCATCACAATGCTTCATAACGTTTGTCATCACAACGGTCCATGCCTGCGTCATCACAAGTCTCTGTGACCTTTGTAACCACAATGCTCCATGAACATTTCAACACAGTGCTCCGTGACACTTGTCATCACAATGCTCCATGCCTTTGTCAGAAAAATGCTCAATGACCCTTGTCATCAAAACGTGCCACGGCCTTTCCATCACAATGATCCACAACCTTGTAATCGCTATGCTCCATAAACCTTGTAATCACAATGCTCCATGCTCTTCTCATCCAAATGCTCTCTCACCTGAGATATAACCATGTTCCCTCACTAGTAATCACAATCCTCCCTCAACCCTGTAATCAAAATGTTCCATGACCACTGTCATCACCATGATCCATTCCCTTGTCATCACAATGTTCCATGACCACTGTCATCACAATACTCCATGAATATTTTCAGCCAAATACTCCATGACCTTCTCATCACAATGCTCCATGACAAATATCATCACAATGCTCCATGACCACTATCATCACAACACTCCATGAAACCCGACAACACAATGATCAGGGACTCTTGTCATTACAATGCTCCATTCCATAGTCATCACAATGCTCCATGACCCCTGTCATCACAATACTCCATGAACATTCTCAGCCCAATGCTCCATGACACTTGGCATCACAATGATTCATGCCCTTGTCATCCCAATTCTCCATGACCCCTGTATTCACAATGCTCCGTGACGCTTGTCATCACTGTGCTCCATGACACCTGGCATCACAATGCTTCATGCCTTTGTCAGCAGAATGCTACATGATCTTGTCATTACAATACGCTATGGGCTTGTCATCACAATACTCCATTACCATTATCATCACAATCCTCCATGAACCTTGGGATCACATTGCTTCATGCCCTTGTCATCACAATGTTCCATGCTCCTTGAAATGAAAATGATCCATGACCTCTGTCATCACAATGCTCCAAACCCTTGTGATCACAATGTTCCATAGCATTTGTAATCACAACGCTCCATGATGCCTGTCATCACAATACTCCATGCCCTTTTCATCACAATGCTCCATGACTTTTGTCATCACAATTCTCAATACATTGTCATCACAATGCTCCCTGACATTTGTCGTCAGAATGCTCCTTGAACACTGTCACGAAAAGTCTCCATGCCATTTTCATCACAATGTCCCATGCCGTTTTCATCACAATGCTCCATGCCATTGTCATCAAAATACTCCACAAGCTTGTCAGCAGAATGCTCCATGACCCTTGTCATCACAATTCTCCATGCACTTGTCAGCACAATGCTCCCTGACCCTTGTCATCACAATGCTCCAAGCCATTGTCATCACAATGCTCCATTACTTTTGTCTTCTGAATCCTCCATGACACTTGGCATCACAATGCTCAATGCCATTGTCATCACAATGGGCCATTATATATGTCAGCACAATGCTCCCTGACAACTGTCTTCACAATACTGTATCACATGGTCATCACAATGCTCCATGCCCTTGTCATCACAATGCTCCATGCCCTTGTTATCACAATGCTCCATGACCCCTGTCATCACAATGCTCCGTGACTCCAGTCATCACAATGCTTCATGACGTTTATCATCACAGTGGCGCTTGCCCTCATCATCAAGAGTCTCTGTGACCTTTTTAAAAACAATGCTCCATGAACTTTTCTTCACAATGCTCTTTATCACCTGTCATCACAATTATCTATGCCTTTCTCAGCACAATGCTGTATGACACATGTCATCAGAATAATCCATGGCCTTCTCCTCACAGTGCTCCATGCCCTTGTCATCACAATGCTCCAAGACCCCTGTAATCACAATGCTCCATGCCCCTTTTCTTCAGAATGCTCCATGAGACTTGTCATCACAAGTCTCCATGGTCATCTCATCACAATGCTCCAGGACCTTGTCATCACAATGCTCCATGACACCTGTCATCACAATGCTCTGTGACTCCAGTCATCACAGTGCTTCATAATATTTGTCATTACAATGGTCCATGCCCACGTCATCACAAGGCACTGTTACCTTTGTATCCACAATGCTCCATGAACATTTCATCACAATGCTCCGTGACCCTTGTCATCACAATGCTCCATGCCTTTGTCATTAAAATGCTCCATGACCATTGTCATCACAATGTGCCACGCGCTTTTCATCACAACGGTCCAAAAATTTGTCATCACAATGCTCCATAAAAATTTTAATCACAATGCTGCATGCCCTTCTCATCACAATGCTCCATTACACCTGTCATAACAATGCTCCATGACCGGTGCCATCACAATGTTCCACGGCCTTGTCATCACAAGGCTCCATGACACTTGTCATCACAATGCTCCAAGACCCCTTTAATCACAATGCTCCATGCCGTTGTCATCACAAAGCTCCATGACACATGTCATGAGAATGTTCCATGGCCGTCTCATCAAAATGCTCCTTGCCCTTGTCATCACAATGCTCCAAAACCCCTGTAAACACAGTGCTCCATGCCCCTATTCATCTCAATGCTCCATGAACCCTGTCATCACAACACTCCATGACACGTGAAAACACAAGGATCCGGGTCTCTTGTCATCACAGTGCTCCAAGACCCCTGTAATCAAAATGCTCCATGACCCCTGTCATCACAACACTCCATGAATATTTTCAGCCCAATGCAACATGACCCTTGTCATCACAATGATCCATGCACTTGTCATCCTAATGATCCATGACCCCTGTATTCAAAATGCTCCGTGACAGTTGTGTCACAGTTCTCCATGACACCTGTCATCACAATGCTCCATGCCTTTGTCAGGAAAATTCTACATGACCTTGTCATTACAATGCTCTATGCGTTTGTCACCACAATGCTCCAAGACCCCTGTAATCACAATGCTACATGCACCTTTTCATCTCAATGCTCCATGAACTCTGTCATCACAATGCACCATGCCCATCATCATAATGCTTCAGGCTATTGTCATCACAATGAAATCAAAATTCTCCGTGACCTCTGTCATCGTAATGCTCCAAAGCCTTGTGATCACAATGTTCCATAACACTTATAATCACAACACCCCATGATGATCATCATCACAATTATCCATGGACTTCTCATCACAATGCTCCATGACTTTTGTCATCACAATTCTCAATACACTTGTCATCACAATGCTCCCTGACACTTGTCGTCAGAATGCTCCTTGAACCCTGTCACGAAAAGGCTGCATGCTTTTTTCATCACATTGCCCAATGCCGTTTTCATCACAATGCTCCATGCCATTGTCATCAAAATACTCCACAAGCTTGTCATCAGAATGCCCCATGACCCTTGTCTTCACAATTCTCCATGCACTTGTCAGCACAATGCTCACTGACCCTTGTCATCACAATGCTCCAAGCCATTGTCATAACAATGCTCCATTACCTTTGTCATCAGAATCTTTCATGAAAATTGGCATCACAATGCTCCATGCCATTTTCATCACAATGGTCCATTACATAGGTCATCACAATTCTCCCTGGCACTTCTCTTCACAATACTGCATGAGCTGGTCATCACAATGCTCCATGCCCTTGTCATCACAATGCGCCATTCCAAATGTCATCGCAATAATCCATGAAACATATTAGACCAATGCTCGATGCACTTGTCATCACAATGCTCCATGCCCTTGTTATCACAATGCTCCATGACCCCTGTCATCACAATGCTCCGTGACTCCAGTCATCACAATGCTTCATGACCTTTGTCATCACAATGGTCCATTACCTCATCATCAACAGTCTCTGTGACCTTTTTAACCACAATGCTCCATGAACTTTTCATCACAATGCTCTTTGACACTTGTCATCACAATGATCTACGCCTTTCTCAGCACAATGCTCCATGCCCTTGTCATCACAATGCTCCATGACCCTGTCATCACAATGCTCCGTGACTCCAGTCATCACAATGCTTCATAACATTTGTCATCACAGTGGTCCATGTCCGTCTCATCACAAGGCTTTGTGACATTTTTAACTTCAGTGCTTCATGAACTTTTCATCACAATGCTCCGTGACCCTTGTCATCACTGTGATCCATGCCTTTGTCAGAAAAATTCTCCTTGACCCTTGTCATCACAATGTGCCAAGCGCTTTTTATCCCAATGGTCCACAGATTTGTCATCACAGTGCTCCATAAAACTTGTAATCACAATGCTCCATGCCCTTCAAATCACAATGCTCCATTACCCCTGTCATAACAATGCTCCTTGACCCCTGCCATCACAATGTTCCACGGCCTTGTCATCACAAAGCTCCATGACCCTTGTCATCACAATGCTCCAAGACCCCTGTAATCACAATGCTCCATGCCCTTGTCATCACAAAGCACCATGACACATGTCATCAGAATGTTCCATGTCCTTCTCATCCAAATGCTCCATGCCCTTGTCATCACAATGCTCCAAGACCCCTGTAATCAAAATGCTCCATGCCCCTTTTCATCTCAATGCTCCATGAACCCTGTCATCACAATGCATCATGCCCATCATCATAATGCTTCCGGCTATTGTCAGCACAATGAAATCAAAATTCTCCATGACCTCTGTCATCACAATGCTCCATGACACCTGTCATCAAATTACTCCATGAACATTTTCAGCCCAATGCTCCATGACCCTTGTCATCACAATGATCCATGACCCCTGTATTCACAATGCTCCGTGACACATGTCATCAAAGTGCTCCATGACTCCTGTCATCACAGTGCTCCATGCCTTTGTCTGCAGAATTCTCCATGGTCTTGTCAATACAATGCTCTATGCGCTTGTCATCACAATGCTACAAGACCTCTGTAATCACAATGCTCCAAGCCCCTTTTCATCTCAATGCCCCATGAACCCTGTCATCACAATGCACCATGCCCATCATCATAATGCTTCAGGTTATTGTTATTACAATGAAATCAAAAGGCTCCATGACCTCCGTCATCATAATGCTCCAAAACCTTGTGATCACAATGTGCCATAACATTTATCATCACAACACCCCATGACGATCATCATCACAATTATCCTTGGTCTTCTGATCCCAATGCTCCCTGATCTTTGTCATCACAATGCTCAATACACTTGTCTTCACAATGCTCCCTGACACATGTCGTCAGTATGCTCCTTGAACCCTGTCATGACAAGGCTCCATGCCTTTTTCATCACAATGATCCATGCCCTTTTCATCACAATGCTCCAAGACCCCTATAATCACAATGCTCCATGCCCTTGTCATCAAAAAGCTCCATGAGGCATGTCATCAGAATGCTCCATGGCCTTTTCCTCACAATGCTCCATGGCATTGTCATCATAATGCTCCATGTACCCTCTCATCACATTGTTCCATGCCCTTGTCATTACAATCCTCCATGACCCATGTATCACATTGTTCCGTGCCCTTGTCATCACAATTCTCCAGCCCACTCTCCTCACAATAATCTATGAAATATTTCAAACCAATGCTCAATGCCCTTCTCATCACTATGCTCCATTACCTCTGTCATAACAATGCACCATGACCACTGCCATCACAATGTTCCACGGCCTTGTCATCACAAGGCTCCATGACCCTTGTCATCACAATGCTCCAAGAAACTTTTAATCAATATTCTCCATGCCCTTGTAATAACAAAGCTCCATGACACATGTATCAGAAGGTTCCATGGCCTTCTCATCACAATGCTCCATGCCCTTGTCATCACAATGCTCCAAGACCCCTGTAATCACTATGATCCATGCCCCTTTTCATCTCAATGCTCCATGAACCCTGTCATCACAAAGCACCATACCCATCATCATAATGCTTCAGGCTATTGTCACTACAATGAAATCAAAATTCTCCATGACCTCTGTCATCATAATGCTCCAAACCCTTGTGATCAAAATGTTCCATAACACTTATCATCACAACACCCAATGACGATCATCATCACAGTTATCCATGGTCTTCTCATCACAATGCTCCATGATCATTGTCATCACAATGCTCAATACACTTGTCATCACAATACTCCCTGACACCTGTCGTCAGTATGCTCCTTGAACCCTGTGATGACAAGGCTCCATGCCTTTTACATCACAATGATCCATGCCTTTTCATCACAATGCTCTAAGACCCCTATAATCACAATGCTCCATGGCCTTGTCAGCACAAAGCTCCATGACGCATGTCATCAGAATTCTCCATGGACTTCTCCTTAAAATGCTCCATGCCCTTGTCATCACAATGCTCCAAGTCCACTGTAATCACAATGCTCCATGCCCCTTTTCATTAGAATGCTCCATGAGACTTGTCATCACAAGTCTCCATGGTCATCTCATAACAATGCTCCAGGACATTGTCATCACCATGCTCTATTCCCTTGTCATCACAATGATCCATGACCCCTGTCATTACAATAATCCATTAATATTTTCAGCCCAATGAACCATGACCTTCTCATCACAATGCTCCATGACCAATATCATCACAATGCTCCATGACCACTGTCATCACAACCACCCATAACACCTGACAACACAATGATCCGGGACTCTTGTCATCAAAATGCTCCATGCCCTTGTCATCACAATGCACCATGTCCACTGTCATCACAATAATCTATGAAACTTGTCAGACCAATGCTCCATTCCCCTGTCATCACAATGCTCCATGCCCTTTTTATCACAATGCTCCATGACCCCTGTCATCACAATGCTCCGTGACCCCAGTCATCACAATGTTCCATAACCCCTGTCATCAAAATGCTCCATGACCCTTTTCATCCCAAAGCTCCATGATCCCTGGCATCACAATGTTCTATAACCCCTGTCATCAAAATGTTCCATTACACTTTTCATCAAATTGCTGCATGACCCTGTCATCAAAATACTCCCTGCCCTTCTCATCACAACGCACCACACCCTTGTCATCAAAATGCTCCATGACATTTGACATCACAAAGCTCCATGACCCTTGGCATCACAATGCTCCATGTCATTGTCATCACAATGCTCCATGAACCCTCTCAACAAATTGCTCCATGCCCTTGTCATAACAAACCTTCATGACACTTGTCATCACAATGCTCGATACCCTTCTCATCACAATGCTCCACGCCCTGGTCATTACAATCCACCATGACCCATGTATCACAGTGTACCGTGCCCTTGTCATCACAATGCTCCATGCCCACTCTCATCACAATAATCCATGAAACATTTCAGACCAATGCTCAATGCCATTCTGATTACAATGCTCCATTACTTCTGTCATAACTATGCTCCATGACCGCTGCCATCACAATGTTCCACGGCCTTGTCATCAAAAGGCTACATGACCCTTGTCATCACAATGCTCCAAGACCCCTGTAATCACAATGCTCCATGCCCTTGTCATCACAAAGCTCCATGACGCATGGCATCAGAATGTTCCATGGCCTTCTCCTCACAATGCTCCATGCCCTTGTCATCACAGTGCTCCAAGACCCCTGTAATCACAAAGCTCCTTGCCCCTTTTCGTCAGAATGCTCCATGAGAGTTGTCATCACAAGTCACCATCGTCATCTCATCACAATGCTCCAGGACCTTGTCATCACCATGCTCCATTCCCTTGTCATCACAATGCTCCTTGACACCTGTCATCACAATACTCTATGAATATTTTCAACCCAATGCTCCATGACGATCTTATCACAATGCTCCATGAGCAGTATCATCACAATTCTCCGTGACCACTGTCATCAGAGTGCGCCATTCCAACTGTCATCACAATAATCCATGAAACATTAGACCAATGCTCCATGCCCTTGTCATCACAGTGCTCCATGCCCTTGCTATCACAATGTTCCAAGACCCCTGTAATCAGAATGCTCCATGCCCCTTTTCATCAGTATGCTCCATGAGACCTGTCACCACAAGGCTCCATGCCTTTTTCATCACAATGCCCCATGCCGTTTTCATCACAATGCTCCATGCCATTGTCATCAAAATACTCCACAAGCTTGTCACCAGAATGCTCCATGACCCTTGTCATCACAATTCTCCATGCACTTGTCAGCACAATGCTCCTTGACCCTTGTCATCGCAATGCTCCAAGCCATTGTCATCACAATGCTCTATTAACTTTGTCATCAGAATCCTGCATGACACTTGGCATCACAATGCTCCATGCCATCGTCATCACATTGGGCCATTACATATTCCATCACAATGCTCCCTGACACCTCTCTTCACAATACTGCATGACCTGGTCATCACAATGCTCCATGCCCTTGTCATCACAATGCGCCATTCCAACTCTCATCACAATAATCCATGAAACTTATTAGACCAATGCTCCATGCCCTTGTCATCACAATGCTCCACGACCACTGTAAACACAGTGTTCCATGCCGCTTTTCATCTCAATGCTCCATGATCCCTGTCATCACAATGCACCATGCCCATCATCATAATGCTTCAGGCTATTGTCATCACAATGAAATCAATATTCTCCAGGACCTCTGTCATCATAATGCTCCAAACCCTTGTGATCACAATGTTCCATAACACTTATCATCACAACACACCATGACGCTCATCATGACAATTATCCATGGTCTTCTCATCACAATGCTCCATGACGTTTGTCATCACAATGCTCAATACACTTGTCCTCACAAGGCTCCCTGACCCTTGTCTTCAGTATGCTCCATTAACCCTGTCATGACAAGTCTCCATGACGTTTTCATCACAATGATCCGTGCCCTTTTCATCACAATGCTCCAAGACACCTGTAATCACAGTGCTCCAAGCCCTTGTCATCACAAAGCTCCATGACCCATGTCATCAGAATGCTGCATGGCCGACTCTGACAATGTTCCATGCCCTTGTCATCACAATGCTCCAAGACCACTGTAATCACAATGATCCATGCCACTTTTCATCAGAATGCTCCATGAAACTTGTCATCACAAGCCTCCAAGGACTTCTCATCACGATGCTACATGACCTTGTCATCACCATGCTCCATTCCCTTGTCATCACAATGCTCCATGACCATTGTCTTCACAATATTCCATGAATATTATCAGCACAATGCTCCATAACCTTCTCATCACAATGCTCCATGACCAATATCATCACAATGCACCATGACAACTGTCATCACAACACTCCATGACACCTGACAACACAATGATCCGGGACTCTTGTCATCACTATGCTCCATTCCCTAGTCATCACAATGCTGCATGAACCCTGTCATCACAATGCTCCATGACACCAGTCTTCACAATACAGCATGACCTCTTTATCACAATGCTCCCTGCCCTTGTCACCACAATGCACCATTCCAACAGTCATCGCAATAATCCATGAAAATTATGAGACCAATGATACATGCCCTTGTCGTCACAATGCTCCATGCCCCTTTTCATCGCAGTGCTCCATGACCCCTGTCATCACAGTGCTCTGTGACTCCAGTCATCACAGTGCTTCATGACCTTTGTCATCACAATGGTCCATGCCCTCATCATCAACAGTCTCTATGACCTTTTTAACCACAATGCTCCATGAACTTTTCATCACAATTCTCTTTGACCCTTGTCATCACAATGCTCTATGCCTTTCTCAGCACAATGCTCCATGACCCTTGTCCTCACAATGCTCCATGTGCTTGTCAGCACAATGCTCCTTGACACATGTCATCACAATGCACCATGTGCTTGTCATCACAGTGCTCCACAATCTTGTCATCACAGTGCTCCATAAACCTTGTCATCACAATGCTCCATGCACTTCTCATCAAAATGCTTTCTCACCACTGATATCACAATGTTACTTCACTATTCGACACAATACTCCCTCACCTCTGTCATCACAATGTTCCATGACTCCTGTCATCACAATGCTACATGCACTTATCATCACAATGTTCGATGACCCATGACATCACAATGTTCCATAACCCCTGTCATAAAAATGTTCCTTGACACTTTTCATAAAATTTCTCTGTGACCATGTCATCACAATGCTCCCTGCAATTCTCATTACAATGCACAACGCCCTTGTCATCAAAATGTTCCATGACCTTTGTCATCACAAATATCCATGACCATTGGCATCACATTGCTCCATGCCCTTGTCATCACTAAGCTCCATGACACATGTCATCAGAATGCTCCATGGCCTTCTCATCACAATGCTCCATGACCTTTGTCATCACAATGCTCAATACACTTGTCATCAATATGCTCCATGACACTTGTTGTCTGTATGCTCATTAAACCCTGTCATGGCAAGGCTCCATGCATTTTTCATCACAATATTCCATGCCCTTTTCATCACAATGCTACAAGACCCCTGTAATCACAATGCTCCATGCGCTTGTCATCACAAGGCTCAATGACGCATGTCCTCAGAATGCTCCTTGGCCTTCTCTTCACAATGATCCATGCCCCTGTCATCACAATGTTCCAAGACCCCTGTAATCACAATGGTCCATGCCCCTTTTGATCAGTATGCTATATGAGATTGTCATCACAAGGCTCCATGGATTTCTCATCACAATGCTCCAGGACCTTGTCATCACAATGCTTCATGACCGTGTCATGAAAATTCTCAATGGCCCTTGTCATCATAGTGCTCCAAGCCCTAGTCATCACAATGCTCCATTTTATTTGTTATCCCAATCCTCCATTACATTTGTCATCACAGTGCTCAATGCCATTATCATCGCAATGGACCATGACATATGTCATCACAATGCTCCCTGACACCTGTCTTCACAATACTCCATGACCTTCTCATCACCATGATCCATACCCTTGTCATCACAATGCACCATGTCCACTGTCATCACAATAATCTATGAAACTTGTCAGACCAATGCTCCATGCCCCTGTCATCACAATGCTCCATGCCCATGTCATCACAATGCTCCATGACCCCTATCATCACAGTGCTCCATGACTCCAGTCATCACAATGCTTCATAATGTTTGTCATCAAAACGGTCCTTGCCCGTGTCATCACAAGGCTCTGTGACCTTTGTAACCAAAATGCTCCATGAACTTTTCATCACAATGCTCCGTGATCCTTGTCATCACAATGCTCCATGCCTTTGTCAGAACAATGCTCCATGACCCTTGTCATCACAATGTGCCACGTGCTTTTCATCACATCGGTCCACAACCTTGTCATCGCTATGCTTCATTAACCTTGTAATCCCAATGCCCCATGAACATCTCATCCAAATGCTCTCTCACCAGAGATATCACAATGTTCCATCACTAGTCATCACAATACTCCCTCACCCCTGTAATCGTAATGTTCCATGAACCCTGTCATCACAGTGCTACATACCCTTATCATCACAATGTTCCATGATCCCTGACATCACAATGTTCCATAACCCCTGTAATCAAAATGCTCCATGACCCTTTTCATCCCAAAGCTCCATGACCCCTGACATCACAATGTTCTATAACACCTGCCCTCAAAATATTCCATTATATTTTAATCAAATTGCTGCATGAACCTGTAATCAAAATGCTCCTTGCCCTTCTCATCACAATGCACCACACCATAGTCATCGAAATGCTCCCTGTTATTTGTCATCACAAATCTCCATGACCCTTGGCATCACAATGCTCCATGTCATTGTCATCACAATGCTCCATGAACACTCTCATCACATTGCTCCATGCCCTTGTCATCACAAAGATCCATGACACTTGTCATCACAATGCTCGATGCCCTTCTCATCGCAATGCTCCATGTCTTGGTCATTACAATCCTCCATGAACCATGTATCACAGAGTTCCGTGCCCTTGTCATCCCAATGCTCCATGCCCACTCTCATTACAATAATCCATGAAATATTTTAGACCAAAGCTCAATGCCCTTCTCATCACAATGCTCCATTACCTCTGTCATAACAATGCTCCATGACACCTGCCATCACATTGTTCAACGGCATGTCATCACAAGGCTCCATGATCCTTGTCATCACAATTCCCCAAGACCCCTGTAATCACAATGCTCCATGCCCTTGTCATCACAGTGCTCCATGATGCATGTCATCAGAATTTTCCATGGCCTTCTCATCACCATGCTCCATGTCCTAGTCATCACAATGCTCCAAGACCCCGGTAATCACAATGCTCCATTCCCCTTTTCATCTCAATGCTCCATGAACCCAGTCATCACAATGCACCATGCCCATCATCATATGGCTTCATGCTATTGTCATCAAAATAAAATCTAAATTCTCCATGACATCTGTCATCATAATGCTCCAAACCCTTGTGATCACAATGTTCCATAAGACTTATCATCACAAATCCCCATGACGCTCATCATCACAATTATCCATGGTCTTCTCATCACAATGCTCCATGACCTTTGTCATCAAATGCTCAATACACTTGTCATCACAATGCTACCTGATACTTGTCGTAAGTATGCTTCTTGAACACTGTCATGACAAGGCTCAATGCCTTTTTCTTCACAATGATACATGCCCTTTTCATCACAATGCATCAAGACACCTGTAATCACAATGCTCCACGACCTACTCATCACAATTCTCCATGGCCAATATCATCACAATTCACCATGACCACTGTCATCTCAACACTCCATGACACCTGACAACACAATGATCCGGAATTCTTGTCATCAAAATGCTCCATTCCCATGTCATCACAATGCTCCATGACCCCTGTCATCACAATACTCCATGAACATTGTCAGCCCAATGCTCCATGACCCTTGTCATCACATTGAACCATACCCTTGTCATCCCAATGCTCCATGACCACTGTATTCAGAATGCTCCGTGACGCTTGTCATCACAGTGCTCCATGACACCTGTCATCACAATGCTCCATGACTTTGTCAGCAAACTGCTTCATGACCTTGTCATTACAATGCTCTATGTGCTTGTCATCACAATACTCCATTACCATTTTCATCACAATCCTCCATGAACCTTGGGATCACATTGCTTCATACCCTTGTCATCACAATGCTCCATGCTCCTTGAAATCAAAATGATCCATGACCTCTGTCATCACAATGCTCCAAACCCTTGTCATCACAATGTTCCATAACACTTGTCATCACAACGCTCCATGATGCCTCTCATCACAATACTCCATGGCCTTTTCATCACAATACTCCATAACCTTTGTCATCAAAATTCTAATACACTTGTCATTACAATGCTTCCTGAAACTTGCCGTCAGAATGCTCCTTGAAACCTGTCACGAAAAGGCTCCATGCTTTTCTCATCACAATGCCCCATGCCATTTTCATCACAATGCTCCATGCCATTGTCATCAATATACTCCACAAGATTGTCATCAGAATGTTCCATGACCTTTTTCATCACAATTATCCATGCACTTGTCAGCACAATGCTCCCTGAACCTTGTCATCACAATGCTCCAAGCCATTGTCATCACAATGCTAAATTACATTTGACATCACAATGCTCCGTGACTCCAGTCATCACAATGCTTCATAACGTTTGTCATCACAACGGTCTATGCCCGCGTCATCACAAGGCTCTGTGACTTTTGTAACCACAATGCTCCATCAACTTTTCATCACAATGCTCCGTGACACTTGTCATCACAATGCTCCATGCCTTTGTCAGAACAATGTTCCATGACCATTGTCATCACAATGTGCCATGCGCTTTTCATCACAATGATCCACAACCTTGTCATCGATATGCTCCATAAACCTTGTAATCACAATGGTCCATGCACTTCTCATCCAAATGCTCTCTCACCTGAGATATCACAATGTTCCATCACTAGTCATCACAATCCTCCCTCAAACCTGTAATCACAATGTTCCATGACCCTTGACATCACAATATTCCATAACCACTGTAATCACAATGTTCCATGACATATTTCATCCCAAAGCTCCATGACCCATGGCATCACAGTGTTCTGTAAACCCTGTCATCAAAATGTTACATGACACTTTTCATCAAATTGCAGCATGAACCTGTCATCAAAATGCTCCCTTTCCTTCTCTTCACAATGCACCACACGCTTGTCATCAAAATGCTCCATGACTGTTGTCATCACAAAGCTCCATGACCCTTGGCATCACAATGCTCCCTGAACGCTCTCATCCCATTGCTCCATGCCCTTGTCATCACAATGCTCCATGACACTTGTCATCAAAATGCTCGATGCCCTTGTCATCAAAATGCTCCATGCCCTTTTCATCACAATCCTCCATGACCCACGTATCACAGTGTTCCGTGCCCTTGTCATCACAGTGCTCCATGCCCACTCTCATCACAAAAATCCATGAAAACTTTCGGGCCAATGCTCAATGCACTTCTCATCACAATGCTCCATTACCTCTGTCATAAAAATGCTCATTGACCCCTGCCATCACAATGTTCCACGGCCTTGTCATCACAAGGCTCCCTGACCCTTGACATCACAATGCTCCAAGACCCCTGTAATCACAATGCTCCATGCCACTTTGCATCTCAATGCTCCATGATCCCTGTCATCACAATGCACCATGCCCAACATCATAATGCTTCAGGCTATTGTCATCACAATTAAATCAAAATTCTCCATGACCTCTGTCATCATAATGCTCCAAACCCTTGTGATCACAATGTTCCATAACACTTATCATCACAAATCCCCATGACGCTCATCATCACAATTATACATGGTATTCTCATCACAATGCTCCATGACCTTTGTCATCACAATGCTCCCTGACACTTGTCGTCAGTATGCTCCTTGAACCCTGTCATGACAAGGCTCCATGACTTTTTCATCACAATGATCCGTGCCCTTTTCATCACAATGCTCCAAGATCACTGTCATCACAATGCTCCATGTGCTTGTCATCACAAAACTCCATGAAGCATGTCATCAGAATGCCCCATGGCCTTCTAATCACAATGCTCCATGCCCTAGTCATCAAAATGCTCCAAGACCCCTGTAATCACAATGCTCCATGCCCCTTTTCATCAGAATGATCCGTGAGACTTCTCATCACAAGTCTCCATGGTCATCTCATCACAAAGATCCAGGATTTTGTCATCACCATTCTCCATTCCCTTGTCACCACAATGCTCCATGACCCCTGTCATCACAATAATCCATTAACATATTCAGCCCAATGCTCTACGACCTACACATCACAATACTCCATGGCCAATATCTTCACAATGCTCCATGCCCACTCTCATCACAATAATCTATGAAACTTGTCAGACCAATGCTCCATGCCGCTGTCACCAAAATGCTCTATGCCCTTGTCATCATAATGCTCCATGTCCACTGTCATCACAATGCTCCATGACTCCAGTCATCACAATGCTTCATAACATTTGTCATCACAATGGTCCATGACCGCGTTATCACAAGGCTCTGTGACCTTTATAACCACAATGCTCCATGAACTTTTCAGCACAATGCTTCGTGACCATTGTCATCAAAATGCTCCATGCCTTTGTCAGAAAAATGCTCAATGACCCTTGTCATCACAATATGCTACGCGCTTTTCATCACAACGGTCCACAAATTTGTCATGGTAATGCTCCAAAAACCTTGTATTCACAATGCTCCATGTCCTTCTCATCACAATGCTCCATTATCCCTATCATAACAATGTTCCATGACCCCTGCCATCACAATATTCCACGGCCTTGTCATCACAAGGCTCCATGACACTTGTCATCACAATGCTCCAAGACCCCTGTAATCACAATGCTCCATGCCCTTGTCATCACAAAGCTCCATGACACATGCCATCAGAATGTTCCATGTCCTTCTCATCAAAATGGTCCATGCCCTTGACATCACAATGCTCCAAGACCACTGTAATCACAATGCTCCATGCCCCTTTTCATCTCAATGCTCCATGAACACTGTCATCACAATGCATCAGGCCCATCATGATAATGCTTCAGGTTATTGTCATCACAATGAAATCTATATGCTCCATGAACTCTGTCATCACAATGCTCCAATCCCTTGTGATCGCAATGTTCCATGACACTTATCATCACAAAACCCAATGACGCTCATCATCACAATTATCCATGGTCTCCTCATCACAATGCTCCATGACATTTGTCATGACAATTCTCAATACACTTGTCATCACAATGCCACATGCCTTTTTCATCACAATGTTCCATGCAATTGTCATCAAAATACTCCACAAGCTTGTCATCAGAATACTTCATGAACGTTTCATCACAATTCTCCCTGCACCTGTCAGCAAAATTCTCCCTGACCCTTGTCATCACAATGCTCCAAGCCATTGTCATCACAATGCTCCATTACCTTTGTCATCAGAATCCTCCATGACACTTGGCATCACAATGTTCCATGCCATTGTCATCACTATGGGCCATTACATATGTCATCACAATGCTCCCTGACAACTGTCTTCACAATACTGCATGACCTGGTCATCACAATGCGCCATTACAACAGTCATCACAATAATCCATGAAACTTATTAGACCAATGCTCCATTCCCTTGTCATCACAATGCTCCATGTCCTTGTTATCACAATGCTCCATGACGCCTGTCATCACAATGCTCCATGCCTCCATTCATCACAATGATTCATGACCTTTTTCATCACAATGGTCCATGCCCTCGTCATCAACAGTCTCTGTGACATATTTAACCAAAATGGTCCAATAACTTTTCATCACAATGCTCTTTGACCCTTGTCATCACAATGTTCTATGCCTTTCTCAGCACAATGCTCCATGACCCTTGTCATCACAAAGCTCCATGCGCTTGTCAGATCAATGCTCCATGACCCATGTCATCACAATGCACCCTGCGCTTCTCATCACAGTGCTCCACAATCTTGTCACCACGATGCTCCATAAAACTTGTCATCACAATTCTCCATGCACTTCTCATCAAAATGCTTTCTCACCAATTATATCACAATGTTACAGCACTATTCATGACAATACTCCCTCACACCTGTCATCACAATGTTCCATGACATTTGTCTTTGCAATGCTACATGCACATATCATCACAAAGTTCGGTGACCCCTGACATCACAATGTTCCATAAACCCTGTCATCATAATGCTCCATAACACTTTTCCTCAAAATGCTCAATGACCCCTGACATCACAATGTTCCATAACCCCTGTCATAATAATTCTCCATGATCCTTTTCATCAAAATGCTCCATGAACCCTGACATCACAATGTTCCATAACCCCTGTCATTAAAATATTCCATGACACTTTTCATCAAATTGCTCTATGACCCTGTCATCACAATGCTCCCTGCCCTTCTTATCACAATGTACCACGCCCTTGTCATCAAAATGCTCCATGACCTTTGTCATCACAAAGCTCCATGACAATTGGCATCTCAATGCTCCATGCCATTGTCATCACAATGCTCCATGAACCCTCTAATCACAATGTTCCATGCCCCTTTGCATCTCAATGCTCCATGAACCCTGTCATCAAAATGCACCATGACCATCATCATAATGCTTCAGGCTATTGTCATCACAATAAAATCAAAATATTCGATGATCTATCTCATCACAATGCTCCAAATCCTTGTGATCACAATGTTCCATAACACTTATCATCACAAGGCCCCCTGAAGCTCATCATCACAGTTATCCATTGTCTTCTCATCACAGTGCTCCATGACCTTTGTCATCACAATGCTCTATACACATGTCATCACAATGCTCCCTGACACTTCTCATCAGTATGCTCCTGGAACCCTGTCATGACAAGGCTCCATACCATTTTCATAACAATGATCCATGCCAATTTCATCACAATGCTCCAAGACACCAGTAATCACAATGCTCCATGCCCTTGTCATCACAATGCTCCAAGACCCCTGTAATCACAATACTCCATGCCACTTTTCATCAGAATGCTCCATGAGACTTCTTATTATGAGGCTCCATGGTCTCCTCATCACAGTGCTCCAGGAACCTTTCATCACAGTGCTCCATTCCCTTGTCATCACAATGCTCCATGACCCCTGTCCTCACAATACTTCCTGAACATTTTCAGTCCAATTCTCCAGGAACTTCTCATCACAATGCTTCATGATCCCTATCATCACAATGCTCCATGACCACTGTCATCACAACGCTCCATGACCCCTGACAACACAGTGATCCGGGACTCTAGTCATCACAATGTTCCATTCCCTAGTCATCACAATGCTCCATTAATATTTTCCGCCCAATGCTCCATGACACTTGTCATCACAATGATCCATGCCCTTGCCATCCCAATGCTCCATGACCCCTGTAATCACAATGATCCGTGATGCTTCTCATCAAAGTGCTCTATGACTCTTATCATCACAATGCTCCATGCCTGTGTCAGCAAAATGCTACATGACCTTGCCATCAAAATGCTCCATTTGCTTGTCATCACAATACTCCCTTAGCATTGTCATCACAATCATCCATGAACCTTGGGATCACATTGCTTCATGCCCTTGTCATCACAATGCTGCATGCTCCTTGAAAACAAAATGATCCATGACTTCTATCATCACAATGCTCCAAACCCTTGTGATCACAATGTTCCATAACACTTGTCATCACAACGCTCCATGATGCCTGTCATCCCAATACTCTATGCCCTTTTTGTCAAAATGCTCCATGATCTTTTTCATCACAATTTTCAATACACATGTCATCACAATGTTCCCTGACACTTGTCATCAGAATGCTCCTTGAAACCTGTCATGAAATGGCTTCATGCCTTTTTCATCACAATGCTCCATGCGCTTTTCATCACAATGCTCCAAGCCATTGTCGTCACAATACTCCACAAGCTTGTCATCAGAATGCTCCATGACACTTGTCATCACATTTCTCCATGGCCACTGTCATCACAATGCTCCATACCCCTTGTCATTACTGTGCTCCATGACGCGCATCATCACAATTATCCATGGCCTTCTCATCAAAATGCTCGACACCATTGTCATCAAAATGCTCCATGACCCATGTAATCACAATGCTCCATGCCCTTGTCATCACAAAGCTCCAATTCTTTGTCAGAACAATGCTCAATGAACATAGTCATCACAATGGGCCACGCACATTTCATCACAACGGTCAACAACATTGTCATTGCTATGCTTCATAAATCTTGTAATCACAATGGTCCATGCACTTCTCATCAAAATGCTCTCTCACCAGAGATATCACAATGTTCCATCTCTAGTCATCACAATACTCCCTCATCCCTGTAATCACAATGTTCCAGGACACTGTCATCACAATGCTACATCCCCTTATCATCACAATGTTCCATGACCCCTGACATCACAATTTTCCATAACCCCTGTCATCAAAATGCTCCATGACCCTTTTCATCCCAAAGCTCCAAGACCCCTGACATCACAATGTTCTATAACCCCTGCCATCAAAATGTTCCTTAACACTTTTTATCAAATTGCTGCATGACATGGTCATCAAAATGCTCCCTGCATTTCTCAGCACAATGCACCATGCCCTTGTCATCAAAGTGCTCCATGACTTGTCATCACAAAGCTCCATGACCCTTGGCATCACAATGCTCCATGTCATTGTCATCACAATGCTCCATGAACCCTCGCATCACATTGCTCCATGCACTTGTCATCACAAAGCTCCATGACACTTTTCATCATAATGCTCCATGCCCTTGTCATTACAATCCTGCATGACCCATTTATCACAGTGTTCCGTGCCCTTGTCATCACAATGCTCCATGCCCACTCTCATCACAATAATCCATGAAACATTTCATACCAATGTTCCATGCCCTTCTCATCAAAATGCTCCATTACACCTGTCATAAAAATGCACCACGACCCTTGCCATCAAAATTTTCCACGGCCTAGTCATCACAAGGTTCCATGACACTTGTCATCACAATGCTCCAGACCCCTGAAAGCACAATGCTCCATGCCATTGTCATCACAAAGCTCCAAGACGCATGTCATCAGAAAGTTCTATGGCCTTCTCATCACAGTGCTCCATGCACTTTTCATCACAAAGCTCCAAGACCCTTGTAATCACAATGCTCCATGCCCCTTTTCATCTCAATGCTCCATGAACACTGTCATCACAATGCACCATTCCCTTCATCATAATGCTACAGGCTATTGTCATCACAATGAAATCAATATTCTCCATGACCTCTGTCATCATAATGTTCCAAACCCTTGTGATCACAAGGTTCCATAACACTTATCATCACAACACCCCATGACGCTCATCATCACAATTATCCATGTTCTTCTCATCACAATGCTCCATGATCTTTGTCATCACAATGCTCAATACACTTGTAATCACAATGCTTCCTGACACTTGTCGTCAGAATGCCCCATGAACACTGTCATGACAAGGCTCCATGCCATTTTCATAACAATGATCCATGCACTTTTCATCACAATGCTCCAAGATCCCTGTAATGACAAATGCTCCATGCCCTTGTCATCACAAAACTCCATGACGCATGTCATCAGAATGCTCCATGGCCTTCTCATCACAATGCTCCATGCCCTAGTCATCACAATGCTCCAAGACACCTGTAATCACAATGCTCCATGCTCCTTTTCATCAGAATGCTCCATGAGACTTCTCATCAGAAGTCCCATGGTCTTCTCATCACAATGCCCCAGGACATTGTCATCACCATGCTCCATTCCGTTGTCATCACAATGCTCCATGACACATGTCATCAAAATGCTCCATGCCCTTGTCATCCAAAAGCTACATGACACATGTCATCAGAATGCTTCATGGCCTTCTCATCACAATGCTCCATGCTCTTGTCATCAAAATGCTCCAAGACCCCTGTAATCACAATGCTCCATGCCCCTTTTCATCAGAATGCTCCATGAGACTTATCATCACAAGTCTCCATGGTCTTCTCATCACAATGCTCTAGGACCTTGTCATCACCATGCTCCATTCCCTTGTCATCACAATGCTCCATGACCCCTGTCTTCACAATAATCCATGAATATTTTCAGCCTAATGCTCCACAACGTACTCATCACAATGCTCCATGACCACTGTCATCACAACACTCCATGACACCTGACAACACAATGATCCGGGACTCTTGTCACACAATGTTCCATTCCCTAGTCATCAAAATGCTCCATGACCCCTGTCATCACAACACTCCATGAACATTTTCAGCCCAGTGCTCCATGACCCTTGTCATCACAATGATCCATGCCCTTGTCATCCCAATGCTCCATGACCCCTGTATTCACAATGCTCCGTGACGCTTGTCATCACAGTGCTCCAAGACACATGTCATCACAATGTTTCATGCCTTTGTCAGCAAAATGCTACATGACCTTGTCATCACAATGCTCTATGCGCTTGCCATCACAATACGCCATTTCCATTGTCATCACAATCCTCCATGAAACTCAGGATCACATTGCTTCATGCCCTTGTCATCACAATGCTCCATGCTCCTTGAAATCAAAATGATCCATGACCTCTGTCATCACAATGCTCCAAATCCTTGTGATCACAGTGTTCCATAGCACTTGTCATCACAACGCTCCATGATGCTTGTCATCACAATACTCCATGCCCTTTTCATCACAATGCTCCATGACCTTTGTCATCACAATTCTCAATACATTGTCATCACAATGCTCCCTGACATTTGTCATCAGAATGCTCATTGAACCCTGTAACGAAATGTCTCCATGCCTTTTTCATCACAAAGCCCCATATGGTTTTCATCACAATGCTCCATGCCATTGTCATCAAAATACTCCACAAGCTTGTCACCAGAATGCTCCATGACCCTTGTCATCACAATTCTCCATGCACTTGTCAGCACAATGCCCCCTGACCCTTGTCATCACAATGCTCCAAGCCATTGTCATCACAATGCTCCATTACATTTGTCTTCAGAATCCTCCATGACCCTTGGCATCACAATGCTCCATGCCATTGTCATCACAATGGGCCATTACATATGTCATCACAATGCTACCTGACAACTGTCTTCACAATACTGCATGATCTGGTCAACACCATGCTCCATGCCCTTGTCATAACAATGTGCCATTCCAACTGTCATCGCAATAATCCATGAAACTTATTAGACCAATGTTCCATGCCCTTGTCATCACAATGCTCCATGCCCTTTTTATCACAATGCTCCATGACCCCTGTCATCACAATGCTCCGTGACTCCAGTCATCACAATGCTTCATGACCTTTGTCATCACAATTGTCCATGCCTTTGTCATCAACAGTCTCTGTGACATTTTTATCCACAATGCTCCATGAACATTTCATCACAATGCTCTTTGACCCTTGTCATCACAATGCTCTATGCCTTTCTCAGCACAGTGCTCAATGACCCTTGTCATCACAATATTCCAATCCTTTGTCATCACAATGCTCCATTATATTTGTCATCAGAATCCTCCATGACACTTGTCATCACAATGCTCTTTGACAATTGTGATCAGAATCCTCCATGATACCTGGCATCACAATGCTCCATGCCATTTTCATCACAATGGGCCATTACATATGTCATCACAATGCTCCCTGACACCTGTCTTCACAATACTGCATGACCTGGTCATCACAATGCTCCATGCCCTTGTCATCACAATGTGCCATTCCATCTCTCATCACAATAATCCATGAAACGTATTAGACCAATGCTCCATGCCCTTGTCATCACAATGCTCCATGCACTTGTTATCACAATGTTGCAAGACCCCTGTAATCAGAATGTTCCATGCCCCTTTTCATCAGAATGCTCCATGAGACTTATCATCACAAGTCTCCATGGTCTTCTCATCACAATGATCTAGGACCTTGTCATCACCATGCTCCATTCCCTTGTCATCACAATGCTCCATGACGCCTGTCTTCACAATAATCCATGAATATTTTCAGCCTAATGCTCCACGACGTACTCATCACAATGCTCCATGGCCAATATCATCACAATGCTCCATGACCACTGTCATCACAACACTCCATGACACCTGACAACACAATGATCCGGGACTCTTGTCACACAATGTTCCATTCCCTAGTCATCAAAATGCTCCATGACCCCTGTCATCACAACACTCCATGAACATTTTCAGCCCAGTGCTCCATGACCCTTGTCATCACAATGATCCATGCCCTTGTCATCCCAATGCTCCATGACCCCTGTATTCACAATGCTCCGTGACGCTTGTCATCACAGTGCTCCAAGACACGTCATCACAATGTTTCATGCCTTTGTCAGCAAAATGCTACATGACCTTGTCATCACAATGCTCTATGCGCTTGTCATCACAATACTCCATTTCCATTGTCATCACAATCCTCCATGAAACTCAGGATCACATTGCTTCATGCCCTTGTCATCACAATGCTCCATGCTCCTTGAAATCAAAATGATCCATGACCTCTGTCATCACAATGCTCCAAATCCTTGTGATCACAGTGTTCCATAGCACTTGTCATCACAACGCTCCATGATGCTTGTCATCACAATACTCCATGCCCTTTTCATCACAATGCTCCATGACCTTTGTCATCACAATTCTCAATACATTGTCATCACAATGCTCCCTGACATTTGTCATCAGAATGCTCATTGAACCCTGTAACGAAAAGTCTCCATGCCTTTTTCATCACAAAGCCCCATATGGTTTTCATCACAATGCTCCATGCCATTGTCATCAAAATACTCCACAAGCTTGTCACCAGAATGCTCCATGACCCTTGTCATCACAATTCTCCATGCACTTGTCAGCACAATGCCCCCTGACCCTTGTCATCACAATGCTCCAAGCCATTGTCATCACAATGCTCCATTACATTTGTCTTCAGAATCCTCCATGACCCTTGGCATCACAATGCTCCATGCCATTGTCATCACAATGGGCCATTATATATGTCATCACAATGCTACCTGACAACTGTCTTCACAATACTGCATGATCTGGTCAACACCATGCTCCATGCCCTTGTCATAACAATGTGCCATTCCAACTGTCATCACAATAATCCATGAAACTTATTAGACCAATGTTCCATGCCCTTGTCATCACAATGCTCCATGCCCTTTTTATCACAATGCTCCATGACCCCTGTCATCACAATGCTCCGTGACTCCAGTCATCACAATGCTTCATGACCTTTGTCATCACAATTGTCCATGCCTTTGTCATCAACAGTCTCTGTGACATTTTTATCCACAATGCTCCATGAACATTTCATCACAATGCTCTTTGACCCTTGTCATCACAATGCTCTATGCCTTTCTCAGCACAGTGCTCAATGACCCTTGTCATCACAATATTCCAATCCTTTGTCATCACAATGCTCCATTATATTTGTCATCAGAATCCTCCATGACACTTGTCATCACAATGCTCTTTGACAATTGTGATCAGAATCCTCCATGATACCTGGCATCACAATGCTCCATGCCATTTTCATCACAATGGGCCATTACATATGTCATCACAATGCTCCCTGACACCTGTCTTCACAATACTGCATGACCTGGTCATCACAATGCTCCATGCCCTTGTCATCACAATGTGCCATTCCATCTCTCATCACAATAATCCATGAAACGTATTAGACCAATGCTCCATGCCCTTGTCATCACAATGCTCCATGACGCCTGTCTTCACAATAATCCATGAATATTTTCAGCCTAATGCTCCACGACGTACTCATCACAATGCTCCATGGCCAATATCATCACAATGCTCCATGACCACTGTCATCACAACACTCCATGACACCTGACAACACAATGATCCGGGACTCTTGTCACACAATGTTCCATTCCCTAGTCATCAAAATGCTCCATGACCCCTGTCATCACAACACTCCATGAATATTTTCAGCCCAGTGCTCCATGACCCTTGTCATCACAATGATCCATGCCCTTGTCATCCCAATGCTCCATGACCCCTGTATTCACAATGCTCCATGACGCTTGTCATCACAGTGCTCCAAGACACATGTCATCACAATGTTCCATGCCTTTGTCAGCAAAATGCTACATGACCTTGTCATCACAATGCTCTATGCGCTTGTCATCACAATACTCCATTTCCATTGTCATCACAATCCTCCATGAAACTCAGGATCACATTGCTTCATGCCCTTGTCATCACAATGCTCCATGCTCCTTGAAATCAAAATGATCCATGACCTCTGTCATCACAATGCTCCAAATCCTTGTGATCACAGTGGTCCATAGCACTTGTCATCACAACGCTCCATGATGCTTGTCATCACAATACTCCATGCCCTTTTCATCACAATGCTCCATGACTTTTGTCATCACAAGTCTCAATACATTGACATCACAATGCTCCCTGACATTTGTCATCAGAATGCTCATTGAACCCTGTAACGAAAAGTCTCCATGCCTTTTTCATCACAAAGCCCCATGCGGTTTTCATCACAATGCTCCATGCCATTGTCATCAAAATACTCCACAAGCTTGTCACCAGAATGCTCCATGACCCTTGTCATCACAATTCTCCATGCACTTGTCAGCACAATGCCCCCTGACCCTTGTCATCACAATGCTCCAAGCCATTGTCATCACAATGCTCCATTACATTTGTCTTCAGAATCCTCCATGACCCTTGGCATCACAATGCTCCATGCCATTGTCATCACAATGGGCCATTATATATGTCATCACAATGCTACCTGACAACTGTCTTCACAATACTGCATGATCTGGTCAACACAATGCTCCATGCCCTTGTCATAACAATGTGCCATTCAAAATGTCATCGCAATAATCCATGAAACTTATTAGACCAATGTTCCATGCCCTTGTCATCACAATGCTCCATGCCCTTTTTATCACAATGCTTCATGACCCCTGTCATCACAATGCTCCGTGACTCCAGTCATCACAATGCTTCATGACCTTTGTCATCACAATTGTCCATGCCTTTGTCATCAACAGTCTCTGTGACATTTTTATCCACAATGCTCCATGAACATTTCATCACAATGCTCTTTGACCCTTGTCATCACAATGCTCTATGCCTTTCTCAGCACAGTGCTCAATGACCCTTGTCATCACAATATTCCAATCCTTTGTCATCACAATGCTCCATTATATTTGTCATCAGAATCCTCCATGACACTTGTCATCACAATGCTCTTTGACAATTGTGATCAGAATCCTCCATGATACCTGGCATCACAATGCTCCATGCCATTTTCATCACAATGGGCCATTACATATGTCATCACAATGTTCCCTGACACCTGTCTTCACAATACTGCATGACCTGGTCATCACAATGCTCCATGCCCTTGTCATCACAATGTGCCATTCCATCTCTCATCACAATAATCCATGAAACGTATTAGACCAATGCTCCATGCCCTTGTCATCACAATGCTCCATGCACTTGTTATCACAATGTTGCAAGACCCCTGTAATCAGAATGTTCCATGCCACTTTGCATCAGTATGCTCCATGAGACTTGTCTTCTCAAGGCTCCATGATTTTCTAATCACAAAGCACCAGGACCTTGTCATCAAAATGCTCCTCGACCTTGTCATGAAAATTCTCAATGGCCCTTGTCATCATAATGCTCCAAGCCCTAGTCATCACAATGCTCCATTATATTTGTCATCACAATCCTCCATTACATTTGGCATCTCAATGCTCCCTGACATTTTCATCGCAGTGGACCATGACATATGTCATCACAATGCTCCCTGACACCTGTCTTTACAGTACTCCATGACCTTCTCATCACAATGATCCATGGCCTTGTCATCCCAATGCTCCATGACCCCTGTATTCACAATGCTCCGTGACCCTTGTCATCACAGTGCTCCATGACACCTGTCTTCACAATACTCCATGACCTTCTCATCACAATGCTCCATGCCCTTGTCATCACAATGCACCATGTCCACTGTCATCACAATAATCTATGAAACTTGTCAGACCAATGCTCCATGCCCCTGTCATCGCAATGCTCCATGCCCTTGTCATCACACTGCTCCATTACCCTGTCATCACAATGCCACCTGAATCCAGTCATCACAATTCTTCATAACGTTTGTCCAAACAACGGTCCATGCTCGTGTCCTCAAAAGGCTCTGTGTCCTTTGTAACCTCAATGCTCCATGAAATTTTCATCACAATGCTCCCTGACCCTTGTCATCACAATGCTCCATGCCTTTGTCCGAACAATACTCCATGACCCTTGTCATCACAATGTGCCACGCGCTTTTCATCACAATGATCCACAACCTTGTCATTGCTATCCGCCATAATCCTTGTAATCTCAATGCTCCATGCACTTCTCATCCAAATGCTCTCTCACCTGAGATATCACAATGTTCCGTCACCAGGTATCACAATCCTCCCTCACCCCGGTAATCACAATGTTCTATGACCCCAGTCATCACAATGCTACATCCCCTTATCAGCACAATGTTCCATAACCCACGACATCACAATCTTCCATAATCCCTGTCACCAAAATGCTCCATGACCCTTTTCATCCCAAAGCTCCATGACCCCTGGCATCAAAATGTTCTGTAACCCCTGTCATCAAAATGTTCCATTACACTTTTCATCAAATTGCTGCATGACCCTGTCATCAAAATGCTCCCTGCCCTTCTCATCACAATGCAACACACCCTTGTCATCACAATGTTCTATGTCCTTTGTCATCACAAATCTCCATGACCATTGGCATCACAGTGCTCCATGTCATTGTCATCACAGTGCTCCATAAACGCTCTAATCACATTGCTCCATGCCCTTGTCATTACAAAGCTCCATGACACTTGTCATCACAATGCTCCATGCCCTTGTCATTACAATCCTCCATGACCCATGTATCACAGTGTTCCGTGCCCTTGTCATCACAATGCTCCATGCCCACTCTTATCACAATAATCCTTGAAACATTTCAGACCAATGCTCAATGCCCTTCTCATCAAAATGTTCCATTACCTCTGTCATAACAATGCTCCATGACCACTGCCATCACAATGTTCCATTACACTTTTCATCAAATTGCTGCATGACCCGGTCATCAAAATGCTACCTGCCCTTGTCATCACAATGCACCATGCCCTTGTCATCAAAATGCTCCATGACTTGTCATCACAAAGCTCCATGTCACCTGTCATCACAATGCTCCATGCATTTGTCAGCAAAATTCTACATGACCTTGTCATTAGAACGCTCTATGCGCTTGTCATTACAATGCTCCAAGAACTCTGTAATCACAATGCTCCATGCCCATTTTCATCTCAATGTTCCATGAACCGTGTCATCACAATGCACCATGCCCATCATCATAATGCTTCAGGCTATTGTCATCACAATGAAATCAAAATTCTCCATGAACTCTGTCATCATAATGCTCCAAACCCTTGTGATCACAATGTTTCATAACACTTATCATCACAACACCGCATGACGATCATCATCACAATTATCCATGGTCTTCTCATCCCAATGCTCCATGATCTTTGTCATCACAATGCTCAATACACTTGTCATAACAATGCTCCCTGACACTTGTCGTCAGTATGCTCCTTGAACCCTGTCATGACAAGGCTCCATGCCTTTTTCATCACAGTGATCCATTCCCTTTTCATCACAATGCTCCAAGACCCCTGTAATCACAAAGCTCTATGCCCTTGTCATGACAAAGCTCCATGACGCAAGACATCAGAATGTTCCATGGCCTTCTCCTCATAACGCTCGATGTCATTGTCATCACAGTGCTCCATGAACCCTCTCATCACATTGCTTCTTGCCCTTGACATTACAATCCACCATGACCCATGTATCACAGTGTTCCGTGCCCTTTTCATCACAATGCTCCATGCCCAATCTCATCACAATAATCCATGAAATATTTCAGACCAATGCTCAATTCACTTCTCATAACAATGCTCCATTACCTCTGTCATAACAATGCTCCATGACCATTGCCATCACAATGTTCCACGCCCTTGTCGTCACAAGGCTCCATTACCCATGTCTTCGCAATGCTCCAAGACATCTGTAATCTAAAGGCTCCATCATCTTGTCATAACAAAGCTCCATGACGCATGTCATCAGTAGGTTCCATGGCCTTTTCTTCACAATGTTCCATGCCCTTGTCATCACAGTGTTCCAAGACCCCTGTAATCACAATGCTTTATGCCCCTTTTCATCTCAATGATCCATTAACCATGTCATCAAAATGCACCATGCCCATCATCATAATGCTTCATGCTATTGTCATCACAATGAAATCAAAATGCTCCATGACCTCTGTCATAGCAATGCTCCAAACCCTTGTGATCACAATATTCCATAACACTGGTCATCACAGTGCCCCATGACACTCGTCATCACAATTATCCATGGTCTTCTCATCACAATGCTCCATGACCTTTGTCATCACAATGCTCAATACACTTGTCATCAAAATGCTCCCTGACACTTGTTGTCTGTATGCTCCTTGAACCCTGTCATGACAAGGCTCCATGCCTTTATCATCACAATGATTCATGCACTTTTCCACACAATGCTCCAAGAACCCTTTAAACACAATGCTCCATGCCCTTGTCATCACAAAGCTCAATGAAACATGTCTTCAGAATGCTCCTTGGACTTGTCCTCACAATGCTCCATGCCCTTGTCATCACAATGCTCCAAGACCCCTGTAATCACAATGGTCCATGCCCCTTTTCATCAGTATGCTCCATGAGATTTGTCATCACAAGTCTCTATGGATTTCTCATCACAATGCTCCAGGACCTTGTCATCACAATGCTTCACGACCTTGTTCTGAAAATTCTCAATGGCCCTTGTCATCATAATGCTCCAAGCCCTAGTCATCACAATGTTCCATTATATTTGTCATCAAAATCCTCCATTACATTTGGCATCACAATGCTCCCTGCCATTGTCATTGCAATGGACCATGACATATGTCATCACAATGATCCCTGACACCTGTCTTCACAATACTCCATGACCTTCTCATCACAATGATCCATTCCCTTGTCATCACAATGCACCATGTCCAGTGTCATCACAATAATCTATGAAACTTGTCAGACAAATGCTCCATGCCCCTGTCACCACAATGCGCCATGCCCTTGTCATCACAATGCTCCATGACCACAGTCATCACAGTGCTCGGTGACTCCAGTCATCACAATGCTTCATAACATTTGTCATCACAAAGCTCCATGCCCTTGTCATCACAAAGCTCCATGACACATGCCATCAGAATGTTCCATGTCCTTCTCATAAAAATGCTCCATGTCCTTGTCATGACAGTGCTCCAAGACCCCTGTAATCACAATGCTCCATGCAACTTTTCATCTCAATGCTCCATGAACCCTGTCATCACAATGCACCATGCCCATCATCATAATGCTTCCGGCTATTGTCAGCACAATGAAATGAAAATTCTCCATGACCTCTGTCATCACAATGCTCCATGACCCCTGTCATCAAAATACTCCATGAACATTTTCAGCCCAATGCTCCATGACACTTGTCATCACAGTGATCCATGACCTTGTCATCCCAATGCTCCTTGACCCCTGTATTCACAATGTTCCGTGACGCTTGTCATCACAGTGCTCCATGACACCTGTCATCACAATGCTCCATGCCTTTGTCAGCAAAATGCTACATGAAATTGTCATTGCAATGCTCTATGCGCTTGTCATCACAATACTCCATTACCATTGTCATCACAATCCTCCATGAACCGTGGGATCACATTGCTTCATGCCCTTGTCATCACACTGCTCCATGCTCCTTGAAATCAAAATGATCCATGACCTCTGTCATCACAATGCTCCAAACCCTTGTGATCAAAATGTTCCATAACACTTGTCATCACAATGCTCCTTGATGCCTGTCATCACAGTACTCCATGCACTTTTATCACAATGCTCCATGACCTTTGTCATCACAATTCTCAAAACACTTGTCATTACAAAGCTCCCTAACACTTATCATCAAAATGCTCCTTGAACCCTGTCACGAAAATGCTCCATGCCTTTTTCATCACAATGACCCATGCCATTTTCATCACAATGCTCCATGCCACTGTAATCAAAATACTCCCCAATCTTGTCATGAGAATGCTCCATGACCCTTGTCATCACAATTCTCCATGCACTTGTCAGCACAATGCTCCCTGACCCTTGTCATCACAGTGCTCCAAGCCATTGTCATTACAATGCACCATTACCTTTGTCATCAGAATCCTCCATGACACTTGGCATCACAATGCTCCATGCCATTGTCATCACAATGGGTCACTACATATGTCAACACAGTGCTCCCTCACACCAGTCTTCACAATACTCCATGACCTGATCATCACAATGCTCCATGCCCTTGTCACCACATTGCACCATTCCAACAGTCATCGCAATAATCCATGAAACTTATTAGACCAATGATCCATGCCCTTGTCATCACAATGCTCCATGACCCTTGTCATCACAATGCTCCATGAACTTTTCATCACAATGCTCTTTGATCCTTGTCATCACAATTCCCTATGCCTTTCTCAGCACAATGCTACATGACCCTTGTCATCACAATGCTCCATGTGCTTGTCAGCACGATGCTCCATGACACATGTCATCACAATGAACCATGCGCTTGTCATCACAGTGCTCCACAATCTTGTCACTACAATGCTCCATAAAACTTGTCATCAAAATGCTCTCTCACCACAGATATCACAATGTTACATCCCTATTCGTCACAATACTCCCTCACCCCTGTTATCACAGTTTTCCATGACTCCTGTCATCACAATGCTACATGCACTTATCATCACAATGTTCGATGACACCTGACATCACAATGCTCCATAACCCCTGTCATCAAAATGCTCCATTTCCTTTTAATCAAAATGCTCCATGACCCCTGACATCACAATGTTCCATAACCACTGTCATCAAAATGTTCCATAATCCTTTTCATCAAATTGCTCCATGACCCTCTCATCACAATGCTCCCTGCCCTTCTCATCACATTGCACAACACACTTGTCATCAAAATGCTACATGACTTTGTCATCACAAAGATCCATGACCTTTGGCATCACAATGCTCCATGTCATTGTCATCACAATGCTCCATGAACGCTCTCATCACATTGCTCCATGCCCTTGTCATCACAAAGCTCCATGACACATGTCATCAGAATGCTCCATGGCCTTCTCATCACAATGCTCCATGCGCTTGCCATCACAAGGCTCCATTACCCCTGTCATAAAAATTCTCCATGACCCCTGCCATCACGATGTTCTGTGGCCTTGTCATCACAAGCCTCCATGACCCTTCTCATCACAGTGCTCCAAGACCCGTGTAATCACAATGCTCCATGCCCATTTTTCATCTCAATGATCCATGAACCCTGTCATCACAATGCACCATGCACATCATCATAATGCTTCATGCTATTGTCATCACAATGAAATCAAAATGCTCCATGACCTCTGTCATAACAATGCTCCAAACCCTTGTGATCACAATATTCCATAACACTTGTCATCACAGTGCCCCATGACACTCGTCATCACAATTATCCATGGTCTTCTCATCACAATGCTCCATGACCATTGTCATTACAATGCTCAATACACTCGTCATCAAAATGCTCCCTGACACTTGTTGTCTGTATGCACCTTGAACCCTGTCATGACAAGGCTCCATGCCTTTTTCATCACAATGTTCCATGCCCTTTTCCCCACAATGCTCCAAGACCCCTTTAAACACAATGCTCCATGCCCTTGTCATCACAAAGCTCAATGAAACATGCCTTCAGAATGCTCCTTGGCCTTCTCCTCACAATGCTTCATGCCCATGTCATCACAATGTTCCAAGACCCCTGTAATCACAAAGGTCCATGCCCCTTTTCATCAGTATGCTCCATGATATTTATCATCACAAGTCTCTATGGATTTCTCATCACAATGCTCCAGGACCTTGTCATCACAATAATTCACGACCTTGTTCTAAACATTCTCAATGGCCCTTGTCATCATAATGCTCCAAGCCCTAGTCATCACAATGCTCCATTATATTTGTCATCAAAATCCTCCATTACATTTGGCATCACAATGCTCCCTGCCATTGTCATTGCAATGGACCATGACATATGTCATCACAATGCTCCCTGACACCTGTCTTCACAATACTCCATGACCTTCTCATCACAATGATCCATGCCCTTGTCATCACAATGCACCATGTCCAATATCATCACAATACTCTATGAAACTTGTCAGACGAATGCTCCTTGCCCCTGTCACCACAATGCTCCATGCCCTTGTCATCACAATGCTCCACGACCCCTGTCAACACAATGCTCCGTGACTCCAGTCATCACAATGCTTCATAACATTTTTCATCACAATGGTCCATGCCCACGTCATCACAAGGCTCTGTGACCTTTATAACCACAATGTTCCATGAAATTTTCATCACAATGCTCCGTGACCCTTGTCATCAAAATGCTCCATGACACTTGTCATCACAATGTGCTACGTGACTTTCATCAAAACGATCCAAAAATTTGTCATGGTAATGCTCCATAAACCTTCTAATCACAATGCTCCATGCCCTTCTCATCACAATGCTCCATTACGCCTGTCATAACAATGGTCCATGACCCCTGCCATCACAATATTCCACGGCCTTGTCATCACAAAGCTCCATGACACATGCCATCAGAATGTTCCATGTCCTTCTCATCAAAATGCTCCATGCCCTTTTCATCACAATTCTCCCTGACACCTGTCTTCACAATACTCCATGAGCTTCTCATCACAATGCTCCATGCCCTTGTCATCACAATGCTCCATGACCCCTGTCATCACAATAATCCATGAACATTTTCAGCACAGTGCTCCACGACCAACTCATCACAATGCTCCATGGCCAATATCATCACAATGCTCCATAACCACTGTCATCAAAACATTCCATGACACCCGAAAACACAATGATCCGGGACTCTTGTCATCACAATGCTCCATTCCCTAGTCATCACAATGCTCCATGACCCCTGTCATCACAACACTCAATGAATATTTTCAGCCCAGTGCTCCATGAAACTTGTCACCACAATGATCCATGCCCTTGTCATCCCAATGCTCCATGACCCCTGTATTCACAATGCTCCATGACGCTTTTCATCACAGTGCTCCATGACACATGTCATCACAATGCTCCATGCCTTTGTCAGCAAAATGCTACATGACCTTGTCATTACAATGCTCTATGCGCTTGTCATCACAATACTCCATTTCCATTGTCATCACAGTCCTCCATGAAACTTGGGATCACGTTGCTTCATGCCCTTGTAATCACAATGCTCCATGCTCCTTGAAATCATATGATCCATGACTTCTCTCATCACATTTCTCCAAACCATAGTGATCACAATGTTCCATAACACTTGTCATCACAACGCTCCGTGATGCCTGTCATCACAATATTCCATGCCCTTTTCATCACAATGTTCCATGACCTTTGTCATCACAATTCTCAATACACTTGTCATCACAATGCTCCATGCGCTTGTCAGCACAATGCTCCATGACACGTCATCACAATGCACCACGCAATTCTCATCACAATGCTGCTTAAAATATGTCATCACAATGCTCCATGCACTTCTCATCAAAATGCTCTCTCACCACTGATATCACAATGCTACATCACTAATTGTCACAGTACTCCCTCAACCCTGTCATCACAATGTTCCATGACTCGTGTCATCACAATGCTACATGCACTTATCATCACAATGTTCGATGACCCCTGACATGACAATGTTCCATAACACCTGTCATCAAATTGTTCCATGACACTTTTCATTAAATTGCTCCATGACCCTGTCATCAGAATGCTCCCTGCCTTTCTCATCACAATGCACAACGCCCTTGCCATCAAAATGCTCCATGACCTTCGTCATCACAAAGATCCATGACGCTTGGCATCACATTGCTCCATGCCCCTGTCTTCACGAAGCTCCATGACACGTCATCAGAATGCTCCATGGCCTTCTCATCACAATGCCCCATGCCCTTGCCATCACAATGCTCCATTACCCCAGTCATAAAAATTCTCCATGACCCCTGCCATCACGATGTTCCTTGGCCTTGTCATCACAAAGCTCCATGACCCTTCTCATCACAACGCTCCAATAACCCTTTAATTACAATGCTCTATGCCCCTTTTCATCTCAATGATCCCTGAACCCTGTCATCACAATGCACCATGCCCATCATCATAATGCTTCTTGCGATTGTCATCACAATGAAATCAAAATGTTCCATGACCTCTGTCATAACAATGCTCCAAACCCTTGTGATCACAATATTCCAAAACACTTGTCATCACAATGCCCCATGACGCTCGTCATCACAATTATCAATGGCCTTCTCATCACAATGCTCCATGACCTTTGTTACCACAATGCTCAATACACTTCTCATCAAAATGCTCCCTGATACTTGTTGTCTGTATGCTCCTTGAACCCTGTCATGAAAAGGCTCCATGCCTTTTTCATCACAATGATCCATGCCCTTTTCATCACAATGCTCCAAAACCCATGTAATCACAATGCTCCATGCCCTTGTCATCACAAAGCTCAATGACGCATGCCATCAGAATGCTCCTTGGTCTTCTCCTCACAATGTTCATTGCCCTTGTCATCACAGTGTTCCAAGACCCCTGTAATCACAATTCTCCATGCCCCTTTTCATCAGTATGCTCCATGAGACTTGTCATCACAAGGCTCCATTCTTTGTCATCACAATGCTCCAGGACCTTGTCATCACAATGCTTCTCGAACTTATCATGAAAATTTTCAGTGACCCTTGTCATCTTAATGCACCAAGCCCTAATCATCACAAAGCTCCATTATATTTGTCATCACAATTCTCCATTACATTTGGCATTCTAATGCTCCATGCCATTGCCATCGCAATGGACCATGACATATGTCATCACAATGCTCCCTGACACCTGTCTTCACAGTACTCCATGACCTTCTCATCACAATGCCCCATGCCCTTGTCATCACAATGCACCATGTCCAATGTCATCACAATAATCTATGAAACTTGTCAGACCAATGCTCCATTCCCCTGTCATCACAATGCTCCATGACCTTGTTATCACAATGCTCCATGACCCCTGTCATCACAATGCTCCGTGACTCCAGTCATCACAATGCTTCATAACGTTTCTCATCACAACGGTCCATGCCCGCGTCATCACAAGGCTCTGTGACATTTGTAACCACAACGCTCAATGAACATTTCATCACAATGCTCCGTGACCCTTGTCATCACAATGCTCCATGCCTTTGTCAGAGCAATGCTCCATGATGCTTGTCATCACAATGATCCATGCACTTGCCATCCCAATGCTCCATGACCCCTGTATTCACAATGCTCCTTGACACTTGTCATCACAGTGCTCCATGACACCTGTCATCACAATGCTCCATGCCTTTCTCAGCAAAATGCTACATGACCTTGTCATTACAATGCTCTATGCGCTTGTCATCACAATACTCCATTTCCATTGTCATCACAGTCCTCCATGAACCTTGGGATCACATTGTTTCATGCCCTTGTCATCACAATGCTCCATGTTCCTTGAAGTCAAAATGATCCATGACCTCTCTCATAACAATGCTCCAAAACCTTGTGATCACAAAGTTCCATAACACTTGTCATCACAATGCTCCATGATGCCTGTCATCACAATACTCAATGCCCTTTTCATCTCATTGCTCCATGACCTTTGTCATCACAATTCTCAATAAACTTGTCATCACAATGCTCCCTGACACTTGTCATCAGAATTCTCCTTGTACCCTGTAACGAAGAGGCTCCATGCCTTTTTCATCACAATGACCCATGCCGTTTTCATCACAATGCTCCATGCCATTGTCATCAAAATACTCCACAAGCTTGTCATCACAATGCTCCATGACCCTTGTCATCACAATTCTCCATGCACTTGTCAGCACAATGCTCCCTGACCCTTGTCATCACAATGCTCCAAGCCATTGTCATCACAATGCTCCATTACCTTTGTCATCAGAATCCTCCATGACACTTGGCATCAAAATGCTCCATGCCATTGTCATCACAATGGGCCATTATATATGTCATCACAATGCACCATGACAACTGTCTTCACAATACTGCATGACCTGGTCATCACAATGCTCCATGCCATTGTCATCACAATGCTCCATGTCCTTGTTATCACAATGTTCCAAGACCCCTGTAATCAGAATGATCCATGCCCCTTTCATCAGTATGCTCCATGAGACTTGTCATCACAAGGCTCCATGGTTTTCTCATCACAAAGCTCCAGGGCCTTGGCATCACAATTCTTCAGGACCTTGTCATGAAAATCCTCAATGGCACTTGTCATCATAATGCTTCAAGCCCTAGTCATCACAATGCTCCATTATATTTGCCATCACAATCCTCCATTACATTTGGCATCACAGTGCTCTCTGTCATTGTCATCGCAATGGACCATGACATATGTCATCACAATGCTCCCTGACACCTCTCTTCACAATACTCCATGACCTTCTCCTCACAATGCTCCATGCCCTTGTCATCACAATGCACCATGTCCACTGTCATCACAATAATCTATGAAACTTCTCACACCAATGCTCCATGCCCCTGTCCTCACAATGCTCCATGCCCTGGTTATCACAATGCTCCATGATTCCAGTCATCACAATGATTCATAACGTTTGTCATCACAGCGGTCTATGCCCGCGTCATCACCAGGCTCTGTGTCCTTTGTAACCACAATGCTCTATGAACATTTCATCACAATGCTCCGTGACCCTTGTCATCACAATGCTCCATGCCTTTGTCAGAACAATGCTCCATGACACTTGTCATCACAGAGTGCCACGCACTTTTCATCACAATGATCCTCAACCTTGTCATCGCTATGATCCATAAACCTTGTAATCACAATGCTCCATGCACTTCTCATCCAAATGCTCTCTCACCTGAGATATCACAATGTTCCCTCACTAGTTATCACAATGCCCCCTCACCCCTGTAATCACAGTGTTCCATGACCCCTGTCATCACAATGCTACATCCCCTTATAAGCACAATGTTCCATGACCCCTGACATCACAATGTTCCATAATCCCTGTCATCAAAATGCTCCAAGACACTTTTCATCCCAAAGCTCCATGACCTCTGGCATCACAATATTCTATAACCCCTGTCATCAAAATGTTCCATTACACTTTTTATCAAATTGCTGCATGACCCTGTCATCAAAATGCTCCCTGCCCTGCTCATCACAATGCACCACACACTTGTCATCAAAATGCTTCATGACCTTTGTCATCACAAAGCTCCATGACCTTTGGCATCACAATGCTCCATGGCTTTGTCATCACAATGCTCCATGAACACTCTCATCACATTGCTCCATGCCCTTGTCATCACAAAACTCCATGACACTTGTCATCACAATGTTCGATGTGTTCTCATCACAATGCTCCATGCCCCTGTCATTACAATCCTCCATGACACATGTATCACAGTCTTCCGTGCCCTTGTCATCACAATGCTCCATGCCCACTCTCATCACAATAATCCATGAAATATTTCAGACCAATGCTCATTGCCCTTCTCATCAAAATGCTCCATTACTTCTATCATAACAATGATCCATGACCCCTGCCATCATGATGTTCCATGGCCTTTTCATCACAAGGCTCCATGACCCTTCTCATCATAATGCCCCAAGAACACTGTAATCACAAAGCTCTATGCCCCTTTTCATCACAATGATTCATGAACCCTGTCATCACAATGCACCATGCCCATCATCATAATGCTTCCTGCTATTGTCATAACAATGAAATCAAAATGCCCCATGACCTCTGTCATAACAATGCTCCAAACCCTTGTGATCACAATATTCCATAACACTTGTCATCAAAATGCCCCATGACGCTCGTCATCACAATTATCCATGGTCTTCTCATCACAATGCTCCATGACCTTTGTCATCACAATGCTCAATACACTTGTAATCCAAATGCTCCCTGACACTTGTTGTCTGTATGCTCCTTTTACCCTGTCATGACAGGGCTCCATGCCTTTTTCATCACAATGATCCATGCACTTTTCATCACAATGCTCCAAGACCCATGTAATCACGATGCTCCATGCTATTGTCATCAAAAAGCTCAATGACGCATGCCATCAGAATGCTCCTTGGTCTTCTCCTCACAATGCTCCATGCCCTTGTGATCACAAAGTTCCAAGACCACTGTAATCACAATGCTCCATGCCATTTTTCATCAGTATGCTCCATGAGACTTGTCATCACATGGCTCCATGGTTTTGTCATCATAATGCTCCAAGCCCTAGTCATCACAATGCTCCATTATATTTGTCATCATAATCCTCCATTACATTTGGCATCACAATGTTCCCTGCCAATGTCATCGCAATGGACCATGACATATTTCATCACAATGCTCCGTGACACCTGTCTTCAAAATACTCCATGACCTTCTCATCTCAATGCCCCATGCCCTTGTCATCACAATGCACCATGTCCACTGTCATCACAATAATCTATGAAACTTGTCAGAACAATGCTCCATTCCCCTGTCATCACAATGCTCCATGACCTTGTTATCACAGTGCTCCATGACCCCTGTCATCACAATTCTCCATGACTCCAGTCATCACCATGCTTCATAATGTTTGTCAACACAACGGTCCATGCCCGCGTCATCACAAGGCTCTGTGTCCTTTGTAACCACAATGCTCCATGAACTTTTCATCACAATGCTCCGTGACCCTAGTCATCACAATGATCAATGCCTTTGTCAGAACAATGCTCCATGACCCTTGTCATCACAATGTGCCACGCGGTTTTCATCACAATGATCCACAACCTTTTCATCGCTATGCTCCATTAACCTTGTAATCACAATGCTCCATGCACTTCTCATCCAAATGCTCTCTCACATGAGATATCACAATGATCTACAACTGGATATCACAATCCTCCCTCACCCCTGTAATCACAGTGTTCCATGACCCCTGTCATCACAATGCTCCATCCCCTTATCAACACAATGTTCCATGACTCCTGACATCACTATGTTCCATAACCACTGTCATCAAAATGCTCCATGACACTTTTCATCCCAAAGCTCCATGACCCATGGCATCACAATGTTCTATAACCCCTGTCATCAAAATGTTCCATTACACTTTTCATCAAATTGCTGCATGACCCTGTCATCAAAATGCTCCCTGCCCTTCTCATCACAATGCACCACACACTTGTCATCAAAATGCTCCATGACCTTTGTCATCACAAAGCTCCATGACCCTTGGCATCACAATGCTCCATGTCATTGTCATCACAATGCTCCATGAACCCTCTCATCACATTGCTCCATGCCTTTGTCATCACAAAGCTCCATGACACTTGTCATCACAGTGCTCGATGCCATTCTCATCACAATTCTCCATGCCCTTGTCATTACAATCCTCCATGACCCATGTATCACAGTGTTCCGTGCCCTTGTCATCACAATGCTCCATGCCCACTCTCATCACAATAATCCATGAAACATTTCAGACCAATGCTCAATGCCCTTCTCATCACAATGCTCCATTACCTCTGTCATAACAATGCTCTATGACCCCTGCCATCACAATGTTCCAGGGCCTTGTCATCAAAATCTCCATGACCCTTGTCATCACAATGCTCCATGACCCCTGTAATCACAATGCTCCATGCCCTTGTCATCACAAATCTCCTTGACGCATGCCATCAGAAAGTTCTATGGCTTTCTCCTCACAATGCTCCATGCCCTTGTCATCACAATGCTCCAAGACCCCTGTAATCACAATGCTCCATGCCCCTTTTCATCAGAATGCTCCATGAGACTTGTCATCACAAGTCTCCATCATCATCTCATCACAATAGTCCAGGACCTTGTCATCACAATGCTCCATGACATCTGTCATCACAATACTCCATGAATATTTTCAATCCAATGCTCCATTACCTTCTCATCACAATGCTCCATGACCAGTATCATCACAATGCTCCATGACTACTGTCATCACAATGCGCCATTCCAACTGTCATCACAATAATCCATGAAACTTATTATACCAATGCTCCATGCCCTTGTCATCACAATGATCCATGCCCTTGCTATCACAATTTTCCAAGACCCCTGTAATCAGAATGCTCCATGCCCTTTTTCATCAGTATGCTCCATGAGACCTGTCATCACAAGGCTCCATGGTTTTCTCATCACAATGCTCAAGGACCTTGTCATCACAATGCTTCACGACATTGTCATGAAAATTCTCAAAGGCCCTTGTCATCATAATGCTCCAAGCCCTAGTCATCACAATGCTCCATCTTATTTGTCATCACAATCCTCAATTACATTTGGCATCACAATGCAAAATGCCATTGTCATCGAAATGAGCCATGGCATATGTCATCAAAATGCTCCCTGACACCTATCTTCAAAATACTCCATGACTTTGTCATCACAATGCTCCATGCCCTTGTCATCACAATGCTCCATGAACCCTGTCAACACAATGCTCCGTGACTCCAGTCATCACAATGCTTCATAACGTTTGTCATCACAACGATCCATGCCTGTGTCATCACAAGTCTCTGTGACCTTTGTAACCACAATGCTCCATGAGCATTACAACACAGTGCTCCGTGACACTTGTCATCACAATGCTCCATGCCTTTGTCAGAAAAATGCTCAAAGACCCTTGTCATCAAAACCTGCCACGGGCTTTCCATCACAATGATCCACAACCTTGTAATCGCTATGCTCCACAAACCTTGTAATCACAATGCTCCATGCTCTTCTCATCCAAATGCTCTCTCACCTGAGATATAACCATGTTCCCTCACTAGTCATTACAATCCTCCCTCAACCCTGAAATCAAAATGTTCCATGACCACTGTCATCACCATGTTCCATTCCCTTGTCATCACAATGTTCCATGACCACTGTCATCACAATACTCCATGAACATTTTCAGCCAAATACTCCATGACCTTCTCATCACAATGCTCCATGACAAATATCATCACAATGCTCCATGACCACTGTCATCACAACACTCCATGACACCCGACAACACAATGATCAGGGACTCTTGTCATTACAATGCTCCATTCCCTAGTCATCACAATGCTCCATGACCCCTGTCATCACAATACTCCATGAACATTTTCAGCCCAATGCTCCATGACACTTGGCATCACAATGATCCATGCCCTTGTCATCCCAATTCTCCATGACCCCTGTATTCACAATGCTCCGTGACGCTTGTCATCACAGTGCTCCATGACACCTGGCATCACAATGCTTCATGCCTTTGTCAGCAGAATGCTACATGACCTTGTCATTACAATGCTCTATGCGCTTGTCATCACAATACTCCATTACCATTATCATCACAATCCTCCATGAACCTTGGGATCACATTGCTTCATGCCCTTGTCATCAAAATGTTCCATGCTCCTTGAAATCAAAATGATCCATGACCTCTGTCATCACAATGCTCCAAACCCTTGTGATCACAATGTTCCATAGCACTTGTCATCACAACGATTCCATGATGCCTGTCATCACAATACTCCATGCCCTTTTCATCACAATGCTCCATGACCTTTGTCATCACAATTCTCAATACATTGTCATCACAATGCTCCCTAACATTTGTCGTGAGAATGCTCCTTGAACCCTGTCACGAAAAGGCTCCATGCCTTTTTCATCACAATGCCCCATGCCGTTTTCATCACAATGCTCCATGCCATTGTCATCAAAATACTCCACAAGCTTGTCATCAGAATGCTCTATGACCCTTGTCATCACAATTATCCATGCACTTGTCAGCAAAATGCTCCCTGACCCTTGTCATCACAATGCTCCAAGCCATTGTCATCACAATGCTCCATTACGTTTGTCTTCTGAATCCTCCATGACACTTGGCATCACAATGCTCAATGCCATTGTCATCAAAATGGGCCATTATATATGTCAGCACAATGCTCCCTGACAACTGTCTTCACAATACTGCATCACATGGTCATCACAATGCTCCATGCCCTTGTTATCACAATGCTCCATGACACCTGTCATCACAATGCTCCGTGACTCCAGTCATCACAATGCTTCATGACCTTTGTCATCACAGTGGTCCATGCCCTCATCATCAAGAGTCTCTGTGACCTTTTTAACCACAATGCTCCATGAACTTTTCTTCACAATGCTCTTTATCCCCTGTCATCACAAAGCTCTATGCCTTTCTCAGCACAATGCTTCATGACGTATGTCATCAGAATGCTCCATGGCCTTCTCCTCACAGTGCTCCATGCCCTTGTCATCACAATGCTCCAAGACCCCTGTAATCACAATGCTCCATGCCCCTTTTCATCAGAATGCTCCATGAGACTTGTCATCACAAGTCTCCATGTTCATCTCATCACAATGCACCAGGACCTTGTCATCACAATGCTCCATGACACCTGTCATCACAATGCTCTGTGACTCCAGTCATCATAGTGCTTCATAATATTTGTCATCACAATGGTCCATGCCCACGTCATCACAAGGCTCTGTTACCTTTGTATCCACAATGCTCCATGAACATTTCATCACAATGCTCCCTGACACTTGTCATCACAATGCTCCATGCCTTTGTCATTAAAATGCTCCATGACCATTGTCATCACAATGTGCCACGCGCTTTTCATCCCAACGGTCCAATAATTTGTCATCACAATGCTCCAAAAAAATTGTAATCACAATGCTGCATGCCCTTCTCATCACAATGCTCCATTACCCCTGTCATAACAATGCTCCATGACCCCTGCCCTCACAATGTTCCACGGCCTTGTCATCACAAGGCTCCATGACACTTGTCATCACAATGCTCCAAGACCCCTTTAATCACAATGCTCCATGCCGTTGTCATCACAAAGCTCCATGACACATGTCATGAGAATGTTCCATGGACGTCTCATCAAAATGCTCCTTGCTCTTGTCATCACAATGCTCCAAAACCCCTGTAAACACAGAGCTCCATGCCCCTATTCATCTCAATGCTCCATGAACCCTGTCATCACAACACTCCATGACACGTGACAACACAAAAATCCGGGACTCTTGTCATCACAGTGCTCCAAGACCCCTGTAATCAAAATGCTCCATGACACCTGTCATCACAATACTCCATGAATATTTTCAGCCCAATGCTCCATGACCCTTGTCATCACAATGATCCATGCACTTGTCATCCCAATGATCCATGACACCTGTATTGAAAATGCTCCGTGACAATTGTGTCACAGTTCTCCATGACACCTGTCATCACAATGCTCCATGCCTTTGTCAGGAAAATTCTACATGACCATGTCATTACAATGCTCTATGCGTTTGTCACCACAATGCTCCAAGACCCCTGTAATCACAATGCTACATGCCCCTTTTCATCTCAATGCTCCATGAACACTGTCATCACAATGCACCATGCCCATCATCATAATGCTTCAGGCTATTGTCATCACAATGAAATCAAAATTCTCCATGACCTCTGTCATCGTAATGCTCCAAAGCATTGTGATCACAATGTTCCATAACACTTATAATCACAACACCCCATGACGATCATCATCACAATTATCCATGGCCTTCTCATCACCATGCTCCATGACTTTTGTCATCACAATTCTCAATACACTTGTCATCACAATGCTCCCTGCCACTTGTCTTCAGAATGCTCCTTGAACCCTGTCACGAAAAGGCTGCATGCCTTTTTCATCACATTGCCCCATGCCGTTTTCATCACAATGCTCCATGCCATTGTCATCAAAATACTCCACAAGCTTGTCATCAGAATGCCCCATGACCCTTGTCATCACAATTCTCCATGCACTTGTCAGCACAATGCTCCCTGACCCTTGTCATCACAATGCTCCAAGCCATTGTCATCACAATGCTCCATTACCTTTCTCATCAGAATCTTTCATGAAACTTGGCATCACAATGCTCCATGCCATTGTCATCACAATGGGCCATTACATATGTCATCACAATGCTCCCTGACACTTCTCTTCACAATTCTGCATGAACTGGTCATCACAATGCTCCATGCCCTTGTCATCACAATGTGCCATTCCAAATGTCATCACAATAATCCATGAAACATATTAGACCAATGCTCCATGCCCTTGTCATCACAATGCTCCATGCCCTTGTTATCAAAATGCTCCATAACCCCTGTCATCACCATGCTCCGTGACTCCAGTCATCACAGTGCTTCATGATCTTTGTCATCACAATGGTCCATTACCTCATCATCAACAGTCTCTGTGACCTTTTTAACCACAATGCTTCATGAACTTTTCATCACAATGCTCTTTGACCCTTGTCATCACAATGATCTACGCCTTTCTCAGCACAATGCTCCATGCCCTTGTCATCACAATGCTCCATGACCCTGTCATCACAATGCTCCGTGACTCCAGTCACCACAATGCTTCATAACATTTGTCATCACAATGGTCCATGTCCGTGTCATCACAAGGCTTTGTGACATTTTTAACCTCAATGCTTCATGAACTTTTCATCACAATGCTCCTTGACCCTTGTCATCACAGTGCTCCATGCCTTTGTCAGAAAAATGCTCCATGACCGTTGTCATCACAATGTGCCACGTGCTTTTTATCCCAATGGTCCACAGATTTCTCATCACAATGCTCCATAAAATTTGTAATCACAATGCTCCATGCCCTTCAAATCACAATGCTCCATTACCCCTGTCATAACAATGCTCCTTGACACCTGCCATCACAATGTTCCACGGCCTTGTCATCACAAAGCTCCATGACCCTTGTCATCACAATGCTCCAAGACCACTGTAATCACAATGCTCCATGCTCTTGTCATCACAAAGCACCATGACACATGTCATCAGAATGTTCCATGTCCTTCTCATCCAAATGCTCCATGCCCTTGTCATCACAATGCTCCAAGACCCCTGTAATCAAAATGCTCCATGCCCCTTTTCATCTCAATGCTCCATGAACCTTGTCATCACAATGCATCATGCCCATCATCATAATGATTCCGGCTATTGTCAGCACAATGAAATCAAAATTCTCCATGACCTCTGTCATCACAATGTTCCATGACCCCTGTCATCACAATACTCCATGAACATTTTCCGCCCAATGCTCCATGACCCTTGTCATCACAATGATCCATGACCCCTGTATTCACAATGCTCCGTGACACATGTCATCACAGTGCTCCATGACACCTGTCATCACAGTGCTCCATGCATTTGTCTGCAAAATTCTACATGATCTTGTCATTACAATGCTCTATGCGCTTGTCATCACAATGCTCCAAGACCCCTGTAATCACAATGCTCCATGCCCCTTTTCATCTCAATGCTCCATGAACCCTGTCATCACAATGCACCACGCCCATCATCATAATGCTTCAGGCTATTGTCATTACAATGAAATCAAAACTCTCCATGACCTCTGTCATCATAATGCTACAAAACCTTGTGATCACAATGTTCCATAACATTTATCATCACCACAAACCATGACGATCATCATCACAATTATCCTTGGTCTTCTGATCCAAATGCTCCCTGATCTTTTTCATCACAATGCTCAATACACTTGTCTTCACAATGCTCCCTGACACTTGTCGTCAGTATGCTCCTTGAACACTGTCATGACAAGGCTCCATGCCTTTTTCATCACAATGATCCATGCCCTTTTCATCACAATGCTCCAAGACACCTGTAATCACAATGCTCCATGCACTTTTCATCAAAAGCTACATGACGCATTTCATCAGAATGCTCCATGGCCTTTTCCTCACTATGCTCCATGGCATGGTCATCACAATGCTCCATGTACCCTCTCATCACATTGCTCCATGAATTTGTCATTACAATCCTCCATGACCCATGTATCTCAGTGTTCCGTGCCCTTGTCATCACAATGCTCCAGTCCACTCTCATCACAATAAAATATGAAATATTTCAAACCAATGCTCAATGCCCTTCTCATCACAATGCTCCATTACCTCTGTCATAACAATGCACCACGACTACTGCCATCACAATTTTCCACTGCCTTGTCATCACAAGGCTCCATGACCCTTGTCATCACAATGCTCCAAGAAACATGTAATCAAAATTCTCCATGCCCTTTTCATAACAAAGCTCCATGACACATGTCATCAGAAGGTTCCATGGCCTTCTCATCTCAATGCTCCATGCCCTTGTCATCACAATGCTCCATGACCCCTGTAATCACAATGCTCCATGCCCCTTTTCATCTCAATGCTCCAAGAACCCTGTCATTACAATGCACCATGCCCATCTTCATAATGCTTCAGGCTATTGTCACTACAATGAAATCAAAATTCTCCATGACTTCTGTCATCATAATGCTCCAAACCCTTGTGATCACAATGTTCCATAACACTTATCATCACAACACCCCATGACGATCATCATCACAGTTGGCCATGGTGTTCTCATCACAATGCTCCATGATCATTGTCATCAAAATGCTCCATACACTTGTCATTACAATACTCCCTGACACCTGTCATCAGTATGCTCCTTGAACCCTGTGATGACAAGGCTCCATGCCTTTTACATCACAATGATCCATGCCATTTCATCACAATGCTCCAAGACCCCTTTTATCACAATGCTCCATGGCCTTGTCAGCACAAAGCTCCATGACGCATGTCATCAGAATTCTCCATGCGCTTCTCCTCACAATGCTCCATGCCCTTGTCAAACAATGCTCCAAGACCCCTGTAATCACAATGCTCCATGCCCTTTTTCATCAGAATGCTCCATGAGACTTGTCATCACAAGTCTCCATGGTCATCTCATCACAATGCTCCAGGAACTTGTCATCACCATGCTCTATTCCCTTGTCATCACAATGCTCCATGACCCCTGTCATTACAATAATCCATTAACATTTCCAGCCGAATGCTACATGACATTCTCATCACAATGCTCCATGACAAATATCATCACAATGCTCCATGACCACTGTTATCACAACCATCCATAACACCTGACAACACAATGATCCGGGACTCTTGTCATCACAATGCTCCATTCCCTAGTCATCACGATGCTCCATAACACCTGTCATCACAATGGTCCATGAACATTTTCAGCCCAATGCTCCATGAACCTTGTCATCACAATGATCCATGCCCTTGTCATCCCAATGCTCCATGACCCCTGTATTCACAATGCTCCTTGACGCTTGTCATCACAGTGCTCCATGACACCTGTCATCACAATGCTCCATGCCTTTGTCAGCAAAATGCTACATGACCATGTCATTACAATGCTCTATGTGCTTGTCATGAAAATACTCCATTACCATTGTCATCACAATCCTCCTTGAACCTTGGGATCACATTGCTTCATGCCCTTGTCATCACAGTGCTCCATGTGCCTTGAAATCAAAATGATCCATGACCTCTGTCATCACAATGCTCCAAACCCTTGTGATCACAATGTTCCATAACACTTGTCATCACAATGCTCCATGATGCCTGTCATCACAATACTCCATGCCCTTTTCATCACAATGCTCCATGATCTTTTTATCTCCATGCTCCATGACCCCTGTCATCACAATGCTCCGTGACTCCAGTCATCACAGTGCTTCATTACCTTTGTCATCACAATGGTCCATGCCCTCGCCATCAACAGTCTCTGTGACATTTTTAACCACAATGCTCCATGAACTTTTCATCACAATGCTCTTTGACCCTTGTCATCACAATGCTCTATGCCCTTCTCAGCACAATGCTCCATGACCCTGGTCATCACAATGATCCATGCGCTTGTGAGCACAATGCTCCATGAAACATGTCATCACAATGCACCATGTGCTTATCATCACAGTGCTCCACAATCTTGTCATCACAATGCTCCATAAAATTTGTCATCACAATGCTCCATGCACTTCTCATCAAAATGCTCTCTCAACACTGATATCACAATGCTACATCACTATTTGTCACAATACTCCCTCACCCCTGTCATCACAATGTTCCATGACTCCTGTCATCACAATGCTACATGCACTTATCATCACAATGTTCGATGACCCATGACATCACAATGTTCCATAACACCTGTCATCAAAATGTTCCATGACACTTTTCATCAAATTGCTCCATGACCCTGTCATCACAATGCTCCCTGCCCTCCTCTTCACAATGCACAACGCCCTTGCCATCAAAATGCTCCATGACCATTGTCATCACAAAGATCCATGACCCTTGGCATCACAATGTCCCATGTCATTGTCATCACAATGCTCCATGAACGCTCTCATCACATTGCTCCATGCCCTTGACTTCACATAGCTCCATGACACATGTCATCAGAATGCTCCATGACCTTGTCATCACAATGCTCTATGCCCTTGCCATCACAATGCTCCATTATCCCTGTCATAACAATGCTCCATGACCCCTGCCATCACGATGTTCCATGGCCTATTCATCACAGGGCTCCATGACCCTTCTCATCACAATGCTCCAAGAACACTGTAATCACAATGCTCTATGCCCCTTTTCATCTCAATGATCCATGAAACTTGTCATCACAATGCACCATGCCCATCATCATAATGCTTCATGCTATTGTCATAACAATGAAATCAAAATGCTCCATGACCTCTGTCATAACAATGCTCCAAACCCTTGTGATCACAATATTCCATAACACTTGTCATCACAATGCCCCATGACGCTCGTCATCACAATTATCCATGGTCTTCTCATCACAATGCTCCATGACCTTCGTCATCACAATGCTCAATACACTTGTCATCAAACTGCTCCCTGACACTTGTTGTCTGTATGCTCCTTTTACCCTGTCATGACAAGGCTCCATGCCTTTTTCATCACAATGATCCATGCCCTTTTCATCCCAATGCTCCAAGACCCATGTAATCACGATGCTCCATGCCCTTGTCACCACAAAGCTCAATGATGCATGCCATCAGAATGCTCCTTGGCCTTCTCCTCACAATGCTCCATGCCCTTGTCATCACAAAGTTCCAAGACCCCTGTAATCACAATGCTGCATGCCCTTTTTCATCAGTAAGCTCCATGAGACTTGTCATCACTTGGCTCCATGGTTTTGTCATCATAATGCTCCAAGCCCTAGTCATCACAATGCTCCATTATATTTGTCATCACAATCCTCCATTGCATTTGGCATCACAATGCTCCCTGCCATTGTCATCTCAATGGACCATGCCATATGTCATCCCAATGCTCCATGACCCCTGTATTCACAATGCTCCGTGATGCTTGTCATCACAGTGCTCCATGACACCTGTCATCACAATGATCCATGCCCTTGTCATCCCAATGCTCCATGACCACTGTATTCACAGTGCTCTGTGATGCTTGTCATCACAGGGCTCCATGACACCAGTCATCACAATCCTCTATGCCTTTTTCAGCAAAATGCTACATGACTTTGTCATTACAATGCTCTATGCGCTTCTCATCACAATACTCCATTATCATTGTCATCACTATCCTCCATGAACCTTGGGATCACATTGCTACATGCCCTTGTCATCACAATGCTCCATGCTCCTTGAAATCAAAATGATCCATGACCTCTCTCATCGCAATGCTCCAAACACTTGTGATCACAATGTTCCATAACACTTGGCATCACAATGCACCAAGATGCCTATCATCACAATACACGATGGTCTTTTCATCACAATGCTCCATGACCTTTGTCATCACAATTCTCAATACACTTGTCATCACAATGTTCCCAGACACTTGTCGTCAGAATATTCCTTGAACCCTGTCACGAAAAGGCTCCATGCCTTTTTCATCACAAATCCCCTTGCCGTTTTCATCACAATGCTCCATGCCATTGTCATCAAAATACCCCACAAACTTGTCATCAGAATGCTCCATGACCCTTGTCATCATAATTCTCAATACACTTCTCATCACAATGTTCCCTGACACTTGTCGTCAGAATGCTTCTTGAAACCTGTCACGAAAATGCTCCATGCATTTTTCATCACAAAGCCCCATGCCGTTTTCATCACAATGCTCCATGCCATTGTCATCAAAATAATCCACAAGCTTGTCATCAGAATGCTCCATGACCCTTGTCATCACAATTCTCCTTGCACTTGTCAGCACAATGCTCCCTGACCCTTGTCATCACAATGCTCCAAGCCATTGTCATCACAATGCTCCATTACCTTTGTCATCAGAATCCTCCATGACACTTGGCATCACAATGCTCCATGCCATTGTCATCACAATGGGCCATTACATATGTCATCATAATGCTCCCTGACACCTCTCTTCACAATACTGCATGACCTGGTCATCAAAATGCTCCATGCCCTTGTCATCACAATGCGCCATTTCAACTGTCATCACAATAATCCATGAAACTTATTAGACCAATGCTCCATGCCATTCTCATCACAATGGACCATTACATATGTCATCACAATGCTCCCTGACACGTCTTCACAATACTCCATGCCCTTGTCATCACAATGCTCCATGTCCTTGTCATCACAGTGCTACATGCCCACTGTCATCACAATAATCTATGAAACTTGTCAGACAAATTCTCCATGCCGCTTTCATCACAATGCTCCATGCCCTTTTCATCACAATGCTCCATGACCCCTGTCATCACAATGCTCCGTGACTCCAGTCATCACAGTGCTTCATAACGTTTGTCATCACAACGGTCTATGCCCGCGTCATCACAAGGCTCTGTGACCTTTGTAACCACAATGTTCCATGAACTTTTCATCACAATGCTCCGTGACACTTGTCATCACAATGCTCCATGCCTTTGTCAGAACAATGCTCCATGACCCTTGTCATCACATTGTGCCATGCGCATTTCATCACAATGATACACAACCTTGTCATTGCTATGCTCCATAAACCTTGTAATCACAATTCTCCATGCACTTCTCATCCAAATGCTCTCTCACATGGGATATGACAATGTTCCATCACTAGTCATCACAATCCTCCCTTAACCCTGTTATCACAATGTTCCATGACACCTGTCATCACAATGCTACATCCCCTTATCAGCACAATGCTCCATGACCCCTGTCATCAAAATACTCCATGAACATTTTCAGCCCAATCCTCCATGACCCTTGTCATCACAATCATCCATGCCTTTGTCATCCCAATGCTCCATGAACCCTGTATTCACAATGTTCCGTGACGCTTGTCATCACAATGCTCCATTACCTCTGTCATAACAATGCTCCATGACCCCTGCCATCACAGTGTTCCACGGCCTTGTCATCACAAGGCTCCATGACCCCTGTCATCACAATACTCCATGAAAATTTTCAGCCCAATGCACCATGAAATTCTCATCACAGTGCTCCATGTCAAATATCATCAAAATGCTCCATGACCACTGTCATCACAACACTCCATGACACCTGACAACACAATGATCCGGGACTCTTGTCATCACAGTGCTCCATTCCCTAGTCATCACAATGCTCCATGAATATTTTCAGCCCAATGCTCCATGACACTTTTCATCACAATCATCCATGCCCTTGTCATCCCAATGCTCCATGACCCCTGTATTCACAATGCTCCGTGACGCTAGTCATCACAATGCTCCATGACAACTGTCATCACAATGCTCCATGACTTTGTCAGCAAAATGCTACATGACCTTGTCATTACAATGCTCTATGCGCTTGTCATCACAGTACTCCATTACCATTGTCATCACAATCCTCCATGAACCTAGGATCACATTGCTTCATGCCCTTGTCATCCCGAAGCTCCATGCTCCTTGAAATCAAAATGATCCATGACCTCTGTCATCACAATGCTACAAACACTTGTGATCACAATGTTCCATAACAGTTGTCATCACAACGCTCCATGATGCCTGTCATCACAATAATCCATGCCCTTTTCATCACAATGCTCCATGACCTTTGTCACCACAATTCTCAATACACTTGTCATCACAATGTTCCCTGACACTTGTCGTCATAATGCTCCTTGAAACCTGTCACAAAAAGGCTCCATGAATTTTTCATCACAAAACCCCATGCCATTTTCATCACAATGCTCCATGCCATTGTCATCAAAATACTCCACAAGCTTGTCATCAGAATGCTCCATGACCATTGTCATCCCAATTCTCCATGCACTTGTCAGAACAATGCTTCCTGACCCTTGTCATCACAATGCTTCAAGCCATTTTCATCACAAAGCTCCATTACCTTTGTCATCAAAATACTCCACAAGCTTGTCATCAGAATGCTCCATGACCCTTGTCATCACAATGCTCCCTGACCCTTGTCATCACTATGCTCCAAGCCATTGTCATCACAATGCTCCATTACCTTTGTCATCAGAATCCTCCATGACACTTGGCATCACAATGCTCCATGCCATTGTCATCACAATGGGCCATTACATATGTCATCACAATGCTCCCTGACACCTCTTTTCACAATACTGCATGACCTGGTCATCACAATGCTCCTTGCCGTTATCATCACAATGATCCATAACCTCTGTCATAACAAAGCTCCATGACCCCTGCCATCACAATGTTCCACGGGCTTGTCATGACAAGGCTCCATGACCCTTGTCATCACAATGGTCCAAGACCCCTGTAATCACAATGCTCCATGCCCTTTTTCATCAGAATGCTCCATGAGACTTGTCACCACAAGTCTCCATGGTCATCTCATCACAATGCTACAGGACCTTGTCATCACCATGGTTCATTCCCTTGTCATCACAATGCTCCATGACCACTGTCATCACAATACTCCATGAACATTTTCAGCCCAATGCTCCATGAACTTCTCATCACAATGCTCCATGACCAATATCATCACAGTGCTCCATGACCACTGTCATCACAACACACCATGACACCTGACAACACAATGATCTGGGACTCTTGTCATCACAATGCACCGTGACCCCTGTCATCACAATACTCCATGAAAATTTTCAGCCCAATGCTCCATGACTCTTGTCATCACAATGATCCATGCCCTTGTCATCCCAATGCTCCATGACCCCTGTATTCACAATGCTCCGTGACGCTTGTCATCACACTGCTCCATGACACCTGTCATCACAATGCTCCATGCCTTTGTCAGCAAAATGATACATGACCTTTTCATTACAATGCTCTATGCGCTTGTCATCACAATACTCCATTACCATTTTCATCACAATCCTCCATGAAACTTGGGATCACATTGCTTCATGCCCTTGTCATCACAATGCACCATGCTCCTTGAAATCAAAATGATCCATGACATCTGTCATCGCAATGCTCCAAACACTTGTGATCCCAGTGTTCCATAACACTTGTCATCACAACGGTGCATGATGCCTGTCATCACAATACTCAATGCCATTTTCATCACAATGCTCCATGACCTTTGTCATCACAATTCTCAATACACTTGTCATCACAATGACCCCTGACACTTGTCATCAGAATGCTCCTTGAACCCTGTCATGAAAAGGCTCCATGATTTTTTCATCACAAAGCCCCATGCCATTTTCATCACAATGCACCATGCCATTGTCATCAAAATACTCCACAAGCCTTTTATCAGAATTCTCCATGACCCTTGTCATCACAATTCTCCATGCACTTGTCAGCACAATGCTCCCTGACCCTTGTCATCACAATGCTCCAAGCCATTGTCATCACATTGCTCCATTACCTTTGTCCTCAGAATCCTCCATGACACTTGGCATCAAAATGCTCCATGCCATTGCCATCACAATGGGCCATTACATATGTCATCACAATGCTCCCTGACACCTCTCTTCACAATACTGCATGACCTGGTCATCAAAATGCTCCATGCCCTTGTCATCACAATGCGCCATTTCAACTGTCATCACAATAATCCATGAAACTTATTAGACCAATGCTCCATGCCATTCTCATCACAATGGACCATTACATATGTCATCACAATGCTCCCTGACACGTCTTCACAATACTCCATGCCCTTGTCATCACAATGCTCCATGTCCTTGTCATCACAGTGCTACATGCCCACTGTCATCACAATAATCTATGAAACTTGTCAGACAAATTCTCCATGCCGCTTTCATCACAATGCTCCATGCCCTTTTCATCACAATGCTCCATGACCCCTGTCATCACAATGCTCCGTGACTCCAGTCATCACAGTGCTTCATAACGTTTGTCATCACAACGGTCTATGCCCGCGTCATCACAAGGCTCTGTGACCTTTGTAACCACAATGTTCCATGAACTTTTCATCACAATGCTCCGTGACACTTGTCATCACAATGCTCCATGCCTTTGTCAGAACAATGCTCCATGACCCTTGTCATCACATTGTGCCATGCGCATTTCATCACAATGATACACAACCTTGTCATTGCTATGCTCCATAAACCTTGTAATCACAATTCTCCATGCACTTCTCATCCAAATGCTCTCTCACATGGGATATGACAATGTTCCATCACTAGTCATCACAATCCTCCCTTAACCCTGTTATCACAATGTTCCATGACACCTGTCATCACAATGCTACATCCCCTTATCAGCACAATGCTCCATGACCCCTGTCATCAAAATACTCCATGAACATTTTCAGCCCAATCCTCCATGACCCTTGTCATCACAATCATCCATGCCTTTGTCATCCCAATGCTCCATGAACCCTGTATTCACAATGTTCCGTGACGCTTGTCATCACAATGCTCCATTACCTCTGTCATAACAATGCTCCATGACCCCTGCCATCACAGTGTTCCACGGCCTTGTCATCACAAGGCTCCATGACCCCTGTCATCACAATACTCCATGAAACTTTTCAGCCCAATGCACCATGAAATTCTCATCACAGTGCTCCATGTCAAATATCATCAAAATGCTCCATGACCACTGTCATCACAACACTCCATGACACCTGACAACACAATGATCCGGGACTCTTGTCATCACAGTGTTCCATTCCCTAGTCATCACAATGCTCCATGAATATTTTCAGCCCAATGCTCCATGACACTTTTCATCACAATCATCCATGCCCTTGTCATCCCAATGCTCCATGACCCCTGTATTCACAATGCTCCGTGACGCTAGTCATCACAATGCTCCATGACACCTGTCATCACAATGCTCCATGACTTTGTCAGCAAAATGCTACATGACCTGGTCATTACAATGCTCTATGCGCTTGTCATCACAGTACTCCATTACCATTGTCATCACAATCCTCCATGAACCTAGGATCACATTGCTTCATGCCCTTGTCATCCCGAAGCTCCATGCTCCTTGAAATCAAAATGATCCATGACCTCTGTCATCACAATGCTACAAACACTTGTGATCACAATGTTCCATAACAGTTGTCATCACAACGCTCCATGATGCCTGTCATCACAATAATCCATGCCCTTTTCATCACAATGCTCCATGACCTTTGTCACCACAATTCTCAATACACTTGTCATCACAATGTTCCCTGACACTTGTCGTCATAATGCTCCTTGAAACCTGTCACAAAAAGGCTCCATGAATTTTTCATCACAAAACCCCATGCCATTTTCATCACAATGCTCCATGCCATTGTCATCAAAATACTCCACAAGCTTGTCATCAGAATGCTCCATGACCATTGTCATCCCAATTCTCCATGCACTTGTCAGAACAATGCTTCCTGACCCTTGTCATCACAATGCTTCAAGCCATTTTCATCACAAAGCTCCATTACCTTTGTCATCAAAATACTCCACAAGCTTGTCATCAGAATGCTCCATGACCCTTGTCATCACAATTCTCCTTGCACTTGTCAGCACAATGCTCCCTGACCCTTGTCATCACTATGCTCCAAGCCATTGTCATCACAATGCTCCATTACCTTTGTCATCAGAATCCTCCATGACACTTGGCATCACAATGCTCCATGCCATTGTCATCACAATGGGCCATTACATATGTCATCACAATGCTCCCTGACACCTCTTTTCACAATACTGCATGACCTGGTCATCACAATGCTCCTTGCCGTTATCATCACAATGATCCATAACCTCTGTCATAACAATGCTCCATGACCCCTGCCATCACAATGTTCCACGGGCTTGTCATGACAAGGCTCCATGACCCTTGTCATCACAATGGTCCAAGACCCCTGTAATCACAATGCTCCATGCCCTTTTTCATCAGAATGCTCCATGAGACTTGTCACCACAAGTCTCCATGGTCATCTCATCACAATGCTACAGGACCTTGTCATCACCATGGTTCATTCCCTTGTCATCACAATGCTCCATGACCACTGTCATCACAATACTCCATGAACATTTTCAGCCCAATGCTCCATGAACTTCTCATCACAATGCTCCATGACCAATATCATCACAGTGCTCCATGACCACTGTCATCACAACACACCATGACACCTGACAACACAATGATCTGGGACTCTTGTCATCACAATGCACCGTGACCCCTGTCATCACAATACTCCATGAAAATTTTCAGCCCAATGCTCCATGACTCTTGTCATCACAATGATCCATGCCCTTGTCATCCCAATGCTCCATGACCCCTGTATTCACAATGCTCCGTGACGCTTGTCATCACACTGCTCCATGACACCTGTCATCACAATGCTCCATGCCTTTGTCAGCAAAATGATACATGACCTTTTCATTACAATGCTCTATGCGCTTGTCATCACAATACTCCATTACCATTTTCATCACAATCCTCCATGAAACTTGGGATCACATTGCTTCATGCCCTTGTCATCACAATGCACCATGCTCCTTGAAATCAAAATGATCCATGACATCTGTCATCGCAATGCTCCAAACACTTGTGATCCCAGTGTTCCATAACACTTGTCATCACAACGGTGCATGATGCCTGTCATCACAATACTCAATGCCATTTTCATCACAATGCTCCATGACCTTTGTCATCACAATTCTCAATACACTTGTCATCACAATGACCCCTGACACTTGTCATCAGAATGCTCCTTGAACCCTGTCATGAAAAGGCTCCATGATTTTTTCATCACAAAGCCCCATGCCATTTTCATCACAATGCACCATGCCATTGTCATCAAAATACTCCACAAGCCTTTTATCAGAATTCTCCATGACCCTTGTCATCACAATTCTCCATGCACTTGTCAGCACAATGCTCCCTGACCCTTGTCATCACAATGCTCCAAGCCATTGTCATCACATTGCTCCATTACCTTTGTCCTCAGAATCCTCCATGACACTTGGCATCAAAATGCTCCATGCCATTGCCATCACAATGGGCCATTACATATGTCATCACAATGCTCCCTGACACCTCTCTTCACAATACTGCATGACCTGGTCATCAAAATGCTCCATGCCCTTGTCATCACAATGCGCCATTTCAACTGTCATCACAATAATCCATGAAACTTATTAGACCAATGCTCCATGCCATTCTCATCACAATGGACCATTACATATGTCATCACAATGCTCCCTGACACGTCTTCACAATACTCCATGCCCTTGTCATCACAATGCTCCATGTCCTTGTCATCACAGTGCTACATGCCCACTGTCATCACAATAATCTATGAAACTTGTCAGACAAATTCTCCATGCCGCTTTCATCACAATGCTCCATGCCCTTTTCATCACAATGCTCCATGACCCCTGTCATCACAATGCTCCGTGACTCCAGTCATCACAGTGCTTCATAACGTTTGTCATCACAACGGTCTATGCCCGCGTCATCACAAGGCTCTGTGACCTTTGTAACCACAATGTTCCATGAACTTTTCATCACAATGCTCCGTGACACTTGTCATCACAATGCTCCATGCCTTTGTCAGAACAATGCTCCATGACCCTTGTCATCACATTGTGCCATGCGCATTTCATCACAATGATACACAACCTTGTCATTGCTATGCTCCATAAACCTTGTAATCACAATTATCCATGCACTTCTCATCCAAATGCTCTCTCACATGGGATATGACAATGTTCCATCACTAGTCATCACAATCCTCCCTTAACCCTGTTATCACAATGTTCCATGACACCTGTCATCACAATGCTACATCCCCTTATCAGCACAATGCTCCATGACCCCTGTCATCAAAATACTCCATGAACATTTTCAGCCCAATCCTCCATGACCCTTGTCATCACAATCATCCATGCCTTTGTCATCCCAATGCTCCATGAACCCTGTATTCACAATGTTCCGTGACGCTTGTCATCACAATGCTCCATTACCTCTGTCATAACAATGCTCCATGACCCCTGCCATCACAGTGTTCCACGGCCTTGTCATCACAAGGCTCCATGACCCCTGTCATCACAATACTCCATGAAACTTTTCAGCCCAATGCACCATGAAATTCTCATCACAGTGCTCCATGTCAAATATCATCAAAATGCTCCATGACCACTGTCATCACAACACTCCATGACACCTGACAACACAATGATCCGGGACTCTTGTCATCACAGTGTTCCATTCCCTAGTCATCACAATGCTCCATGAATATTTTCAGCCCAATGCTCCATGACACTTTTCATCACAATCATCCATGCCCTTGTCATCCCAATGCTCCATGACCCCTGTATTCACAATGCTCCGTGACGCTAGTCATCACAATGCTCCATGACACCTGTCATCACAATGCTCCATGACTTTGTCAGCAAAATGCTACATGACCTGGTCATTACAATGCTCTATGCGCTTGTCATCACAGTACTCCATTACCATTGTCATCACAATCCTCCATGAACCTAGGATCACATTGCTTCATGCCCTTGTCATCCCGAAGCTCCATGCTCCTTGAAATCAAAATGATCCATGACCTCTGTCATCACAATGCTACAAACACTTGTGATCACAATGTTCCATAACAGTTGTCATCACAACGCTCCATGATGCCTGTCATCACAATAATCCATGCCCTTTTCATCACAATGCTCCATGACCTTTGTCACCACAATTCTCAATACACTTGTCATCACAATGTTCCCTGACACTTGTCGTCATAATGCTCCTTGAAACCTGTCACAAAAAGGCTCCATGAATTTTTCATCACAAAACCCCATGCCATTTTCATCACAATGCTCCATGCCATTGTCATCAAAATACTCCACAAGCTTGTCATCAGAATGCTCCATGACCATTGTCATCCCAATTCTCCATGCACTTGTCAGAACAATGCTTCCTGACCCTTGTCATCACAATGCTTCAAGCCATTTTCATCACAAAGCTCCATTACCTTTGTCATCAAAATACTCCACAAGCTTGTCATCAGAATGCTCCATGACCCTTGTCATCACAATTCTCCTTGCACTTGTCAGCACAATGCTCCCTGACCCTTGTCATCACTATGCTCCAAGCCATTGTCATCACAATGCTCCATTACCTTTGTCATCAGAATCCTCCATGACACTTGGCATCACAATGCTCCATGCCATTGTCATCACAATGGGCCATTACATATGTCATCACAATGCTCCCTGACACCTCTTTTCACAATACTGCATGACCTGGTCATCACAATGCTCCTTGCCGTTATCATCACAATGATCCATAACCTCTGTCATAACAATGCTCCATGACCCCTGCCATCACAATGTTCCACGGGCTTGTCATGACAAGGCTCCATGACCCTTGTCATCACAATGGTCCAAGACCCCTGTAATCACAATGCTCCATGCCCTTTTTCATCAGAATGCTCCATGAGACTTGTCACCACAAGTCTCCATGGTCATCTCATCACAATGCTACAGGACCTTGTCATCACCATGGTTCATTCCCTTGTCATCACAATGCTCCATGACCACTGTCATCACAATACTCCATGAACATTTTCAGCCCAATGCTCCATGAACTTCTCATCACAATGCTCTATGACCAATATCATCACAGTGCTCCATGACCACTGTCATCACAACACACCATGACACCTGACAACACAATGATCTGGGACTCTTGTCATCACAATGCACCGTGACCCCTGTCATCACAATACTCCATGAAAATTTTCAGCCCAATGCTCCATGACTCTTGTCATCACAATGATCCATGCCCTTGTCATCCCAATGCTCCATGACCCCTGTATTCACAATGCTCCGTGACGCTTGTCATCACACTGCTCCATGACACCTGTCATCACAATGCTCCATGCCTTTGTCAGCAAAATGATACATGACCTTTTCATTACAATGCTCTATGCGCTTGTCATCACAATACTCCATTACCATTTTCATCACAATCCTCCATGAAACTTGGGATCACATTGCTTCATGCCCTTGTCATCACAATGCACCATGCTCCTTGAAATCAAAATGATCCATGACATCTGTCATCGCAATGCTCCAAACACTTGTGATCCCAGTGTTCCATAACACTTGTCATCACAACGGTGCATGATGCCTGTCATCACAATACTCAATGCCATTTTCATCACAATGCTCCATGACCTTTGTCATCACAATTCTCAATACACTTGTCATCACAATGACCCCTGACACTTGTCATCAGAATGCTCCTTGAACCCTGTCATGAAAAGGCTCCATGATTTTTTCATCACAAAGCCCCATGCCATTTTCATCACAATGCACCATGCCATTGTCATCAAAATACTCCACAAGCCTTTTATCAGAATTCTCCATGACCCTTGTCATCACAATTCTCCATGCACTTGTCAGCACAATGCTCCCTGACCCTTGTCATCACAATGCTCCAAGCCATTGTCATCACATTGCTCCATTACCTTTGTCCTCAGAATCCTCCATGACACTTGGCATCAAAATGCTCCATGCCATTGTCATCACAATGGGCCATTACATATGTCATCACAATGCTCCCTGACACCTCTCTTCACAATACTGCATGACCTGGTCATCAAAATGCTCCATGCCCTTGTCATCACAATGCGCCATTTCAACTGTCATCACAATAATCCATGAAACTTATTAGACCAATGCTCCATGCCATTCTCATCACAATGGACCATTACATATGTCATCACAATGCTCCCTGACACGTCTTCACAATACTCCATGCCCTTGTCATCACAATGCTCCATGTCCTTGTCATCACAGTGCTACATGCCCACTGTCATCACAATAATCTATGAAACTTGTCAGACAAATTCTCCATGCCGCTTTCATCACAATGCTCCATGCCCTTTTCATCACAATGCTCCATGACCCCTGTCATCACAATGCTCCGTGACTCCAGTCATCACAGTGCTTCATAACGTTTGTCATCACAACGGTCTATGCCCGCGTCATCACAAGGCTCTGTGACCTTTGTAACCACAATGTTCCATGAACTTTTCATCACAATGCTCCGTGACACTTGTCATCACAATGCTCCATGCCTTTGTCAGAACAATGCTCCATGACCCTTGTCATCACATTGTGCCATGCGCATTTCATCACAATGATACACAACCTTGTCATTGCTATGCTCCATAAACCTTGTAATCACAATTCTCCATGCACTTCTCATCCAAATGCTCTCTCACATGGGATATGACAATGTTCCATCACTAGTCATCACAATCCTCCCTTAACCCTGTTATCACAATGTTCCATGACACCTGTCATCACAATGCTACATCCCCTTATCAGCACAATGCTCCATGACCCCTGTCATCAAAATACTCCATGAACATTTTCAGCCCAATCCTCCATGACCCTTGTCATCACAATCATCCATGCCTTTGTCATCCCAATGCTCCATGAACCCTGTATTCACAATGTTCCGTGACGCTTGTCATCGCAATGCTCCATGACCCCTGTATTCACAAAGCTCCGTGACGCTTCTCATCACAGTGCTCCATGACACCTCTCATCACAATGCTCCATGCCTTTGTCAGCAAATGCTACATGACCTTGTCATTACAATGCTCTATGCGCTTGTCATCACAGTACTCCATTACCATTGTCATCACAATCCTCCATGAACCTTGGGATCACATTGCTTCATGCCCTTGTCATCACAGTGCTCTATGCTCCTTGAAATCAAAATGATCCATGACCTCTGTCATCACAATGCTCCAAACCCTTGTAATCACAATGTTCCATAAAACTTGTCATCACAACGCTCCATGATGCCTGTCATTACAATACTCCATGGCCTTTACATCACAATGCTCCATGACCATTGTCACCACAATTCTAAATACACTTGGCCTTACAATGCTTCCTGAATCTTGTCGTCAGAATGCTCCTTGAAACCTGTCACGAAAAGGCTCCATGCCTTTTTCATCAGTTTGCCCCATGCCGTTTTCATCACAATGCTCCATGCCATTGCCATCAAAATACTCCACAAGCTTGTCATCAGAATGCTCCATGACCCTTGTCATCACAATTCTCCATGCACTTGTCAGCACAATGCTCCCTGACCCTTGTCATCACAATGCTCCAAGCCATTGTCATCACAATGCTCCATTACCTTTGTCATCAGAATCCTCCATGACACTTGGCATCACAATGCGCTATGCCATTGTCATCACAATGGGCCATTACATATCTCATCACAATGCTCCCTGACACCTGTCTTCACAATACTGCATGACTTGGTCCTCACTATGTTCCATGCCCTTGTCATCACACTGCGCCATTCCAACTGTCATCGCAATAATCCATGAAACTTATTAGACCAATGCTCCATGCCCTTGTCATCACAATGCTCCATGACTCCATTAATCACAATGCTTCACGACCTTGTGATGAAAATTCTCAATAGTCCTTGTCATCATATTGCTCCAAGCCCTAGTCATCACAATGCTCGATTTTATTTGTCATCAAAATCCTCCATTACATTTAGCATCACAATGCTCCATGCCATTATCATCGCAATGGACCATGACATATGTCATCACAATGCTCCCTGACACCTGTCTTCACAATATTCCATGACCTTCTCATCACCATGATCCATACACTTGTCATTACAATGCACCATGTCCACTGTCATCACAATAATCTATGAAACTTGTCAGACCAATGCTCCATGCCCCTGTCACCACAATGCTCCATGCCCTTGTCATCACAATGCTCCATGACCCCTATCATCACAATGCTCCGTGACTCCATTCATCACAATGCTTCATAACGTTTGTCATCAAAACGGTCCTTGCCCGTGTCATCACAAGGCTCTGTGACCTTTGTAACCACAATGCTCCATGAACTTTTCATCACAATGCTCCGTGACCTTTGTCATCACAATGCTCCATGCCTTTGTCAGAACAATGCTCCATGACACTTGTCATCACAATGTGCCACGTGCTTTTCATCACATCGGTCCACAACCTTGTAATCGCTATGCTCCATAAACCTTGTAATCACAATGCTCCATGCACTTCTCATCCAAATGCTCTCTCACCAGAGATATCACAATGTTCCATCACTAGTCATCACAATACCCCTCACCCCTGTAATCATAATGTTCCATGACCCCTGTCATCACAATGCTACATGCACTTATCATCACAATGTTCGATGACCCATGACATCACAATGTCCCATAACACCTGTCATCAAAATGTTCCATGACACTTTTCATCAAATTGCTCCATGACCCTGTCATCACAATGCTCCCTGCCCTCCTCATCACAATGCACAACGCCCTTGCCATCAAAATGCTCCATGACCATTGTCATCACAAAGATCCATGACCCTTGGCATCACAATGTCCCATGTCATTGTCATCACAATGCTCCATGAACGCTCTCATCACATTGCTCCATGCCCTTGACTTCACATAGCTCCATGACACATGTCATCAGAATGCTCCATGACCTTGTCATCACAATGCTCTATGCCCTTGCCATCACAATGCTCCATTATCCCTGTCATAACAATGCTCCATGACCCCTGCCATCACGATGTTCCATGGCCTATTCATCACAGGGCTCCATGACCCTTCTCATCACAATGCTCCAAGAACACTGTAATCACAATGCTCTATGCCCCTTTTCATCTCAATGATCCATGAAACTTGTCCTCACAATGCACCATGCCCATCATCATAATGCTTCATGCTATTGTCATAACAATGAAATCAAAATGCTCCATGACCTCTGTCATAACAATGCTCCAAACCCTTGTGATCACAATATTCCATAACACTTGTCATCACAGTGCCCCATGACGCTCGTCATCACAATTATCCATGGTCTTCTCATCACAATGCTCCATGACCTTCGTCATCACAATGCTCAATACACTTGTCATCAAACTGCTCCCTGACACTTGTTGTCTGTATGCTCCTTTTACCCTGTCATGACAAGGCTCCATGCCTTTTTCATCACAATGATCCATGCCCTTTTCATCCCAATGCTCCAAGACCCATGTAATCACGATGCTCCATTCCCTTGTCACCACAAAGCTCAACGATGCATGCCATCAGAATGCTCCTTGGCCTTCTCCTCACAATGCTCCATGCCCTTGTCATCACAAAGTTCCAAGACCCCTGTAATCACAATGCTGCATGCCCTTTTTCATCAGTAAACTCCATGAGACTTGTCATCACTTGGCTCCATGGTTTTGTCATCATAATGCTCCAAGCCCTAGTCATCACAATGCTCCATTATATTTGTCATCACAATCCTCCATTGCATTTGGCATCACAATGCTCCCTGCCATTGTCATCTCAATGGACCATGCCATATGTCATCCCAATGCTCCATGACCCCTGTATTCACAATGCTCCGTGATGCTTGTCATCACAGTGCTCCATGACACCTGTCATCACAATGATCCATGCCCTTGTCATCCCAATGCTCCATGACCACTGTATTCACAGTGCTCTGTGATGCTTGTCATCACAGGGCTCCATGACACCAGTCATCACAATCCTCTATGCCTTTTTCAGCAAAATGCTACATGACTTTGTCATTACAATGCTCTATGCGCTTGTCATCACAATACTCCATTATCATTGTCATCACTATCCTCCATGAACCTTGGGATCACATTGCTACATGCCCTTGTCATCACAATGCTCCATGCTCCTTGAAATCAAAATGATCCATGACCTCTGTCATCGCAATGCTCCAAACCCTGGTGATCACAATGTTCCGTAACACTTGGCATCACAATGCACCATGATGCCTATCATCACAATACACGATGGTCTTTTCATCACAATGCTACATGACCTTTGTCATCACAATTCTCAATACACTTGTCATCACAATGTTCCCAGACACTTGTCGTCAGAATGCTCCTTGAACCCTGTCACGAAAAGGCTCCATGCCTTTTTCATCACAAAGCCCCATGCCATTTTCATCACAATGCTCCATGCCATTGCCATCAAAATACTCCACAAGCTTGTCATCAGAATGCTCCATGACCCTTGTCATCACAATTCTCCTTGCACTTGTCAGAACAATGCTTCCTGACCCTTGTCATCACAATGCTTCAAGCCATTTTCATCACAAAGCTCCATTACCTTTGTCATCAAAATACTCCACAAGCTTGTCATCAGAATGCTCCATGACCCTTGTCATCACAATTCTCCTTGCACTTGTCAGCACAATGCTCCCTGACCCTTGTCATCACTATGCTCCAAGCCATTGTCATCACAATGCTCCATTACCTTTGTCATCAGAATCCTCCATGACACTTGGCATCACAATGCTCCATGCCATTGTCATCACAATGGGCCATTACATATGTCATCACAATGCTCCCTGACACCTCTTTTCACAATACTGCATGACCTGGTCATCACAATGCTCCTTGCCGTTATCATCACAATGATCCATAACCTCTGTCATAACAATGCTCCATGACCCCTGCCATCACAATGTTCCACGGGCTTGTCATGACAAGGCTCCATGACCCTTGTCATCACAATGGTCCAAGACCCCTGTAATCACAATGCTCCATGCCCTTTTTCATCAGAATGCTCCATGAGACTTGTCACCACAAGTCTCCATGGTCATCTCATCACAATGCTACAGGACCTTGTCATCACCATGGTTCATTCCCTTGTCATCACAATGCTCCATGACCACTGTCATCACAATACTCCATGAACATTTTCAGCCCAATGCTCCATGAACTTCTCATCACAATGCTCCATGACCAATATCATCACAGTGCTCCATGACCACTGTCATCACAACACACCATGACACCTGACAACACAATGATCTGGGACTCTTGTCATCACAATGCACCGTGACCCCTGTCATCACAATACTCCATGAAAATTTTCAGCCCAATGCTCCATGACTCTTGTCATCACAATGATCCATGCCCTTGTCATCCCAATGCTCCATGACCCCTGTATTCACAATGCTCCGTGACGCTTGTCATCACACTGCTCCATGACACCTGTCATCACAATGCTCCATGCCTTTGTCAGCAAAATGATACATGACCTTTTCATTACAATGCTCTATGCGCTTGTCATCACAATACTCCATTACCATTTTCATCACAATCCTCCATGAAACTTGGGATCACATTGCTTCATGCCCTTGTCATCACAATGCACCATGCTCCTTGAAATCAAAATGATCCATGACATCTGTCATCGCAATGCTCCAAACACTTGTGATCCCAGTGTTCCATAACACTTGTCATCACAACGGTGCATGATGCCTGTCATCACAATACTCAATGCCATTTTCATCACAATGCTCCATGACCTTTGTCATCACAATTCTCAATACACTTGTCATCACAATGACCCCTGACACTTGTCATCAGAATGCTCCTTGAACCCTGTCATGAAAAGGCTCCATGATTTTTTCATCACAAAGCCCCATGCCATTTTCATCACAATGCACCATGCCATTGTCATCAAAATACTCCACAAGCCTTTTATCAGAATTCTCCATGACCCTTGTCATCACAATTCTCCATGCACTTGTCAGCACAATGCTCCCTGACCCTTGTCATCACAATGCTCCAAGCCATTGTCATCACATTGCTCCATTACCTTTGTCCTCAGAATCCTCCATGACACTTGGCATCAAAATGCTCCATGCCATTGCCATCACAATGGGCCATTACATATGTCATCACAATGCTCCCTGACACCTCTCTTCACAATACTGCATGACCTGGTCATCAAAATGCTCCATGCCCTTGTCATCACAATGCGCCATTTCAACTGTCATCACAATAATCCATGAAACTTATTAGACCAATGCTCCATGCCATTCTCATCACAATGGACCATTACATATGTCATCACAATGCTCCCTGACACGTCTTCACAATACTCCATGCCCTTGTCATCACAATGCTCCATGTCCTTGTCATCACAGTGCTACATGCCCACTGTCATCACAATAATCTATGAAACTTGTCAGACAAATTCTCCATGCCGCTTTCATCACAATGCTCCATGCCCTTTTCATCACAATGCTCCATGACCCCTGTCATCACAATGCTCCGTGACTCCAGTCATCACAGTGCTTCATAACGTTTGTCATCACAACGGTCTATGCCCGCGTCATCACAAGGCTCTGTGACCTTTGTAACCACAATGTTCCATGAACTTTTCATCACAATGCTCCGTGACACTTGTCATCACAATGCTCCATGCCTTTGTCAGAACAATGCTCCATGACCCTTGTCATCACATTGTGCCATGCGCATTTCATCACAATGATACACAACCTTGTCATTGCTATGCTCCATAAACCTTGTAATCACAATTCTCCATGCACTTCTCATCCAAATGCTCTCTCACATGGGATATGACAATGTTCCATCACTAGTCATCACAATCCTCCCTTAACCCTGTTATCACAATGTTCCATGACACCTGTCATCACAATGCTACATCCCCTTATCAGCACAATGCTCCATGACCCCTGTCATCAAAATACTCCATGAACATTTTCAGCCCAATCCTCCATGACCCTTGTCATCACAATCATCCATGCCTTTGTCATCCCAATGCTCCATGAACCCTGTATTCACAATGTTCCGTGACGCTTGTCATCACAATGCTCCATTACCTCTGTCATAACAATGCTCCATGACCCCTGCCATCACAGTGTTCCACGGCCTTGTCATCACAAGGCTCCATGACCCCTGTCATCACAATACTCCATGAAACTTTTCAGCCCAATGCACCATGAAATTCTCATCACAGTGCTCCATGTCAAATATCATCAAAATGCTCCATGACCACTGTCATCACAACACTCCATGACACCTGACAACACAATGATCCGGGACTCTTGTCATCACAGTGTTCCATTCCCTAGTCATCACAATGCTCCATGAATATTTTCAGCCCAATGCTCCATGACACTTTTCATCACAATCATCCATGCCCTTGTCATCCCAATGCTCCATGACCCCTGTATTCACAATGCTCCGTGACGCTAGTCATCACAATGCTCCATGACACCTGTCATCACAATGCTCCATGACTTTGTCAGCAAAATGCTACATGACCTGGTCATTACAATGCTCTATGCGCTTGTCATCACAGTACTCCATTACCATTGTCATCACAATCCTCCATGAACCTAGGATCACATTGCTTCATGCCCTTGTCATCCCGAAGCTCCATGCTCCTTGAAATCAAAATGATCCATGACCTCTGTCATCACAATGCTACAAACACTTGTGATCACAATGTTCCATAACAGTTGTCATCACAACGCTCCATGATGCCTGTCATCACAATAATCCATGCCCTTTTCATCACAATGCTCCATGACCTTTGTCACCACAATTCTCAATACACTTGTCATCACAATGTTCCCTGACACTTGTCGTCATAATGCTCCTTGAAACCTGTCACAAAAAGGCTCCATGAATTTTTCATCACAAAACCCCATGCCATTTTCATCACAATGCTCCATGCCATTGTCATCAAAATACTCCACAAGCTTGTCATCAGAATGCTCCATGACCATTGTCATCCCAATTCTCCATGCACTTGTCAGAACAATGCTTCCTGACCCTTGTCATCACAATGCTTCAAGCCATTTTCATCACAAAGCTCCATTACCTTTGTCATCAAAATACTCCACAAGCTTGTCATCAGAATGCTCCATGACCCTTGTCATCACAATTCTCCTTGCACTTGTCAGCACAATGCTCCCTGACCCTTGTCATCACTATGCTCCAAGCCATTGTCATCACAATGCTCCATTACCTTTGTCATCAGAATCCTCCATGACACTTGGCATCACAATGCTCCATGCCATTGTCATCACAATGGGCCATTACATATGTCATCACAATGCTCCCTGACACCTCTTTTCACAATACTGCATGACCTGGTCATCACAATGCTGCTTGCCGTTATCATCACAATGATCCATAACCTCTGTCATAACAAAGCTCCATGACCCCTGCCATCACAATGTTCCACGGGCTTGTCATGACAAGGCTCCATGACCCTTGTCATCACAATGGTCCAAGACCCCTGTAATCACAATGCTCCATGCCCTTTTTCATCAGAATGCTCCATGAGACTTGTCACCACAAGTCTCCATGGTCATCTCATCACAATGCTACAGGACCTTGTCATCACCATGGTTCATTCCCTTGTCATCACAATGCTCCATGACCACTGTCATCACAATACTCCATGAACATTTTCAGCCCAATGCTCCATGAACTTCTCATCACAATGCTCCATGACCAATATCATCACAGTGCTCCATGACCACTGTCATCACAACACACCATGACACCTGACAACACAATGATCTGGGACTCTTGTCATCACAATGCACCGTGACCCCTGTTATCACAATACTCCATGAAAATTTTCAGCCCAATGCTCCATGACTCTTGTCATCACAATGATCCATGCCCTTGTCATCCCAATGCTCCATGACCCCTGTATTCACAATGCTCCGTGACGCTTGTCATCACACTGCTCCATGACACCTGTCATCACAATGCTCCATGCCTTTGTCAGCAAAATGATACATGACCTTTTCATTACAATGCTCTATGCGCTTGTCATCACAATACTCCATTACCATTTTCATCACAATCCTCCATGAAACTTGGGATCACATTGCTTCATGCCCTTGTCATCACAATGCACCATGCTCCTTGAAATCAAAATGATCCATGACATCTGTCATCGCAATGCTCCAAACACTTGTGATCCCAGTGTTCCATAACACTTGTCATCACAACGGTGCATGATGTCTGTCATCACAATACTCAATGCCATTTTCATCACAATGCTCCATGACCTTTGTCATCACAATTCTCAATACACTTGTCATCACAATGACCCCTGACACTTGTCATCAGAATGCTCCTTGAACCCTGTCATGAAAAGGCTCCATGATTTTTTCATCACAAAGCCCCATGCCATTTTCATCACAATGCACCATGCCATTGTCATCAAAATACTCCACAAGCCTTTTATCAGAATTCTCCATGACCCTTGTCATCACAATTCTCCATGCACTTGTCAGCACAATGCTCCCTGACCCTTGTCATCACAATGCTCCAAGCCATTGTCATCACATTGCTCCATTACCTTTGTCCTCAGAATCCTCCATGACACTTGGCATCAAAATGCTCCATGCCATTGTCATCACAATGGGCCATTACATATGTCATCACAATGCTCCCTGACACCTGTCTTCACAATACTGCATGACCTGGTCATCAAAATGCTCCATGCCCTTGTCATCACAATGCGCCATTTCAACTGTCATCACAATAATCCATGAAACTTATTAGACCAATGCTCCATGCCATTCTCATCACAATGGACCATTACATATGTCATCACAATGCTCCCTGACACGTCTTCACAATACTCCATGCCCTTGTCATCACAATGCTCCATGTCCTTGTCATCACAGTGCTACATGCCCACTGTCATCACAATAATCTATGAAACTTGTCAGACAAATTCTCCATGCCGCTTTCATCACAATGCTCCATGCCCTTTTCATCACAATGCTCCATGACCCCTGTCATCACAATGCTCCGTGACTCCAGTCATCACAGTGCTTCATAACGTTTGTCATCACAACGGTCTATGCCCGCGTCATCACAAGGCTCTGTGACCTTTGTAACCACAATGTTCCATGAACTTTTCATCACAATGCTCCGTGACACTTGTCATCACAATGCTCCATGCCTTTGTCAGAACAATGCTCCATGACCCTTGTCATCACATTGTGCCATGCGCATTTCATCACAATGATACACAACCTTGTCATTGCTATGCTCCATAAACCTTGTAATCACAATTATCCATGCACTTCTCATCCAAATGCTCTCTCACATGGGATATGACAATGTTCCATCACTAGTCATCACAATCCTCCCTTAACCCTGTTATCACAATGTTCCATGACACCTGTCATCACAATGCTACATCCCCTTATCAGCACAATGCTCCATGACCCCTGTCATCAAAATACTCCATGAACATTTTCAGCCCAATCCTCCATGACCCTTGTCATCACAATCATCCATGCCTTTGTCATCCCAATGCTCCATGAACCCTGTATTCACAATGTTCCGTGACGCTTGTCATCACAATGCTCCATTACCTCTGTCATAACAATGCTCCATGACCCCTGCCATCACAGTGTTCCACGGCCTTGTCATCACAAGGCTCCATGACCCCTGTCATCACAATACTCCATGAAAATTTTCAGCCCAATGCACCATGAAATTCTCATCACAGTGCTCCATGTCAAATATCATCAAAATGCTCCATGACCACTGTCATCACAACACTCCATGACACCTGACAACACAATGATCCGGGACTCTTGTCATCACAGTGCTCCATTCCCTAGTCATCACAATGCTCCATGAATATTTTCAGCCCAATGCTCCATGACACTTTTCATCACAATCATCCATGCCCTTGTCATCCCAATGCTCCATGACCCCTGTATTCACAATGCTCCGTGACGCTAGTCATCACAATGCTCCATGACAACTGTCATCACAATGCTCCATGACTTTGTCAGCAAAATGCTACATGACCTTGTCATTACAATGCTCTATGCGCTTGTCATCACAGTACTCCATTACCATTGTCATCACAATCCTCCATGAACCTAGGATCACATTGCTTCATGCCCTTGTCATCCCGAAGCTCCATGCTCCTTGAAATCAAAATGATCCATGACCTCTGTCATCACAATGCTACAAACACTTGTGATCACAATGTTCCATAACAGTTGTCATCACAACGCTCCATGATGCCTGTCATCACAATAATCCATGCCCTTTTCATCACAATGCTCCATGACCTTTGTCACCACAATTCTCAATACACTTGTCATCACAATGTTCCCTGACACTTGTCGTCATAATGCTCCTTGAAACCTGTCACAAAAAGGCTCCATGAATTTTTCATCACAAAACCCCATGCCATTTTCATCACAATGCTCCATGCCATTGTCATCAAAATACTCCACAAGCTTGTCATCAGAATGCTCCATGACCATTGTCATCCCAATTCTCCATGCACTTGTCAGAACAATGCTTCCTGACCCTTGTCATCACAATGCTTCAAGCCATTTTCATCACAAAGCTCCATTACCTTTGTCATCAAAATACTCCACAAGCTTGTCATCAGAATGCTCCATGACCCTTGTCATCACAATTCTCCTTGCACTTGTCAGCACAATGCTCCCTGACCCTTGTCATCACTATGCTCCAAGCCATTGTCATCACAATGCTCCATTACCTTTGTCATCAGAATCCTCCATGACACTTGGCATCACAATGCTCCATGCCATTGTCATCACAATGGGCCATTACATATGTCATCACAATGCTCCCTGACACCTCTTTTCACAATACTGCATGACCTGGTCATCACAATGCTCCTTGCCGTTATCATCACAATGATCCATAACCTCTGTCATAACAATGCTCCATGACCCCTGCCATCACAATGTTCCACGGGCTTGTCATGACAAGGCTCCATGACCCTTGTCATCACAATGGTCCAAGACCCCTGTAATCACAATGCTCCATGCCCTTTTTCATCAGAATGCTCCATGAGACTTGTCACCACAAGTCTCCATGGTCATCTCATCACAATGCTACAGGACCTTGTCATCACCATGGTTCATTCCCTTGTCATCACAATGCTCCATGACCACTGTCATCACAATACTCCATGAACATTTTCAGCCCAATGCTCCATGAACTTCTCATCACAATGCTCCATGACCAATATCATCACAGTGCTCCATGACCACTGTCATCACAACACACCATGACACCTGACAACACAATGATCTGGGACTCTTGTCATCACAATGCACCGTGACCCCTGTCATCACAATACTCCATGAAAATTTTCAGCCCAATGCTCCATGACTCTTGTCATCACAATGATCCATGCCCTTGTCATCCCAATGCTCCATGACCCCTGTATTCACAATGCTCCGTGACGCTTGTCATCACACTGCTCCATGACACCTGTCATCACAATGCTCCATGCCTTTGTCAGCAAAATGATACATGACCTTTTCATTACAATGCTCTATGCGCTTGTCATCACAATACTCCATTACCATTTTCATCACAATCCTCCATGAAACTTGGGATCACATTGCTTCATGCCCTTGTCATCACAATGCACCATGCTCCTTGAAATCAAAATGATCCATGACATCTGTCATCGCAATGCTCCAAACACTTGTGATCCCAGTGTTCCATAACACTTGTCATCACAACGGTGCATGATGCCTGTCATCACAATACTCAATGCCATTTTCATCACAATGCTCCATGACCTTTGTCATCACAATTCTCAATACACTTGTCATCACAATGACCCCTGACACTTGTCATCAGAATGCTCCTTGAACCCTGTCATGAAAAGGCTCCATGATTTTTTCATCACAAAGCCCCATGCCATTTTCATCACAATGCACCATGCCATTGTCATCAAAATACTCCACAAGCCTTTTATCAGAATTCTCCATGACCCTTGTCATCACAATTCTCCATGCACTTGTCAGCACAATGCTCCCTGACCCTTGTCATCACAATGCTCCAAGCCATTGTCATCACATTGCTCCATTACCTTTGTCCTCAGAATCCTCCATGACACTTGGCATCAAAATGCTCCATGCCATTGTCATCACAATGGGCCATTACATATGTCATCACAATGCTCCCTGACACCTGTCTTCACAATACTGCATGACCTGGTCATCAAAATGCTCCATGCCCTTGTCATCACAATGCGCCATTTCAACTGTCATCACAATAATCCATGAAACTTATTAGACCAATGCTCCATGCCATTCTCATCACAATGGACCATTACATATGTCATCACAATGCTCCCTGACACGTCTTCACAATACTCCATGCCCTTGTCATCACAATGCTCCATGTCCTTGTCATCACAGTGCTACATGCCCACTGTCATCACAATAATCTATGAAACTTGTCAGACAAATTCTCCATGCCGCTTTCATCACAATGCTCCATGCCCTTTTCATCACAATGCTCCATGACCCCTGTCATCACAATGCTCCGTGACTCCAGTCATCACAGTGCTTCATAACGTTTGTCATCACAACGGTCTATGCCCGCGTCATCACAAGGCTCTGTGACCTTTGTAACCACAATGTTCCATGAACTTTTCATCACAATGCTCCGTGACACTTCTCATCACAATGCTCCATGCCTTTGTCAGAACAATGCTCCATGACCCTTGTCATCACATTGTGCCATGCGCATTTCATCACAATGATACACAACCTTGTCATTGCTATGCTCCATAAACCTTGTAATCACAATTCTCCATGCACTTCTCATCCAAATGCTCTCTCACATGGGATATGACAATGTTCCATCACTAGTCATCACAATCCTCCCTTAACCCTGTTATCACAATGTTCCATGACACCTGTCATCACAATGCTACATCCCCTTATCAGCACAATGCTCCATGACCCCTGTCATCAAAATACTCCATGAACATTTTCAGCCCAATCCTCCATGACCCTTGTCATCACAATCATCCATGCCTTTGTCATCCCAATGCTCCATGAACCCTGTATTCACAATGTTCCGTGACGCTTGTCATCGCAATGCTCCATGACCCCTGTATTCACAAAGCTCCGTGACGCTTCTCATCACAGTGCTCCATGACACCTCTCATCACAATGCTCCATGCCTTTGTCAGCAAATGCTACATGACCTTGTCATTACAATGCTCTATGCGCTTGTCATCACAGTACTCCATTACCATTGTCATCACAATCCTCCATGAACCTTGGGATCACATTGCTTCATGCCCTTGTCATCACAGTGCTCCATGCTCCTTGAAATCAAAATGATCCATGACCTCTGTCATCACAATGCTCCAAACCCTTGTAATCACAATGTTCCATAAAACTTGTCATCACAACGCTCCATGATGCCTGTCATTACAATACTCCATGGCCTTTACATCACAATGCTCCATGACCATTGTCACCACAATTCTAAATACACTTGGCCTTACAATGCTTCCTGAATCTTGTCGTCAGAATGCTCCTTGAAACCTGTCACGAAAAGGCTCCATGCCTTTTTCATCAGTTTGCCCCATGCCGTTTTCATCACAATGCTCCATGCCATTGCCATCAAAATACTCCACAAGCTTGTCATCAGAATGCTCCATGACCCTTGTCATCACAATTCTCCATGCACTTGTCAGCACAATGCTCCCTGACCCTTGTCATCACAATGCTCCAAGCCATTGTCATCACAATGCTCCATTACCTTTGTCATCAGAATCCTCCATGACACTTGGCATCACAATGCGCTATGCCATTGTCATCACAATGGGCCATTACATATCTCATCACAATGCTCCCTGACACCTGTCTTCACAATACTGCATGACTTGGTCCTCACTATGTTCCATGCCCTTGTCATCACACTGCGCCATTCCAACTGTCATCGCAATAATCCATGAAACTTATTAGACCAATGCTCCATGCCCTTGTCATCACAATGCTCCATGACTCCATTAATCACAATGCTTCACGACCTTGTGATGAAAATTCTCAATAGTCCTTGTCATCATATTGCTCCAAGCCCTAGTCATCACAATGCTCGATTTTATTTGTCATCAAAATCCTCCATTACATTTAGCATCACAATGCTCCATGCCATTATCATCGCAATGGACCATGACATATGTCATCACAATGCTCCCTGACACCTGTCTTCACAATATTCCATGACCTTCTCATCACCATGATCCATACACTTGTCATTACAATGCACCATGTCCACTGTCATCACAATAATCTATGAAACTTGTCAGACCAATGCTCCATGCCCCTGTCACCACAATGCTCCATGCCCTTGTCATCACAATGCTCCATGACCCCTATCATCACAATGCTCCGTGACTCCATTCATCACAATGCTTCATAACGTTTGTCATCAAAACGGTCCTTGCCCGTGTCATCACAAGGCTCTGTGACCTTTGTAACCACAATGCTCCATGAACTTTTCATCACAATGCTCCGTGACCTTTGTCATCACAATGCTCCATGCCTTTGTCAGAACAATGCTCCATGACACTTGTCATCACAATGTGCCACGTGCTTTTCATCACATCGGTCCACAACCTTGTAATCGCTATGCTCCATAAACCTTGTAATCACAATGCTCCATGCACTTCTCATCCAAATGCTCTCTCACCAGAGATATCACAATGTTCCATCACTAGTCATCACAATACCCCTCACCCCTGTAATCATAATGTTCCATGACCCCTGTCATCACAATGCTACATGCACTTATCATCACAATGTTCGATGACCCATGACATCACAATGTCCCATAACACCTGTCATCAAAATGTTCCATGACACTTTTCATCAAATTGCTCCATGACCCTGTCATCACAATGCTCCCTGCCCTCCTCATCACAATGCACAACGCCCTTGCCATCAAAATGCTCCATGACCATTGTCATCACAAAGATCCATGACCCTTGGCATCACAATGTCCCATGTCATTGTCATCACAATGCTCCATGAACGCTCTCATCACATTGCTCCATGCCCTTGACTTCACATAGCTCCATGACACATGTCATCAGAATGCTCCATGACCTTGTCATCACAATGCTCTATGCCCTTGCCATCACAATGCTCCATTATCCCTGTCATAACAATGCTCCATGACCCCTGCCATCACGATGTTCCATGGCCTATTCATCACAGGGCTCCATGACCCTTCTCATCACAATGCTCCAAGAACACTGTAATCACAATGCTCTATGCCCCTTTTCATCTCAATGATCCATGAAACTTGTCCTCACAATGCACCATGCCCATCATCATAATGCTTCATGCTATTGTCATAACAATGAAATCAAAATGCTCCATGACCTCTGTCATAACAATGCTCCAAACCCTTGTGATCACAATATTCCATAACACTTGTCATCACAGTGCCCCATGACGCTCGTCATCACAATTATCCATGGTCTTCTCATCACAATGCTCCATGACCTTCGTCATCACAATGCTCAATACACTTGTCATCAAACTGCTCCCTTACACTTGTTGTCTGTATGCTCCTTTTACCCTGTCATGACAAGGCTCCATGCCTTTTTCATCACAATGATCCATGCCCTTTTCATCCCAATGCTCCAAGACCCATGTAATCACGATGCTCCATTCCCTTGTCACCACAAAGCTCAACGATGCATGCCATCAGAATGCTCCTTGGCCTTCTCCTCACAATGCTCCATGCCCTTGTCATCACAAAGTTCCAAGACCCCTGTAATCACAATGCTGCATGCCCTTTTTCATCAGTAAACTCCATGAGACTTGTCATCACTTGGCTCCATGGTTTTGTCATCATAATGCTCCAAGCCCTAGTCATCACAATGCTCCATTATATTTGTCATCAAAATCCTCCATTGCATTTGGCATCACAATGCTCCCTGCCATTGTCATCTCAATGGACCATGCCATATGTCATCCCAATGCTCCATGACCCCTGTATTCACAATGCTCCGTGATGCTTGTCATCACAGTGCTCCATGACACCTGTCATCACAATGATCCATGCCCTTGTCATCCCAATGCTCCATGACCACTGTATTCACAGTGCTCTGTGATGCTTGTCATCACAGGGCTCCATGACACCAGTCATCACAATCCTCTATGCCTTTTTCAGCAAAATGCTACATGACTTTGTCATTACAATGCTCTATGCGCTTGTCATCACAATACTCCATTATCATTGTCATCACTATCCTCCATGAACCTTGGGATCACATTGCTACATGCCCTTGTCATCACAATGCTCCATGCTCCTTGAAATCAAAATAATCCATGACCTCTGTCATCGCAATGCTCCAAACCCTGGTGATCACAATGTTCCGTAACACTTGGCATCACAATGCACCATGATGCCTATCATCACAATACACGATGGTCTTTTCATCACAATGCTACATGACCTTTGTCATCACAATTCTCAATACACTTATCATCACAATGTTCCCAGACACTTGTCGTCAGAATGCTCCTTGAACCCTGTCACGAAAAGGCTCCATGCCTTTTTCATCACAAAGCCCCTTGCCGTTTTCATCACTATGCTCCATGCCATTGTCATCAAAATACTCCACAAGCTTGTCATCAGAATGCTCCATGACCCTTGTCATCACAATTCTCCTTGCACTTGTCAGCACAATGCTCCCTGACCCTTGTCATCACTATGCTCCAAGCCATTGTCATCACAATGCTCCATTACCTTTGTCATCAGAATCCTCCATGACACTTGGCATCACAATGCTCCATGCCATTGTCATCACAATGGGCCATTACATATGTCATCACAATGCTCCCTGACACCTCTTTTCACAATACTGCATGACCTGGTCATCACAATGCTCCTTGCCGTTATCATCACAATGATCCATAACCTCTGTCATAACAATGCTCCATGACCCCTGCCATCACAATGTTCCACGGGCTTGTCATGACAAGGCTCCATGACCCTTGTCATCACAATGGTCCAAGACCCCTGTAATCACAATGCTCCATGCCCTTTTTCATCAGAATGCTCCATGAGACTTGTCACCACAAGTCTCCATGGTCATCTCATCACAATGCTACAGGACCTTGTCATCACCATGGTTCATTCCCTTGTCATCACAATGCTCCATGACCACTGTCATCACAATACTCCATGAACATTTTCAGCCCAATGCTCCATGAACTTCTCATCACAATGCTCCATGACCAATATCATCACAGTGCTCCATGACCACTGTCATCACAACACACCATGACACCTGACAACACAATGATCTGGGACTCTTGTCATCACAATGCACCGTGACCCCTGTCATCACAATACTCCATGAAAATTTTCAGCCCAATGCTCCATGACTCTTGTCATCACAATGATCCATGCCTTTGTCATCCCAATGCTCCATGACCCCTGTATTCACAATGCTCCGTGACGCTTGTCATCACACTGCTCCATGACACCTGTCATCACAATGCTCCATGCCTTTGTCAGCAAAATGATACATGACCTTTTCATTACAATGCTCTATGCGCTTGTCATCACAATACTCCATTACCATTTTCATCACAATCCTCCATGAAACTTGGGATCACATTGCTTCATGCCCTTGTCATCACAATGCACCATGCTCCTTGAAATCAAAATGATCCATGACATCTGTCATCGCAATGCTCCAAACACTTGTGATCCCAGTGTTCCATAACACTTGTCATCACAACGGTGCATGATGCCTGTCATCAAAATACTCAATGCCATTTTCATCACAATGCTCCATGACCTTTGTCATCACAATTCTCAATACACTTGTCATCACAATGACCCCTGACACTTGTCATCAGAATGCTCCTTGAACCCTGTCATGAAAAGGCTCCATGATTTTTTCATCACAAAGCCCCATGCCATTTTCATCACAATGCACCATGCCATTGTCATCAAAATACTCCACAAGCCTTTTATCAGAATTCTCCATGACCCTTGTCATCACAATTCTCCATGCACTTGTCAGCACAATGCTCCCTGACCCTTGTCATCACAATGCTCCAAGCCATTGTCATCACATTGCTCCATTACCTTTGTCCTCAGAATCCTCCATGACACTTGGCATCAAAATGCTCCATGCCATTGTCATCACAATGGGCCATTACATATGTCATCACAATGCTCCCTGACACCTCTCTTCACAATACTGCATGACCTGGTCATCAAAATGCTCCATGCCCTTGTCATCACAATGCGCCATTTCAACTGTCATCACAATAATCCATGAAACTTATTAGACCAATGCTCCATGCCATTCTCATCACAATGGACCATTACATATGTCATCACAATGCTCCCTGACACGTCTTCACAATACTCCATGCCCTTGTCATCACAATGCTCCATGTCCTTGTCATCACAGTGCTACATGCCCACTGTCATCACAATAATCTATGAAACTTGTCAGACAAATTCTCCATGCCGCTTTCATCACAATGCTCCATGCCCTTTTCATCACAATGCTCCATGACCCCTGTCATCACAATGCTCCGTGACTCCAGTCATCACAGTGCTTCATAACGTTTGTCATCACAACGGTCTATGCCCGCGTCATCACAAGGCTCTGTGACCTTTGTAACCACAATGTTCCATGAACTTTTCATCACAATGCTCCGTGACACTTGTCATCACAATGCTCCATGCCTTTGTCAGAACAATGCTCCATGACCCTTGTCATCACATTGTGCCATGCGCATTTCATCACAATGATACACAACCTTGTCATTGCTATGCTCCATAAACCTTGTAATCACAATTCTCCATGCACTTCTCATCCAAATGCTCTCTCACATGGGATATGACAATGTTCCATCACTAGTCATCACAATCCTCCCTTAACCCTGTTATCACAATGTTCCATGACACCTGTCATCACAATGCTACATCCCCTTATCAGCACAATGCTCCATGACCCCTGTCATCAAAATACTCCATGAACATTTTCAGCCCAATCCTCCATGACCCTTGTCATCACAATCATCCATGCCTTTGTCATCCCAATGCTCCATGAACCCTGTATTCACAATGTTCCGTGACGCTTGTCATCGCAATGCTCCATGACCCCTGTATTCACAAAGCTCCGTGACGCTTCTCATCACAGTGCTCCATGACACCTCTCATCACAATGCTCCATGCCTTTGTCAGCAAATGCTACATGACCTTGTCATTACAATGCTCTATGCGCTTGTCATCACAGTACTCCATTACCATTGTCATCACAATCCTCCATGAACCTTGGGATCACATTGCTTCATGCCCTTGTCATCACAGTGCTCCATGCTCCTTGAAATCAAAATGATCCATGACCTCTGTCATCACAATGCTCCAAACCATTGTAATCACAATGTTCCATAAAACTTGTCATCACAACGCTCCATGATGCCTGTCATTACAATACTCCATGGCCTTTACATCACAATGCTCCATGACCATTGTCACCACAATTCTAAATACACTTGGCCTTACAATGCTTCCTGAATCTTGTCGTCAGAATGCTCCTTGAAACCTGTCACGAAAAGGCTCCATGCCTTTTTCATCAGTTTGCCCCATGCCGTTTTCATCACAATGCTCCATGCCATTGCCATCAAAATACTCCACAAGCTTGTCATCAGAATGCTCCATGACCCTTGTCATCACAATTCTCCATGCACTTGTCAGCACAATGCTCCCTGACCCTTGTCATCACAATGCTCCAAGCCATTGTCATCACAATGCTCCATTACCTTTGTCATCAGAATCCTCCATGACACTTGGCATCACAATGCGCTATGCCATTGTCATCACAATGGGCCATTACATATCTCATCACAATGCTCCCTGACACCTGTCTTCACAATACTGCATGACTTGGTCCTCACTATGTTCCATGCCCTTGTCATCACACTGCGCCATTCCAACTGTCATCGCAATAATCCATGAAACTTATTAGACCAATGCTCCATGCCCTTGTCATCACAATGCTCCATGACTCCATTAATCACAATGCTTCATGACCTTGTGATGAAAATTCTCAATAGCCCTTGTCATCATATTGCTCCAAGCCCTAGTCATCACAATGCTCGATTTTATTTGTCATCAAAATCCTCCATTACATTTAGCATCACAATGCTCCATGCCATTATCATCGCAATGGACCATGACATATGTCATCACAATGCTCCCTGACACCTGTCTTCACAATATTCCATGACCTTCTCATCACCATGATCCATACACTTGTCATTACAATGCACCATGTCCACTGTCATCACAATAATCTATGAAACTTGTCAGACCAATGCTCCATGCCCCTGTCACCACAATGCTCCATGCCCTTGTCATCACAATGCTCCATGACCCCTATCATCACAATGCTCCGTGACTCCATTCATCACAATGCTTCATAACGTTTGTCATCAAAACGGTCCTTGCCCGTGTCATCACAAGGCTCTGTGACCTTTGTAACCACAATGCTCCATGAACTTTTCATCACAATGCTCCGTGACCTTTGTCATCACAATGCTCCATGCCTTTGTCAGAACAATGCTCCATGACACTTGTCATCACAATGTGCCACGTGCTTTTCATCACATCGGTCCACAACCTTGTAATCGCTATGCTCCATAAACCTTGTAATCACAATGCTCCATGCACTTCTCATCCAAATGCTCTCTCACCAGAAATATCACAATGTTCCATCACTAGTCATCACAATACCCCTCACCCCTGTAATCATAATGTTCCATGACCCCTGTCATCACAATGCTACATGCACTTATCATCACAATGTTCGATGACCCATGACATCACAATGTCCCATAACACCTGTCATCAAAATGTTCCATGACACTTTTCATCAAATTGCTCCATGACCCTGTCATCACAATGCTCCCTGCCCTCCTCATCACAATGCACAACGCCCTTGCCATCAAAATGCTCCATGACCATTGTCATCACAAAGATCCATGACCCTTGGCATCACAATGTCCCATGTCATTGTCATCACAATGCTCCATGAACGCTCTCATCACATTGCTCCATGCCCTTGACTTCACATAGCTCCATGACACATGTCATCAGAATGCTCCATGACCTTGTCATCACAATGCTCTATGCCCTTGCCATCACAATGCTCCATTATCCCTGTCAAAACAATGCTCCATGACCCCTGCCATCACGATGTTCCATGGCCTATTCATCACAGGGCTCCATGACCCTTCTCATCACAATGCTCCAAGAACACTGTAATCACAATGCTCTATGCCCCTTTTCATCTCAATGATCCATGAAACTTGTCATCACAATGCACCATGCCCATCATCATAATGCTTCATGCTATTGTCATAACAATGAAATCAAAATGCTCCATGACCTCTGTCATAACAATGCTCCAAACCCTTGTGATCACAATATTCCATAACACTTGTCATCACAGTGCCCCATGACGCTCGTCATCACAATTATCCATGGTCTTCTCATCACAATGCTCCATGACCTTCGTCATCACAATGCTCAATACACTTGTCATCAAACTGCTCCATGACACTTGTTGTCTGTATGCTCCTTTTACCCTGTCATGACAAGGCTCCATGCCTTTTTCATCACAATGATCCATGCCCTTTTCATCCCAATGCTCCAAGACCCATGTAATCACGATGCTCCATTCCCTTGTCACCACAAAGCTCAATGATGCATGCCATCAGAATGCTCCTTGGCCTTCTCCTCACAATGCTCCATGCCCTTGTCATCACAAAGTTCCAAGACCCCTGTAATCACAATGCTGCATGCCCTTTTTCATCAGTAAACTCCATGAGACTTGTCATCACTTGGCTCCATGGTTTTGTCATCATAATGCTCCAAGCCCTAGTCATCACAATGCTCCATTATATTTGTCATCACAATCCTCCATTGCATTTGGCATCACAATGCTCCCTGCCATTGTCATCTCAATGGACCATGCCATATGTCATCCCAATGCTCCATGACCCCTGTATTCACAATGCTCCGTGATGCTTGTCATCACAGTGCTCCATGACACCTGTCATCACAATGATCCATGCCCTTGTCATCCCAATGCTCCATGACCACTGTATTCACAGTGCTCTGTGATGCTTGTCATCACAGGGCTCCATGACACCAGTCATCACAATCCTCTATGCCTTTTTCAGCAAAATGCTACATGACTTTGTCATTACAATGCTCTATGCGCTTGTCATCACAATACTCCATTATCATTGTCATCACTATCCTCCATGAACCTTGGGATCACATTGCTACATGCCCTTGTCATCACAATGCTCCATGCTCCTTGAAATCAAAATGATCCATGACCTCTGTCATCGCAATGCTCCAAACCCTGGTGATCACAATGTTCCGTAACACTTGGCATCACAATGCACCATGATGCCTATCATCACAATACACGATGGTCTTTTCATCACAATGCTCCATGACCTTTGTCATCACAATTCTCAATACACTTGTCATCACAATGTTCCCAGACACTTGTCGTCAGAATGCTCCTTGAACCCTGTCACGAAAAGGCTCCATGCCTTTTTCATCACAAAGCCCCTTGCCGTTTTCATCACAATGCTCCATGCCATTGTCATCAAAATACTCCACAAGCTTGTCATCAGAATGCTCCATGACCCTTGTCATCACAATTCTCCTTGCACTTGTCAGCACAATGCTCCCTGACCCTTGTCATCACTATGCTCCAAGCCATTGTCATCACAATGCTCCATTACCTTTGTCATCAGAATCCTCCATGACACTTGGCATCACAATGCTCCATGCCATTGTCATCACAATGGGCCATTACATATGTCATCACAATGCTCCCTGACACCTCTTTTCACAATACTGCATGACCTGGTCATCACAATGCTCCTTGCCGTTATCATCACAATGATCCATAACCTCTGTCATAACAATGCTCCATGACCCCTGCCATCACAATGTTCCACGGGCTTGTCATGACAAGGCTCCATGACCCTTGTCATCACAATGGTCCAAGACCCCTGTAATCACAATGCTCCATGCCCTTTTTCATCAGAATGCTCCATGAGACTTGTCACCACAAGTCTCCATGGTCATCTCATCACAATGCTACAGGACCTTGTCATCACCATGGTTCATTCCCTTGTCATCACAATGCTCCATGACCACTGTCATCACAATACTCCATGAACATTTTCAGCCCAATGCTCCATGAACTTCTCATCACAATGCTCCATGACCAATATCATCACAGTGCTCCATGACCACTGTCATCACAACACACCATGACACCTGACAACACAATGATCTGGGACTCTTGTCATCACAATGCACCGTGACCCCTGTCATCACAATACTCCATGAAAATTTTCAGCCCAATGCTCCATGACTCTTGTCATCACAATGATCCATGCCCTTGTCATCCCAATGCTCCATGACCCCTGTATTCACAATGCTCCGTGACGCTTGTCATCACACTGCTCCATGACACCTGTCATCACAATGCTCCATGCCTTTGTCAGCAAAATGATACATGACCTTTTCATTACAATGCTCTATGCGCTTGTCATCACAATACTCCATTACCATTTTCATCACAATCCTCCATGAAACTTGGGATCACATTGCTTCATGCCCTTGTCATCACAATGCACCATGCTCCTTGAAATCAAAATGATCCATGACATCTGTCATCGCAATGCTCCAAACACTTGTGATCCCAGTGTTCCATAACACTTGTCATCACAACGGTGCATGATGCCTGTCATCACAATACTCAATGCCATTTTCATCACAATGCTCCATGACCTTTGTCATCACAATTCTCAATACACTTGTCATCACAATGACCCCTGACACTTGTCATCAGAATGCTCCTTGAACCCTGTCATGAAAAGGCTCCATGATTTTTTCATCACAAAGCCCCATGCCATTTTCATCACAATGCACCATGCCATTGTCATCAAAATACTCCACAAGCCTTTTATCAGAATTCTCCATGACCCTTGTCATCACAATTCTCCATGCACTTGTCAGCACAATGCTCCCTGACCCTTGTCATCACAATGCTCCAAGCCATTGTCATCACATTGCTCCATTACCTTTGTCCTCAGAATCCTCCATGACACTTGGCATCAAAATGCTCCATGCCATTGCCATCACAATGGGCCATTACATATGTCATCACAATGCTCCCTGACACCTCTCTTCACAATACTGCATGACCTGGTCATCAAAATGCTCCATGCCCTTGTCATCACAATGCGCCATTTCAACTGTCATCACAATAATCCATGAAACTTATTAGACCAATGCTCCATGCCATTCTCATCACAATGGACCATTACATATGTCATCACAATGCTCCCTGACACGTCTTCACAATACTCCATGCCCTTGTCATCACAATGCTCCATGTCCTTGTCATCACAGTGCTACATGCCCACTGTCATCACAATAATCTATGAAACTTGTCAGACAAATTCTCCATGCCACTTTCATCACAATGCTCCATGCCCTTTTCATCACAATGCTCCATGACCCCTGTCATCACAATGCTCCGTGACTCCAGTCATCACAGTGCTTCATAACGTTTGTCATCACAACGGTCTATGCCCGCGTCATCACAAGGCTCTGTGACCTTTGTAACCACAATGTTCCATGAACTTTTCATCACAATGCTCCGTGACACTTGTCATCACAATGCTCCATGCCTTTGTCAGAACAATGCTCCATGACCCTTGTCATCACATTGTGCCATGCGCATTTCATCACAATGATACACAACCTTGTCATTGCTATGCTCCATAAACCTTGTAATCACAATTCTCCATGCACTTCTCATCCAAATGCTCTCTCACATGGGATATGACAATGTTCCATCACTAGTCATCACAATCCTCCCTTAACCCTGTTATCACAATGTTCCATGACACCTGTCATCACAATGCTACATCCCCTTATCAGCACAATGCTCCATGACCCCTGTCATCAAAATACTCCATGAACATTTTCAGCCCAATCCTCCATGACCCTTGTCATCACAATCATCCATGCCTTTGTCATCCCAATGCTCCATGAACCCTGTATTCACAATGTTCCGTGACGCTTGTCATCACAATGCTCCATTACCTCTGTCATAACAATGCTCCATGACCCCTGCCATCACAGTGTTCCACGGCCTTGTCATCACAAGGCTCCATGACCCCTGTCATCACAATACTCCATGAAAATTTTCAGCCCAATGCACCATGAAATTCTCATCACAGTGCTCCATGTCAAATATCATCAAAATGCTCCATGACCACTGTCATCACAACACTCCATGACACCTGACAACACAATGATCCGGGACTCTTGTCATCACAGTGTTCCATTCCCTAGTCATCACAATGCTCCATGAATATTTTCAGCCCAATGCTCCATGACACTTTTCATCACAATCATCCATGCCCTTGTCATCCCAATGCTCCATGACCCCTGTATTCACAATGCTCCGTGACGCTAGTCATCACAATGCTCCATGACACCTGTCATCACAATGCTCCATGACTTTGTCAGCAAAATGCTACATGACCTGGTCATTACAATGCTCTATGCGCTTGTCATCACAGTACTCCATTACCATTGTCATCACAATCCTCCATGAACCTAGGATCACATTGCTTCATGCCCTTGTCATCCCGAAGCTCCATGCTCCTTGAAATCAAAATGATCCATGACCTCTGTCATCACAATGCTACAAACACTTGTGATCACAATGTTCCATAACAGTTGTCATCACAACGCTCCATGATGCCTGTCATCACAATAATCCATGCCCTTTTCATCACAATGCTCCATGACCTTTGTCACCACAATTCTCAATACACTTGTCATCACAATGTTCCCTGACACTTGTCGTCATAATGCTCCTTGAAACCTGTCACAAAAAGGCTCCATGAATTTTTCATCACAAAACCCCATGCCATTTTCATCACAATGCTCCATGCCATTGTCATCAAAATACTCCACAAGCTTGTCATCAGAATGCTCCATGACCATTGTCATCCCAATTCTCCATGCACTTGTCAGAACAATGCTTCCTGACCCTTGTCATCACAATGCTTCAAGCCATTTTCATCACAAAGCTCCATTACCTTTGTCATCAAAATACTCCACAAGCTTGTCATCAGAATGCTCCATGACCCTTGTCATCACAATTCTCCTTGCACTTGTCAGCATAATGCTCCATGCCCCTTGTCATTACAGTGCTCCATGATGCTCGTCACCAGAATTATCCATGGTCTTCTCATCACAGTGCTCCACGGTCTTGCCATAACAATGCTCCATGCCCTGGTCATCACAATGCTCCATGTCCCTTGTCATCACAATTCTCCAGGTCCTTGTCATCACAATGCTCCATGACAGTTCTCATCTCCATGTTACATGCTCTTGTCATCACAATTCTCCATGCACTTGTCATCGCAATGTCCCATGACCCCTGTCATAGCAAGCTCCATGCCTTTGTCATCACAATGCTTCACGAACTTTTCATCAAAATTCTCAAAGGCCGTTGTCATCACAATGCTCCATGCCCTTGTCATCACAATGCTCCATGGCCCTTGTCATCACAATGCTCCAAGCCCTTGTCATCACAATGCTCCATTACCTTTGTCATCACAATCCTCCATAACACTCGGCATCACAATGCTCCATGCCATTGTCATCACAATGGAAAATGAAATATCCCATCACAATGCTCCCTGACACCCGTCTTCACAATACTCCATGACCTTGTCATCACAATGCTCCATGCCCTTGTCATCACAATGTGCCATGCCCACTGTCAACACAATTATCCATGAAACTTGTCAGACCAATGCTCCATGCTCCTGTCATCACAATGCTACATGACCACAGTCATCACAATGCTCCGTGTGTCACGTCATCACAAGACTCCATGACCTGTGTCACCACAAAAGTCAATGCCCTCATCATCACAAGGCTCTGTGAAATTTGTCACCACAATGCTCCATGAACTTTTCATCAAAATGCTCAATGTCATTGTCATCACAATGCTCCATGAACGCTCTCATCACATTGCTCCAAGCCCTTGTCATCACAATGCTCCATTACCTTTGTCATCACAATCCTCCATAACACTCGGCATCAAAATGCTCCATGCCATTGTCATCACAATGGAACATGAAATATGCCATCACAATGCTCCCTGACACCTGTCTTCACAATAATCCATGACCTTGTAATCACAATGTTCCATGCCCTTGCCATCACAATTCTCCATTAACCCTGTCATAACAATGCTCCATGACCCCTGCCATCACGATGTTCCATGGTCTTGTCATCACAAGGCTCCATGACCCTTCTAACCACAATGCTCCAAGACCCCTGTAATCACAATGCTCCATGCCCCTTTTCATCTCAATGATCCATGAACCCGGTCATCACAATGCACCATGCCCATCATCAAAATGCTTCATGCTATTGTCATCACAATGAAATCAAAATTCTCCATGATCTCTGTCATCACAATGCTCGAAATCCGTGTGATCAATATGTTCCATAACACTTATCATCACAACGTCCCATGACGCTCGTCATCACAATTATACATGGTCTTCTCATCACAATGCTCCATGACCTTTTTCATCACAATGCTCAATACACTTGTCATCACAATGCTCCCTGACACTTGTCCTCAGTATGCTCCTTGAACCATGTCATGACAAGGCTCCATGCCTTTTTCATCACAATGCTCCATGCCCTTGTCATAACAAAGCTCCATGATGCATGTCATCAGAACGTTCCATGGCCATCTCATCCCAAGGCTCCATGACCCTTGTCATCACAATGCTCCAAGACCCCTGTAATCACAATGCTCCATGCCCTTGTCATCACAAAGCCCCATGACGCATGCCATCAGAATGTTCCATGGCCTTCTCATCACAATCCTCCATGCCCTTGTCATGACAATGCTCCAAGACCCCTGTATTCACAATGCTCCATACTACTTTTCATCTCAATGCTCTATGAAGCCTCTTATCAGAATGCTCCATGCCCATCATCAAAATGCTTCAGGCTATTGTCATCACAATGAAATCAAAATTATCCATGACCACTGTCATCATAATGCTCCTAACCCTTGTGATCACAATGTTCCATAACACTTAACATCACAACACCCTATGACGCTCATCATCACAATTATCCATGGTCTTCTCATCACAATGCTCCATGACCTTTGTCATCACAATTCTCAATACACTTGTCATCACAATGCTCCCTGACACTTGTCGTCAGTATGCTCCTTGAACACTGTCATGACAAGGCTCCATGCCTTTTCATCACAATGATCCATGCCTTTTCATCACAATGTTCCAAGACACCTGTAATCACAGTGCTCCATGCCCTTGTCATCTCAAAGCTCAATGACACATGTCATCAGAATGCTCCATGGCCTTCTCCTCACAATGCTCCAGGCCCTTGTCATCACAATGCTAGAAGACCCCTGTAATCACAATGCTCCATGCCCCTTTTCATCAGAATGCTCCATGAGACTTCTCATCACAAGTCTCCATGCTTTTATCATCACAATGCTCCAGGACCTTGTCATCACCATGCTGCATTCCCTTGTCATCACAATGCTCCATGACCCCAGTCATCACAATACTCCATGAATATTTTCAGCCCAATGCTCCATGAAATTCTCATCACAATGCTCCATGAAAAATATCATAAAAATGTTCCATGACCACTGTCATCACAACACTCCATGACACATAACAACACAATGATCCGGGACACTTGTCATCACAATGCTCCATTCCCTACTCATCACAATGCTCCATGACCCCTGTCATCACAATACTCCATGAACATTTTCAGCCCAATGCTCCATGACACTTGGCATCACAATGTTCCATGCCTTTGTCAGCAAAATGCTACATGACATTGTCATTACAATGCTCTATGCGCTTGTCATCACAATACTCCATTACCATTGTCATCACAAACCTCCATGAACCTTGGGATCACATTGCTTCATGCCCTTGTCATCACAATGCTCCTTGCACTTTGAAATCAAAATGATCCATGACCCCTGTCATCACAATGCTCCAAACACTTGGAATCACAATGTTCCATAACACTTGTCATCACAACGCTCCATGATGCCTGCCATCACAATACTCCATGCCCTTTTCATCACAATGCTCCATGACCTTTGTCATCACAATTCTCAATACACTTGTCATCACAGTGCTCCCTGGCACTTGTCGTCAGAATGCTCCTTGAACCCTGTCACAAAAAGGCTCCATGCCTTTTTCATCACAAAGCCCCATGCCATTTTCTTCACAATGCTCCATGCCATTGTCATCAAAATACTCCACAAGCTTGTCATTAGAATGCTCCAAGACCCTTGTCATCACAATTCTCCATGCACTTGACAGCACAATGCTCCCTGACCCTTGTCATCACAAAGCTCCATTAACTTTGTCATCAGAATCCTCCATGAAACTTGGCATCACAATGCTCCAGGCCGTTGTTATCACAATGGGCCATTACATATGTCATCACAGTGCTCCCTCACACCTCTCTTCACAATACTGCAAGACCTGGTCATCACAGTGCTACATGCCCTTGTCATCACAATGCGCCATTCCAAGTGTCATCGCAATACTCCATGAAAATTATTAGACCAGTGCTCCATGCCCTTGTCATCACAATGCTCCATGCCCTTGTTATCACAATGTTCCATGACCCCTGTCATCACAATGCTCCGTGACTCCAGTCATCACAATGGTCCATGACTTTTGTCATCACAGTGGTCTATGCCCTCATCATCAACAGTCTCTCTGACTTTTTTAAGCACAATGCTCCATGAACATTTCATCACAATGCTCTTTGACACTTGTCATCACAATGCACTATGCCTTTCTTAGCACAATGCTCCATGCCCTTGTCATCACATTGCTCCATGACCCCTGTCATCACAATGCTCCGTGACTCCTGTCATCACAATTCTTCATAACATTTGTCATCACAATGGTCAATGCTCACGTCATCAAAAGGCTCTGTTACCTTTGTAACCACAATGTTCCATGAACTTTTCATCACAATGCTCCGAGACCCTTGTCATCACAATGCTCCATGCCTTTGTCAGAAAAATGCTCCATAACCCTTGTCATCACAATGGGCAACGCGATTTTCATCCCAACGGTCCACAAATTTGTCATCGCAATGCTCCATAAATCTTGTAATCACAAGGCTCCATGCCCTTCACATCACAATGCTCCATTACCCCTGTCATAACAATGCTCCATGACCCCTGCCATCACAATGTTCCACGGCCTTGTCATCACAAGGCTCCATGACCCTTGTCATCACAGTGCTCCAAGACCCCTGTAATCAAAATGCTCCATGCCCTTGTCATCACAAAGCTCCATGACACATGTCATCAGAATGTTCCATGGTCTTCTCATCAAAATGTTTCATGCCCTTATCATCACAATGCTCCCAGACCCCTGTAATCACAATGCTCCATGCCCATTTTCAACTCAATGGTCCATGAAACCTGTCATCACAATGCATCATGCCCATCATCATAATGCTTCCAGCTATGGTCAGCACAATGAAATCAAAATACTCCATGACCTCTGTCATCACAATGCTCCATGACCCCTGTCATCACAATACTCCATGAACATTTTCAGACCACTGCTACATGACAGTTGTCATCACAATGATCGATGCCCTTGTCATCCCAATGCTCCATGACCCCTGTATTCACAATGCTCCGTGACGCTTGTCATCACAGGGCTCCATGACACCTGTCATCACAATGGTCCATGCGCTTGTCAGCAAGATGGTCCATGATACATGTCATCACAATGCACCATGCACTTGTCATCACAGTGCTCCACAATCTTGTCATCACAATGCTCCATAAAACTTGTCATCACAATGCTCCATGCACTTCTCATCAAAATGCTCTCTCACCACAGATATCAAAATGTTGCATCACTATACGTCACAATACTCCCTCACCCCTGTTATCACAATGTTCCATGACCCCTGTCATCACAATGCTACATGCACTTATCATCACAATGTTCGATGACACCTGTCATCACAATGCTCCATAACCGCTGTCATCAAAATGCTCCATGACCCTTTTCATCAAAATGCTCCATGAACCCTGACATCACAGTGTTCCATAACCCCTGTCATCAAAATGTTCCATGACAATTTTCATCAAATTGCTCCATGAGCCTGTCATCACAATGCTCCCTGCCCTTCTCATCACAATGCACAAACACTTGTCATCAAAATGCTCCCTGTTATTTGTCATCACAAAGATCCATGACCCTTGGCATCAGAATGTTCCATGTCATTGTCATCACAATGCTCCATGAACGCTCTCATCACATTGCTCCATGCCCTTGTCATCACAAAGCTCCATGACACATGTCATCAGAATGCTCCATGGCCTTCTCATCACAATGCTCCATGTGCTTGCCATCACAATGCTCCATTACACCTGTCTTAACAATGCTCCATGACAACTGCCATCACGATGTTCCGTGGCCTTGTCATCACAAGGCTTCATTACCCTTCTCATCACAATGCTCCAAGACCCCTGTAATCACAATGTTCCATGACCCCTGTCATCACAATGCTACATCCCCTTATCATCACAATGTTCCATGACACCTGACATCACAATGTTCCACAACCCCTGTCATCAAAATGCTCCATGACACTTTTTATCCCAAAGCTCCATGACCCCTGACATCCCAATGTTCTATAACCCCTGTCATCAAAATATTCCATTACAATTTTCATCAAATTGCTGCATGACCCTGCCATCAAAATGCTCCCTGGCCTTCTCATCACAATGCACCACGCTCTTGTAATCAAAATGCTCCGTGACTTTTGTCATCACAAATCTCCTTGACCCTTGACATCACAATGCTCCATGTCATTGTCATCACAATGCTCCATGAACCTTCTCATCACATTTCTCCATGCCCTTGTCATCACAAAGCTCCATGACACATGTCATCACAATGCTCGATGCCCTTCTCATCACTATGCTCCATGCCCTTGTCATTACAATCCTCTATGACCATTGTATCACAGTGTTCCGTGCTCGTCATCACAATGCTCCATGTCCACTCTCATCACAATAATCCATGAAACATTTCACACCAATGCTTCCTGTCCTTCTCATCACAATGCTCCATTACACCTGTCATAACAATGTTCCATGACCCCTGCCATCACAAAGTTCCACGGCCTTGTCATTCACAAGGCTCCGTGACACTTGTCATCACAATGTTCCAAGACCCCTGTAATCACAATGCTCCATGCCCTTGTCATCACAGTGCTCCATGACGCATGTCATCAGAATGTTCCATGGCATTCTCCTCACAATGCTCCAAGACACTTTTTATCACAATGCTCCATGCCCCTTTTCATCTCAAAGCTCCATGAATCCTATCATCACAATGCACCATGCCCATTATCATAATGCTTCAGGCTATTTTCCTCACAATGAAATCAAAATGCTCCATGACCTCTGTCATCACAATGCTCCAAACCGTTGGGATCACAATGTTCCATAACACTTCTCATCACAACACCCCATGATGCTCATAATCACAATTATCCATGGTCTTCTCATCACTATGCTCCATAACCTTTGTCATCACAATGCTCCCTGACACTTGTCGTCAGTATGCTCCCTGAACACTGTCATTACAGGGCTCCATGCCTTTTTCATCACAATGATCTATGCCCTTTTCATCACAATGCTCCAAGACACCTGTAATCACAATGCTACATGCACTTGTCATCACAGTGCTCCATGACGCATTCATCAGAATGCTCCATGGCCTTCTCTTCACAATGCTCCATGCCCTTGTCATCACAATGCTCCAAGACCCCTGTTAACACAATGCTCCATGCCGCTTGTCATTATAGCGCTCCATGACGCTCGTCATCACAATTATCCATGGTCTTCTCATCACAGTGCTCCACGGTCTTGCCATCACATTGCTCCATGCCCTGGTCATCACAATGTTCTATGTTCCCTTTCATCACAATTCTCCACGTTCTTGGCATCACTATGTTCCATGACACTTCCCATCACAGTGTTAAATGCTTTGTCATCACAATACTGCACAAGCTTGTCATCAGAATACTCCATGACCCTTGTCATCACAATGATCCATGACCCCGGTCATCACAATGCTCCATGAGACCTATCATCACAATGCTCCATGCCCCTTGTCATTACAGTGCTCCATGATGCTCGTCACCAGAATTATCCATGGTCTTCTCATCACAGTGCTCCACGGTCTTGCCATAACAATGCTCCATGCCCTGGTCATCACAATGCTCCATGTCCCTTGTCATCACAATTCTCCAGGTCCTTGTCATCACAATGCTCCATGACAGTTCTCATCTCCATGTTACATGCTCTTGTCATCACAATTCTCCATGCACTTGTCATCGCAATGTCCCATGACCCCTGTCATAGCAAGCTCCATGCCTTTGTCATCACAATGCTTCACGAACTTTTCATCAAAATTCTCAAAGGCCGTTGTCATCACAATGCTCCATGCCCTTGTCATCACAATGCTCCATGGCCCTTGTCATCACAATGCTCCAAGCCCTTGTCATCACAATGCTCCATTACCTTTGTCATCACAATCCTCCATAACACTCGGCATCACAATGCTCCATGCCATTGTCATCACAATGGAAAATGAAATATCCCATCACAATGCTCCCTGACACCCGTCTTCACAATACTCCATGACCTTGTCATCACAATGCTCCATGCCCTTGTCATCACAATGTGCCATGCCCACTGTCAACACAATTATCCATGAAACTTGTCAGACCAATGCTCCATGCTCCTGTCATCACAATGCTACATGACCACAGTCATCACAATGCTCCGTGTGTCACGTCATCACAAGACTCCATGACCTGTGTCACCACAAAAGTCAATGCCCTCATCATCACAAGGCTCTGTGAAATTTGTCACCACAATGCTCCATGAACTTTTCATCAAAATGCTCAATGTCATTGTCATCACAATGCTCCATGAACGCTCTCATCACATTGCTCCAAGCCCTTGTCATCACAATGCTCCATTACCTTTGTCATCACAATCCTCCATAACACTCGGCATCAAAATGCTCCATGCCATTGTCATCACAATGGAACATGAAATATGCCATCACAATGCTCCCTGACACCTGTCTTCACAATAATCCATGACCTTGTAATCACAATGTTCCATGCCCTTGCCATCACAATTCTCCATTAACCCTGTCATAACAATGCTCCATGACCCCTGCCATCACGATGTTCCATGGTCTTGTCATCACAAGGCTCCATGACCCTTCTAACCACAATGCTCCAAGACCCCTGTAATCACAATGCTCCATGCCCCTTTTCATCTCAATGATCCATGAACCCGGTCATCACAATGCACCATGCCCATCATCAAAATGCTTCATGCTATTGTCATCACAATGAAATCAAAATTCTCCATGATCTCTGTCATCACAATGCTCGAAATCCGTGTGATCAATATGTTCCATAACACTTATCATCACAACGTCCCATGACGCTCGTCATCACAATTATACATGGTCTTCTCATCACAATGCTCCATGACCTTTTTCATCACAATGCTCAATACACTTGTCATCACAATGCTCCCTGACACTTGTCCTCAGTATGCTCCTTGAACCATGTCATGACAAGGCTCCATGCCTTTTTCATCACAATGCTCCATGCCCTTGTCATAACAAAGCTCCATGATGCATGTCATCAGAACGTTCCATGGCCATCTCATCCCAATGCTCCAAGCCCTTGTCATCACAATGCCCCAAGACCCCTGTAATCACAATGCACCATGCCCCTTTTCATCAGAATATTCCATGAGACTTGTCATCACAAGTCTCCATGGTCTTCTCATCACAATGCTCCAGTACCTTGTCATCACAAGCCTCCATGGCCCCTGTCATCATAATACTCGATTAACGTTTTCAGCCCAGTGCTCCTTGAACTTCTCATCACAATGCTCCATGACCACTGTCATGACAACACTCCATGACACCTGACAACACAATGATCCGGGACTCCTGTCATCACAAAGCTCCAAGACCCCTGTAATCACAATACTCCATGAATATTTTCAGCCCAATGCTCCATGACCCTTGTCATCACAATCATCCATGCCCTTGTCATCCCAATTCTCCATGGCCCCTGTATTCACAATGCTCCGTGACGCTTGTCATCACAGTGCTCCATGACACCTGTCATCACAATGCTCCATGACTTTGTCAGCAAAATGCTTCATGACCTTGTCATTACAATGCTCTATGTGCTTGTCATCACAATACTCCACTACCATTGTCATAACAATCCTCCATGAACCTTGGGATCACATTGCTTCATGCCCTTGTAATCACAATGCTCCATGCTCCTTTAAATCAAAATGATCCATGACCTCTGTCATCTCAATGCTCCAAAAACTTGTGATCAAAATGTTCCATAACAATTGTCATCACAACGCTCCATGATGCCTGTCATCACAATACTCCATGCACTTTTCATCACAATGCTCCATGACATTTGTCATCACAATTCTCAATACACTTGTCACCACAATGCTCCCTGACACTTGTCGTCAGAATGCTCCTTGAACCCTGTCACGAAAAGGCTCCATGCCTTTTTCATGAAAATGCCCCATGCCGTTTTCATCACAATGCTCCACGCCACTGTCATCAAAATACTCCACAAGCTTGTCATCACAATTCTCCATGACCTTTGTCATCACAATTCTCCATGCACTTGTCAGCACAATGCTCCCTGACCCTTGTCATCTCAATGCTCCAAGCCATTGTCATCATAATGCACCATTACATTTGTCATCATAATCCTCCATGACACTTGGCATCACAGTGCTCCATGCCCTTGTCACCACAATGCACCATTCCAACAGTCATCACAATAATACATGAAATTTATGAGACCAATGATCCATGCCCTTGTCATCACAATGCTCCATGCCCCTTGTCAACACAATGCTCCATGACCCCTGTCATCACAGTGCTCCGTGACTCCAGTCATCACAGTGCTTCATGACCTTTGTCATCACAATGGTCCATGCCCTCGTCATCAAGAGTCTCTGTGACCTTTTTAACCACAATGCTCCATGAACTTTTCATCACAATTCGCTTTGACCCTTGTCAACACAATGCTCTATGCCTTTCTCAGCACAATGCTCCATGACCCTTGTCATCACAATGCTCCATGCGCTTGTCAGCACAATGCTCCATGACACATGTCATCACAATGCACCATGCGCTTGTCATCACAGTGCTCCACAATCTTGTCATCACAATGCTCCATAAACATTGTCATCACAATGCTCCATGAACTTCTCATCAAAATGCTCTCTCACCACTGATATCACAATGTTATTTCACTATTCGTCACAATACTCCCTCACCCCTGTCATCACAATGTTCCATGACTCCTGTCATCACAATGCTACATGCACTTATCATCACAATGTTCGATGACCCCTGACATCACAATGTTCCGTAACCCCCGTCATCAAAATGCTCCCTGACCCTTGTCATCTCAATGCTCCACCCATTGTCATCACAATGCACCATTACATTTGTCATCAGAATCCTCCATGACCCTTGGCATCACATTGCTCCATGCCCTTGTCATCACTAAGCTCCATGACACATGTCATCAGAATGCTCCATGGCCTTCTCATCACAATGCCCCATGACCTTTTTCATCACAGTGCTCAATACACTTGTCATCAATATGCTCCATGACACTTGTTGTCTGTATGCTCCTTGAACCATGTCATGACAAGGCTCCATGCATTTTCATCACGATGTTCCATGCCCTTTTCATCACACTGCTACAAGACCCCTGTAATCAAAATGCTCCATGTGCTGGTCATCACAAAACTCAATGACGCATGTCCTCAGAATGCTCCTTGGCCTTCTCTTCACAGTGCTCCATGCCCTTGTCATCACAATGTTCCAAGACCCCTGTAATCACAGTGGTCCATGCCCCTTTTCATCAGTATGCTATATGAGACTTGTCATCACAAGGCTCCATGGATTTCTCATCACAATGCTCCAGGAACTTGTCATCACAATGCTTCACAACTTTGTGAAGAAGATTCTCAATAGCCCTTGTCATCATATTGCTCCAAGCCCTAGTCATCACAATGCTCCATTATAATTGTCATCACAATCCTCCATTACATTTGGCATCACAATGCTCCATGCCATTGTCATCGCAATGGACCATGACATATGTCATCACAATGCTCCCTGACACCTGTCTTCACAATAATCCATGCCCTTGTCATCACAATGCTCCATGCCCTTGTCACCACAATGAACCATGTCCACTGTCATCACAATAATCTAGGAAACTTGTCAGACCAATGCTCCATGCCCCGGTCACCACAATGCTCCATGCCCTTGTCCTCACAATGCTCCATGACCCCTGTCATCACAATGCTCCATGAATCCAGTCTTCACAATGCTTCATATCGTTTGTCATCAAAACGGTCCATGCCCGTGTCATCACAAGGCTCTGTGACCTTTGTAACCACAATGCTCCTTGAACTTTTCATCACAACGCTCTGTGACCCTTGTCATCACAATGCTCCATGCCTTTGTCAGAACAGTGCTCCATGACCCTTGTCATCACAAAGTGCCACGTGCTTTTCATCACATCGGTCCACAACCTTGTAATCACTATGCTCCATAAACCTTGTAATCACAATGCTCCATGCACTTCTCATCCAAATGCTCTCTCACCAGAGATATCACAATGTTCCATCACTAGTCATCACAATACCCCTCACCCCTGTAATCATAATGTTCCATGACCCCTGTCATCACAGTGCTACATACCCTTATCATCACAATGTTCCATGACCCCAGACATCACAATGTTCCATAACACCTGTCATCAAAATGCACCATGACCCTTTTCATCCCAAAGCTAAATGATCACTGGCAGCACAATGTTCTATAACCCCTGCCCTCAAAATATTCCATTACATTTTCATCAAATTGCTGCATGACCCTGTCATCAAAATGCTCCCTGCCCTTCTCATCACAATGCACCACACCATTGTCATCGAAATGCTCCCTGTTATTTGTTATCACAAATCTCCATGATCATTGGCATCACAATGTTCCATGTCATTGTCATCACAAAGCTCCATGAACACTCTCATCACATTGCTCCATGCCCTTGTCATCACAAAGCTCCATGACACTTGTCATCACAATGCTCGATGCCCTTCTCATCACAATGCTCCATGCCCTTGACATTAAAATCCTCCATGAACCATGCATCACAGTGTTCCGTGCCCTTGTCATCCCAATGCTCCATGCCCACTCTCATCACAATAATCCATAAAACATTTTAGACCAAAGCTCAATGCCCTTCTCATCACAATGCTCCATTACCTCTGTCATAACAATGCTCCATGACACCTGCCATCACATTGTTCAACGGCATGTCATCACAAGGCTCCATGACCCTTGTCATCACAATGCTCCAAGACCCCTGTAATCACAATGCTCCATGCCCTTGTCATCACAGTGCTCCATGACGCATGTCATCAGAATGTTCCATGGCCTTCTCATCACAATGCTCCATGCCCTTGTCATCACAATGCTCCAAGACCCCTGTAATCACAATGCTCCATGCCCCTTTTCATCTCAATGCTCCATGAACACTGTCATCACAGTGCACCATGCCCATCATCATAATGTTTCAGGCTATTGTCATCACAATGAAATCTAAATTCTCCATGAACTCTGTCATCATAATGCTCCAAAACTTTGTGATCACAATGTTCCATAAGACTTATCATCACAACACCCCATGACGCTCATCATCACAATTATCCATGGTCTTCTCATCACAATGCTCCATGACCTTTGTCATCAAATGCTCAATACACTTGTCATCACAATGTTCCCTGACACTTGTCGTCAGTATGCTTCTTGAACCCTGTCATGACAAGGCTCAATGCCTTTTTCATCAAAATGATACATGCCCATTACATCACAATGCATCAAGACACCTGTAATCACAATGCTCCACAACCTTCTCATCACAATGCTCCATGGCCAATATCATAACAGTGCTCCATGACCACTGTCATCACAACACTCCATGACACCTGACAACACAATGATCCGGAACTCTTGTCATCAAAATGCTCCATTCCCTAGTCATCACAATGCTCCATGACCCCTGTCATCACAATACTCCATGAACATTTTCAGCCCAATGCCCCATGACCCTTGTCATCACATTGAACCATGCCCTTGTCATCCCAATGCTCCATGACCCCTGTATTCACAAAGCTCCGTGACGCTTCTCATCACAGTGCTCCATGACACCTCTCATCACAATGCTCCATGCCTTTGTCAGCAAATGCTACATGACCTTGTCATTACAATGCTCTATGCGCTTGTCATCACAGTACTCCATTACCATTGTCATCACAATCCTCCATGAACCTTGGGATCACATTGCTTCATGCCCTTGTCATCACAGTGCTCCATGCTCCTTGAAATCAAAATGATCCATGACCTCTGTCATCACAATGCTCCAAACCCTTGTAATCACAATGTTCCATAAAACTTGTCATCACAACGCTCCATGATGCCTGTCATTACAATACTCCATGGCCTTTACATCACAATGCTCCATGACCATTGTCATCACAATTCTAAATACACTTGGCCTTACAATGCTTCCTGAATCTTGTCGTCAGAATGCTCCTTGAAACCTGTCACGAAAAGGCTCCATGCCTTTTTCATCAGTATGCCCCATGCCGTTTTCATCACAATGCTCCATGCCATTGCCATCAAAATACTCCACAAGCTTGTCATCAGAATGCTCCATGACCCTTGTCATCACAATTCTCCATGCACTTGTCAGCACAATGCTCCCTGACCCTTGTCATCACAATGCTCCAAGCCATTGTCATCACAATGCTCCATTACCTTTGTCATCAGAATCCTCCATGACACTTGGCATCACAATGCGCTATGCCATTGTCATCACAATGGGCCATTACATATCTCATCACAATGCTCCCTGACACCTGTCTTCACAATACTGCATGACTTGGTCCTCACTATGTTCCATGCCCTTGTCATCACACTGCACCATTCCAACTGTCATCACAATAATCCATGAAACTTATTAGACCAATGCTCCATGCCCTTGTCATCACAATGCTCCATGACTCCATTAATCACAATGCTTCACGACCTTGTGATGAAAATTCTCAATAGCCCTTGTCATCATATTGCTCCAAGCCCTAGTCATCACAATGCTCGATTTTATTTGTCATCAAAATCCTCCATTACATTTAGCATCACAATGCTCCATGCCATTATCATCGCAAAGGACCATGACATATGTCATCACAATGCTCCCTGACACCTGTCTTCACAATATTCCATGACCTTCTCATTACCATGATCCATACACTTGTCATTACAATGCACCATGTCCACTGTCATCACAATAATCTATGAAACTTGTCAGACCAATGCTCCATGCCCCTGTCACCACAATGCTCCATGCCCTTGTCATCACAATGCTCCATGACCCCTATCATCACAATGCTCCGTGACTCCATTCATCACAATGCTTCATAACGTTTGTCATCAAAACGGTCCTTGCCCGTGTCATCACAAGGCTCTGTGACCTTTGTAACCACAATGCTCCATGAACTTTTCATCACAATGCTCCGTGACCTTTGTCATCACAATGCTCCATGCCTTTGTCAGAACAATGCTCCATGACACTTGTCATCACAATGTGCCACGTGCTTTTCATCACATCGGTCCACAACCTTGTAATCGCTATGCTCCATAAACCTTGTAATCACAATGCTCCATGCACTTCTCATCCAAATGCTCTCTCACCAGAGATATCACAATGTTCCATCACTAGTCATCACAATACCCCTCACCCCTGTAATCATAATGTTCCATGACCCCTGTCATCACAATGCTACATGCACTTATCATCACAATGTTCGATGACCCATGACATCACAATGTTCCATAACACCTGTCATCAAAATGTTCCATGACACTTTTCATCAAATTGCTCCATGACCCTGTCATCACAATGCTCCCTGCCCTCCTCATCACAATGCACAACGCCCTTGCCATCAAAATGCTCCATGACCATTGTCATCACAAAGATCCATGACCCTTGGCATCACAATGTCCCATGTCATTGTCATCACAATGCTCCATGAACGCTCTCATCACATTGCTCCATGCCCTTGACTTCACATAGCTCCATGACACATGTCATCAGAATGCTCCATGACCTTGTCATCACAATGCTCTATGCCCTTGCCATCACAATGCTCCATTATCCCTGTCATAACAATGCTCCATGACCCCTGCCATCACGATGTTCCATGGCCTATTCATCACAGGGCTCCATGACCCTTCTCATCACAATGCTCCAAGAACACTGTAATCACAATGCTCTATGCCCCTTTTCATCTCAATGATCCATGAAACTTGTCATCACAATGCACCATGCCCATCATCATAATGCTTCATGCTATTGTCATAACAATGAAATCAAAATGCTCCATGACCTCTGTCATAACAATGCTCCAAACCCTTGTGATCACAATATTCCATAACACTTGTCATCACAGTGCCCCATGACGCTCGTCATCACAATTATCCATGGTCTTCTCATCACAATGCTCCATGACCTTCGTCATCACAATGCTCAATACACTTGTCATCAAACTGCTCCATGACACTTGTTGTCTGTATGCTCCTTTTACCCTGTCATGACAAGGCTCCATGCCATTTTCATCACAATGATCCATGCCCTTTTCATCCCAATGCTCCAAGACCCATGTAATCACGATGCTCCATGCCCTTGTCATCACAAAGCACAATGATGCATGCCATCAGAATGCTCCTTGGCCTTCTCCTCACAATGCTCCATGCCCTTGTCATCACAAAGTTCCAAGACCCCTGTAATCACAATGCTGCATGCCCTTTTTCATCAGTAAACTCCATGAGACTTGTCATCACTTGGCTCCATGGTTTTGTCATCATAATGCTCCAAGCCCTAGTCATCACAATGCTCCATTATATTTGTCATTACAATCCTCCATTGCATTTGGCATCACAATGCTCCCTGCCATTGTCATCTCAATGGACCATGCCATATGTCATCCCAATGCTCCATGACCCCTGTATTCACAATGCTCCGTGATGCTTGTCATCACAGTGCTCCATGACACCTGTCATCACAATGATCCATGCCCTTGTCATCCCAATGCTCCATGACCACTGTATTCACAGTGCTCTGTGATGCTTGTCATCACAGGGCTCCATGACACCAGTCATCACAATCCTCTATGCCTTTTTCAGCAAAATGCTACATGACTTTCTCATTACAATGCTCTATGCGCTTGTCATCACAATACTCCATTATCATTGTCATCACTATCCTCCATGAACCTTGGGATCACATTGCTACATGCCCTTGTCATCACAATGCTCCATGCTCCTTGAAATCAAAATGATCCATGACCTCTGTCATCGCAATGCTCCAAACCCTTGTGATCACAATGTTCCGTAACACTTGGCATCACAATGCAACATGATGCCTATCATCACAATACACGATGGTCTTTTCATCACAATGCTCCATGACCTTTGTCATCACAATTCTCAATACACTTGTCATCACAATGTTCCCAGACACTTGTCGTCAGAATGCTCCTTGAAACCTGTCAGCAAAAGGCTCCATGCCTTTTTCATCACAAATCCCCTTGCCGTTTTCATCACAATGCTCCATGCCATTGTCATCAAAATACCCCACAACCTTGTCATCAGAATGCTCCATGACCCTTGTCATCACAATTCTCAATACACTTCTCATCACAATGTTCCCTGACACTTGTCGTCAGAATGCTCCTTGAACCCTGTCACGAAAATGCTCCATGCCTTTTTCATCACAAAGCCCCATGCCGTTTTCATCACAATGCTCCATGCCATTGTCATCAAAATACTCCACAAGCTTGTCATCAGAATGCTCCATGACCCTTGTCATCACAATTCTCCTTGCACTTGTCAGCACAATGCTCCCTGACCCTTGTCATCACTATGCTCCAAGCCATTGTCATCACAATGCTCCATTACCTTTGTCATCAGAATCCTCCATGACACTTGGCATCACAATGCTCCATGCCATTGTCATCACAATGGGCCATTACATATGTCATCACAGTGCTCCCTGACACCTCTTTTCACAATACTGCATGACCTGGTCATCACAATGCTCCTTGCCGTTATCATCACAATGATCCATAACCTCTGTCATAACAATGCTCCATGACCCCTGCCATCACAATGTTCCACGGGCTTGTCATGACAAGGCTCCATGACCCTTGTCATCACAATGGTCCAAGACCCTTGTAATCACAATGCTCCATGCCCTTTTTCATCAGAATGCTCCATGAGACTTGTCACCACAAGTCTCCATGGTCATCTCATCACAATGCTACAGGACCTTGTCATCACCATGGTTCATTCCCTTGTCATCACAATGCTCCATGACCACTGTCATCACAATACTCCATGAACATTTTCAGCCCAATGCTCCATGAACTTCTCATCACAATGCTCCATGACCAATATCATCACAGTGCTCCATGACCACTTTCATCACAACACACCATGACACCTGACAACACAATGATCTGGGACTCTTGTCATCACAATGCACCGTGACCCCTGTCATCACAATACTCCATGAAAATTTTCAGCCCAATGCTCCATGACTCTTGTCATCACAATGATCCATGCCCTTGTCATCCCAATGCTCCATGAACCCTGTATTCACAATGCTCCGTGACGCTTGTCATCACACTGCTCCATGACACCTGTCATCAAAATGCTCCATGCCTTTGTCAGCAAAATGATGCATGACCTTTTCATTACAATGCTCTATGCGCTTGTCATCACAATACTCCATTACCATTTTCATCACAATCCTCCATGAAACTTGGGATCACATTGCTTCATGCCCTTGTCATCACAATGCACCATGCTCCTTGAAATCAAAATGATCCATGACATCTGTCATCGCAATGCTCCAAACACTTGTGATCCCAGTGTTCCATAACACTTGTCATCACAACGGTGCATGATGCCTGTCATCACAATACTCAATGCCATTTTCATCACAATGCTCCATGACCTTTGTCATCACAATTCTCAATACACTTGTCATCACAATGACCCCTGACACTTGTCATCAGAATGCTCCTTGAACCCTGTCATGAAAAGGCTCCATGATTTTTTCATCACAAAGCCCCATGCCATTTTCATCACAATGCACCATGCCATTGTCATCAAAATACTCCACAAGCCTTTTATCAGAATTCTCCATGACCCTTGTCATCACAATTCTCCATGCACTTGTCAGCAAAATGCTCCCTGACCCTTGTCATCACAATGCTCCAAGCCATTGTCATCACATTGCTCCATTACCTTTGTCCTCAGAATCCTCCATGACACTTGGCATCAAAATGCTCCATGCCATTGTCATCACAATGGGCCATTACATATGTCATCACAATGCTCCCTGACACCTCTCTTCACAATACTGCATGACCTGGTCATCAAAATGCTCCATGCCCTTGTCATCACAATGCGCCATTTCAACTGTCATCACAATAATCCATGAAACTTATTAGACCAATGCTCCATGCCATTCTCATCACAATGGACCATTACATATGTCATCACAATGCTCCCTGACACGTCTTCACAATACTCCATGCCCTTGTCATCACAATGCTCCATGTCCTTGTCATCACAGTGCTACATGCCCACTGTCATCACAATAATCTATGAAACTTGTCAGACAAATTCTCCATGCCGCTTTCATCACAATGCTCCATGCCCTTTTCATCACAATGCTCCATGACCCCTGTCATCACAATGCTCCGTGACTCCAGTCATCACAGTGCTTCATAACGTTTGTCATCACAACGGTCTATGCCCGCGTCATCACAAGGCTCTGTGACCTTTGTAACCACAATGTTCCATGAACTTTTCATCACAATGCTCCGTGACACTTGTCATCACAATGCTCCATGCCTTTGTCAGAACAATGCTCCATGACCCTTGTCATCACATTGTGCCATGCGCATTTCATCACAATGATACACAACCTTGTCATTGCTATGCTCCATAAACCTTGTAATCACAATTCTCCATGCACTTCTCATCCAAATGCTCTCTCACATGGGATATGACAATGTTCCATCACTAGTCATCACAATCCTCCCTTAACCCTGTTATCACAATGTTCCATGACACCTGTCATCACAATGCTACATCCCCTTATCAGCACAATGCTCCATGACCCCTGTCATCAAAATACTCCATGAACATTTTCAGCCCAATCCTCCATGACCCTTGTCATCACAATCATCCATGCCTTTGTCATCCCAATGCTCCATGAACCCTGTATTCACAATGTTCCATGACGCTTGTCATCCCAATGCTCCATGACCCCTGTATTCACAAAGCTCCGTGACGCTTCTCATCACAGTGCTCCATGACACCTCTCATCACAATGCTCCATGCCTTTGTCAGCTAATGCTACATGACCTTGTCATTACAATGCTCTATGCGCTTGTCATCACAGTACTCCATTACCATTGTCATCACAATCCTCCATGAACCTTGGGATCACATTGCTTCATGCCCTTGTCATCACAGTGCTCCATGCTCCTTGAAATCAAAATGATCCATGACCTCTGTCATCACAATGCTCCAAACCCTTGTAATCACAATGTTCCATAAAACTTGTCATCACAACGCTCCATGATGCCTGTCATTACAATACTCCATGGCCTTTACATCACAATGCTCCATGACCATTGTCATCACAATTCTAAATACACTTGGCCTTACAATGCTTCCTGAATCTTGTCGTCAGAATGTTCCTTGAAACCTGTCACGAAAAGGCTCCATGCCTTTTTCATCAGTATGCCCCATGCCGTTTTCATCACAATGCTCCATGCCATTGCCATCAAAATACTCCACAAGCTTGTCATCAGAATGCTCCATGACCCTTGTCATCACAATTCTCCATGCACTTGTCAGCACAATGCTCCCTGACCCTTGTCATCACAATGCTCCAAGCCATTGTCATCACAATGCTCCATTACCTTTGTCATCAGAATCCTCCATGACACTTGGCATCACAATGCGCTATGCCATTGTCATCACAATGGGCCATTACATATCTCATCACAATGCTCCCTGACACCTGTCTTCACAATACTGCATGACTTGGTCCTCACTATGTTCCATGCCCTTGTCATCACACTGCGCCATTCCAACTGTCATCGCAATAATCCATGAAACTTATTAGACCAATGCTCCATGCCCTTGTCATCACAATGCTCCATGACTCCATTAATCACAATGCTTCACGACCTTGTGATGAAAATTCTCAATAGCCCTTGTCATCATATTGCTCCAAGCCCTAGTCATCACAATGCTCGATTTTATTTGTCATCAAAATCCTCCATTACATTTAGCATCACAATGCTCCATGCCATTATCATCGCAAAGGACCATGACATATGTCATCACAATGCTCCCTGACACCTGTCTTCACAATATTCCATGACCTTCTCATCACCATGATCCATACACTTGTCATTACAATGCACCATGTCCACTGTCATCACAATAATCTATGAAACTTGTCAGACCAATGCTCCATGCCCCTGTCACCACAATGCTCCATGCCCTTGTCATCACAATGCTCCATGACCCCTATCATCACAATGCTCCGTGACTCCATTCATCACAATGCTTCATAACGTTTGTCATCAAAACGGTCCTTGCCCGTGTCATCACAAGGCTCTGTGACCTTTGTAACCACAATGCTCCATGAACTTTTCATCACAATGCTCCGTGACCTTTGTCATCACAATGCTCCATGCCTTTGTCAGAACAATGCTCCATGACACTTGTCATCACAATGTGCCACGTGCTTTTCATCACATCGGTCCACAACCTTGTAATCGCTATGCTCCATAAACCTTGTAATCACAATGCTCCATGCACTTCTCATCCAAATGCTCTCTCACCAGAGATATCACAATGTTCCATCACTAGTCATCACAATACCCCTCACCCCTGTAATCATAATGTTCCATGACCCCTGTCATCACAATGCTACATGCACTTATCATCACAATGTTCGATGACCCATGACATCACAATGTTCCATAACACCTGTCATCAAAATGTTCCATGACACTTTTCATCAAATTGCTCCATGACCCTGTCATCACAATGCTCCCTGCCCTCCTCATCACAATGCACAACGCCCTTGCCATCAAAATGCTCCATGACCATTGTCATCACAAAGATCCATGACCCTTGGCATCACAATGTCCCATGTCATTGTCATCACAATGCTCCATGAACGCTCTCATCACATTGCTCCATGCCCTTGACTTCACATAGCTCCATGACACATGTCATCAGAATGCTCCATGACCTTGTCATCACAATGCTCTATGCCCTTGCCATCACAATGCTCCATTATCCCTGTCATAACAATGCTCCATGACCCCTGCCATCACGATGTTCCATGGCCTATTCATCACAGGGCTCCATGACCCTTCTCATCACAATGCTCCAAGAACACTGTAATCACAATGCTCTATGCCCCTTTTCATCTCAATGATCCATGAAACTTGTCATCACAATGCACCATGCCCATCATCATAATGCTTCATGCTATTGTCATAACAATGAAATCAAAATGCTCCATGACCTCTGTCATAACAATGCTCCAAACCCTTGTGATCACAATATTCCATAACACTTGTCATCACAGTGCCCCATGACGCTCGTCATCACAATTATCCATGGTCTTCTCATCACAATGCTCCATGACCTTCGTCATCACAATGCTCAATACACTTGTCATCAAACTGCTCCATGACACTTGTTGTCTGTATGCTCCTTTTACCCTGTCATGACAAGGCTCCATGCCATTTTCATCACAATGATCCATGCCCTTTTCATCCCAATGCTCCAAGACCCATGTAATCACGATGCTCCATGCCCTTGTCATCACAAAGCACAATGATGCATGCCATCAGAATGCTCCTTGGCCTTCTCCTCACAATGCTCCATGCCCTTGTCATCACAAAGTTCCAAGACCCCTGTAATCACAATGCTGCATGCCCTTTTTCATCAGTAAGCTCCATGAGACTTGTCATCACTTGGCTCCATGGTTTTGTCATCATAATGCTCCAAGCCCTAGTCATCACAATGCTCCATTATATTTGTCATCACAATCCTCCATTGCATTTGGCATCACAATGCTCCCTGCCATTGTCATCTCAATGGACCATGCCATATGTCATCCCAATGCTCCATGACCCCTGTATTCACAATGCTCCGTGATGCTTGTCATCACAGTGCTCCATGACACCTGTCATCACAATGATCCATGCCCTTGTCATCCCAATGCTCCATGACCACTGTATTCACAGTGCTCTGTGATGCTTGTCATCACAGGGCTCCATGACACCAGTCATCACAATCCTCTATGCCTTTTTCAGCAAAATGCTACATGACTTTCTCATTACAATGCTCTATGCGCTTGTCATCACAATACTCCATTATCATTGTCATCACTATCCTCCATGAACCTTGGGATCACATTGCTACATGCCCTTGTCATCACAATGCTCCATGCTCCTTGAAATCAAAATGATCCATGACCTCTGTCATCGCAATGCTCCAAACCCTTGTGATCACAATGTTCCGTAACACTTGGCATCACAATGCAACATGATGCCTATCATCACAATACACGATGGTCTTTTCATCACAATGCTCCATGACCTTTGTCATCACAATTCTCAATACACTTGTCATCACAATGTTCCCAGACACTTGTCGTCAGAATGCTCCTTGAAACCTGTCACCAAAAGGCTCCATGCCTTTTTCATCACAAATCCCCTTGCCGTTTTCATCACAATGCTCCATGCCATTGTCATCAAAATACCCCACAACCTTGTCATCAGAATGCTCCATGACCCTTGTCATCACAATTCTCAATACACTTCTCATCACAATGTTCCCAGACACTTGTCGTCAGAATGCTCCTTGAACCCTGTCACGAAAAGGCTCCATGCCTTTTTCATCACAAAGCCCCATGCCGTTTTCATCACAATGCTCCATGCCATTGTCATCAAAATACTCCACAAGCTTGTCATCAGAATGCTCCATGACCCTTGTCATCACAATTCTCCTTGCACTTGTCAGCACAATGCTCCCTGACCCTTGTCATCACTATGCTCCAAGCCATTGTCATCACAATGCTCCATTACCTTTGTCATCAGAATCCTCCATGACACTTGGCATCACAATGCTCCATGCCATTGTCATCACAATGGGCCATTACATATGTCATCACAGTGCTCCCTGACACCTCTTTTCACAATACTGCATGACCTGGTCATCACAATGCTCCTTGCCGTTATCATCACAATGATCCATAACCTCTGTCATAACAATGCTCCATGACCCCTGCCATCACAATGTTCCACGGGCTTGTCATGACAAGGCTCCATGACCCTTGTCATCACAATGGTCCAAGACCCCTGTAATCACAATGCTCCATGCCCTTTTTCATCAGAATGCTCCATGAGACTTGTCACCACAAGTCTCCATGGTCATCTCATCACAATGCTACAGGACCTTGTCATCACCATGGTTCATTCCCTTGTCATCACAATGCTCCATGACCACTGTCATCACAATACTCCATGAACATTTTCAGCCCAATGCTCCATGAACTTCTCATCACAATGCTCCATGACCAATATCATCACAGTGCTCCATGACCACTTTCATCACAACACACCATGACACCTGACAACACAATGATCTGGGACTCTTGTCATCACAATGCACCGTGACCCCTGTCATCACAATACTCCATGAAAATTTTCAGCCCAATGCTCCATGACTCTTGTCATCACAATGATCCATGCCCTTGTCATCCCAATGCTCCATGAACCCTGTATTCACAATGCTCCGTGACGCTTGTCATCACACTGCTCCATGACACCTGTCATCAAAATGCTCCATGCCTTTGTCAGCAAAATGATGCATGACCTTTTCATTACAATGCTCTATGCGCTTGTCATCACAATACTCCATTACCATTTTCATCACAATCCTCCATGAAACTTGGGATCACATTGCTTCATGCCCTTGTCATCACAATGCACCATGCTCCTTGAAATCAAAATGATCCATGACATCTGTCATCGCAATGCTCCAAACACTTGTGATCCCAGTGTTCCATAACACTTGTCATCACAACGGTGCATGATGCCTGTCATCACAATACTCAATGCCATTTTCATCACAATGCTCCATGACCTTTGTCATCACAATTCTCAATACACTTGTCATCACAATGACCCCTGACACTTGTCATCAGAATGCTCCTTGAACCCTGTCATGAAAAGGCTCCATGATTTTTTCATCACAAAGCCCCATGCCATTTTCATCACAATGCACCATGCCATTGTCATCAAAATACTCCACAAGCCTTTTATCAGAATTCTCCATGACCCTTGTCATCACAATTCTCCATGCACTTGTCAGCAAAATGCTCCCTGACCCTTGTCATCACAATGCTCCAAGCCATTGTCATCACATTGCTCCATTACCTTTGTCCTCAGAATCCTCCATGACACTTGGCATCAAAATGCTCCATGCCATTGTCATCACAATGGGCCATTACATATGTCATCACAATGCTCCCTGACACCTCTCTTCACAATACTGCATGACCTGGTCATCAAAATGCTCCATGCCCTTGTCATCACAATGCGCCATTTCAACTGTCATCACAATAATCCATGAAACTTATTAGACCAATGCTCCATGCCATTCTCATCACAATGGACCATTACATATGTCATCACAATGCTCCCTGACACGTCTTCACAATACTCCATGCCCTTGTCATCACAATGCTCCATGTCCTTGTCATCACAGTGCTACATGCCCACTGTCATCACAATAATCTATGAAACTTGTCAGACAAATTCTCCATGCCGCTTTCATCACAATGCTCCATGCCCTTTTCATCACAATGCTCCATGACCCCTGTCATCACAATGCTCCGTGACTCCAGTCATCACAGTGCTTCATAACGTTTGTCATCACAACGGTCTATGCCCGCGTCATCACAAGGCTCTGTGACCTTTGTAACCACAATGTTCCATGAACTTTTCATCACAATGCTCCGTGACACTTGTCATCACAATGCTCCATGCCTTTGTCAGAACAATGCTCCATGACCCTTGTCATCACATTGTGCCATGCGCATTTCATCACAATGATACACAACCTTGTCATTGCTATGCTCCATAAACCTTGTAATCACAATTCTCCATGCACTTCTCATCCAAATGCTCTCTCACATGGGATATGACAATGTTCCATCACTAGTCATCACAATCCTCCCTTAACCCTGTTATCACAATGTTCCATGACACCTGTCATCACAATGCTACATCCCCTTATCAGCACAATGCTCCATGACCCCTGTCATCAAAATACTCCATGAACATTTTCAGCCCAATCCTCCATGACCCTTGTCATCACAATCATCCATGCCTTTGTCATCCCAATGCTCCATGAACCCTGTATTCACAATGTTCCATGACGCTTGTCATCCCAATGCTCCATGACCCCTGTATTCACAAAGCTCCGTGACGCTTCTCATCACAGTGCTCCATGACACCTCTCATCACAATGCTCCATGCCTTTGTCAGCAAATGCTACATGACCTTGTCATTACAATGCTCTATGCGCTTGTCATCACAGTACTCCATTACCATTGTCATCACAATCCTCCATGAACCTTGGGATCACATTGCTTCATGCCCTTGTCATCACAGTGCTCCATGCTCCTTGAAATCAAAATGATCCATGACCTCTGTCATCACAATGCTCCAAACCCTTGTAATCACAATGTTCCATAAAACTTGTCATCACAACGCTCCATGATGCCTGTCATTACAATACTCCATGGCCTTTACATCACAATGCTCCATGACCATTGTCATCACAATTCTAAATACACTTGGCCTTACAATGCTTCCTGAATCTTGTCGTCAGAATGTTCCTTGAAACCTGTCACGAAAAGGCTCCATGCCTTTTTCATCAGTATGCCCCATGCCGTTTTCATCACAATGCTCCATGCCATTGCCATCAAAATACTCCACAAGCTTGTCATCAGAATGCTCCATGACCCTTGTCATCACAATTCTCCATGCACTTGTCAGCACAATGCTCCCTGACCCTTGTCATCACAATGCTCCAAGCCATTGTCATCACAATGCTCCATTACCTTTGTCATCAGAATCCTCCATGACACTTGGCATCACAATGCGCTATGCCATTGTCATCACAATGGGCCATTACATATCTCATCACAATGCTCCCTGACACCTGTCTTCACAATACTGCATGACTTGGTCCTCACTATGTTCCATGCCCTTGTCATCACACTGCGCCATTCCAACTGTCATCGCAATAATCCATGAAACTTATTAGACCAATGCTCCATGCCCTTGTCATCACAATGCTCCATGACTCCATTAATCACAATGCTTCACGACCTTGTGATGAAAATTCTCAATAGCCCTTGTCATCATATTGCTCCAAGCCCTAGTCATCACAATGCTCGATTTTATTTGTCATCAAAATCCTCCATTACATTTAGCATCACAATGCTCCATGCCATTATCATCGCAAAGGACCATGACATATGTCATCACAATGCTCCCTGACACCTGTCTTCACAATATTCCATGACCTTCTCATCACCATGATCCATACACTTGTCATTACAATGCACCATGTCCACTGTCATCACAATAATCTATGAAACTTGTCAGACCAATGCTCCATGCCCCTGTCACCACAATGCTCCATGCCCTTGTCATCACAATGCTCCATGACCCCTATCATCACAATGCTCCGTGACTCCATTCATCACAATGCTTCATAACGTTTGTCATCAAAACGGTCCTTGCCCGTGTCATCACAAGGCTCTGTGACCTTTGTAACCACAATGCTCCATGAACTTTTCATCACAATGCTCCGTGACCTTTGTCATCACAATGCTCCATGCCTTTGTCAGAACAATGCTCCATGACACTTGTCATCACAATGTGCCACGTGCTTTTCATCACATCGGTCCACAACCTTGTAATCGCTATGCTCCATAAACCTTGTAATCACAATGCTCCATGCACTTCTCATCCAAATGCTCTCTCACCAGAGATATCACAATGTTCCATCACTAGTCATCACAATACCCCTCACCCCTGTAATCATAATGTTCCATGACCCCTGTCATCACAATGCTACATGCACTTATCATCACAATGTTCGATGACCCATGACATCACAATGTTCCATAACACCTGTCATCAAAATGTTCCATGACACTTTTCATCAAATTGCTCCATGACCCTGTCATCACAATGCTCCCTGCCCTCCTCATCACAATGCACAACGCCCTTGCCATCAAAATGCTCCATGACCATTGTCATCACAAAGATCCATGACCCTTAGCATCACAATGTCCCATGTCATTGTCATCACAATGCTCCATGAACGCTCTCATCACATTGCTCCATGCCCTTGACTTCACATAGCTCCATGACACATGTCATCAGAATGCTCCATGACCTTGTCATCACAATGCTCTATGCCCTTGCCATCACAATGCTCCATTATCCCTGTCATAACAATGCTCCATGACCCCTGCCATCACGATGTTCCATGGCCTATTCATCACAGGGCTCCATGACCCTTCTCATCACAATGCTCCAAGAACACTGTAATCACAATGCTCTATGCCCCTTTTCATCTCAATGATCCATGAAACTTGTCATCACAATGCACCATGCCCATCATCATAATGCTTCATGCTATTGTCATAACAATGAAATCAAAATGCTCCATGACCTCTGTCATAACAATGCTCCAAACCCTTGTGATCACAATATTCCATAACACTTGTCATCACAGTGCCCCATGACGCTTGTCATCACAATTATCCATGGTCTTCTCATCACAATGCTCCATGACCTTCGTCATCACAATGCTCAATACACTTGTCATCAAACTGCTCCATGACACTTGTTGTCTGTATGCTCCTTTTACCCTGTCATGACAAGGCTCCATGCCATTTTCATCACAATGATCCATGCCCTTTTCATCCCAATGCTCCAAGACCCATGTAATCACGATGCTCCATGCCCTTGTCATCACAAAGCACAATGATGCATGCCATCAGAATGCTCCTTGGCCTTCTCCTCACAATGCTCCATGCCCTTGTCATCACAAAGTTCCAAGACCCCTGTAATCACAATGCTGCATGCCCTTTTTCATCAGTAAGCTCCATGAGACTTGTCATCACTTGGCTCCATGGTTTTGTCATCATAATGCTCCAAGCCCTAGTCATCACAATGCTCCATTATATTTGTCATCACAATCCTCCATTGCATTTGGCATCACAATGCTCCCTGCCATTGTCATCTCAATGGACCATGCCATATGTCATCCCAATGCTCCATGACCCCTGTATTCACAATGCTCCGTGATGCTTGTCATCACAGTGCTCCATGACACCTGTCATCACAATGATCCATGCCCTTGTCATCCCAATGCTCCATGACCACTGTATTCACAGTGCTCTGTGATGCTTGTCATCACAGGGCTCCATGACACCAGTCATCACAATCCTCTATGCCTTTTTCAGCAAAATGCTACATGACTTTGTCATTACAATGCTCTATGCGCTTGTCATCACAATACTCCATTATCATTGTCATCACTATCCTCCATGAACCTTGGGATCACATTGCTACATGCCCTTGTCATCACAATGCTCCATGCTCCTTGAAATCAAAATGATCCATGACCTCTGTCATCGCAATGCTCCAAACCCTTGTGATCACAATGTTCCGTAACACTTGGCATCACAATGCACCATGATGCCTATCATCACAATACACGATGGTCTTTTCATCACAATGCTCCATGACCTTTGTCATCACAATTCTCAATACACTTGTCATCACAATGTTCCCAGACACTTGTCGTCAGAATGCTCCTTGAACCCTGTCACGAAAAGGCTCCATGCCTTTTTCATCACAAAGCCCCTTGCCGTTTTCATCACAATGCTCCATGCCATTGTCATCAAAATACCCCACAACCTTGTCATCAGAATGCTCCATGACCCTTGTCATCACAATTCTCAATACACTTGTCATCACAATGTTCCCTGACACTTGTCGTCATAATGCTCCTTGAAACCTGTCACAAAAAGGCTCCATGAATTTTTCATCACAAAACCCCATGCCATTTTCATCACAATGCTCCATGCCATTGTCATCAAAATACTCCACAAGCTTGTCATCAGAATGCTCCATGACCATTGTCATCCCAATTCTCCATGCACTTGTCAGAACAATGCTTCCTGACCCTTGTCATCACAATGCTTCAAGCCATTTTCATCACAAAGCTCCATTACCTTTGTCATCAAAATACTCCACAAGCTTGTCATCAGAATGCTCCATGACCCTTGTCATCACAATTCTCCTTGCACTTGTCAGCACAATGCTCCCTGACCCTTGTCATCACTATGCTCCAAGCCATTGTCATCACAATGCTCCATTACCTTTGTCATCAGAATCCTCCATGACACTTGGCATCACAATGCTCCATGCCATTGTCATCACAATGGGCCATTACATATGTCATCACAATGCTCCCTGACACCTCTTTTCACAATACTGCATGACCTGGTCATCACAATGCTCCTTGCCGTTATCATCACAATGATCCATAACCTCTGTCATAACAATGCTCCATGACCCCTGCCATCACAATGTTCCACGGGCTTGTCATGACAAGGCTCCATGACCCTTGTCATCACAATGGTCCAAGACCCCTGTAATCACAATGCTCCATGCCCTTTTTCATCAGAATGCTCCATGAGACATGTCACCACAAGTCTCCATGGTCATCTCATCACAATGCTACAGGACCTTGTCATCACCATGGTTCATTCCCTTGTCATCACAATGCTCCATGACCACTGTCATCACAATACTCCATGAACATTTTCAGCCCAATGCTCCATGAACTTCTCATCACAATGCTCCATGACCAATATCATCACAGTGCTCCATGACCACTGTCATCACAACACACCATGACACCTGACAACACAATGATCTGGGACTCTTGTCATCACAATGCACCGTGACCCCTGTCATCACAATACTCCATGAAAATTTTCAGCCCAATGCTCCATGACTCTTGTCATCACAATGATCCATGCCCTTGTCATCCCAATGCTCCATGACCCCTGTATTCACAATGCTCCGTGACGCTTGTCATCACACTGCTCCATGACACCTGTCATCACAATGCTCCATGCCTTTGTCAGCAAAATGATACATGACCTTTTCATTACAATGCTCTATGCGCTTGTCATCACAATACTCCATTACCATTTTCATCACAATCCTCCATGAAACTTGGGATCACATTGCTTCATGCCCTTGTCATCACAATGCACCATGCTCCTTGAAATCAAAATGATCCATGACATCTGTCATCGCAATGCTCCAAACACTTGTGATCCCAGTGTTCCATAACACTTGTCATCACAACGGTGCATGATGCCTGTCATCACAATACTCAATGCCATTTTCATCACAATGCTCCATGACCTTTGTCATCACAATTCTCAATACACTTGTCATCACAATGACCCCTGACACTTGTCATCAGAATGCTCCTTGAACCCTGTCATGAAAAGGCTCCATGATTTTTTCATCACAAAGCCCCATGCCATTTTCATCACAATGCACCATGCCATTGTCATCAAAATACTCCACAAGCCTTTTATCAGAATTCTCCATGACCCTTGTCATCACAATTCTCCATGCACTTGTCAGCACAATGCTCCCTGACCCTTGTCATCACAATGCTCCAAGCCATTGTCATCACATTGCTCCATTACCTTTGTCCTCAGAATCCTCCATGACACTTGGCATCAAAATGCTCCATGCCATTGTCATCACAATGGGCCATTACATATGTCATCACAATGCACCCTGACACCTCTCTTCACAATACTGCATGACCTGGTCATCAAAATGCTCCATGCCCTTGTCATCACAATGCGCCATTTCAACTGTCATCACAATAATCCATGAAACTTATTAGACCAACGCTCCATGCCATTCTCATCACAATGGACCATTACATATGTCATCACAATGCTCCCTGACACGTCTTCACAATACTCCATGCCCTTGTCATCACAATGCTCCATGTCCTTGTCATCACAGTGCTACATGCCCACTGTCATCACAATAATCTATGAAACTTGTCAGACAAATTCTCCATGCCGCTTTCATCACAATGCTCCATGCCTTTTTCATCACAATGCTCCATGACCCCTGTCATCACAATGCTCCGTGACTCCAGTCATCACAGTGCTTCATAACGTTTGTCATCACAACGGTCTATGCCCGCGTCATCACAAGGCTCTGTGACCTTTGTAACCACAATGTTCCATGAACTTTTCATCACAATGCTCCGTGACACTTGTCATCACAATGCTCCATGCCTTTGTCAGAACAATGCTCCATGACCCTTGTCATCACATTGTGCCATGCGCATTTCATCACAATGATACACAACCTTGTCATTGCTATGCTCCATAAACCTTGTAATCACAATTCTCCATGCACTTCTCATCCAAATGCTCTCTCACATGGGATATGACAATGTTCCATCACTAGTCATCACAATCCTCCCTTAACCCTGTTATCACAATGTTCCATGACACCTGTCATCACAATGCTACATCCCCTTATCAGCACAATGCTCCATGACCCCTGTCATCAAAATACTCCATGAACATTTTCAGCCCAATCCTCCATGACCCTTGTCATCACAATCATCCATGCCTTTGTCATCCCAATGCTCCATGAACCCTGTATTCACAATGTTCCGTGACGCTTGTCATCCCAATGCTCCATGACCCCTGTATTCACAAAGCTCCGTGACGCTTCTCATCACAGTGCTCCATGACACCTCTCATCACAATGCTCCATGCCTTTGTCAGCAAATGCTACATGACCTTGTCATTACAATGCTCTATGTGCTTGTCATCACAGTACTCCATTACCATTGTCATCACAATCCTCCATGAACCTTGGGATCACATTGCTTCATGCCCTTGTCATCACAGTGCTCCATGCTCCTTGAAATCAAAATGATCCATGACCTCTGTCATCACAATGCTCCAAACCCTTGTAATCACAATGTTCCATAAATCTTGTCATCACAATGCTCCATGATGCCTGTCATTACAATACTCCATGGCCTTTACATCACAATGCTCCATGACCATTGTCATCACAATTCTAAATACACTTGGCCTTACAATGCTTCCTGAATCTTGTCGTCAGAATGTTCCTTGAAACCTGTCACGAAAAGGCTCCATGCCTTTTTCATCAGTATGCCCCATGCCGTTTTCATCACAATGCTCCATGCCATTGCCATCAAAATACTCCACAAGCTTGTCATCAGAATGCTCCATGACCCTTGTCATCACAATTCTCCATGCACTTGTCAGCACAATGCTCCCTGACCCTTGTCATCACTATGCTCCAAGCCATTGTCATCACAATGCTCCATTACCTTTGTCATCAGAATCCTCCATGACACTTGGCATCACAATGCGCTATGCCATTGCCATCACAATGGGCCATTACATATCTCATCACAATGCTCCCTGACACCTGTCTTCACAATACTGCATGACTTGGTCCTCACTATGTTCCATGCCCTTGTCATCACACTGCGCCATTCCAACTGTCATCGCAATAATCCATGAAACTTATTAGACCAATGCTCCATGCCCTTGTCATCACAATGCTCCATGACTCCATTAATCACAATGCTTCACGACCTTGTGATGAAAATTCTCAATAGCCCTTGTCATCATATTGCTCCAAGCCCTAGTCATCACAATGCTCGATTTTATTTGTCATCAAAATCCTCCATTACATTTAGCATCACAATGCTCCATGCCATTATCATCGCAAAGGACCATGACATATGTCATCACAATGCTCGCTGACACCTGTCTTCACAATATTCCATGACCTTCTCATCACCATGATCCATACACTTGTCATTACAATGCACCATGTCCACTGTCATCACAATAATCTATGAAACTTGTCAGACCAATGCTCCATGCCCCTGTCACCACAATGCTCCATGCCCTTGTCATCACAATGCTCCATGACCCCTATCATCACAATGCTCCGTGACTCCATTCATCACAATGCTTCATAACGTTTGTCATCAAAACGGTCCTTGCCCGTGTCATCACAAGGCTCTGTGACCTTTGTAACCACAATGCTCCATGAACTTTTCATCACAATGCTCCGTGACCTTTGTCATCACAATGCTCCATGCCTTTGTCAGAACAATGCTCCATGACACTTGTCATCACAATGTGCCACGTGCTTTTCATCACATCGGTCCACAACCTTGTAATCGCTATGCTCCATAAACCTTGTAATCACAATGCTCCATGCACTTCTCATCCAAATGCTCTCTCACCAGAGATATCACAATGTTCCATCACTAGTCATCACAATACCCCTCACCCCTGTAATCATAATGTTCCATGACCCCTGTCATCACAATGCTACATGCACTTATCATCACAATGTTCGATGACCCATGACATCACAATGTTCCATAACACCTGTCATCAAAATGTTCCATGACACTTTTCATCAAATTGCTCCATGACCCTATCATCACAATGCTCCCTGCCCTCCTCATCACAATGCACAACGCCCTTGCCATCAAAATGCTCCATGACCATTGTCATCACAAAGATCCATGACCCTTGGCATCACAATGTCCCATGTCATTGTCATCACAATGCTCCATGAACGCTCTCATCACATTGCTCCATGCCCTTGACTTCACATAGCTCCATGACACATGTCATCAGAATGCTCCATGACCTTGTCATCACAATGCTCTATGCCCTTGCCATCACAATGCTCCATTATCCCTGTCATAACAATGCTCCATGACCCCTGCCATCACGATGTTCCATGGCCTATTCATCACAGGGCTCCATGACCCTTCTCATCACAATGCTCCAAGAACACTGTAATCACAATGCTCTATGCCCCTTTTCATCTCAATGATCCATGAAACTTGTCCTCACAATGCACCATGCCCATCATCATAATGCTTCATGCTATTGTCATAACAATGAAATCAAAATGCTCCATGACCTCTGTCATAACAATGCTCCAAACCCTTGTGATCACAATATTCCATAACACTTGTCATCACAGTGCCCCATGACGCTCGTCATCACAATTATCCATGGTCTTCTCATCACAATGCTCCATGACCTTCGTCATCACAATGCTCAATACACTTGTCATCAAACTGCTCCATGACACTTGTTGTCTGTATGCTCCTTTTACCCTGTCATGACAAGGCTCCATGCCATTTTCATCACAATGATCCATGCCCTTTTCATCCCAATGCTCCAAGACCCATGTAATCACGATGCTCCATGCCCTTGTCATCACAAAGCACAATGATGCATGCCATCAGAATGCTCCTTGGCCTTCTCCTCACAATGATCCATGCCCTTGTCATCACAAAGTTCCAAGACCCCTGTAATCACAATGCTGCATGCCCTTTTTCATCAGTAAGCTCCATGAGACTTGTCATCACTTGGCTCCATGGTTTTGTCATCATAATGCTCCAAGCCCTAGTCATCACAATGCTCCATTATATTTGTCATCACAATCCTCCATTGCATTTGGCATCACAATGCTCCCTGCCATTGTCATCTCAATGGACCATGCCATATGTCATCCCAATGCTCCATGACCCCTGTATTCACAATGCTCCGTGATGCTTGTCATCACAGTGCTCCATGACACCTGTCATCACAATGATCCATGCCCTTGTCATCCCAATGCTCCATGACCACTGTATTCACAGTGCTCTGTGATGCTTGTCATCACAGGGCTCCATGACACCAGTCATCACAATCCTCTATGCCTTTTTCAGCAAAATGCTACATGACTTTGTCATTACAATGCTCTATGCGCTTGTCATCACAATACTCCATTATCATTGTCATCACTATCCTCCATGAACCTTGGGATCACATTGCTACATGCCCTTGTCATCACAATGCTCCATGCTCCTTGAAATCAGAATGATCCATGACCTCTGTCATCGCAATGCTCCAAACCCTTGTGATCACAATGTTCCGTAACACTTGGCATCACAATGCACCATGATGCCTATCATCACAATACACGATGGTCTTTTCATCACAATGCTCCATGACCTTTGTCATCACAATTCTCAATACACTTGTCATCACAATGTTCCCAGACACTTGTCGTCAGAATGCTCCTTGAACCCTGTCACGAAAAGGCTCCATGCCTTTTTCATCACAAAGCCCCTTGCCGTTTTCATCACAATGCTCCATGCCATTGTCATCAAAATACCCCACAACCTTGTCATCAGAATGCTCCATGACCCTTGTCATCACAATTCTCAATACACTTCTCATCACAATGTTCCCTGACACTTGTCGTCAGAATGCTCCTTGAACCCTGTCACGAAAATGCTCCATGCCTATTTCATCACAAAGCCCCATGCCGTTTTCATCACAATGCTCCATGCCATTGTCATCAAAATACTCCACAAGCTTGTCATCAGAATGCTCCATGACCCTTGTCATCACAATTCTCCATGCACTTGTCAGCACAATGCTCCCTGACCCTTGTCATCACTATGCTCCAAGCCATTGTCATCACAATGCTCCATTACCTTTGTCATCAGAATCCTCCATGACACTTGGCATCACAATGCTCCATGCCATTGTCATCACAATGGGCCATTACATATGTCATCACAGTGCTCCCTGACACCTCTTTTCACAATACTGCATGACCTGGTCATCACAATGCTCCTTGCCGTTATCATCACAATGATCCATAACCTCTGTCATAACAATGCTCCATGACCCCTGCCATCACAATGTTCCACGGGCTTGTCATGACAAGGCTCCATGACCCTTGTCATCACAATGGTCCAAGACCCCTGTAATCACAATGCTCCATGCCCTTTTTCATCAGAATGCTCCATGAGACTTGTCACCACAAGTCTCCATGGTCATCTCATCACAATGCTACAGGACCTTGTCATCACCATGGTTCATTCCCTTGTCATCACAATGCTCCATGACCACTGTCATCACAATACTCCATGAACATTTTCAGCCCAATGCTCCATGAACTTCTCATCACAATGCTCCATGACCAATATCATCACAGTGCTCCATGACCACTGTCATCACAACACACCATGACACCTGACAACACAATGATCTGGGACTCTTGTCATCACAATGCACCGTGACCCCTGTCATCACAATACTCCATGAAAATTTTCAGCCCAATGCTCCATGACTCTTGTCATCACAATGATCCATGCCCTTGTCATCCCAATGCTCCATGACCCCTGTATTCACAATGCTCCGTGACGCTTGTCATCACACTGCTCCATGACACCTGTCATCACAATGCTCCATGCCTTTGTCAGCAAAATGATACATGACCTTTTCATTACAATGCTCTATGCGCTTGTCATCACAATACTCCATTACCATTTTCATCACAATCCTCCATGAAACTTGGGATCACATTGCTTCATGCCCTTGTCATCACAATGCACCATGCTCCTTGAAATCAAAATGATCCATGGCATCTGTCATCGCAATGCTCCAAACACTTGTGATCCCAGTGTTCCATAACACTTGTCATCACAACGGTGCATGATGCCTGTCATCACAATACTCAATGCCATTTTCATCACAATGCTCCATGACCTTTGTCATCACAATTCTCAATACACTTGTCATCACAATGACCCCTGACACTTGTCATCAGAATGCTCCTTGAACCCTGTCATGAAAAGGCTCCATGATTTTTTCATCACAAAGCCCCATGCCATTTTCATCACAATGCACCATGCCATTGTCATCAAAATACTCCACAAGCCTTTTATCAGAATTCTCCATGACCCTTGTCATCACAATTCTCCATGCACTTGTCAGCACAATGCTCCCTGACCCTTGTCATCACAATGCTCCAAGCCATTGTCATCACATTGCTCCATTACCTTTGTCCTCAGAATCCTCCATGACACTTGGCATCAAAATGCTCCATGCCATTGTCATCACAATGGGCCATTACATATGTCATCACAATGCACCCTGACACCTCTCTTCACAATACTGCATGACCTGGTCATCAAAATGCTCCATGCCCTTGTCATCACAATGCGCCATTTCAACTGTCATCACAATAATCCATGAAACTTATTAGACCAACGCTCCATGCCATTCTCATCACAATGGACCATTACATATGTCATCACAATGCTCCCTGACACGTCTTCACAATACTCCATGCCCTTGTCATCACAATGCTCCATGTCCTTGTCATCACAGTGCTACATGCCCACTGTCATCACAATAATCTATGAAACTTGTCAGACAAATTCTCCATGCCGCTTTCATCACAATGCTCCATGCCTTTTTCATCACAATGCTCCATGACCCCTGTCATCACAATGCTCCGTGACTCCAGTCATCACAGTGCTTCATAACGTTTGTCATCACAACGGTCTATGCCCGCGTCATCACAAGGCTCTGTGACCTTTGTAACCACAATGTTCCATGAACTTTTCATCACAATGCTCCGTGACACTTGTCATCACAATGCTCCATGCCTTTGTCAGAACAATGCTCCATGACCCTTGTCATCACATTGTGCCATGCGCATTTCATCACAATGATACACAACCTTGTCATTGCTATGCTCCATAAACCTTGTAATCACAATTCTCCATGCACTTCTCATCCAAATGCTCTCTCACATGGGATATGACAATGTTCCATCACTAGTCATCACAATCCTCCCTTAACCCTGTTATCACAATGTTCCATGACACCTGTCATCACAATGCTACATCCCCTTATCAGCACAATGCTCCATGACCCCTGTCATCAAAATACTCCATGAACATTTTCAGCCCAATCCTCCATGACCCTTGTCATCACAATCATCCATGCCTTTGTCATCCCAATGCTCCATGAACCCTGTATTCACAATGTTCCGTGACGCTTGTCATCCCAATGCTCCATGACCCCTGTATTCACAAAGCTCCGTGACGCTTCTCATCACAGTGCTCCATGACACCTCTCATCACAATGCTCCATGCCTTTGTCAGCAAATGCTACATGACCTTGTCATTACAATGCTCTATGCGCTTGTCATCACAGTACTCCATTACCATTGTCATCACAATCCTCCATGAACCTTGGGATCACATTGCTTCATGCCCTTGTCATCACAGTGCTCCATGCTCCTTGAAATCAAAATGATCCATGACCTCTGTCATCACAATGCTCCAAACCCTTGTAATCACAATGTTCCATAAAACTTGTCATCACAATGCTCCATGATGCCTGTCATTACAATACTCCATGGCCTTTACATCACAATGCTCCATGACCATTGTCATCACAATTCTAAATACACTTGGCCTTACAATGCTTCCTGAATCTTGTCGTCAGAATGTTCCTTGAAACCTGTCACGAAAAGGCTCCATGCCTTTTTCATCAGTATGCCCCATGCCGTTTTCATCACAATGCTCCATGCCATTGCCATCAAAATACTCCACAAGCTTGTCATCAGAATGCTCCATGACCCTTGTCATCACAATTCTCCATGCACTTGTCAGCACAATGCTCCCTGACCCTTGTCATCACAATGCTCCAAGCCATTGTCATCACAATGCTCCATTACCTTTGTCATCAGAATCCTCCATGACACTTGGCATCACAATGCGCTATGCCATTGTCATCACAATGGGCCATTACATATCTCATCACAATGCTCCCTGACACCTGTCTTCACAATACTGCATGACTTGGTCCTCACTATGTTCCATGCCCTTGTCATCACACTGCGCCATTCCAACTGTCATCGCAATAATCCATGAAACTTATTAGACCAATGCTCCATGCCCTTGTCATCACAATGCTCCATGACTCCATTAATCACAATGCTTCACGACCTTGTGATGAAAATTCTCAATAACCCTTGTCATCATATTGCTCCAAGCCCTAGTCATCACAATGCTCGATTTTATTTGTCATCAAAATCCTCCATTACATTTAGCATCACAATGCTCCATGCCATTATCATCGCAAAGGACCATGACATATGTCATCACAATGCTCGCTGACACCTGTCTTCACAATATTCCATGACCTTCTCATCACCATGATCCATACACTTGTCATTACAATGCACCATGTCCACTGTCATCACAATAATCTATGAAACTTGTCAGACCAATGCTCCATGCCCCTGTCACCACAATGCTCCATGCCCTTGTCATCACAATGCTCCATGACCCCTATCATCACAATGCTCCGTGACTCCATTCATCACAATGCTTCATAACGTTTGTCATCAAAACGGTCCTTGCCCGTGTCATCACAAGGCTCTGTGACCTTTGTAACCACAATGCTCCATGAACTTTTCATCACAATGCTCCGTGACCTTTGTCATCACAATGCTCCATGCCTTTGTCAGAACAATGCTCCATGACACTTGTCATCACAATGTGCCACGTGCTTTTCATCACATCGGTCCACAACCTTGTAATCGCTATGCTCCATAAACCTTGTAATCACAATGCTCCATGCACTTCTCATCCAAATGCTCTCTCACCAGAGATATCACAATGTTCCATCACTAGTCATCACAATACCCCTCACCCCTGTAATCATAATGTTCCATGACCCCTGTCATCACAATGCTACATGCACTTATCATCACAATGTTCGATGACCCATGACATCACAATGTTCCATAACACCTGTCATCAAAATGTTCCATGACACTTTTCATCAAATTGCTCCATGACCCTATCATCACAATGCTCCCTGCCCTCCTCATCACAATGCACAACGCCCTTGCCATCAAAATGCTCCATGACCATTGTCATCACAAAGATCCATGACCCTTGGCATCACAATGTCCCATGTCATTGTCATCACAATGCTCCATGAACGCTCTCATCACATTGCTCCATGCCCTTGACTTCACATAGCTCCATGACACATGTCATCAGAATGCTCCATGACCTTGTCATCACAATGCTCTATGCCCTTGCCATCACAATGCTCCATTATCCCTGTCATAACAAAGCTCCATGACCCCTGCCATCACGATGTTCCATGGCCTATTCATCACAGGGCTCCATGACCCTTCTCATCACAATGCTCCAAGAACACTGTAATCACAATGCTCTATGCCCCTTTTCATCTCAATGATCCATGAAACTTGTCATCACAATGCACCATGCCCATCATCATAATGCTTCATGCTATTGTCATAACAATGAAATCAAAATGCTCCATGACCTCTGTCATAACAATGCTCCAAACCCTTGTGATCACAATATTCCATAACACTTGTCATCACAGTGCCCCATGACGCTCGTCATCACAATTATCCATGGTCTTCTCATCACAATGCTCCATGACCTTCGTCATCACAATGCTCAATACACTTGTCATCAAACTGCTCCATGACACTTGTTGTCTGTATGCTCCTTTTACCCTGTCATGACAAGGCTCCATGCCATTTTCATCACAATGATCCATGCCCTTTTCATCCCAATGCTCCAAGACCCATGTAATCACGATGCTCCATGCCCTTGTCATCACAAAGCACAATGATGCATGCCATCAGAATGCTCCTTGGCCTTCTCCTCACAATGCTCCATGCCCTTGTCATCACAAAGTTCCAAGACCCCTGTAATCACAATGCTGCATGCCCTTTTTCATCAGTAAGCTCCATGAGACTTGTCATCACTTGGCTCCATGGTTTTGTCATCATAATGCTCCAAGCCCTAGTCATCACAATGCTCCATTATATTTGTCATCACAATCCTCCATTGCATTTGGCATCACAATGCTCCCTGCCATTGTCATCTCAATGGACCATGCCATATGTCATCCCAATGCTCCATGACCCCTGTATTCACAATGCTCCGTGATGCTTGTCATCACAGTGCTCCATGACACCTGTCATCACAATGATCCATGCCCTTGTCATCCCAATGCTCCATGACCACTGTATTCACAGTGCTCTGTGATGCTTGTCATCACAGGGCTCCATGACACCAGTCATCACAATCCTCTATGCCTTTTTCAGCAAAATGCTACATGACTTTGTCATTACAATGCTCTATGCGCTTGTCATCACAATACTCCATTATCATTGTCATCACTATCCTCCATGAACCTTGGGATCACATTGCTACATGCCCTTGTCATCACAATGCTCCATGCTCCTTGAAATCAGAATGATCCATGACCTCTGTCATCGCAATGCTCCAAACCCTTGTGATCACAATGTTCCGTAACACTTGGCATCACAATGCACCATGATGCCTATCATCACAATACACGATGGTCTTTTCATCACAATGCTCCATGACCTTTGTCATCACAATTCTCAATACACTTGTCATCACAATGTTCCCAGACACTTGTCGTCAGAATGCTCCTTGAACCCTGTCACGAAAAGGCTCCATGCCTTTTTCATCACAAAGCCCCTTGCCGTTTTCATCACAATGCTCCATGCCATTGTCATCAAAATACCCCACAACCTTGTCATCAGAATGCTCCATGACCCTTGTCATCACAATTCTCAATACACTTCTCATCACAATGTTCCCTGACACTTGTCGTCAGAATGCTCCTTGAACCCTGTCACGAAAATGCTCCATGCCTATTTCATCACAAAGCCCCATGCCGTTTTCATCACAATGCTCCATGCCATTGTCATCAAAATACTCCACAAGCTTGTCATCAGAATGCTCCATGACCCTTGTCATCACAATTCTCCATGCACTTGTCAGCACAATGCTCCCTGACCCTTGTCATCACTATGCTCCAAGCCATTGTCATCACAATGCTCCATTACCTTTGTCATCAGAATCCTCCATGACACTTGGCATCACAATGCTCCATGCCATTGTCATCACAATGGGCCATTACATATGTCATCACAGTGCTCCCTGACACCTCTTTTCACAATACTGCATGACCTGGTCATCACAATGCTCCTTGCCGTTATCATCACAATGATCCATAACCTCTGTCATAACAATGCTCCATGACCCCTGCCATCACAATGTTCCACGGGCTTGTCATGACAAGGCTCCATGACCCTTGTCATCACAATGGTCCAAGACCCCTGTAATCACAATGCTCCATGCCCTTTTTCATCAGAATGCTCCATGAGACTTGTCACCACAAGTCTCCATGGTCATCTCATCACAATGCTACAGGACCTTGTCATCACCATGGTTCATTCCCTTGTCATCACAATGCTCCATGACCACTGTCATCACAATACTCCATGAACATTTTCAGCCCAATGCTCCATGAACTTCTCATCACAATGCTCCATGACCAATATCATCACAGTGCTCCATGACCACTGTCATCACAACACACCATGACACCTGACAACACAATGATCTGGGACTCTTGTCATCACAATGCACCGTGACCCCTGTCATCACAATACTCCATGAAAATTTTCAGCCCAATGCTCCATGACTCTTGTCATCACAATGATCCATGCCCTTGTCATCCCAATGCTCCATGACCCCTGTATTCACAATGCTCCGTGACGCTTGTCATCACACTGCTCCATGACACCTGTCATCACAATGCTCCATGCCTTTGTCAGCAAAATGATACATGACCTTTTCATTACAATGCTCTATGCGCTTGTCATCACAATACTCCATTACCATTTTCATCACAATCCTCCATGAAACTTGGGATCACATTGCTTCATGCCCTTGTCATCACAATGCACCATGCTCCTTGAAATCAAAATGATCCATGACATCTGTCATCGCAATGCTCCAAACACTTGTGATCCCAGTGTTCCATAACACTTGTCATCACAACGGTGCATGATGCCTGTCATCACAATACTCAGTGCCATTTTCATCACAATGCTCCATGACCTTTGTCATCACAATTCTCAATACACTTGTCATCACAATGACCCCTGACACTTGTCATCAGAATGCTCCTTGAACCCTGTCATGAAAAGGCTCCATGATTTTTTCATCACAAAGCCCCATGCCATTTTCATCACAATGCACCATGCCATTGTCATCAAAATACTCCACAAGCCTTTTATCAGAATTCTCCATGACCCTTGTCATCACAATTCTCCATGCACTTGTCAGCACAATGCTCCCTGACCCTTGTCATCACAATGCTCCAAGCCATTGTCATCACATTGCTCCATTACCTTTGTCCTCAGAATCCTCCATGACACTTGGCATCAAAATGCTCCATGCCATTGTCATCACAATGGGCCATTACATATGTCATCACAATGCACCCTGACACCTCTCTTCACAATACTGCATGACCTGGTCATCAAAATGCTCCATGCCCTTGTCATCACAATGCGCCATTTCAACTGTCATCACAATAATCCATGAAACTTATTAGACCAACGCTCCATGCCATTCTCATCACAATGGACCATTACATATGTCATCACAATGCTCCCTGACACGTCTTCACAATACTCCATGCCCTTGTCATCACAATGCTCCATGTCCTTGTCATCACAGTGCTACATGCCCACTGTCATCACAATAATCTATGAAACTTGTCAGACAAATTCTCCATGCCGCTTTCATCACAATGCTCCATGCCCTTTTCATCACAATGCTCCATGACCCCTGTCATCACAATGCTCCGTGACTCCAGTCATCACAGTGCTTCATAACGTTTGTCATCACAACGGTCTATGCCCGCGTCATCACAAGGCTCTGTGACCTTTGTAACCACAATGTTCCATGAACTTTTCATCACAATGCTCCGTGACACTTGTCATCACAATGCTCCATGCCTTTGTCAGAACAATGCTCCATGACCCTTGTCATCACATTGTGCCATGCGCATTTCATCACAATGATACACAACCTTGTCATTGCTATGCTCCATAAACCTTGTAATCACAATTCTCCATGCACTTCTCATCCAAATGCTCTCTCACATGGGATATGACAATGTTCCATCACTAGTCATCACAATCCTCCCTTAACCCTGTTATCACAATGTTCCATGACACCTGTCATCACAATGCTACATCCCCTTATCAGCACAATGCTCCATGACCCCTGTCATCAAAATACTCCATGAACATTTTCAGCCCAATCCTCCATGACCCTTGTCATCACAATCATCCATGCCTTTGTCATCCCAATGCTCCATGAACCCTGTATTCACAATGTTCCGTGACGCTTGTCATCCCAATGCTCCATGACCCCTGTATTCACAAAGCTCCGTGACGCTTCTCATCACAGTGCTCCATGACACCTCTCATCACAATGCTCCATGCCTTTGTCAGCAAAATGCTACATGACCTTGTCATTACAATGCTCTATGCGCTTGTCATCACAGTACTCCATTACCATTGTCATCACAATCCTCCATGAACCTTGGGATCACATTGCTTCATGCCCTTGTCATCACAGTGCTCCATGCTCCTTGAAATCAAAATGATCCATGACCTCTGTCATCACAATGCTCCAAACCCTTGTAATCACAATGTTCCATAAAACTTGTCATCACAATGCTCCATGATGCCTGTCATTACAATACTCCATGGCCTTTACATCACAATGCTCCATGACCATTGTCATCACAATTCTAAATACACTTGGCCTTACAATGCTTCCTGAATCTTGTCGTCAGAATGTTCCTTGAAACCTGTCACGAAAAGGCTCCATGCCTTTTTCATCAGTATGCCCCATGCCGTTTTCATCACAATGCTCCATGCCATTGCCATCAAAATACTCCACAAGCTTGTCATCAGAATGCTCCATGACCCTTGTCATCACAATTCTCCATGCACTTGTCAGCACAATGCTCCCTGACCCTTGTCATCACAATGCTCCAAGCCATTGTCATCACAATGCTCCATTACCTTTGTCATCAGAATCCTCCATGACACTTGGCATCACAATGCGCTATGCCATTGCCATCACAATGGGCCATTACATATCTCATCACAATGCTCCCTGACACCTGTCTTCACAATACTGCATGACTTGGTCCTCACTATGTTCCATGCCCTTGTCATCACACTGCGCCATTCCAACTGTCATCGCAATAATCCATGAAACTTATTAGACCAATGCTCCATGCCCTTGTCATCACAATGCTCCATGACTCCATTAATCACAATGCTTCACGACCTTGTGATGAAAATTCTCAATAGCCCTTGTCATCATATTGCTCCAAGCCCTAGTCATCACAATGCTCGATTTTATTTGTCATCAAAATCCTCCATTACATTTAGCATCACAATGCTCCATGCCATTATCATCGCAAAGGACCATGACATATGTCATCACAATGCTCGCTGACACCTGTCTTCACAATATTCCATGACCTTCTCATCACCATGATCCATACACTTGTCATTACAATGCACCATGTCCACTGTCATCACAATAATCTATGAAACTTGTCAGACCAATGCTCCATGCCCCTGTCACCACAATGCTCCATGCCCTTGTCATCACAATGCTCCATGACCCCTATCATCACAATGCTCCGTGACTCCATTCATCACAATGCTTCATAACGTTTGTCATCAAAACGGTCCTTGCCCGTGTCATCACAAGGCTCTGTGACCTTTGTAACCACAATGCTCCATGAACTTTTCATCACAATGCTCCGTGACCTTTGTCATCACAATGCTCCATGCCTTTGTCAGAACAATGCTCCATGACACTTGTCATCACAATGTGCCACGTGCTTTTCATCACATCGGTCCACAACCTTGTAATCGCTATGCTCCATAAACCTTGTAATCACAATGCTCCATGCACTTCTCATCCAAATGCTCTCTCACCAGAGATATCACAATGTTCCATCACTAGTCATCACAATACCCCTCACCCCTGTAATCATAATGTTCCATGACCCCTGTCATCACAATGCTACATGCACTTATCATCACAATGTTCGATGACCCATGACATCACAATGTTCCATAACACCTGTCATCAAAATGTTCCATGACACTTTTCATCAAATTGCTCCATGACCCTATCATCACAATGCTCCCTGCCCTCCTCATCACAATGCACAACGCCCTTGCCATCAAAATGCTCCATGACCATTGTCATCACAAAGATCCATGACCCTTGGCATCACAATGTCCCATGTCATTGTCATCACAATGCTCCATGAACGCTCTCATCACATTGCTCCATGCCCTTGACTTCACATAGCTCCATGACACATGTCATCAGAATGCTCCATGACCTTGTCATCACAATGCTCTATGCCCTTGCCATCACAATGCTCCATTATCCCTGTCATAACAAAGCTCCATGACCCCTGCCATCACGATGTTCCATGGCCTATTCATCACAGGGCTCCATGACCCTTCTCATCACAATGCTCCAAGAACACTGTAATCACAATGCTCTATGCCCCTTTTCATCTCAATGATCCATGAAACTTGTCATCACAATGCACCATGCCCATCATCATAATGCTTCATGCTATTGTCATAACAATGAAATCAAAATGCTCCATGACCTCTGTCATAACAATGCTCCAAACCCTTGTGATCACAATATTCCATAACACTTGTCATCACAGTGCCCCATGACGCTCGTCATCACAATTATCCATGGTCTTCTCATCACAATGCTCCATGACCTTCGTCATCACAATGCTCAATACACTTGTCATCAAACTGCTCCATGACACTTGTTGTCTGTATGCTCCTTTTACCCTGTCATGACAAGGCTCCATGCCATTTTCATCACAATGATCCATGCCCTTTTCATCCCAATGCTCCAAGACCCATGTAATCACGATGCTCCATGCCCTTGTCATCACAAAGCACAATGATGCATGCCATCAGAATGCTCCTTGGCCTTCTCCTCACAATGCTCCATGCCCTTGTCATCACAAAGTTCCAAGACCCCTGTAATCACAATGCTGCATGCCCTTTTTCATCAGTAAGCTCCATGAGACTTGTCATCACTTGGCTCCATGGTTTTGTCATCATAATGCTCCAAGCCCTAGTCATCACAATGCTCCATTATATTTGTCATCACAATCCTCCATTGCATTTGGCATCACAATGCTCCCTGCCATTGTCATCTCAATGGACCATGCCATATGTCATCCCAATGCTCCATGACCCCTGTATTCACAATGCTCCGTGATGCTTGTCATCACAGTGCTCCATGACACCTGTCATCACAATGATCCATGCCCTTGTCATCCCAATGCTCCATGACCACTGTATTCACAGTGCTCTGTGATGCTTGTCATCACAGGGCTCCATGACACCAGTCATCACAATCCTCTATGCCTTTTTCAGCAAAATGCTACATGACTTTGTCATTACAATGCTCTATGCGCTTGTCATCACAATACTCCATTATCATTGTCATCACTATCCTCCATGAACCTTGGGATCACATTGCTACATGCCCTTGTCATCACAATGCTCCATGCTCCTTGAAATCAGAATGATCCATGACCTCTGTCATCGCAATGCTCCAAACCCTTGTGATCACAATGTTCCGTAACACTTGGCATCACAATGCACCATGATGCCTATCATCACAATACACGATGGTCTTTTCATCACAATGCTCCATGACCTTTGTCATCACAATTCTCAATACACTTGTCATCACAATGTTCCCAGACACTTGTCGTCAGAATGCTCCTTGAACCCTGTCACGAAAAGGCTCCATGCCTTTTTCATCACAAAGCCCCTTGCCGTTTTCATCACAATGCTCCATGCCATTGTCATCAAAATACCCCACAACCTTGTCATCAGAATGGTCCATGACCCTTGTCATCACAATTCTCAATACACTTCTCATCACAATGTTCCCTGACACTTGTCGTCAGAATGCTCCTTGAACCCTGTCACGAAAATGCTCCATGCCTTTTTCATCACAAAGCCCCATGCCGTTTTCATCACAATGCTCCATGCCATTGTCATCAAAATACTCCACAAGCTTGTCATCAGAATGCTCCATGACCCTTGTCATCACAATTCTCCATGCACTTGTCAGCACAATGCTCCCTGACCCTTGTCATCACTATGCTCCAAGCCATTGTCATCACAATGCTCCATTACCTTTGTCATCAGAATCCTCCATGACACTTGGCATCACAATGCTCCATGCCATTGTCATCACAATGGGCCATTACATATGTCATCACAGTGCTCCCTGACACCTCTTTTCACAATACTGCATGACCTGGTCATCACAATGCTCCTTGCCGTTATCATCACAATGATCCATAACCTCTGTCATAACAATGCTCCATGACCCCTGCCATCACAATGTTCCACGGGCTTGTCATGACAAGGCTCCATGACCCTTGTCATCACAATGGTCCAAGACCCCTGTAATCACAATGCTCCATGCCCTTTTTCATCAGAATGCTCCATGAGACTTGTCACCACAAGTCTCCATGGTCATCTCATCACAATGCTACAGGACCTTGTCATCACCATGGTTCATTCCCTTGTCATCACAATGCTCCATGACCACTGTCATCACAATACTCCATGAACATTTTCAGCCCAATGCTCCATGAACTTCTCATCACAATGCTCCATGACCAATATCATCACAGTGCTCCATGACCACTGTCATCACAACACACCATGACACCTGACAACACAATGATCTGGGACTCTTGTCATCACAATGCACCGTGACCCCTGTCATCACAATACTCCATGAAAATTTTCAGCCCAATGCTCCATGACTCTTGTCATCACAATGATCCATGCCCTTGTCATCCCAATGCTCCATGACCCCTGTATTCACAATGCTCCGTGACGCTTGTCATCACACTGCTCCATGACACCTGTCATCACAATGCTCCATGCCTTTGTCAGCAAAATGATACATGACCTTTTCATTACAATGCTCTATGCGCTTGTCATCACAATACTCCATTACCATTTTCATCACAATCCTCCATGAAACTTGGGATCACATTGCTTCATGCCCTTGTCATCACAATGCACCATGCTCCTTGAAATCAAAATGATCCATGACATCTGTCATCGCAATGCTCCAAACACTTGTGATCCCAGTGTTCCATAACACTTGTCATCACAACGGTGCATGATGCCTGTCATCACAATACTCAATGCCATTTTCATCACAATGCTCCATGACCTTTGTCATCACAATTCTCAATACACTTGTCATCACAATGACCCCTGACACTTGTCATCAGAATGCTCCTTGAACCCTGTCATGAAAAGGCTCCATGATTTTTTCATCACAAAGCCCCATGCCATTTTCATCACAATGCACCATGCCATTGTCATCAAAATACTCCACAAGCCTTTTATCAGAATTCTCCATGACCCTTGTCATCACAATTCTCCATGCACTTGTCAGCACAATGCTCCCTGACCCTTGTCATCACAATGCTCCAAGCCATTGTCATCACATTGCTCCATTACCTTTGTCCTCAGAATCCTCCATGACACTTGGCATCAAAATGCTCCATGCCATTGTCATCACAATGGGCCATTACATATGTCATCACAATGCACCCTGACACCTCTCTTCACAATACTGCATGACCTGGTCATCAAAATGCTCCATGCCCTTGTCATCACAATGCGCCATTTCAACTGTCATCACAATAATCCATGAAACTTATTAGACCAACGCTCCATGCCATTCTCATCACAATGGACCATTACATATGTCATCACAATGCTCCCTGACACGTCTTCACAATACTCCATGCCCTTGTCATCACAATGCTCCATGTCCTTGTCATCACAGTGCTACATGCCCACTGTCATCACAATAATCTATGAAACTTGTCAGACAAATTCTCCATGCCGCTTTCATCACAATGCTCCATGCCCTTTTCATCACAATGCTCCATGACCCCTGTCATCACAATGCTCCGTGACTCCAGTCATCACAGTGCTTCATAACGTTTGTCATCACAACGGTCTATGCCCGCGTCATCACAAGGCTCTGTGACCTTTGTAACCACAATGTTCCATGAACTTTTCATCACAATGCTCCGTGACACTTGTCATCACAATGCTCCATGCCTTTGTCAGAACAATGCTCCATGACCCTTGTCATCACATTGTGCCATGCGCATTTCATCACAATGATACACAACCTTGTCATTGCTATGCTCCATAAACCTTGTAATCACAATTCTCCATGCACTTCTCATCCAAATGCTCTCTCACATGGGATATGACAATGTTCCATCACTAGTCATCACAATCCTCCCTTAACCCTGTTATCACAATGTTCCATGACACCTGTCATCACAATGCTACATCCCCTTATCAGCACAATGCTCCATGACCCCTGTCATCAAAATACTCCATGAACATTTTCAGCCCAATCCTCCATGACCCTTGTCATCACAATCATCCATGCCTTTGTCATCCCAATGCTCCATGAACCCTGTATTCACAATGTTCCATGACGCTTGTCATCCCAATGCTCCATGACCCCTGTATTCACAAAGCTCCGTGACGCTTCTCATCACAGTGCTCCATGACACCTCTCATCACAATGCTCCATGCCTTTGTCAGCAAATGCTACATGACCTTGTCATTACAATGCTCTATGCGCTTGTCATCACAGTACTCCATTACCATTGTCATCACAATCCTCCATGAACCTTGGGATCACATTGCTTCATGCCCTTGTCATCACAGTGCTCCATGCTCCTTGAAATCAAAATGATCCATGACCTCTGTCATCACAATGCTCCAAACCCTTGTAATCACAATGTTCCATAAAACTTGTCATCACAACGCTCCATGATGCCTGTCATTACAATACTCCATGGCCTTTACATCACAATGCTCCATGACCATTGTCATCACAATTCTAAATACACTTGGCCTTACAATGCTTCCTGAATCTTGTCGTCAGAATGTTCCTTGAAACCTGTCACGAAAAGGCTCCATGCCTTTTTCATCAGTATGCCCCATGCCGTTTTCATCACAATGCTCCATGCCATTGCCATCAAAATACTCCACAAGCTTGTCATCAGAATGCTCCATGACCCTTGTCATCACAATTCTCCATGCACTTGTCAGCACAATGCTCCCTGACCCTTGTCATCACAATGCTCCAAGCCATTGTCATCACAATGCTCCATTACCTTTGTCATCAGAATCCTCCATGACACTTGGCATCACAATGCGCTATGCCATTGTCATCACAATGGGCCATTACATATCTCATCACAATGCTCCCTGACACCTGTCTTCACAATACTGCATGACTTGGTCCTCACTATGTTCCATGCCCTTGTCATCACACTGCGCCATTCCAACTGTCATCGCAATAATCCATGAAACTTATTAGACCAATGCTCCATGCCCTTGTCATCACAATGCTCCATGACTCCATTAATCACAATGCTTCACGACCTTGTGATGAAAATTCTCAATAGCCCTTGTCATCATATTGCTCCAAGCCCTAGTCATCACAATGCTCGATTTTATTTGTCATCAAAATCCTCCATTACATTTAGCATCACAATGCTCCATGCCATTATCATCGCAAAGGACCATGACATATGTCATCACAATGCTCCCTGACACCTGTCTTCACAATATTCCATGACCTTCTCATCACCATGATCCATACACTTGTCATTACAATGCACCATGTCCACTGTCATCACAATAATCTATGAAACTTGTCAGACCAATGCTCCATGCCCCTGTCACCACAATGCTCCATGCCCTTGTCATCACAATGCTCCATGACCCCTATCATCACAATGCTCCGTGACTCCATTCATCACAATGCTTCATAACGTTTGTCATCAAAACGGTCCTTGCCCGTGTCATCACAAGGCTCTGTGACCTTTGTAACCACAATGCTCCATGAACTTTTCATCACAATGCTCCGTGACCTTTGTCATCACAATGCTCCATGCCTTTGTCAGAACAATGCTCCATGACACTTGTCATCACAATGTGCCACGTGCTTTTCATCACATCGGTCCACAACCTTGTAATCGCTATGCTCCATAAACCTTGTAATCACAATGCTCCATGCACTTCTCATCCAAATGCTCTCTCACCAGAGATATCACAATGTTCCATCACTAGTCATCACAATACCCCTCACCCCTGTAATCATAATGTTCCATGACCCCTGTCATCACAGTGCTACATACCCTTATCATCACAATGTTCCATGACCCCAGACATCACAATGTTCCATAACACCTGTCATCAAAATGCACCATGACCCTTTTCATCCCAAAGCTAAATGATCACTGGCAGCACAATGTTCTATAACCCCTGCCCTCAAAATATTCAATTACATTTTCATCAAATTGCTGCATGACCCTGTCATCAAAATGCTCCCTGCCCTTCTCATCACAATGCACCACACCATTGTCATCGAAATGCTCCCTGTTATTTGTTATCACAAATCTCCATGATCATTGGCATCACAATGCTCCATGTCATTGTCATCACAAAGCTTCATGAACACTCTCATCACATTGCTCCATGCCCTTGTCATCACAAAGCTCCATGACATTTGTCATCACAATGCTCGATGCCCTTCTCATCACAATGCTCCATGCCCTTGTCATTACAATCCTCCATGAACCATGCATCACAGTGTTCCGTGCCCTTGTCATCCCATGCTCCATGCCCACTCTCATCACAATAATCCATGAAACATTTTAGACCAAAGCTCAATGCCCTTCTCATCACAATGCTCCATTACCTCTGTCATAACAATGCTCCATGACACCTGCCATCACATTGTTCAACGGCATGTCATCACAAGGCTCCATGACCCTTGTCATCACAATGCTCCAAGACCCCTGTAATCACAATGCTCCATGCCCTTGTCATCACAGTGCTCCATGACGCATGTCATCAGAATGTTCCATGGCATTCTCCTCACAATGCTCCATGCCCTTGTCATCACAATGCTCCAAGACCCCTGTAATCACAATGCTCCATGCCCCTTTTCATCTCAATGCTCCATGAACCCTCTCATCACAATGCACCATGCCCATCATCATAATGTTTCAGGCTATTGTCATCACAATGAAATCTAAATTCTCCATGACATCTGTCATCATAATGCTCCAAACCCTTGTGATCACAATGTTCCATAAGACTTATCATCACAACACCCCATGACGCTCATCATCACAATTATCCATGGTCTTCTCAGCACAATGATCCATGACCTTTGTCATCAAATGCTCAATACACTTGTCATCACAATGCTCCCTTACACTTGTCGTCAGTATGCTTCTTGAACCCTGTCATGACAAGGCTTAATGCCCATTTCATCACAATGCATCAAGACACCTGTAATCACAATGTTCCACAACCTTCTCATCACAATGCTCCATTCCCAATATAATCACAATGATCCATGACCACTGTCATCACAACACTCCATGACACCTGACAACACAATGATCCGGGACTCTTGTCATCACAGTGCTCCATTCCCTAGTCATCATAATGCTCCATAACCCCTGTCATCACAATACTCCATGAACATTTTCAGCCCAATGCTCCATGACCCTTGTCATCACATTGAACCATGCCCTTGTCATCCCAATGCTCCATGACCCCTGTATTCACAATGCTACGTGACGCTTGTCATCACAGTGCTCCATGACACCTGTCATCACAATGCTCCATGACTTTGTCAGCAAAATGCTACATGACCTTGTCATTACAATGCTCTATGCGCTTGTCATCACAGTACTCCATTACCATTGTCATCACAATCCTCCATGAACCTAGGATCACATTGCTTCATGCCCTTGTCATCCCGAAGCTCCATGCTCCTTGAAATCAAAATGATCCATGACCTCTGTCATCACAATGCTACAAACACTTGTGATCACAATGTTCCATAACAGTTGTCATCACAACGCTCCATGATGCCTGTCATCACAATAATCCATGCCCTTTTCATCACAATGCTCCATGACCTTTGTCACCACAATTCTCAATACACTTGTCATCACAATGTTCCCTGACACTTGTCGTCATAATGCTCCTTGAAACCTGTCACAAAAAGGCTCCATGCATTTTTCATCACAAAACCCCATGCCATTTTCATCACAATGCTCCATGCCATTGTCATCAAAATACTCCACAAGCTTGTCATCAGAATGCTCCATGACCATTGTCATCCCAATTCTCCATGCACTTGTCAGAACAATGCTTCCTGACCCTTGTCATCACAATGCTTCAAGCCATTTTCATCACAAAGCTCCATTACCTTTGTCATCAGAATCCTCCATGACACTTGGCATCACAATGCTCCATGACACCTCTCTTCACAATAATGCAAAACCTGGTCATCACAATGCTCCATGCCCTTGTCATCACAATGCACCATTCCAACTGTCATCACAATAATCCATGAAAATTATTAGACCAATGGTCCATTTTCTTGTCATCACAATGCTCCATGCCATAGTTATCATAATGTTCCAAAACGCCTGTAATCAGAATGCTCCATGCCCTTTTTCATCAGTATGCTCCATGAGATTTGTCATCACAAGGCTCCATGAATTTCCCATCACAGTGCTCCAGGACCTTATCATCACAATGCTTCACGACATTGTCATGAAAATTCTCAATGGCCGTTGTCATCATAATGCTCCAAGCCCTAGTCATCACAATGCTCCATTATATTTGTCATCACAATCCTCCATTACATTTGGCATCACAATGCTCCATGCCATTGTCATCGCAATGGACCATGACATATGTCATCACAATGCTCCCTGACACCTGTCTTCACAATACTCCATGCCCTTGTCATCACAATGCTCCATGCACTTGTCATCACAATGAACCATGTCCACTGTCATCACAATAATCTACGAAACTTGTCAGACCAATGTTCAATGACCCGGTCATCACAATGCTCCATGCCCTTGTCATCACAATGCTCCATGACCCCTGTCATAACAACGCTCCATGACCCCTGTCATCACAATGTTCCACGGCCTTGTCATCACAAGGCTCCATGACGCTTGTCATCACAATGCTCCAGGACCCCTGTAATCAAAATGATCCATGCCCTTGTCATCACAAAGCTCCATGACACGTCATCAGAATGTTCCATGGCCTTCTCAACAAAATGCTCCATGCCCTTGTCATCACAATGCACCATGTCCAATGTCATCACAATAATCTATGAAACTTGTCAGACCAATGCTCCATGCCCCTGTCATCACAATGCTCCATACCCTTGTTATCACAATGCTCCATGACCTCTGTCATCACAATGCTCCGTGACTCCAGTCATCACAATGCTTCATAACGATTGTCATCACAACGGTCCATGTGTGCGTCATCACAAGGCTCTGTGACCTTTGTAAACACAATGCTCCATGAGCCTTTCATCACAATTCTCCGTGACCCTTGTCATCACAATGCTCCATGCCTTTGTCAGGACAATGCTCCATGACCGTTGTCATCACAAAGTGCCATGCGCTTTTCATCACAATGATCCACAACCTTGTCATCGCTATGCTCCATAAACCTTGTAATCACAATTCTCCATGAACTTCTCATCCAAATGCTCTCTCACATGAGATATCACAATGTTCCATCACTAGTCATCACAATACTCCCTCACACCTGGAATCACAATGTTCCATGACACTGTCATCACAGTGCTACATCCACTTATCATCACAATGTTCCATGACCCATGACATCACAATGTTCCATAACCACTGTCATCAAAATGCTCCATGACACTTTTCATCCCAAAGCTCCATGACCCCTGGCATCACAATGTTCTATAACCCCAGTCATCAAAATGTTCCATTACACTTTTCATCAAATTGCTGCATGACCCTGTCATCAAAATGCTCCCTGCCTTTCTCATCACAATGCACCACACCCTTGTCATCAAAATGCTCAATGACTTTGTCATCACAAAGCTCCATGACACATGTCATCAGAATGTTCCATGGTCTTCTCATCAAAATGTTTCATGCCCTTATCATCACAATGCTCCCAGACCCCTGTAATCACAATGCTCCATGCCCATTTTCAACTCAATGGTCCATGAAACCTGTCATCACAATGCATCATGCCCATCATCATAATGCTTCCAGCTATGGTCGGCACAATGAAATCAAAATACTCCATGACCTCTGTCATCACAATGCTCCATGACCCCTGTCATCACAATACTCCATGAACATTTTCAGACCACTGCTACATGACAGTTGTCATCACAATGATCCATGCCCTTGTCATCCCAATGCTCCATGACCCCTGTATTCACAATGCTCTGTGACGCTTGTCATCACAGGGCTCCATGACACCTGTCATCACAATGCTCCATGCGCTTGTCAGCAAGATGGTCCATGATACATGTCATCACAATGCACCATGCGCTTGTCATCACAGTGCTCCACAATCTTGTCATCACAATGCTCCATAAAACTTGTCATCACAATGCTCCATGCACTTCTCATCAAAATGCTCTCTCACCACAGATATCAAAATGTTACATCACTATTCGTCACAATACTCCCTCACCCCTGTTATCACAATGTTCCATGACCCCTGTCATCACAATGGTACATGCACTTATCATCACAATGTTCGATGACACCTGTCATCACAATGCTCCATAACCGCTGTCATCAAAATGCTCCATGACCCTTTTCATCAAAATGCTCCATGAACCCTGACATCACAGTGTTCCATAACCCCTGTCATCAAAATGTTCCATGACAATTTTCATCAAATTGCTCCATGAGCCTGTCATCACAATGCTCCCTGCCCTTCTCATCACAATGCACAAACACTTGTCATCAAAATGCTCCCTGTTATTTGTCATCACAAAGATCCATGACCCTTGGCATCACAATGTTCCATGTCATTGTCATCACAATGCTCCATGAACGCTCTCATCACATTGCTCCATGCCCTTGTCATCACAAAGCTCCATGACACATGTCATCAGAATGCTCCATGGCCTTCTCATCACAATGCTCCATGTGCTTGCCATCACAATGCTCCATTACACCTGTCTTAACAATGCTCCATGACAACTGCCATCACGATGTTCCGTGGCCTTGTCATCACAAGGCTTCATTACCCTTCTCATCATAATGCTCCAAGACCCCTGTAATCACAAAGCTCCATGCCCATTTTCTTCTCAATGATCCATGAACCGTGTCATCACAATGCACCATGACATCATCACAATGCTTCAGGCTATTGTCATCACAATGAAATCTATATGCTCCATGACCTCTGTCATAACAATGCACCAAACCCTTGTGATCACAATATTCCATAACTCTTGTCATCACAGTGCCCCATGACACTCGTCATCACAATTATCCATGGTCTTCTCATCAAAATGCTCCATGACCTTTGTCCTCACAATGCTCATTACACTTGTCATCAAAATGCTCCCTGACACTTGTTGTCTGTATGCTCCTTGAACCCTGCCATGACAAGGCTCCATGCCTTTTTCATCACAATGATCCATGTCCTTCTCATCACAGTGCTCCATGACACTTGTCATCACAATTCTCCATGCACTTGTCAGCACAATGCTCCCTGACCCTTGTCATCTCAATGCTCCAAGCTATTGTCATCACAATGCACCATTACCTTTGTCATCAGAATCCTCCATGACACTTGGCATCACAATGCTCCATGCCATTGTCATCACAATGGGCGATTACATATGTCAACACAATGCTCCCTGACACCAGTCTTCACAATACTGCATGACCTGGTCATCACAATGCTCCATGCCCTTGTCACCACAATGCACCATTCCAACAGTCATCGCAATAATCCATGAAACTTATTAGACCAATGCTCCATGCCCTTGTTATCACAATGCTCCATGACCCTTGTCATCACAATGCTCCATGAACGTTTCATCACAATGCTCTTTGATCCTTGTCATCCCAATTCTCTATGCCTTTCTCAGCACAATGCTCCATGACCCTTGTCATCACAATGCTCCATGTGCTTGTCAGCACGATGCTCCATGACACATGTCATCACAATGCACCATGCACTTGTCATCAGAGTGCTCCACAATCTTGTCATCACAATGATCCATAAACTTTGTCATCACAATGCTCCATGCACTTCTCATCAAAATGCTCTCTCACCACAGATATCACAATGTTACATCACTATTTGTCACAATACTCCCTCACCCCTGTCATCACAATGATCCATGACTCCTGTCATCACAATTGTACATGCACATATCATCACAATGTTCGATGACCCCTGACATCACAATGTTCCATAACCCATGTCATCAAAATGCTCCCAAAACCTTTTCATCAAAATGCTCCATGACACCTGGCATCACAATGTTCAATAACCCCTGTCATCAAAATGTTCCAGGACACATTTCATCCAATTGCTCCATGAACTTGTCATCACAATGCTCCCTGCCCTTCTCATCACAATGCACAACGCCCTTGTCATCAAAATCCTCCATGACCTTTGTCATCACAAAGATCCATGACCCTTGGCATCACAATGCTCCATATCATCTTCATCACAATGCTCCATGATCACATTCATCACATTGCTCCATGCCGTTGTCATCACAAAGCTCCATGACACATGTCATCAGAATGCTCCATGGCCTTCTCATCACAATCCTCCATGCCATTGCCATCACAATGTTCCATTACGCCTGTCATAACTATGCTCCATGACCCCTGCCATCACGATGTTCCATGGCCATGTCATCACAAGGCTCCATGACCCTTCTCATCACAATGCTCCAAGACCCCTGTAATCACAATGTTCCATGACCCCTGTCATCACAATGCTACATCCCCTTATCATCACAATGTTCCATGACACCTGACATCACAATGTTCCACAACCCCTGTCATCAAAATGCTCCATGACACTTTTTATCCCAAAGCTCCATGACCCCTGACATCCCAATGTTCTATAACCCCTGTCATCAAAATATTCCATTACAATTTTCATCAAATTGCTGCATGACCCTGTCATCAAAATGCTCCCTGGCCTTCTCATCACAATGCACCACGCCCTTGTCATCAAAATGCTCCGTGACTTTTGTCATCACAAATCTCCTTGACCCTTGACATCACAATGCTCCATGTCATTGTCATCACCATGCTCCATGAACCTTCTCATCACATTTCTCCATGCCCTTGTCATCACAAAGCTCCATGACACATGTCATCACAATGCTCGATGCCCTTCTCATCACTATGCTCCATGCCCTTGTCATTACAATCCTCTATGACCATTGTATCACAGTGTTCCGTGCTCGTCATCACAATGCTCCATGTCCACTCTCATCACAATAATCCATGAAACATTTCACACCAATGCTTCCTGTCCTTCTCATCACAATGCTCCATTACACCTGTCATAACAATGTTCCATGACCCCTGCCATCACAAAGTTCCACGGCCTTGTCATTCACAAGGCTCCGTGACACTTGTCATCACAATGTTCCAAGACCCCTGTAATCACAATGCTCCATGCCCTTGTCATCACAGTGCTCCATGACGCATGTCATCAGAATGTTCCATGGCATTCTCCTCACAATGCTCCAAGACACTTTTTATCACAATGCTCCATGCCCCTTTTCATCTCAAAGCTCCATGAATCCTATCATCACAATGCACCATGCCCATTATCATAATGCTTCAGGCTATTTTCCTCACAATGAAATCAAAATGCTCCATGACCTCTGTCATCACAATGCTCCAAACCGTTGGGATCACAATGTTCCATAACACTTCTCATCACAACACCCCATGATGCTCATAATCACAATTATCCATGGTCTTCTCATCACTATGCTCCATAACCTTTGTCATCACAATGCTCCCTGACACTTGTCGTCAGTATGCTCCCTGAACACTGTCATTACAGGGCTCCATGCCTTTTTCATCACAATGATCTATGCCCTTTTCATCACAATGCTCCAAGACACCTGTAATCACAATGCTACATGCACTTGTCATCACAGTGCTCCATGACGCATTCATCAGAATGCTCCATGGCCTTCTCTTCACAATGCTCCATGCCCTTGTCATCACAATGCTCCAAGACCCCTGTTAACACAATGCTCCATGCCGCTTGTCATTATAGCGCTCCATGACGATCGTCATCACAATTATCCATGGTCTTCTCATCACAGTGCTCCACGGTCTTGCCATCACATTGCTCCATGCCCTGGTCATCACAATGTTCTATGTTCCCTTTCATCACAATTCTCCACGTTCTTGGCATCACTATGTTCCATGACACTTCCCATCACAGTGTTAAATGCTTTGTCATCACAATAATGCACAAGCTTGTCATCAGAATACTCCATGACCCTTGTCATCACAATGATCCATGACCCCGGTCATCACAATGCTCCATGAGACCTATCATCACAATGCTCCATGCCCCTTGTCATTACAGTGCTCCATGATGCTCGTCACCAGAATTATCCATGGTCTTCTCATCACAGTGCTCCACGGTCTTGCCATAACAATGCTCCATGCCCTGGTCATCACAATGCTCCATGTCCCTTGTCATCACAATTCTCCAGGTCCTTGTCATCACAATGCTCCATGACAGTTCTCATCTCCATGTTACATGCTCTTGTCATCACAATTCTCCATGCACTTGTCATCGCAATGTCCCATGACCCCTGTCATAGCAAGCTCCATGCCTTTGTCATCACAATGCTTCACGAACTTTTCATCAAAATTCTCAAAGGCCGTTGTCATCACAATGCTCCATGCCCTTGTCATCACAATGCTCCATGGCCCTTGTCATCACAATGCTCCAAGCCCTTGTCATCACAATGCTCCATTACCTTTGTCATCACAATCCTCCATAACACTCGGCATCACAATGCTCCATGCCATTGTCATCACAATGGAAAATGAAATATCCCATCACAATGCTCCCTGACACCCGTCTTCACAATACTCCATGACCTTGTCATCACAATGCTCCATGCCCTTGTCATCACAATGTGCCATGCCCACTGTCAACACAATTATCCATGAAACTTGTCAGACCAATGCTCCATGCTCCTGTCATCACAATGCTACATGACCACAGTCATCACAATGCTCCGTGTGTCCCGTCATCACAAGACTCCATGACCTGTGTCACCACAAAAGTCAACGCCCTCATCATCACAAGGCTCTGTGAAATTTGTCACCACAATGCTCCATGAACTTTTCATCAAAATGCTCAATGTCATTGTCATCACAATGCTCCATGAACGCTCTCATCACATTGCTCCAAGCCCTTGTCATCACAATGCTCCATTACCTTTGTCATCACAATCCTCCATAACACTCGGCATCACAATGCTCCATGCCATTGTCATCACAATGGAACATGAAATATGCCATCACAATGCTCCCTGACACCTGTCTTCACAATAATCCATGACCTTGTAATCACAATGTTCCATGCCCTTGCCATCACAATTCTCCATTAACCCTGTCATAACAATGCTCCATGACCCCTGCCATCACGATGTTCCATGGTCTTGTCATCACAAGGCTCCATGACCCTTCTAACCACAATGCTCCAAGACCCCTGTAATCACAAGGCTCCATGCCCCTTTTCATCTCAATGATCCATGAACCCGGTCATCACAATGCACCATGCCCATCATCAAAATGCTTCATGCTATTGTCATCACAATGAAATCAAAATTCTCCATGATCTCTGTCATCACAATGCTAGAAATCCGTGTGATCAAAATGTTCCATAACACTTATCATCACAACGTCCCATGACGCTCGTCATCACAATTATACATGGTCTTCTCATCACAATGCTCCATGACCTTTTTCATCACAATGCTCAATACACTTGTCATCACAATGCTCCCTGACACTTGTCCTCAGTATGCTCCTTGAACCATGTCATGACAAGGCTCCATGCCTTTTTCATCACAATGCTCCATGCCCTTGTCATAACAAAGCTCCATGATGCATGTCATCAGAACGTTCCATGGCCATCTCATCCCAATGCTCCAAGCCCTTGTCATCACAATGCCCCAAGACCCCTGCAATCACAATGCACCATGCCCCTTTTCATCAGAATATTCCATGAGACTTGTCATCACAAGTCTCCATGGTCTTCTCATCACAATGCTCCAGTACCTTGTCATCACAAGCCTCCATGGCCCCTGTCATCATAATACTCGATTAACGTTTTCAGCCCAGTGCTCCTTGAACTTCTCATCACAATGCTCCATGACCACTGTCATGACAACACTCCATGACACCTGACAACACAATGATCCGGGACTCCTGTCATCACAAAGCTCCAAGACCCCTGTTATCACAATACTCCATGAATATTTTCAGCCCAATGCTCCATGACCCTTGTCATCACAATCATCCATGCCCTTGTCATCCCAATTCTCCATGGCCCCTGTATTCACAATGCTCCGTGACGCTTGTCATCACAGTGCTCCATGACACCTTTCATCACAATGCTCCATGACTTTGTCAGCAAACTGCTTCATGACCTTGTCATTACAATGCTCTATGTGCTTGTCATCACAATACTCCACTACCATTGTCATAACAATCCTCCATGAACCTTGGGATCACATTGCTTCATGCCCTTGTAATCACAATGCTCCATGCTCCTTTAAATCAAAATGATCCATGACCTCTGTCATCTCAATGCTCCAAAAACTTGTGATCAAAATGTTCCATAACAATTGTCATCACAACGCTCCATGATGCCTGTCATCACAATACTCCATGCACTTTTCATCACAATGCTCCATGACCTTTGTCATCACAATTCTCAATATACTTGTCACCACAATGCTCCCTGACACTTGTCGTCAGAATGCTCCTTGAACCCTGTCACGAAAAGGCTCCATGCATTTTTCAACACAATGCCCCATGCCGTTTTCATCACAATGCTCCACGCCACTGTCATCAAAATACTCCACAAGCTTGTCATCACAATTCTCCATGACCTTTGTCATCACAATTCTCCATGCACTTGTCAGCACAATGCTCCCTGACCCTTGTCATCTCAATGCTCCAAGCCATTGTCATCACAATGCACCATTACATTTGTCATCATAATCCTCCATGACACTTGGCATCACAGTGCTCCATGCCCTTGTCACCACAATGCACCATTCCAACAGTCATCACAATAATACATGAAATTTATGAGACCAATGATCCATGCCCTTGTCATCACAATGCTCCATGCCCCTTGTCAACACAATGCTCCATGACCCCTGTCATCACAGTGCTCCGTGACTCCAGTCATCACAGTGCTTCATGACCTTTGTCATCACAATGGTCCATGCCCTCGTCATCAAGAGTCTCTGTGACCTTTTTAACCACAATGCTCCATGAACTTTTCATCACAATTCTCTTTGACCCTTGTCAACACAATGCTCTATGCCTTTCTCAGCACAATGCTCCATGACCCTTGTCATCACAATGCTCCATGCGCTTGTCAGCACAATGCTCCATGACACATGTCATCACAATGCACCATGCGCTTGTCATCACAGTGCTCCACAATCTTGTCATCACAATGCTCCATAAACATTGTCATCACAATGCTCCATGAACTTCTCATCAAAATGCTCTCTCACCACTGATATCACAATGTTACTTCACTATTCGTCACAATACTCCCTCACCCCTGTCATCACAATGTTCCATGACTCCTGTCATCACAATGCTACATGCACTTATCATCACAATGTTCGATGACCCCTGACATCACAATGTTCCGTAACCCCCGTCATCAAAATGCTCCCTGACCCTTGTCATCTCAATGCTCCACCCATTGTCATCACAATGCACCATTACATTTGTCATCAGAATCCTCCATGACCCTTGGCATCACATTGCTCCATGCCCTTGTCATCACTAAGCTCCATGACACATGTCATCAGAATGCTCCATGGCCTTCTCATCACAATGCCCCATGACCTTTTTCATCACAATGCTCAATACACTTGTCATCAATATGCTCCATGACACTTGTTGTCTGTATGCTCCTTGAACCATGTCATGACAAGGCTCCATGCATTTTCATCACGATGTTCCATGCCCTTTTCATCACACTGCTACAAGACCCCTGTAATCAAAATGCTCCATGTGCTGGTCATCACAAAACTCAATGACGCATGTCCTCAGAATGCTCCTTGGCCTTCTCTTCACAGTGCTCCATGCCCTTGTCATCACAATGTTCCAAGACCCCTGTAATCACAGTGGTCCATGACCCTTTTCATCAGTATGCTATATGAGACTTGTCATCACAAGGCTCCATGGATTTCTCATCACAATGCTCCAGGAACTTGTCATCACAATGCTTCACAACTTTGTGAAGAAGATTCTCAATAGCCCTTGTCATCATATTGCTCCAAGCCCTAGTCATCAGAATGCTCCATTATAATTGTCATCACAATCCTCCATTACATTTGGCATCACAATGCTCCATGCCATTGTCATCGCAATGGACCATGACATATGTCATCACAATGCTCCCTGACACCTGTCTTCACAATAATACATGCCCTTGTCATCACAATGCTCCATGCCCTTGTCACCACAATGAACCATGTCCACTGTCATCACAATAATCTAGGAAACTTGTCAGACCAATGCTCCATGCCCCGGTCACCACAATGCTCCATGCCCTTGTCCTCACAGTGCTCCGTGACCCCTGTCATCACAATGCTCCATGAATCCAGTCTTCACAATGCTTCATATCGTTTGTCATCAAAACGGTCCATGCCCGTGTCATCACAAGGCTCTGTGACCTTTGTAACCACAATGCTCCTTGAACTTTTCATCACAACGCTCTGTGACCCTTGTCATCACAATGCTCCATGCCTTTGTCAGAACAGTGCTCCATGACCCTTGTCATCACAATGTGCCACGTGCTTTTCATCACATCGGTCCACAACCTTGTAATCACTATGCTCCATAAACCTTGTAATCACAATGCTCCATGCACTTCTCATCCAAATGCTCTCTCACCAGAGATATCACAATGTTCCATCACTAGTCATCACAATACTCCTCACCCCTGTAATCATAATGTTCCATGACCCCTGTCATCACAGTGCTACATACCCTTATCATCACAATGTTCCATGACCCCAGACATCACAATGTTCCATAACACCTGTCATCAAAATGCACCATGACCCTTTTCATCCCAAAGCTAAATGATCACTGGCAGCACAATGTTCTATAACCCCTGCCCTCAAAATATTCAATTACATTTTCATCAAATTGCTGCATGACCCTGTCATCAAAATGCTCCCTGCCCTTCTCATCACAATGCACCACACCATTGTCATCGAAATGCTCCCTGTTATTTGTTATCACAAATCTCCATGATCATTGGCATCACAATGCTCCATGTCATTGTCATCACAAAGCTCCATGAACACTCTCATCACATTGCTCCATGCCCTTGTCATCACAAAGCTCCATGACACTTGTCATCACAAAGCTCGATGCCCTTCTCATCACAATGCTCCATGCCCTTGACATTAAAATCCTCCATGAACCATGCATCACAGTGTTCCGTGCCCTTGTCATCCCAATGCTCCATGCCCACTCTCATCACAATAATCCATGAAACATTTTAGACCAAAGCTCAATGCCCTTCTCATCACAATGCTCCATTACCTCTGTCATAACAATGCTCCATGACACCTGCCATCACATTGTTCAACGGCATGTCATCACAAGGCTCCATGACCCTTGTCATCACAATGCTCCAAGACCCCTGTAATCACAATGCTCCATGCCCTTGTCATCACAGTGCTCCATGACGCATGTCATCAGAATGGTCCATGGCCTTCTCATCACAATGCTCCATGCCCTTGTCATCACAATGCTCCAAGACCCCTGTAATCACAATGCTCCATGCCCCTTTTCATCTCAATGCTCCATGAACACTGTCATCACAGTGCACCATGCCCATCATCATAATGTTTCAGGCTATTGTCATCACAATGAAATCTAAATTCTCCATGAACTCTGTCATCATAATGCTCCAAACCTTTGTGATCACAATGTTCCATAAGACTTATCATCACAACACCCCATGACGCTCATCATCACAATTATCCATGGTCTTCTCATCACAATGCTCCATGACCTTTGTCATCAAATGCTCAATACACTTGTCATCACAATGCTCCCTGACACTTGTCATCAGTATGCTTCTTGAACCCTGTCATGACAAGGCTCAATGCCTTTTTCATCAAAATGATACATGCCCATTACATCACAATGCATCAAGACACCTGTAATCACAATGCTCCACAACCTTCTCATCACAATGCTCCATGGCCAATATCATCACGGTGCTCCATGACCACTGTCATCACAACACTCCATGACACCTGACAACACAATGATCCGGAACTCTTGTCATCAAAATGCTCCATTCCCTAGTCATCACAATGCTCCATGACCCCTGTCATCACAATACTCCATGAACATTTTCAGCCCAATGCTCCATGACCCTTGTCATCACATTGAACCATGCCCTTGTCATCCCAATGCTCCATGACCCCTGTATTCACAAAGCTCCGTGACGCTTCTCATCACAGTGCTCCATGACACCTCTCATCACAATGCTCCATGCCTTTGTCAGCAAATGCTACATGACCTTGTCATTACAATGCTCTATGCGCTTGTCATCACAGTACTCCATTACCATTGTCATCACAATCCTCCATGAACCTTGGGATCACATTGCTTCATGCCCTTGTCATCACAGTGCTCCATGCTCCTTGAAATCAAAATGATCCATGACCTCTGTCATCACAATGCTCCAAACACTTGTAATCACAATGTTCCATAAAACTTGTCATCACAACGCTCCATGATGCCTGTCATTACAATACTCCATGGCCTTTACATCACAATGCTCCATGACCATTGTCATCACAATTCTAAATACACTTGGCCTTACAATGCTTCCTGAATCTTGTCGTCAGAATGCTCCTTGAAACCTGTCACGAAAAGGCTCCATGCCTTTTTCATCAGTATGCCCCATGCCGTTTTCATCACAATGCTCCATGCCATTGCCATCAAAATACTCCACAAGCTTGTCATCAGAATGCTCCATGACCCTTGTCATCACAATTCTCCATGCACTTGTCAGCACAATGCTCCCTGACCCTTGTCATCACAATGCTCCAAGCCATTGTCATCACAATGCTCCATTACCTTTGTCATCAGAATCCTCCATGACACTTGGCATCACAATGCGCTATGCCATTGTCATCACAATGGGCCATTACATATCTCATCACAATGCTCCCTGACACCTGTCTTCACAATACTGCATGACTTGGTCCTCACTATATTCCATGCCCTTGTCATCACACTGCGCCATTCCAACTGTCATCGCAATAATCCATGAAACTTATTAGACCAATGCTCCATGCCCTTGTCATCACAATGCTCCATGACTCCATTAATCACAATGCTTCACGACCTTGTGATGAAAATTCTCAATAGCCCTTGTCATCATATTGCTCCAAGCCATAGTCATCACAATGCTCGATTTTATTTGTCATCAAAATCCTCCATTACATTTAGCATCACAATGCTCCATGCCATTATCATCGCAATGGACCATGACATATGTCATCACAATGCTCCCTGACACCTGTCTTCACAATATTCCATGACCTTCTCATCACCATGATCCATACACTTGTCATTACAATGCACCATGTCCACTGTCATCACAATAATCTATGAAACTTGTCAGACCAATGCTCCATGCCCCTGTCACCACAATGCTCCATGCCCTTGTCATCACAATGCTCCATGACCCCCATCATCACAATGCTCCGTGACTCCATTCATCACAATGCTTCATAACGTTTGTCATCAAAACGGTCCTTGCCCGTGTCATCACAAGGCTCTGTGACCTTTGTAACCACAATGCTCCATGAACTTTTCATCACAATGCTCCGTGACCTTTGTCATCACAATGCTCCATGCCTTTGTCAGAACAATGCTCCATGACACTTGTCATCACAATGTGCCACGTGCTTTTCATCACATCGGTCCACAACCTTGTAATCGCTATGCTCCATAAACCTTGTAATCACAATGCTCCATGCACTTCTCATCCAAATGCTCTCTCACCAGAGATATCACAATGTTCCATCACTAGTCATCACAATACCCCTCACCCCTGTAATCATAATGTTCCATGACCCCTGTCATCACAGTGCTACATACCCTTATCATCACAATGTTCCATGACCCCAGACATCACAATGTTCCATAACACCTGTCATCAAAATGCACCATGACCCTTTTCATCCCAAAGCTAAATGATCACTGGCAGCACAATGTTCTATAACCCCTGCCCTCAAAATATTCCATTACATTTTCATCAAATTGCTGCATGACCCTGTCATCAAAATGCTCCCTGCCCTTCTCATCACAATGCACCACACCATTGTCATCGAAATGCTCCCTGTTATTTGTTATCACAAATCTCCATGATCATTGGCATCACAATGCTCCATGTCATTGTCATCACAAAGCTCCATGAACACTCTCATCACATTGCTCCATGCCCTTGTCATCACAAAGCTCCATGACATTTGTCATCACAATGCTCGATGCCCTTCTCATCACAATGCTCCATGCCCTTGTCATTACAATCCTCCATGAACCATGCATCACAGTGTTCCGTGCCCTTGTCATCCCATGCTCCATGCCCACTCTCATCACAATAATCCATGAAACATTTTAGACCAAAGCTCAATGCCCTTCTCATCACAATGCTCCATTACCTCTGTCATAACAATGCTCCATGACACCTGCCATCACATTGTTCAACGGCATGTCATCACAAGGCTCCATGACCCTTGTCATCACAATGCTCCAAGACCCCTGTAATCACAATGCTCCATGCCCTTGTCATCACAGTGCTCCATGACGCATGTCATCAGAAAGTTCCATGGCATTCTCCTCACAATGCTCCATGCCCTTGTCATCACAATGCTCCAAGACCCCTGTAATCACAATGCTCCATGCCCCTTTTCATCTCAATGCTCCATGAACCCTCTCATCACAATGCACCATGCCCATCATCATAATGTTTCAGGCTATTGTCATCACAATGAAATCTAAATTCTCCATGACATCTGTCATCATAATGCTCCAAACCCTTGTGATCACAATGTTCCATAAGACTTATCATCACAACACCCCATGACGCTCATCATCACAATTATCCATGGTCTTCTCAGCACAATGATCCATGACCTTTGTCATCAAATGCTCAATACACTTGTCATCACAATGCTCCCTAACACTTGTCGTCAGTATGTTTCTTGAACACTGTCATGACAAGGCTTAATGCCCATTTCATCGCAATGCATCAAGACACCTGTAATCACAATGTTCCACAACCTTCTCATCACAATGCTCCATTCCCAATATAATCACAATGATCCATGACCACTGTCATCACAACACTCCATGACACCTGACAACACAAATATCCGGAAATCTTGTCATCAAAATGCTCCATTCCCTAGTCATCATAATGCTCCATAACCCCTGTCATCACAATACTCCATGAACATTTTCAGCCCAATGCTCCATGACCCTTCTCATCACATTGAACCATGCCCTTGTCATCCCAATGCTCCATGACCCCTGTATTCACAATGCTCCGTGACGCTTGTCATCACAGTGCTCCATGACACCTGTCATCACAATGCTCCATGCCTTTGTCAGCAAATGCTACATGACCTTGTCATTACAATGCTCTATGCGCTTGTCATCACAGTACTCCATTACCATTGTCATCACAATCCTCCATGAACCTTGGGATCACATTGCTTCATGCCCTTGTCATCACAGTGATCCATGCTCCTTGAAATCAAAATGATCCATTACCTCTGTCATCACAATGCTCCAAACACTTGTAAACACAATGTTCCATAACACTTGTCATCACAGTGTTCCATGATGCCTGTCATCACAATACTCCATGGCCTTTTCATCACAATGCTCCATGACCATTGTCATCACAATTCTAAATACACTTGCCATTACAATGCTTCCTGAAACTTGTTGTCAGAATGCTCCTTGAAACCTGTCACGAAAAGGCTCCATTCTTTTTTCATCACAAAGCCCCATGCCATTTTCATCACAATGCTCCATGCCATTGTCATCAAAATACTCCACAAGCTTGTCATCAGAATGTTCCATGACCCTTGTCGTCACAATTCTCCATGCACTTGGGAGCACAATGCCCCCTGACCCTTTTCATCACAATGCTCCAAGCCATTGTCATCACAATGCTCCATTACCTTTGTCATCAGAATCCTCCATGACACTTGGCATCACAATGCTCCATGCCCTTGTCATCAAAATGCGCCATTCCAACTGTCATCACAATAATCCATGAAACATTTCAGACCAATGCTCAATGCCCTTCTCATCACAATGCTCCATTATCTCTGTCATAACAATGCTCCATGTCCACTGCCATCACAATGTTCCACGGCCTTGTCATCACAAGGCTCCATGACCCTTGTCATCACAATGCTCCAAAACCCCTGTAATCACAATGCTCCATGCCCTTGTCATCACAAAGCTCCATGACGCATGTCATCAGAATGTTCCATGGCCTTCTCCTCACAATGCTCCATGCCCTTGTCATCACAATGCTCCAAGACCCCTGTAATCACAATGCTCCATGCCCCTTATCATCAGAATGCTCCATGAGACTTGTCATCACACGTCTCCATGGTCTTCTCATCACAATGCTCCAGGACATTGTCATCACCATGCTCCATGACCCCTGTCATCACAATAATCCATCAATATTTTCAGCCCAATGCTCCATGACCCTTGTCATCACAATGATCTTTGCCATTGTCATCCCAATGCTACATGACCCGTGTATTCACAATGCTCCTTGACGCTTGTTATCACAGTGTGCCATGACACTTGTCATCACAATGCTCCATGCCTTTGTCAGCAAAATGTACATGACATTGTCATTATAATGCTCTATGTGCTTGTCATCACAATACTCCATTACCGTTGTCATCACAATCATCCATGAACCTTGGGATCACATTGCTTCATGCCCTTGTCATCACAATGCTCCATGCTCCTTGAAATCAAAATGATCCATGACCTCTGTCATCACAATGCTCCAAAACCTTGTGATCACAATGTTCCATAACACTTGTCATCACAATGCTCCATGATGCCTGTCCTCACAATACTCGATGTCCTTTTCATAACAATGCTCCATGACCTTTGTCATCACAATTCGCAATACACTTGTCATCACAATGCTCCATTACCTTTGTCATCAGAATCCTCCATGACACTTGGCATCACAAAGCTCCATGACCTTGTCATCATAATGCGCCATTCCAACTGTCATCACAATAATCCATGAAACATTTCAGACCAATGCTCAATGCCCTTCTCATCACAATGCTCCATTATCTCTGTGATAACAATGCTCCATGACCCCTGCCATCACAATGTTCCACGGCATTGTCATCACAAGGCTCCATGACCCTTGTCATCACAATGCTCCAAAACCCCTGTAATCACAATGCTCCATGCCCTTGTCATCACAAAGCTCCATGACGCATGTCATCAGAATATTCCATGGCCTTCTCCTCACAATGCTCCATGCCCTTGTCATCACAATGCTCCAAGACGCCTGTAATCACAATGCTCCATGCCCCTTATCATCAGAATGCTCCATGAGACTTGTCATCACAATCTCCATGGTCTTCTCATCACAATGCTCCAGGACCTTGTCATCACCATGCTCCATTCCCTTGTCATCACAATGCTCCATGACACCTGTCATCACAATACTCCATGAATATTTTCAGCCCAATGCTCCATGACCTTCTCATCACAATGCTCCAAGACCAATATCATCACAATGCTCCAAGACCACTGTCATCACAACACTCCATGACACCTGACAACACAATGATCCGGGACTCTTGTCATCACAATGCTCCATTCCCTAGTCATCACAATGCTCCATGACCCCTGCCATCACAATTTTCTATGCCCTTGTCATCACAAAGCTCCATGACACGTCATCAGAATGTTCCATGTACTTCTAATCAAAATGCTCAATGCCCTTGTCATCACAATGCTCCAAGACCCCTGTAATCACAATGCTCCATGCCTCTCTTCATCTCAATGCTCCATGAACACTGTCATCACAATGCATCATGCCAATCATCATAATGCTTCCGGCTATTGTCAGCACAATGAAATCAAAATTCTACATTACCCCTGTCATCACAGTACTCCATGAACATTTTCAGCCCAAGGCTCCATGAACCTTGTCATCACAATTATCTATGCCCTTGTCATCCCAATGCTCCATGACCCCTGTATTCACAATGCTCCGTGACACTTGTCATCACAGTGCTCCATGAAACTTGTCATCACAGTGCTCCATGCCTTTGTCAGCAAAATGCTACATGCCCTTTTCATCACAATGTTCCATGACCCCTGTCATCACAATGCTCCGTGACTCCAGTCATCACAATTCTTCATAACATTTGTCATCACAATGGTCGATACCCATGTCATCACAAGGCTCTGTGACTTTTGTAAACACAATGCTCCATGAACATTTCATCACAATGCTCCGTGACACTTGTCATCACAATGCTCCATGCCTTTGTCAGAAAAATGCTCCATGACCCTTGTCATCACAATGTGTGACACGCTTTTCATCCCAACGGTCCACAAATTTGTCATCGCAATGCTCCATAAACCTTGAAATCACAATGCTCCATTCCCTTCTCATCACAATGCTCCATTACCCCGGTCATAACAATGCTCCAATACCACTGCCATCACAATGTTCCACGGCCTTGTCTTCACAAAGCTCCATGACACTTGTCATCACAATGCTCCAAGACTCCTGTAAGCACAATGCTCCATGCCCTTGTCATCACAAAGCTCCATGACACATGTCATCAGAATGTTCCATGTCGTTCTCCACACAATGCTCCATGCCCTTGTCATCAAAATGCTCCAAGAGCCCTGTAATCACAATGCTCAATGCCCCTTTTCATCTCAATGCTCCATGAACCCTCTCATCACAATGCATCATGCCCATCATCATAATGCTTCCGGCTATTGTCAGCACAATGAAATCAAAATTCTCCATGACCTCTGTCATCACAATGCTCCATGACCCCTGTCATCACAATACTCCATCAACATTTTCAGCCCAATGCTCCATGACCCTTGTCATCACAATGATCTTTGCCATTGTCATCCCAATGCTACATGACCCCTGTATTCACAATGCTCCGTGACGCTTGTTATCACAGTGTGCCATGACACTTGTCATCACAATGCTCCATGCCTTTGTCAGCAAAATGCTACATGACATTGTCATTATAATGCTCTATGTGCTTGTCATCACAATACTCCATTACCGTTGTCATCACAATCATCCATGAACCTTGGGATCACATTGCTTCATGCCCTTGTCATCACAATGCTCCATGCTCCTTGAAATCAAAATGATCCATGACCTCTGTCATCACAATGCTCCAAACTCTTGTGATCACAATGTTCCATAACACTTGTCATCACAACGCTCCATGATGCATGTCCTCACAATACTCCATGCCCTTTTCATCACAATGCTCCATGACCTTTGTCATCACAATTCTCAATACACTTGTCATCACAATGCTCCCTGACACTTGTCATCAGAATGCTCCTTGAACCCTGTCACGAAAAGGCTCCATGCCTTTTTCATCACAAAGCCCCATGCCGTTTTCATCACAATGCTCCATGCCATTGCCATCAAAATACTCCACAAGCTTGTCATCAGAATGCTCCATGACACTTGTCATCACAATTCTCCATGCACTTGTCAGCACAATGCTCCCTGACCCTTGTCATCACAATGCTCCAAGCCATTGTCATCACAATGCTCCATTACTTTTGTCATCAGAATCCTCCATGACACTTGGCATCACAATGCTTCTTGCCATTGTCACCACAATGGGCCATTACATATGTCATCACAATGCTCCCTGACACCTGTCTTCCCAATACTGCATGACCTGGTCATCACAATGCTCAATGCCGTTGTCATCACAATGAGCCATTCCAACTGTCATCGCAATAATCCATGAAACTTATTAGACCAATATTCCATGCCCTTGTCATCACAATACTCCATGCCCTTGTTATCACAATGCTCCATGACCCCTGTCATCACAATGCTCCGTGACTCCAGTTATCACAATGCTTCATGACCTTTGTCATCACAATGGTCCATGACCTCGTCATCAACAGTCTCTGTGACCTTTTTAACCACAATGCTCCATGAACTTTTCATCACAATGCTCTTTGACCTTTGTCATCACAATGCTCTATGCCTTTCTCAGCACAATGCTCCATGACCCTTGTCATCACAATGCTCCACGCGCTTGTCAGCACAATGATCCATGACACTTGTCATCCCAATGCACCATGCGCTTGTCATCACAGTGCTCCCCAATCTTGACATCACAATGCTCCATGAAACTTTTCATCACAATGCTCCATGGACTTCTCACCAAAATGCTCTCTCACCACTGATGTCACAATGTTACATCAATATTCGTCACAATATTCCCTCACCCCTGTCATCAAAATTTGCCATGACTCCTGTCATCACAATGCTACATGCACTTATCATCACAATGTTCGATGACCCCTGGCATCACAGTGTTCCATAACCACTATCATCAAAATGTTCCTTGACACTTTTCATCAAATTGCTCCATGACCCTGTCATCACAATGCTCCCTACCCTTCTCATTACAATGCACAACGCCCTTGTCATCAAAATGCTCCATGACTTTGTCATCACAAAGATCCATAACATTTGTCATCACAATGCTCCATGTCATTGTCATCACAATGCTCCATTAAGGTTCTCATCACATTGCTTCGTGTCCTTGTCATCACAAACCTCCATGACACATATCATCAGAATGCTCCATGGCCTTCTCATCACAATGCTCCTTGCCCTGCCATCACAGTGCTCCATTATCGCTGTCATACCCATGATCCATGACCCCTGCCATCACGATGTTCCATGGCCATGTCATCACAAGTCTCCATGACCCTTCTCATCACAATGCTCCAAGAACCCTGTATCCACAATGTTCCATGCCCATTTTCATGTCAATGTTTCATGAACCCTGTCATCACAATGCACCATAACCATCATCATAATGCTTCATGCTATTGTCATCATAATGAAATCAAAATGCTCCATGATCTCTGTCATAACAATGCTCCAAACGCTTGTGATCACAATATACCAAAACACTTGTCATCACAATGCACCATGACGCTCGTCATCACAGTTATCCATGGTCTTCTCATCACAATGCTCCATGACCTTTGTCATCACGATGCTCAATACACTTGTCATCAAAATGCTCCCTGACACTTGTTGTCTGTATGCTCCTTGAAACCTGTCATGACAAGGCTCCATGCTTTTTCATCACAATGCTCCAAGACCCATGTAATCACAATGCTCCATGCCCTTGTCATCACAAAGCTAAAGGACGCATGTCTTCAGAATGCTCTTGGCCTTCTCCTCACAATGCTCCATGCACATGTCATCACAATGTTCCAAGACGCCTGTAATCACAATGGTCCATGTCCATTTTCATCAGTATGCTCCATGAGATTTGTCATCACAAGGCTCCATGTTTTTCTCATCACAGTGCTCCAGGACATTGTCATCACAATGCTTCACAACCTTGTCCTGAAAATTCTCAATGGCCCTTGTCATCATAATGCTCCAAGCCCTAGACATCACAGTGCTCCATTATAATTGTCAACACAATCCTCCATTACATTTGGCATCACAAGGTTCCCTGCTATTGTCATCGCAATGGACCATGACATATGTCAGCACAATGCTCCCTGACAACTGTCTTCACAGTACTCCATGACCTCTCATCACAATGATCCATGCCCTTGTCATCACAATGCACCATGTCCACTGTCCTCACAATATTCTATGAAAGTTGTCAGACGAATGCTCCATGCCCCTGTCATCACAATGCTCCATGCCCTTGTCATCACAATGCACCATGATGACTGTCATCACAATACTCCGTGACTCCAGTCATCACAATGCTCCATGACCTTTGTCATCACAATGCTCAGTACACTTCTCATCAAAATACTCCCTGACACTTGTCATCAGAATGCTCCTTGAACCCTGTCACGAAAAGGCTCCATGCCATTTTCATCACAATGCCCCATGCCGTTTTCATCACAATGCTCCATGACCATTGTCATCAAAATGCTCCATGCCTTTGTTTGAAAAATATTCCATGACCCTTCTCATCAAAATGTGCCTTTCGCTTTTCATCACAACGGTCCAGAAACTTGTCATTGCAATGCTCCATAAACCTTGTAATCACAATGCTCCATACACTTCTCATCAAAATGCTCTCTCACCAGAGATATCACAGTGTTTCATCACTAGTCGTCACAATACTCCCTCACCCCTGTAATCACAATATCCCATGACCCCTGTCATCACAATGCTACATCCCCTTATCATCACAATGTTCCATGACCCCTGACATCACAATGTTGTATAACCCCTGTCATCCAAATGTTCCAATACACTTTTCATCAAATTGCTGCATGACACTGGCATCAAAATACTCCCTGCCATTCTCATCACAATGCACCATGCACTTGTCATCAAAATGCTCCATGACGTTTGTCATCACAAAGCTCCATGACCCCTGGCATCACAATGCTCGATGTCATTGTCATCACAATGCTCCATGAACCCTCTCATCACATTTCTCCATGCCCTTCTCATCACAAAGCTCCATGACACTTGTAATCACAATGCTCGATGCCCTTCTCATCACAATGCCCGATGCCCTTGTCATTAGAATCCTCCATGACCCATGTATCACAGTGTTCCATGCCCTTATCATCACAATGCTCTATGCCCACTCTCATCACAATAATCCATGAAACATTTCAGACCAATGCTCCATGCCCTTCTCATCACAATGCTCCTTTACCTCTGTCATAACTATGCTCCATGACACCTGTCATCACAATGTTCCACGGCCTTGTCATCACAAGGCTCCATGACACTTGTCATCACAATGCTCCACGACCCATCTAATCAAAATGCTCCATGCCCATGTCATCAAAAAGCTACATGACGCATGTCATCAGAATGTTCCATGGCCCTGTCATCAAAATCCACCATGCCCTTGTCATCACAATGCTCCAAGACCCTTTTAATCAAAATGCTCCATGCGTCTTTTCATCTCAATGCTCCATGAACCCTGTCATCACAATGGACGATGCCCATCATCATAATGCTTCATGCTATTGTCATCACAATGAAATCAAAATGCTCCATGACCTCTGTCATCACAATGCTCCAAACCCTGGTGATCACAATGTTCCATAACACTTATCATCACAACACCCCTTGACGCTCATCATCACAATTATCCATGGTCTTCTCATCACAATGCTCCATGACCTTTGTCATCACAATGCTTAATACACTTGTTATCACAATGCTCCCTGACACTTGTCATCAGTATGCTCCATTCACCCTGTCATGACACGTCTCAATGCCTTTTTCATCACAATGATCCATGCCATTTTAATCACAATGCTCCAAGACCGCTGTAATCACAATGCTCCATGCCCTTGTCATCATAAAGCTCAATGATGCATGTCATCAGAATGCTCCATGGACTTCTCATCACAACGCTCCATGCCCTTGTCATCACAGTGCTCCAAGACCCCTGTAATCACAATGCTCCATGTCCCTTTTCATCAAAATGCTCCATGAGACTTGTCATCACAAGTCTCCATTGTCTTCTCATCAAAGTGCTCCAGGAACTTGTCATTAAAATGCTCCATGACCCCTGTCATCACAATACTCCATGAACATTTTCAGCCCAATGCTCCATGACACTTGTATATCACAATCATCCATGTCCTTTTCATCCCAATGCTCCATGACCCCTGTATTCACAATGTTCCGTGACGCTTGTCATCACAGTGCTCCAAGACACCTGTCATCACAATGCTCGATGGCTTTGTCAGCAAAATACTACCTGACCTTGTCATTGCAATGCTCTATGCGCTTGTCATCACAATACTCCATTCCCATTGTCATCACAGTCCTCCATGAACCTTGGGATCACATTGCTCCATGCTCCTTGAAATCTAAATGATCCATGACCTCTGTCATCACAGTGCTCCAAACCCTTTTGATCACAATGTTCCATAGCACTTGTCATCACAACGCTCTAAGATGCCTGTCATCACATTACTCCATGCCTTTTTCATCACAATGCTCCATGACATTTGTCATCACAATTCTCAATACACTTGTCATCACAATGCTCCCTTACACTTGTCATCAGAATGCTCCTTGAACCCTTTCACGAAAATGCTCCATGCCTTTTTCATCACAATGCCCATGCCATTTTCATCACAATGATCCATGCCATTGTCATCAAAATACTCCAAAAGCTTGTCATCAGAATGCTCCATGACGCTTGTCATCACAGTTCTCCATGCACTTGTCAGCACAATGCTCCGTGACCCTTCTCATCACAATGCTCCAAGCCATTGTGATCACAATGCTCCATTTCCATTGTCATCAGAATCCTCCATGACACTTGGCATCACAATGCTCCATGCCATTGTCATCACAATGGGCCATTACATATGTCATCACAATGCTCCCTGACACCTGTCTTCACAATACTGCATGACCTGGTCATAACATTGCTCCATGCCCTTGTCATCACAATGCGCCATTCCAACTGTCATCGCAATAATCCATGAAACTTATTAGACCAATGTTCCCTGCCCTTGTCATCACAATGCTCCATGCCCTTGTTATCACAATGCTCCATGACTCCTGTCATCACAATGCTCCATGAATCGATTCATCACAATGCTTCATGACCTTTGTCATCACAATGGTCCATGCCCTCGTCATCCACAGTCTCTGAGACATATTTAACCACATTGCTCCATGAAATTTTCATCACAATGCTCTTTGACCCTTGTCATCACAATGCTCCATGCGCTTGTCAGCACAATGCACCATGACCCATGTCATCACAATGCACCCTGTGCTTGTCATCACTGTGCTCCACAATCTTGTCACCACAATGCTCCATAAAACTTGTCATCACAATTCTCCATGCACTGCTCATTAAAATGCTCTCTCAACACAGATATCACAATGTTACATGACTATTCATCACAATACTCCCTCACCAATGTCATCACAATGTTCCATGACTCCTGTCTTTGCAATGCTACATGCACTTATCATCACAAAGTTCGATGACACCTGACATCACAATGTTCCATAACCCCTGTCATCAAAATGCCCCAAGACCCTTTTCATCCCAAAGCTCCATGACACCTGGCATCAAAATGCTCTATAACCCCTGTCATCAAAATATTCCATTACACATTTCTTCAAATTACTGCATGACCCTGTCATCAAAATGCTCCCTGCACTTCTCATCACAATGCACCACACCCTTGTCATCAAAATGCTCCAGGACCTTTGTCATCACAAAGCTCCATGACCCTCGGCATCACAATGCTCCATGTCATTGTCATCATAATGCTCCATGAACCCTCTCATCACATTGCTCCATGCCCTTGTCATCACAAAGCTCCATGACACTTGTCATCACAATGTTCGATGCCCTTCTCATCACAATGTTCCATGCCCTTGTCATTACAATCCCCCTTGACCAATGTATCACAGTGTACCCAGCCCTTGTCATCACAATAATCCATGAAACATTTCAGACCAATGCTCAATGCCCTTCTCATCACAATGCTCCATTAACACTGTCATAACAATGCTGCATGAACCCTGCCATCCCAGTGTTCCACGGCCTTGTCATCAAAAGGCTCCATGATCCTTCTCATCACAATGCTCCAAGACCCCTGTAATCACAATGCTCCATGCCCTTGTCATCACAAAGCTCCATGATGCATGTCATCAGAATGTTCCATGGCCTTCTCCTCACAGTGCTCCATGCCCTTGTCATCAGAATGCTCCAAGACACCTGGAATCACAATGCTCCATGCATATTTTCATCAGAATGCTCCATGAGACTTGTCATCACAAGTCTCCATGGTCATCTCATCACAATGCTCCAGGACCATGTCATCACCACGCTCCATTCCCTTGTCATCACAATGCTCCATGACACCTGTCATCACAATACTCCATGAACATTTTCAGCCCAGTGCTCCATGACCTTCTCATCACAATGCTCCATGACCAATATCATCACAATGCTCCATGACCACTGTCATCACAACACTCCATGACACCTGACAACACAATGATCCGGTCTCTTGTCATCACAATGCTCCAAGACCCCTGTAATCACAATGCTCCATGACCCCTGTCATCACTATACTCCATGAACATTTTCAGCCCAATGTTCCATGACCCTTGTCATCACAATGATCCATGCTCTTGTCATCACAAAGCTCCATGACACATGTCATCAGAATTTTAGATGGCCTTCTCATCACAATGATCCATGCCCTTGTCATCACAATGCTCCATGTCCTTGTCATCACAGTGTGCCTAGACCCCTGTAATCACAATGCTCCATGCCCCTTTACATCAGTATGCTGCATGAGATTTGTTATCACAATGCTCCATGATTTTCTCAACACAATGCTCCAGGACCTTGTCATCACAATGCTTCACGACCTTGTCATGAAAATACTCAAAGGCCCTTGTCATCATAATGCTCCAATCCCTAGTCATCACAATGCTCCATTATATTTGTCATCACAATCCTCCATTACATTTGGCATCACAATACTCCCTGCCATTGTCATCACAATGGATCCTGACATATGTCATCACAATGCTCCCTGACACCTGTCTTCACAATACTCCATGACCTTCTCTTCACAATGCTCCATGCCATTGTCATCACAATGCATTATGTCCACTGTCATCACAATAATCTATGAAACTTGTCAGCCGAATGCTCCATGCCCCTGTCATAACAATGCTCCATGTCCATGTCATCACAATGCTCCATGCCCTTGTCATCACAATGCTCCATGACTTGTCATTACAAAGCTCCATGACCCATGACCCATGTATCACAGTGTTCCGTGCCCTTGTCATCACAATGCACCATGCCACTCTCATCGCAATAATCCATGAAATATTTCAGACCAATGTTCCATGCACTTCTCATCAAAATGCTCCATTACCCCTGTCATAACAATGCTCCATGACCCCGGCCATCACAATGTTCCACGGCCTTGTCATCACAAGGCTCCATGACACTTGTCATCACAATGCCCCATGACGCTCGTCATCACAATTATCCATGGTCTTCTCATCACAATGTTCCATGATCTTTGTCATCACAATGCTCAATACACTTGTCATCACAATGATCCATGACACTTGTCCTCAGTATGCTCCTTGAACCCTGTCATGACAGGGCTGCATGCCTTTTTCATCACAATGTTTAATGCCCTTTTCATAACAATGCTCCAAGACCCCTGTAATCACAATGCTCCATGCCCTTGTCATCACAAAGCTCCATGACACATGTCATCAGAATGTTCCATGGCCTTCTCCTCACAGTGCTCCATGCCCTTGTCATCACAATGCACCATGTCCAATGTCATCACAATAATCTATGAAACATGTCAGACCAATGTTCCATGCCCCTGTCATCACAATGCTCCATGCCCTTGTCATCACAATGCTCCATGACTCCTGTCATCACAATGCTCCGTGACTCCAGTCATCACAATGCTTCTTAACGTTTGTCATCACAACGGTCAATGCCCGCGTCATCACAAGGCTATGTGACATTTGTAACCACAATGCTCCATGAACTTCTCATCACAATGCTCCATGACCCTTGTCATCACAATGCTCCATGAACCGTGTGATCACAATGCTCCATGAATCCAGTCATCACAATGTTTCATGACCTTTGTCCTCACAATGGTCCATGCCCTCGTCATCAACAATCTCTGTGACATTTTAACGACAATGCTCCATGAACTTTTCATCACAATGCTCTTTGACCCTTGTCATCACAATGCTCTATGCCTTTCTCTGCACAATGCTCCATGACACATGTCATCACAATGCTCCATGACCCATGCCATCAGAATGCTCCGTGACTCCAGTCGTCACAATGCTTCATAAAGTTTGTCATCACAATGGTCCATGCCCGCGTCATCACAAGGCTCTGTGACCTTTGTAACCACAATGCTCCATGAACTTTTCATCACAATGCTCCGTGACCCTTGTCATCACAATGCTCCATGCCTTTGTCAGAACAATGCTCCATGACCATTGTCATCACAATGTGCCATGCGCTATTCATCACAATGATCCACAACCTTGTCATCGCTATGCTCCATAAACCATGTAATCACAATGCTCCATGCACTTCTCATCCAAATCTTCTCTCACATGAGATATCACAATGTTCCATCACTAGTCATCACAATGCCCAATCACCCCTGTTATCACAATGTTCCATGACCCCTGTCATCACAATGCTACATCCCCTTATCATTACAATGTTCCATGACCCATGACATCAAAATGTTCCATAACCACTGTCATCAAAATGCTCCATCACACTTTTCATCCCAAAGCTCCATGACCCCTGGCATCACAATATTCTATAACCCCTGTCATCAAAATGTTCCATTACACTTTTCATCAAATGTCTGCATGACCCTGTCATCAAAATGCTCCCTGCCTTTCTCATCACAGTGCACCACACACTTGTCATCAAAATGCTCCATGACCTTTCTCTTCACAAATCTCCATGACCCTTGGCATCACAATGCTCCATGTCATTTTCATCACAATGCTCCATGAACCCTCTCATCACATTGCTTCATGCACTTGTCTTCACAAAGCTCCATGACACTTGTCATCACAATGCTCGATGCCCTTCTCATCACAATGCTCCATGCCCTTGTCATTACAATCCTCCATGACCCATGTATCACAGTGCTCTGTTCCCTTGTCATCAGAATGCTCCATGCCCACTCTCATCACAATAATCCATGAAATATTTCAGACCAATGCTCAAAGCCCTTCTCATTACAATGATCCGTTACCTCTGTCATAAAAGTGCTCCATGACACTTGCAATCACAATGTTCCACGGCCTGTCATCACAAGGCTCCATGACCCTTGTCATCACAATGATCCAAGACCCCTGTAATCACAATGCTCCATGCCCTTGTCAGCACAAAGCTCCTTGACACATGCCATCAGAATGTTCCATGGCTTTCTAATCACAATGCTCCATGTCCTTGTCATCACAATGCTCCAAGACCCCTGTAATCACAATGCTCCATGCTCCTTTTCATCTCAATGCACCATGAAGCCTGTCATAAAAATGCACCATGCCCATCATCATAATGATTCAGGCTATTGTCATCACAATGAAATCAAAATTATCCATGACCACTGTCATCATAATGCTCCAAACCCTTGTGATCACAATGTTTTATAACACTAATCATCACAACACCCTATGACGCTCATCATCACAATTATCCATGGTCTTCTCATCACAATGCTCCATGACCTTTGTCATCACAATTCTCAATACACTTGTCATCACAATGCTCCCTGACACTTGTCGTCAGTATGCTCCTTGAACCCTGTCATGACAAGGCTCCATGCCTTTTCATCACAATGATCCATGCCCTTTTCGTCACAATGCTCCAAGACCCCTGTAATCACAATGCTCCATGCCCTTGTCATCACAAAGCTCCATGACACATGTCATCAGAATGCTCCATTGCCTTCTCCTCACAATGCTCCATGCCCTTGTCATCACAATGCTCCATGACTCCAGTCATCACAATGCTTCATAACGTTTGTCATCACAATGGTCCATGCCCGCGTCATCACAAGGCTCTGTGACCTTTGTAAACAAAATGCTCCATGAACTTTTCATCACAATGCTCCGTGACCCTTGTCATCACAATGCTCCATGCCTTTGTCAGAACAATGCTCCATGACCCTTGTCATCACAATGTGCCATGCGCTATTCATCACAATGATCCACAACCTTCTCATCGCTATGCTCCATAAACCATGTAATCACAATGCTCCATGCACTTCTCATCCAAATCTTCTCTCACATGAGATATCACAATGTTCCATCACTAGTCATCACAATACTCCGTCACCCCTGTTATCACAATGTTCCATGACCCCTGTCATCACAATGCTACATCCCCTTATCATTACAATGTTCCATGACCCATGACATCACAATGTTCCATAAGAACTGTCATCAAAATGCTCCATGACACTTTTCATCCCAAAGCTCCATGACCCCTGGCATCACAATGTTCTATAACCCCTGTCATCAAAATGTTCTATTACACTTTTCATCAAATTTCTGCATGACACTGTCATTAAAATGCTCCCTGCCTTTCTCATCACAGTGCACCACACACTTGTCACCAAAATGCTCCATGACCTTTCTCTTCACAAATCTCCATGACCCTTGGCATCACAATGCTCCATGTCATTTTCATCACAATGCTCCATGAACCCTCTCATCACATTGCTTCATGCACTTGTCTTCACAAAGCTCCATGACACTTGTCATCACAATGCTCGATGCCCTTCTCATCACAATGCTCCATGCCCTTGTCATTACAATCCTCCATGACCCATGTATCACAGTGCTCCGTTCCCTTGTCATCAGAATGCTCCATGCCCACTCTCATCACAATAATCCATGAAATATTTCAGACCAATGCTCAATGCCCTTCTCATCACAATGATCCATTACCTCTGTCATAAAAATGCTCCATGACACTTGCAATCACAATGTTCCACGGCCTGTCATCACAAGGCTCCATGACCCTTGTCATCACAATGATCCAAGACCCCTGTAATCACAATGCTCCATGCCCTTGTCAGCACAAAGCTCCTTGACACATGCCATCAGAATGTTCCATGGCTTTCTCATCACAATGCTCCATGCCCTTGTCATCACAATGCTCCAAGACCCCTGTAATCACAATGCTCCATGCTCCTTTTCATCTCAATGCACGATGAAGCCTGTCTTCAAAATGCACCATGCCCATCATCATAATGATTCAGGCTATTGTCATCACAATGAAATCAAAATTATCCATGACCACTGTCATCATAATGCTCCAAACCCTTGTGATCACAATGTTTTATAACACTAATCATCACAACACCCTATGACGCTCATCATCACAATTATTCATGGTCTTCTCATCACAATGCTCCATGACCTTTGTCATCACAATTCTCAATACACTTGTCATCACAATGCTCCCTGACACTTGACGTCAGTATGCTCCTTGAACCTTGTCATGACAAGGCTCCATGCCTTTTCATCACAATGATCCATGCCCTTTTCATCACAATGCTCCAATACACCTGTAATCACAATGCTCCATGCCCTTGTCATCACAAAGCTCCATGACACATGTCATCAGAATGCTCCATTGCCTTCTCCTCACAATGCTCCATGCCCTTGTCATCACAATGCTCCAAGACTCCTGTAATCACAATGCTCCATGCCCCTTTTCATCAGAATGCTCCATGAGAGTTGTCATCACAAGTCTCCATGGTCTTATCATCACAATTCTCCAGGATCTTGTCATCACCATGCTCCAATCCCTTGTCCTCACAATGCTCCATGACCCCTGTCATCACAATATTCCATGAATATTTTCAGCACAAAGCTCCATGAAATTCTCATCACAAAGCTCCATGACAAATATCATCAAAATGCTCCATGACCACTCTCATCACAACACTCCATGACACCTGACAACACAATGATCTGGTACTCTTGTCATCACAATGCTCCATTCCCTACTCATCACAATGCTCCATGACCCCTGTCATCACAATACTCCATGAACATTTTCAGCCCAATGATCCATGACCCTTGTCATCACAATCATGCATGCCATTGTCATCCCAATGCTCCATGACCCATGTATTCACAATGCTCCGTGACGCTTGTCATAACAGTGCTCCATGACACCTCTGATCACAATGCTCCATGACTTTGTCAGCAAAATGCTACATGACCTTGTCATTACAATGTTCTATGCGCTTGTCATCACAATAATCCATTACCATTGTCATCACAATCCTCCATGAAACTTGGGATCACATTGCTTCATGCCCTTGTCATCAAAATGCTCCATGCTCCTTGAAATCAAAATGATCCATGACCTCTGTCATCACAATGCTCCAAACACTTGTGATCACAGTGTTCCATAACACTTGTCATCACAACGCTCCATGATGCCTGCCATCACAATACTCCATGCACTTTTCATCACAATGCTCCATGACCTTTGTCATCACAATTCTCAATACACTTGTCATCACAATGCTCCCTGACACTTGTCGTCAGAATGCTCGTTGTACCCTGTCATGAAAAGGCTCCATGCCTTTTCCATCACAATGCCCCATGCCATTTTCATCAGAATGCTCCATGCCATTGTCATCAAAATACCTCACAAGCTTGTCATCAGAATGCTTCATGACCCTTGTCATCACAATTCTCCATGCACTTGTCAGCACAATGCTCCCTGACCCTTGTCATCACAATGTTCCAAGCCATTGTCATCACAATGCTCCATTACCTTTGTCATCAGAATCCTCCATGACACTTGGCATCACAATGCTCCATGCCATTGTCATCACAATGGGCCATTACATATGTCAACACAATGCTCCCTGACACCAGTCTTCACAATACTGCATGACCTGGTCATCACAATGCTCCATGCCCTTGTCACCACAATGCACCATTCCAACAGTCATCGCAATAATCCATGAAACTTATTATACCAATGGTCCATGCCCTTTTCATCACAATGCTCCATGACCCTTGTCATCACAATGCTCCATGAATATTTCATCACAATGCTCTTTGACCCTTGTCATTACAATGCTCTATGCCTTTCTCAGCACAATGCTCCATGACCCCTGTCATCACAATGCTCCATGCGCTTGTCAGCACGATGCTCCATGACACATGTCATCACAATGCACCATGCGCTTGTCATCACAGTGCTTCCCAGTCTTGTCATCACAATGCTCCATGCACTTCTCATCACAATGCTCTCTCACCACAGATATCACAATGTTACATCACTATTCGTCACAATACTCCCTCACCCCTGTTATCACAGTGTTCCATGACTCCTGTCATCACAATGCTACATGCACTTATCATCACAATGTTCAATGACCCCTGACATCACAATGCTCCATAACCCCTGTCATCAAAATGCTCCATGGCCTTTTTCATCAAAATGCTCCATGACCCCTGACATCACAATGTTCCATAACCCCTGTCATCAAAATGTTCCATGACTCTTTTCATCAAATTGCTCCATGACCCTGTCATCACAATGCTCCCTGCCCTTCTCATCACAATGCACAACGCACTTGTCATCAAAATGCTCCATTACCTTTGTCATCACAAAGATCCATGACCCTTGGCATCACAATGCTCCATGTCATTGTCATCACAATGCTCCATGAACGCTCTCATCACATTGCTCCATGCCTTTTTCATCACAAAGTTCCATGACACATGTCATCAGAATGCTCCATGACCTTCTCATCACAATGCTCCATGCGCTTGCCATCACAATGCTCCATTAACCCTGTCATAAAAATGCTCCATGACACCTGCCATCACGATGTTCCGTGGCCTTGTCATCACAAGGCTCCATGACCCTTCTCATCACAATGCTCCAAGACCACTGTAATCACAATGCTCCATGCCCTTGTCATCACAACGCTCCATGATGCATGTCATCAGAATGTTCCATGGCCTTCTCCTCACAGTGCTCCATGCCCTTGTCATCACAATGCTCCAAGACCCCTGTAATCACAATGCTCCATGCATATTTTCATCAGAATGCTCCATGAGACTTGTCATCACAAGTCTCCATGGTCATCTCATCACAATGCTCCAGGACCATGTCATCACCACGCTCCATTCCCTTGTCATCACAATGCTCCATGACCCCTGTCATCACAATACTCCATGAACATTTTCAGCCCAGTGCTCCATGACCTTCTCATCACAATGCTCCATGACCAATATCATCACAATGCTCCATGACCACTGTCATCACAACACTCCATTGACACCTGACAACACAATGATCCGGTCTCTTGTCATCACAATGCTCCAAGACCCCTGTAATCACAATGCTCCATGACCCCTGTCATCACAATACTCCATGAACATTTTCAGCCCAATGTTCCATGACTCTTGTCATCACAATGATCCATGCTCTTGTCATCACAAAGCTCCATGACACATGTCATCAGAATTTTAGATGGCCTTCTCATCACAATGTTCCATGCCCTTGTCATCACAATGCTCCATGCCCTTGTCATCACAGTGTGCCTAGACCCCTGTAATCACAATGTTCCATGCCCCTTTACATCAGTATGCTGCATGAGATTTGTTATCACAAGGCTCCATGATTTTCTCAACACAATGCTCCAGGACCTTGTCATCACAATGCTTCACGACCTTGTCATGAAAATACTCAAAGGCCCTTGTCATCATAATGCTCCAATCCCTAGTCATCACAATGCTCCATTATATTTGTCATCACAATCCTCCATTACATTTGGCATCACAATACTCCCTGCCATTGTCATCACAATGGATCCTGACATATGTCATCACAATGCTCCCTGACACCTGTCTTCACAATACTCCATGACCTTCTCTTCACAATGCTCCATGCCATTGTCATCACAATGCACTATGTCCACTGTCATCACAATAATCTATGAAACTTGTCAGCCGAATGCTCCATGCCCCTGTCATAACAATGCTCCATGTCCCTGTCATCACAATGCTCCATGCCCTTGTCATCACAATGCTCCATGACTTGTCATTACAAAGCTCCATGACCCATGACCCATGTATCACAGTGTTCCGTGCCCTTGTCATCACAATGCACCATGCCACTCTCATCACAATAATCCATGAAATATTTCAGACCAATGTTCCATGCACTTCTCATCAAAATGCTCCATTACCCCTGTCATAACAATGCTCCATGACCCCGGCCATCACAATGTTCCACGGCCTTGTCATCACAAGGCTCCATGACACTTGTCATCACAATGCCCCATGACGCTCGTCATCACAATTATCCATGGTCTTCTCATCACAATGTTCCATGATCTTTGTCATCACAATGCTCAATACACTTGTCATCACAATGATCCATGACACTTGTCGTCAGTATGCTCTTTGAACCCTGTCATGACAGGGCTGCATGCCTTTTTCATCACAATGTTTAATGCCCTTTTCATAACAATGCTCCAAGACCCCTGTAATCACAATGCTCGATGCCCTTGTCATCACAAAGCTCCATGACGCATGTCATCAGAATGCTCCATGGCCTTCTCATCACCATGATCCATGCCCTTGTCATAACAATGCTCCAAGGCCCCTGTAATCACAGAGCTCCATGCCCCTTTTCAACAGAATGCTCCATGAGACTTCTCATGAAAAGTCTCCATGGTCTTCTCATCAAATTGCTCCAGGACTTTGTCATCACCATGCTCCATTCCCTTGTCATCACAATGCTCCATGACCAATATCATCACAATTCTCCATGACCACTGTCATCACAACACTCCATGACCCCTGACAACACAATGATCCGGGACTCTTGTCATCACAATGCTCCAAGACCCCTGTAATCACTATGCTCCATGCCCTTGTCATCACAAAGCTCCATGACACATGTCATCAGAATGTTCCATGGTCTTTTCATCAAAATGCTCCATGCCCTTGTCATCACAATTCTCCTTGCACTTGTCAGCACAATGCTCCCTGACCCTTGTCATCACTATGCTCCAAGCCATTGTCATCACAATGCTCCATTACCTTTGTCATCAGAATCCTCCATAACACTTGGCATCACAATGCTCCATGCCATTGTCATCACAATGGGCCATTACATATGTCATCACAGTGCTCCCTGACACCTCTCTTCACAATACAGCAAGACCTGGTCATCACAATTCTCCACGCCCTTGTCATCACAATGCTCCATTACCCCTGTCATAACAATGCTCCATGACAACTGCCATCACATTGTTCCACGGCCTTGTCCTCACAAGGCTCCATGACCCTTGTCATCACAATGCTCCAAGACCCCTGTAATCACAATGCTCCATGCCCTTGTCATCACAAAGCTCCATGACACATGTCATCAGAATGTTCCATGGCCTTCTCCTCACAGTGCTCCATGCCCTTGTCATCACAATGCACCATGTCCAATGTCATCACAATAATCTATGAAACTTGTCAGACCAATGTTCCATGCCCCTGTCATCACAATGCTCCATGCCCTTGTCATCACAATGCTCCATGACCCCTGTCAAAACAATGCTCCGTGACTCCAGTCATCACAATGCTTCTTAACGTTTGTCATCACAACGGTCAATGCCCGCGTCATCACAAGGCTCTGTGACATTTGTAACCACAATGCTCCATGAACTTCTCATCACAATGCTCCATGACCCTTGTCATCACAATGCTCCATGAACCCTGTGATCACAATGCTCCTTGAATCCAGTCATCACAATGCTTCATGACCTTTGTCCTCACAATGGTCCATGCCCTCGTCATCAACAGTCTCTGTGACCTTTTTAACGACAATGCTCCATGAACTTTTCATCACAATGCTCTTTGACCCTTGTCATCACAATGCTCTATGCCTTTCTCTGCACAATGCTCCATGACACATGTCATCACAATGTTCCATGACCCATGTCATCACAATGCTCCATGACTCCAGTCATCACAATGCTTCATAACGTTTGTCATCACAATGGTCCATGCCCGCGTCATCACAAGGCTCTGTGACCTTTGTAAACAAAATGCTCCATGAACTTTTCATCACAATGCTCCGTGACCCTTGTCATCACAATGCTCCATGCCTTTGTCAGAACAATGCTCCATGACCCTTGTCATCACAATGTGCCATGCGCTATTCATCACAATGATCCACAACCTTCTCATCGCTATGCTCCATAAACCATGTAATCACAATGCTCCATGCACTTCTCATCCAAATCTTCTCTCACATGAGATATCACAATGTTCCATCACTAGTCATCACAATACTCCGTCACCCCTGTTATCACAATGTTCCATGACCCCTGTCATCACAATGCTACATCCCCTTATCATTACAATGTTCCATGACCCATGACATCACAATGTTCCATAAGAACTGTCATCAAAATGCTCCATGACACTTTTCATCCCAAAGCTCCATGACCCCTGGCATCACAATGTTCTATAACCGCTGTCATCAAAATGTTCCATTACACTTTTCATCAAATTTCTGCATGACACTGTCATCAAAATGCTCCCTGCCTTTCTCATCACAGTGCACCACACACTTGTCACCAAAATGCTCCATGACCTTTCTCTTCACAAATCTCCATGACCCTTGGCATCACAATGCTCCATGTCATTTTCATCACAATGCTCCATGAACCCTCTCATCACATTGCTTCATGCACTTGTCTTCACAAAGCTCCATGACACTTGTCATCACAATGCTCGATGCCCTTCTCATCACAATGTTCCATGCCCTTGTCATTACAATCCTCCATGACCCATGTATCACAGTGCTCCGTTCCCTTGTCATCAGAATGCTCCATGCCCACTCTCATCACAATAATCCATGAAATATTTCAGACCAATGCTCAATGCCCTTCTCATCACAATGATCCATTACCTCTGTCATAAAAATGCTCCATGACACTTGCAATCACAATGTTCCACGGCCTGTCATCACAAGGCTCCATGACCCTTGTCATCACAATGATCCAAGACCCCTGTAATCACAATGCTCCATGCCCTTGTCAGCACAAAGCTCCTTGACACATGCCATCAGAATGTTCCATGGCTTTCTCATCACAATGCTCCATGCCCTTGTCATCACAATGCTCCAAGACCCCTGTAATCACAATGCTCCATGCCCCTTTTCATCTCAATGCACGATGAAGCCTGTCTTCAAAATGCACCATGCCCATCATCATAATGATTCAGGCTATTGTCATCACAATGAAATCAAAATTATCCATGACCACTGTCATCATAATGCTCCAAACCCTTGTGATCACAATGTTTTATAACACTAATCATCACAACACCCTATGACGCTCATCATCACAATTATTCATGGTCTTCTCATCACAATGCTCCATGACCTTTGTCATCACAATTCTCAATACACTTGTCATCACAATGCTCCCTGACACTTGACGTCAGTATGCTCCTTGAACCTTGTCATGACAAGGCTCCATGCCTTTTCATCACAATGATCCATGCCCTTTTCATCACAATGCTCCAATACACCTGTAATCACAATGCTCCATGCCCTTGTCATCACAAAGCTCCATGACACATGTCATCAGAATGCTCCATTGCCTTCTCCTCACAATGCTCCATGCCCTTGTCATCACAATGCTCCAAGACTCCTGTAATCACAATGCTCCATGCCCCTTTTCATCAGAATGCTCCATGAGAGTTGTCATCACAAGTCTCCATGGTCTTATCATCACAATTCTCCAGGATCTTGTCATCACCATGCTCCAATCCCTTGTCCTCACAATGCTCCATGACCCCTGTCATCACAATATTCCATGAATATTTTCAGCACAAAGCTCCATGAAATTCTCATCACAAAGCTCCATGACAAATATCATCAAAATGCTCCATGACCACTCTCATCACAACACTCCATGACACCTGACAACACAATGATCTGGTACTCTTGTCATCACAATGCTCCATTCCCTACTCATCACAATGCTCCATGACCCCTGTCATCACAATACTCCATGAACATTTTCAGCCCAATGATCCATGACCCTTGTCATCACAATCATGCATGCCATTGTCATCCCAATGCTCCATGACCCATGTATTCACAATGCTCCGTGACGCTTGTCATAACAGTGCTCCATGACACCTCTGATCACAATGCTCCATGACTTTGTCAGCAAAATGCTACATGACCTTGTCATTACAATGTTCTATGCGCTTGTCATCACAATAATCCATTACCATTGTCATCACAATCCTCCATGAAACTTGGGATCACATTGCTTCATGCCCTTGTCATCAAAATGCTCCATGCTCCTTGAAATCAAAATGATCCATGACCTCTGTCATCACAATGCTCCAAACACTTGTGATCACAGTGTTCCATAACACTTGTCATCACAACGCTCCATGATGCCTGCCATCACAATACTCCATGCACTTTTCATCACAATGCTCCATGACCTTTGTCATCACAATTCTCAATACACTTGTCATCACAATGCTCCCTGACACTTGTCGTCAGAATGCTCGTTGTACCCTGTCATGAAAAGGCTCCATGCCTTTTCCATCACAATGCCCCATGCCATTTTCATCAGAATGCTCCATGCCATTGTCATCAAAATACCTCACAAGCTTGTCATCAGAATGCTTCATGACCCTTGTCATCACAATTCTCCATGCACTTGTCAGCACAATGCTCCCTGACCCTTGTCATCACAATGTTCCAAGCCATTGTCATCACAATGCTCCATTACCTTTGTCATCAGAATCATCCATGACACTTGGCATCACAATGCTCCATGCCATTGTCATCACAATGGGCCATTACATATGTCAACACAATGCTCCCTGACACCAGTCTTCACAATACTGCATGACCTGGTCATCACAATGCTCCATGCCCTTGTCACCACAATGCACCATTCCAACAGTCATCGCAATAATCCATGAAACTTATTATACCAATGGTCCATGCCCTTGTCATCACAATGCTCCATGAGCCTTGTCATCACAATGCTCCATGAATATTTCATCACAATGCTCTTTGACCCTTGTCATTACAATGCTCTATGCCTTTCTCAGCACAATGCTCCATGACCCCTGTCATCACAATGCTCCATGCGCTTGTCAGCACGATGCTCCATGACACATGTCATCACAATGCACCATGCGCTTGTCATCAGAGTGCTTCCCAGTCTTGTCATCACAATGCTCCATGCACTTCTCATCACAATGCTCTCTCACCACAGATATCACAATGTTACATCACTATTCGTCACAATACTCCCTCACCCCTGTTATCACAGTGTTCCATGACTCCTGTCATCACAATGCTACATGCACTTATCATCACAATGTTCGATGACCCCTGACATCACAATGCTCCATAACCCCTGTCATCAAAATGCTCCATGGCCTTTTTCATCAAAATGCTCCATGACCCCTGACATCACAATGTTCCATAACCCCTGTCATCAAAATGTTCCATGACTCTTTTCATCAAATTGCTCCATGACCCTGTCATCACAATGCTCCCTGCCCTTCTCATCACAATGCACAACGCACTTGTCATCAAAATGCTCCATGACCTTTGTCATCACAAAATCCATGACCCTTGGCATCACAATGCTCCATGTCATTGTCATCACAATGCTCCATGAACGCTCTCATCACATTGCTCCATGCCTTTTTCATCACAAAGTTCCATGACACATGTCATCAGAATGCTCCATGACCTTCTCATCGCAATGCTCCATGCGCTTGCCATCACAATGCTCCATTAACCCTGTCATAAAAATGCTCCATGACACCTGCCATCACGATGTTCCGTGGCCTTGTCATCACAAGGCTCCATGACCCTTCTCATCACAATGCTCCAAGACCACTGTAATCACAATGCTCCATGCCCTTGTCATCACAACGCTCCATGATGCATGTCATCAGAATGTTCCATGGCCTTCTCCTCACAGTGCTCCATGCCCTTGTCATCACAATGCTCCAAGACCCCTGTAATCACAATGCTCCATGCATATTTTCATCAGAATGCTCCATGAGACTTGTCATCACAAGTCTCCATGGTCATCTCATCACAATGCTCCAGGACCATGTCATCACCACGCTCCATTCCCTTGTCATCACAATGCTCCATGACCCCTGTCATCACAATACTCCATGAACATTTTCAGCCCAGTGCTCCATGACCTTCTCATCACAATGCTCCATGACCAATATCATCACAATGCTCCATGACCACTGTCATCACAACACTCCATTGACACCTGACAACACAATGATCCGGTCTCTTGTCATCACAATGCTCCAAGACCCCTGTAATCACAATGCTCCATGACCCCTGTCATCACAATACTCCATGAACATTTTCAGCCTAATGTTCCATGACTCTTGTCATCACAATGATCCATGCTCTTGTCATCACAAATCTCCATGACACATGTCATCAGAATTTTAGATGGCCTTCTCATCACAATGTTCCATGCCCTTGTCATCACAATGCTCCATGCCCTTGTCATCACAGTGTGCCTAGACCCCTGTAATCACAAGGTTCCATGCCCCTTTACATCAGTATGCTGCATGAGATTTGTTATCACAAGGCTCCATGATTTTCTCAACACAATGCTCCAGGACCTTGTCATCACAATGCTTCACGACCTTGTCATGAAAATACTCAAAGGCCCTTGTCATCATAATGCTCCAATCCCTAGTCATCACAATGCTCCATTATATTTGTCATCACAATCCTCCATTACATTTGGCATCACAATACTCCCTGCCATTGTCATCACAATGGATCCTGACATATGTCATCACAATGCTCCCTGACACCTGTCTTCACAATACTCCATGACCTTCTCTTCACAATGCTCCATGCCATTGTCATCACAATGCACTATGTCCACTGTCATCACAATAATCTATGAAACTTGTCAGCCGAATGCTCCATGCCCCTGTCATCACAATGCTCCATGTCCATGTCATCACAATGCTCCATGCCCTTGTCATCACAATGCTCCATGACTTGTCATTACAAAGCTCCATGACACATGACCCATGTATCACAGTGTTCCGTGCCCTTGTCATCACAATGCACCATGCCACTCTCATCACAATAATCCATGAAATATTTCAGACCAATGTTCCATGCACTTCTCATCAAAATGCTCCATTACCCCTGTCATAACAATGCTCCATGACCCCGGCCATCACAATGTTCCACGGCCTTGTCATCACAAGGCTCCATGACACTTGTCATCACAATGCCCCATGACGCTCGTCATCACAATTATCCATGGTCTTCTCATCACAATGTTCCATGATCTTTGTCATCACAATGCTCAATACACTTGTCATCACAATGATCCATGACACTTGTCGTCAGTATGCTCTTTGAACCCTGTCATGACAGGGCTGCATGCCTTTTTCATCACAATGTTTAATGCCCTTTTCATAACAATGCTCCAAGACCCCTGTAATCACAATGCTCGATGCCCTTGTCATCACAAAGCTCCATGACGCATGTCATCAGAATGCTCCATGGCCTTCTCATCACCATGATCCATGCCCTTGTCATAACAATGCTCCAAGGCCCCTGTAATCACAGAGCTCCATGCCCCTTTTCAACAGAATGCTCCATGAGACTTCTCATGAAAAGTCTCCATGGTCTTCTCATCAAATTGCTCCAGGACTTTGTCATCACCATGCTCCATTCCCTTGTCATCACAATGCTCCATGACCAATATCATCACAATTCTCCATGACCACTGTCATCACAACACTCCATGACCCCTGACAACACAATGATCCGGGACTCTTGTCATCACAATGCTCCAAGACCCCTGTAATCACTATGCTCCATGCCCTTGTCATCACAAAGCTCCATGACACATGTCATCAGAATGTTCCATGGTCTTTTCATCAAAATGCTCCATGCCCTTGTCATCACAATTCTCCTTGCACTTGTCAGCACAATGCTCCCTGACCCTTGTCATCACTATGCTCCAAGCCATTGTCATCACAATGCTCCATTACCTTTGTCATCAGAATCCTCCATGACACTTGGCATCACAATGCTCCATGCCATTGTCATCACAATGGGCCATTACATATGTCATCACAGTGCTCCCTGACACCTCTCTTCACAATACAGCAAGACCTGGTCATCACAATTCTCCACGCCCTTGTCATCACAATGCTCCATTACCCCTGTCATAACAATGCTCCATGACAACAGCCATCACATTGTTCCACGGCCTTGTCCTCACAAGGCTCCATGACCCTTGTCATCACAATGCTCCAAGACCCCTGTAATCACAATGCTCCATGCCCTTGTCATCACAAAGCTCCATGACACATGTCATCAGAATGTTCCATGGCCTTCTCCTCACAGTGCTCCATGCCCTTGTCATCACAATGCACCATGTCCAATGTCATCACAATAATCTATGAAACTTGTCAGACCAATGTTCCATGCCCCTGTCATCACAATGCTCCATGCCCTTGTCATCACAATGCTCCATGACCCCTGTCAAAACAATGCTCCGTGACTCCAGTCATCACAATGCTTCTTAACGTTTGTCATCACAACGGTCAATGCCCGCGTCATCACAAGGCTCTGTGACATTTGTAACCACAATGCTCCATGAACTTCTCATCACAATGCTCCATGACCCTTGTCATCACAATGCTCCATGAACCCTGTGATCACAATGCTCCTTGAATCCAGTCATCACAATGCTTCATGACCTTTGTCCTCACAATGGTCCATGCCCTCGTCATCAACAGTCTCTGTGACCTTTTTAACGACAATGCTCCATGAACTTTTCATCACAATGCTCTTTGACCCTTGTCATCACAATGCTCTATGCCTTTCTCTGCACAATGCTCCATGACACATGTCATCACAATGTTCCATGACCCATGTCATCACAATGCTCCATGACTCCAGTCATCACAATGCTTCATAACGTTTGTCATCACAATGGTCCATGCCCGCGTCATCACAAGGCTCTGTGACCTTTGTAAACAAAATGCTCCATGAACTTTTCATCACAATGCTCCGTGACCCTTGTCATCACAATGCTCCATGCCTTTGTCAGAACAATGCTCCATGACCCTTGTCATCACAATGTGCCATGCGCTATTCATCACAATGATCCACAACCTTCTCATCGCTATGCTCCATAAACCATGTAATCACAATGCTCCATGCACTTCTCATCCAAATCTTCTCTCACATGAGATATCACAATGTTCCATCACTAGTCATCACAATACTCCGTCACCCCTGTTATCACAATGTTCCATGACCCCTGTCATCACAATGCTACATCCCCTTATCATTACAATGTTCCATGACCCATGACATCACAATGTTCCATAAGAACTGTCATCAAAATGCTCCATGACACTTTTCATCCCAAAGCTCCATGACCCCTGGCATCACAATGTTCTATAACCGCTGTCATCAAAATGTTCCATTACACTTTTCATCAAATTTCTGCATGACACTGTCATCAAAATGCTCCCTGCCTTTCTCATCACAGTGCACCACACACTTGTCACCAAAATGCTCCATGACCTTTCTCTTCACAAATCTCCATGACCCTTGGCATCACAATGCTCCATGTCATTTTCATCACAATGCTCCATGAACCCTCTCATCACATTGCTTCATGCACTTGTCTTCACAAAGCTCCATGACACTTGTCATCACAATGCTCGATGCCCTTCTCATCACAATGCTCCATGCCCTTGTCATTACAATCCTCCATGACCCATGTATCACAGTGCTCCGTTCCCTTGTCATCAGAATGCTCCATGCCCACTCTCATCACAATAATCCATGAAATATTTCAGACCAATGCTCAATGCCCTTCTCATCACAATGATCCATTACCTCTGTCATAAAAATGCTCCATGACACTTGCAATCACAATGTTCCACGGCCTGTCATCACAAGGCTCCATGACCCTTGTCATCACAATGATCCAAGACCCCTGTAATCACAATGCTCCATGCCCTTGTCAGCACAAAGCTCCTTGACACATGCCATCAGAATGTTCCATGGCTTTCTCATCACAATGCTCCATGCCCTTGTCATCACAATGCTCCAAGACCCCTGTAATCACAATGCTCCATGCTCCTTTTCATCTCAATGCACCATGAAGCCTGTCTTCAAAATGCACCATGCCCATCATCATAATGATTCAGGCTATTGTCATCACAATGAAATCAAAATTATCCATGACCACTGTCATCATAATGCTCCAAACCCTTGTGATCACAATGTTTTATAACACTAATCATCACAACACCCTATGACGCTCATCATCACAATTATTCATGGTCTTCTCATCACAATGCTCCATGACCTTTGTCATCACAATTCTCAATACACTTGTCATCACAATGCTCCCTGACACTTGACGTCAGTATGCTCCTTGAACCTTGTCATGACAAGGCTCCATGCCTTTTCATCACAATGATCCATGCCCTTTTCATCACAATGCTCCAATACACCTGTAATCACAATGCTCCATGCCCTTGTCATCACAAAGCTCCATGACACATGTCATCAGAATGCTCCATTGCCTTCTCCTCACAATGCTCCATGCCCTTGTCATCACAATGCTCCAAGACTCCTGTAATCACAATGCTCCATGCCCCTTTTCATCAGAATGCTCCATGAGAGTTGTCATCACAAGTCTCCATGGTCTTATCATCACAATTCTCCAGGATCTTGTCATCACCATGCTCCAATCCCTTGTCCTCACAATGCTCCATGACCCCTGTCATCACAATATTCCATGAATATTTTCAGCACAAAGCTCCATGAAATTCTCATCACAAAGCTCCATGACAAATATCATCAAAATGCTCCATGACCACTCTCATCACAACACTCCATGACACCTGACAACACAATGATCTGGTACTCTTGTCATCACAATGCTCCATTCCCTACTCATCACAATGCTCCATGACCCCTGTCATCACAATACTCCATGAACATTTTCAGCCCAATGATCCATGACCCTTGTCATCACAATCATGCATGCCATTGTCATCCCAATGCTCCATGACCCATGTATTCACAATGCTCCGTGACGCTTGTCATAACAGTGCTCCATGACACCTCTGATCACAATGCTCCATGACTTTGTCAGCAAAATGCTACATGACCTTGTCATTACAATGTTCTATGCGCTTGTCATCACAATAATCCATTACCATTGTCATCACAATCCTCCATGAAACTTGGGATCACATTGCTTCATGCCCTTGTCATCAAAATGCTCCATGCTCCTTGAAATCAAAATGATCCATGACCTCTGTCATCACAATGCTCCAAACACTTGTGATCACAGTGTTCCATAACACTTGTCATCACAACGCTCCATGATGCCTGCCATCACAATACTCCATGCACTTTTCATCACAATGCTCCATGACCTTTGTCATCACAATTCTCAATACACTTGTCATCACAATGCTCCCTGACACTTGTCGTCAGAATGCTCGTTGTACCCTGTCATGAAAAGGCTCCATGCCTTTTCCATCACAATGCCCCATGCCATTTTCATCAGAATGCTCCATGCCATTGTCATCAAAATACCTCACAAGCTTGTCATCAGAATGCTTCATGACCCTTGTCATCACAATTCTCCATGCACTTGTCAGCACAATGCTCCCTGACCCTTGTCATCACAATGTTCCAAGCCATTGTCATCACAATGCTCCATTACCTTTGTCATCAGAATCATCCATGACACTTGGCATCACAATGCTCCATGCCATTGTCATCACAATGGGCCATTACATATGTCAACACAATGCTCCCTGACACCAGTCTTCACAATACTGCATGACCTGGTCATCACAATGCTCCATGCCCTTGTCACCACAATGCACCATTCCAACAGTCATCGCAATAATCCATGAAACTTATTATACCAATGGTCCATGCCCTTTTCATCACAATGCTCCATGACCCTTGTCATCACAATGCTCCATGAATATTTCATCACAATGCTCTTTGACCCTTGTCATTACAATGCTCTATGCCTTTCTCAGCACAATGCTCCATGACCCCTGTCATCACAATGCTCCATGCGCTTGTCAGCACGATGCTCCATGACACATGTCATCACAATGCACCATGCGCTTGTCATCACAGTGCTTCCCAGTCTTGTCATCACAATGCTCCATGCACTTCTCATCACAATGCTCTCTCACCACAGATATCACAATGTTACATCACTATTCGTCACAATACTCCCTCACCCCTGTTATCACAGTGTTCCATGACTCCTGTCATCACAATGCTACATGCACTTATCATCACAATGTTCAATGACCCCTGACATCACAATGCTCCATAACCCCTGTCATCAAAATGCTCCATGGCCTTTTTCATCAAAATGCTCCATGACCCCTGACATCACAATGTTCCATAACCCCTGTCATCAAAATGTTCCATGACTCTTTTCATCAAATTGCTCCATGACCCTGTCATCACAATGCTCCCTGCCCTTCTCATCACAATGCACAACGCACTTGTCATCAAAATGCTCCATGACCTTTGTCATCACAAAGATCCATGACCCTTGGCATCACAATGCTCCATGTCATTGTCATCACAATGCTCCATGAACGCTCTCATCACATTGCTCCATGCCTTTTTCATCACAAAGTTCCATGACACATGTCATCAGAATGCTCCATGACCTTCTCATCGCAATGCTCCATGCGCTTGCCATCACAATGCTCCATTAACCCTGTCATAAAAATGCTCCATGACACCTGCCATCACGATGTTCCGTGGCCTTGTCATCACAAGGCTCCATGACCCTTCTCATCACAATGCTCCAAGACCACTGTAATCACAATGCTCCATGCCCTTGTCATCACAACGCTCCATGATGCATGTCATCAGAATGTTCCATGGCCTTCTCCTCACAGTGCTCCATGCCCTTGTCATCACAATGCTCCAAGACCCCTGTAATCACAATGCTCCATGCATATTTTCATCAGAATGCTCCATGAGACTTGTCATCACAAGTCTCCATGGTCATCTCATCACAATGCTCCAGGACCATGTCATCACCACGCTCCATTCCCTTGTCATCACAATGCTCCATGACCCCTGTCATCACAATACTCCATGAACATTTTCAGCCCAGTGCTCCATGACCTTCTCATCACAATGCTCCATGACCAATATCATCACAATGCTCCATGACCACTGTCATCACAACACTCCATTGACACCTGACAACACAATGATCCGGTCTCTTGTCATCACAATGCTCCAAGACCCCTGTAATCACAATGCTCCATGACCCCGGTCATCACAATACTCCATGAACATTTTCAGCCCAATGTTCCATGACTCTTGTCATCACAATGATCCATGCTCTTGTCATCACAAAGCTCCATGACACATGTCATCAGAATTTTAGATGGCCTTCTCATCACAATGTTCCATGCCCTTGTCATCACAATGCTCCATGCCCTTGTCATCACAGTGTGCCTAGACCCCTGTAATCACAATGTTCCATGCCCCTTTACATCAGTATGCTGCATGAGATTTGTTATCAAAAGGCTCCATGATTTTCTCAACACAATGCTCCAGGACCTTGTCATCACAATGCTTCACGACCTTGTCATGAAAATACTCAAAGGCCCTTGTCATCATAATGCTCCAATCCCTAGTCATCACAATGCTCCATTATATTTGTCATCACAATCCTCCATTACATTTGGCATCACAATACTCCCTGCCATTGTCATCACAATGGATCCTGACATATGTCATCACAATGCTCCCTGACACCTGTCTTCACAATACTCCATGACCTTCTCTTCACAATGCTCCATGCCATTGTCATCACAATGCACTATGTCCACTGTCATCACAATAATCTATGAAACTTGTCAGCCGAATGCTCCATGCCCCTGTCATAACAATGCTCCATGTCCCTGTCATCACAATGCTCCATGCCCTTGTCATCACAATGCTCCATGACTTGTCATTACAAAGCTCCATGACCCATGACCCATGTATCACAGTGTTCCGTGCCCTTGTCATCACAATGCACCATGCCACTCTCATCACAATAATCCATGAAATATTTCAGACCAATGTTCCATGCACTTCTCATCAAAATGCTCCATTACCCCTGTCATAACAATGCTCCATGACCCCGGCCATCACAATGTTCCACGGCCTTGTCATCACAAGGCTCCATGACACTTGTCATCACAATGCCCCATGACGCTCGTCATCACAATTATCCATGGTCTTCTCATCACAATGTTCCATGATCTTTGTCATCACAATGCTCAATACACTTGTCATCACAATGATCCATGACACTTGTCGTCAGTATGCTCTTTGAACCCTGTCATGACAGGGCTGCATGCCTTTTTCATCACAATGTTTAATGCCCTTTTCATAACAATGCTCCAAGACCCCTGTAATCACAATGCTCGATGCCCTTGTCATCACAAAGCTCCATGACGCATGTCATCAGAATGCTCCATGGCCTTCTCATCACCATGATCCATGCCCTTGTCATAACAATGCTCCAAGGCCCCTGTAATCACAGAGCTCCATGCCCCTTTTCAACAGAATGCTCCATGAGACTTCTCATGAAAAGTCTCCATGGTCTTCTCATCAAATTGCTCCAGGACTTTGTCATCACCATGCTCCATTCCCTTGTCATCACAATGCTCCATGACCAATATCATCACAATTCTCCATGACCACTGTCATCACAACACTCCATGACCCCTGACAACACAATGATCCGGGACTCTTGTCATCACAATGCTCCAAGACCCCTGTAATCACTATGCTCCATGCCCTTGTCATCACAAAGCTCCATGACACATGTCATCAGAATGTTCCATGGTCTTTTCATCAAAATGCTCCATGCCCTTGTCATCACAATTCTCCTTGCACTTGTCAGCACAATGCTCCCTGACCCTTGTCATCACTATGCTCCAAGCCATTGTCATCACAATGCTCCATTACCTTTGTCATCAGAATCCTCCATGACACTTGGCATCACAATGCTCCATGCCATTGTCATCACAATGGGCCATTACATATGTCATCACAGTGCTCCCTGACACCTCTCTTCACAATACAGCAAGACCTGGTCATCACAATTCTCCACGCCCTTGTCATCACAATGCTCCATTACCCCTGTCATAACAATGCTCCATGACAACAGCCATCACATTGTTCCACGGCCTTGTCCTCACAAGGCTCCATGACCCTTGTCATCACAATGCTCCAAGACCCCTGTAATCACAATGCTCCATGCCCTTGTCATCACAAAGCTCCATGACACATGTCATCAGAATGTTCCATGGCCTTCTCCTCACAGTGCTCCATGCCCTTGTCATCACAATGCACCATGTCCAATGTCATCACAATAATCTATGAAACTTGTCAGACCAATGTTCCATGCCCCTGTCATCACAATGCTCCATGCCCTTGTCATCACAATGCTCCATGACCCCTGTCAAAACAATGCTCCGTGACTCCAGTCATCACAATGCTTCTTAACGTTTGTCATCACAACGGTCAATGCCCGCGTCATCACAAGGCTCTGTGACATTTGTAACCACAATGCTCCATGAACTTCTCATCACAATGCTCCATGACCCTTGTCATCACAATGCTCCATGAACCCTGTGATCACAATGCTCCTTGAATCCAGTCATCACAATGCTTCATGACCTTTGTCCTCACAATGGTCCATGCCCTCGTCATCAACAGTCTCTGTGACCTTTTTAACGACAATGCTCCATGAACTTTTCATCACAATGCTCTTTGACCCTTGTCATCACAATGCTCTATGCCTTTCTCTGCACAATGCTCCATGACACATGTCATCACAATGTTCCATGACCCATGTCATCACAATGCTCCATGACTCCAGTCATCACAATGCTTCATAACGTTTGTCATCACAATGGTCCATGCCCGCGTCATCACAAGGCTCTGTGACCTTTGTAAACAAAATGCTCCATGAACTTTTCATCACAATGCTCCGTGACCCTTGTCATCACAATGCTCCATGCCTTTGTCAGAACAATGCTCCATGACCCTTGTCATCACAATGTGCCATGCGCTATTCATCACAATGATCCACAACCTTCTCATCGCTATGCTCCATAAACCATGTAATCACAATGCTCCATGCACTTCTCATCCAAATCTTCTCTCACATGAGATATCACAATGTTCCATCACTAGTCATCACAATACTCCGTCACCCCTGTTATCACAATGTTCCATGACCCCTGTCATCACAATGCTACATCCCCTTATCATTACAATGTTCCATGACCCATGACATCACAATGTTCCATAAGAACTGTCATCAAAATGCTCCATGACACTTTTCATCCCAAAGCTCCATGACCCCTGGCATCACAATGTTCTATAACCGCTGTCATCAAAATGTTCCATTACACTTTTCATCAAATTTCTGCATGACACTGTCATCAAAATGCTCCCTGCCTTTCTCATCACAGTGCACCACACACTTGTCACCAAAATGCTCCATGACCTTTCTCTTCACAAATCTCCATGACCCTTGGCATCACAATGCTCCATGTCATTTTCATCACAATGCTCCATGAACCCTCTCATCACATTGCTTCATGCACTTGTCTTCACAAAGCTCCATGACACTTGTCATCACAATGCTCGATGCCCTTCTCATCACAATGCTCCATGCCCTTGTCATTACAATCCTCCATGACCCATGTATCACAGTGCTCCGTTCCCTTGTCATCAGAATGCTCCATGCCCACTCTCATCACAATAATCCATGAAATATTTCAGACCAATGCTCAATGCCCTTCTCATCACAATGATCCATTACCTCTGTCATAAAAATGCTCCATGACACTTGCAATCACAATGTTCCACGGCCTGTCATCACAAGGCTCCATGACCCTTGTCATCACAATGATCCAAGACCCCTGTAATCACAATGCTCCATGCCCTTGTCAGCACAAAGCTCCTTGACACATGCCATCAGAATGTTCCATGGCTTTCTCATCACAATGCTCCATGCCCTTGTCATCACAATGCTCCAAGACCCCTGTAATCACAATTCTCCATGCTCCTTTTCATCTCAATGCACCATGAAGCCTGTCTTCAAAATGCACCATGCCCATCATCATAATGATTCAGGCTATTGTCATCACAATGAAATCAAAATTATCCATGACCACTGTCATCATAATGCTCCAAACCCTTGTGATCACAATGTTTTATAACACTAATCATCACAACACCCTATGACGCTCATCATCACAATTATTCATGGTCTTCTCATCACAATGCTCCATGACCTTTGTCATCACAATTCTCAATACACTTGTCATCACAATGCTCCCTGACACTTGACGTCAGTATGCTCCTTGAACCTTGTCATGACAAGGCTCCATGCCTTTTCATCACAATGATCCATGCCCTTTTCATCACAATGCTCCAATACACCTGTAATCACAATGCTCCATGCCCTTGTCATCACAAAGCTCCATGACACATGTCATCAGAATGCTCCATTGCCTTCTCCTCACAATGCTCCATGCCCTTGTCATCACAATGCTCCAAGACTCCTGTAATCACAATGCTCCATGCCCCTTTTCATCAGAATGCTCCATGAGAGTTGTCATCACAAGTCTCCATGGTCTTATCATCACAATTCTCCAGGATCTTGTCATCACCATGCTCCAATCCCTTGTCCTCACAATGCTCCATGACCCCTGTCATCACAATATTCCATGAATATTTTCAGCACAAAGCTCCATGAAATTCTCATCACAAAGCTCCATGACAAATATCATCAAAATGCTCCATGACCACTCTCATCACAACACTCCATGACACCTGACAACACAATGATCTGGTACTCTTGTCATCACAATGCTCCATTCCCTACTCATCACAATGCTCCATGACCCCTGTCATCACAATACTCCATGAACATTTTCAGCCCAATGATCCATGACCCTTGTCATCACAATCATGCATGCCATTGTCATCCCAATGCTCCATGACCCATGTATTCACAATGCTCCGTGACGCTTGTCATAACAGTGCTCCATGACACCTCTGATCACAATGCTCCATGACTTTGTCAGCAAAATGCTACATGACCTTGTCATTACAATGTTCTATGCGCTTGTCATCACAATAATCCATTACCATTGTCATCACAATCCTCCATGAAACTTGGGATCACATTGCTTCATGCCCTTGTCATCAAAATGCTCCATGCTCCTTGAAATCAAAATGATCCATGACCTCTGTCATCACAATGCTCCAAACACTTGTGATCACAGTGTTCCATAACACTTGTCATCACAACGCTCCATGATGCCTGCCATCACAATACTCCATGCACTTTTCATCACAATGCTCCATGACCTTTGTCATCACAATTCTCAATACACTTGTCATCACAATGCTCCCTGACACTTGTCGTCAGAATGCTCGTTGTACCCTGTCATGAAAAGGCTCCATGCCTTTTCCATCACAATGCCCCATGCCATTTTCATCAGAATGCTCCATGCCATTGTCATCAAAATACCTCACAAGCTTGTCATCAGAATGCTTCATGACACTTGTCATCACAATTCTCCATGCACTTGTCAGCACAATGCTCCAAGACCCCTGTAATCAAAATGCTCCATGCCCTTGTCATCACAAAGCTCCATGACACATGTCATCAGAATGTTCCATGGCCTTCTCCTCACAGTGCTCCATGCCCTTGTCATCACAATGCACCATGTCCAATGTCATCACAATAATCTATGAAACTTGTCAGACCAATGTTCCATGCCCCTGTCATCACAGTGCTCCATGCCCTTGTCATCACAATGCTCCATGAACCCTGTCAAAACAATGCTCCGTGACTCCAGTCATCACAATGCTTCTTAACGTTTGTCATCACAACGGTCAATGCCCGCATCATCACAAGGCTCTGTGACATTTGTAACCACAATGCTCCATGAACTTCTCATCACAATGCTCCATGACCCTTGTCATCACAATGCTCCATGAACCCTGTGATCACAATGCTCCTTGAATCCAGTCATCACAATGCTTCATGACCTTTGTCCTCACAATGGTCCATGCCCTCGTCATCAACAGTCTCTGTGACCTTTTTAACGACAATGCTCCATGAACTTTTCATCACAATGCTCTTTGACCCTTGTCATCACAATGCTCTATGCCTTTCTCTGCACAATGCTCCATGACACATGTCATCACAATGTTCCATGACCCATGTCATCACAATGCTCCATGACTCCAGTCATCACAATGCTTCATAACGTTTGTCATCACAATGGTCCATGCCCGCGTCATCACAAGGCTCTGTGACCTTTGTAAACAAAATGCTCCATGAACTTTTCATCACAATGCTCCGTGACCCTTGTCATCACAATGCTCCATGCCTTTGTCAGAACAATGCACCATGACCCTTGTCATCACAATGTGCCATGCGCTATTCATCACAATGATCCACAACCTTCTCATCGCTATGCTCCATAAACCATGTAATCACAATGCTCCATGCACTTCTCATCCAAATCTTCTCTCACATGAGATATCACAATGTTCCATCACTAGTCATCACAATACTCCGTCACCCCTGTTATCACAATGTTCCATGACCCCTGTCATCACAATGCTACATCCCCTTATCATTACAATGTTCCATGACCCATGACATCACAATGTTCCATAAGAACTGTCATCAAAATGCTCCATGACACTTTTCATCCCAAAGCTCCATGACCCCTGGCATCACAATGTTCTATAACCCCTGTCATCAAAATGTTCCATTACACTTTTCATCAAATTTCTGCATGACACTGTCATCAAAATGCTCCCTGCCTTTCTCATCACAGTGCACCACACACTTGTCACCAAAATGCTCCATGACCTTTCTCTTCACAAATCTCCATGACCCTTGGCATCACAATGCTCCATGTCATTTTCATCACAATGCTCCATGAACCCTCTCATCACATTGCTTCATGCACTTGTCTTCACAAAGCTCCATGACACTTGTCATCACAATGCTCGATGCCCTTCTCATCACAATGCTCCATGCCCTTGTCATTACAATCCTCCATGACCCATGTATCACAGTGCTCCGTTCCCTTGTCATCAGAATGCTCCATGCCCACTCTCATCACAATAATCCATGAAATATTTCAGACCAATGCTCAATGCCCTTCTCATCACAATGATCCATTACCTCTGTCATAAAAATGCTCCATGACACTTGCAATCACAATGTTCCACGGCCTGTCATCACAAGGCTCCATGACCCTTGTCATCACAATGATCCAAGACCCCTGTAATCACAATGCTCCATGCCCTTGTCAGCACAAAGCTCCTTGACACATGCCATCAGAATGTTCCATGGCTTTCTCATCACAATGCTCCATGCCCTTGTCATCACAATGCTCCAAGACCCCTGTAATCACAATTCTCCATGCTCCTTTTCATCTCAATGCACCATGAAGCCTGTCTTCAAAATGCACCATGCCCATCATCATAATGATTCAGGCTATTGTCATCACAATGAAATCAAAATTATCCATGACCACTGTCATCATAATGCTCCAAACCCTTGTGATCACAATGTTTTATAACACTAATCATCACAACACCCTATGACGCTCATCATCACAATTATTCATGGTCTTCTCATCACAATGCTCCATGACCTTTGTCATCACAATTCTCAATACACTTGTCATCACAATGCTCCCTGACACTTGACGTCAGTATGCTCCTTGAACCTTGTCATGACAAGGCTCCATGCCTTTTCATCACAATGATCCATGCCCTTTTCATCACAATGCTCCAATACACCTGTAATCACAATGCTCCATGCCCTTGTCATCACAAAGCTCCATGACACATGTCATCAGAATGCTCCATTGCCTTCTTCTCACAATGCTCCATGCCCTTGTCATCACAATGCTCCAAGACTCCTGTAATCACAATGCTCCATGCCCCTTTTCATCAGAATGCTCCATGAGAGTTGTCATCACAAGTCTCCATGGTCTTATCATCACAATTCTCCAGGATCTTGTCATCACCATGCTCCAATCCCTTGTCCTCACAATGCTCCATGACCCCTGTCATCACAATATTCCATGAATATTTTCAGCACAAAGCTCCATGAAATTCTCATCACAAAGCTCCATGACAAATATCATCAAAATGCTCCATGACCACTCTCATCACAACACTCCATGACACCTGACAACACAATGATCTGGTACTCTTGTCATCACAATGCTCCATTCCCTATTCATCACAATGCTCCATGACCCCTGTCATCACAATACTCCATGAACATTTTTAGCCCAATGATCAATGACCCTTGTCATCACAATCATGCATGCCATTGTCATCCCAATGCTCCATGACCCATGTATTCACAATGCTCCATGACGCTTGTCATAACAGTGCTCCATGACACCTCTGATCACAATGCTCCATGACTTTGTCAGCAAAATGCTACATGACCTTGTCATTACAATGCTCTATGCGCTTGTCATCACAATAATCCATTACCATTGTCATCACAATCCTCCATGAAACTTGGGATCACATTGCTTCATGCCCTTGTCATCACAATGCTCCATGCTCCTTGAAATCAAAATGATCCATGACCTCTGTCATCACAATGCTCCAAACCCTTGTGATCACAGTGTTCCATAACACTTGTCATCACAATGCTCCATGATGCCTGCCATCACAATACTCCATGCCCTTTTCATCACAAAGCTCCATGACCTTTGTCATCACAATTCTCAATACACTTGTCATCACAATGCTCCCTGACACTTGTTGTCAGAATGCTCCTTGAACACTGACACAAAAAGGCTCCATGCCTTTTTCATCACAAATCCCCATGCCATTTTCATCACAATGCTCCATGCCATTGTCATCAAAATACCTCACAAGCTTGTCATCAGAATGCTTCATGACCCTTGTCATCACAATTCTCCATGCACTTGTCAGCACAATGCTCCCTGACCCTTGTCATCACAATGTTCCAAGCCATTGTCATCACAATGCTCCATTACCTTTGTCATCAGAATCCTCCATGACACTTGGCATCACAATGCTCCATGCCATTGTCATCACAATGGGCCATTACATATGTCAACACAATGCTCCCTGACACCAGTCTTCACAATACTGCATGACCTGGTCATCACAATGCTCCATGCCCTTGTCACCACAATTAACCATTCCAACAGTCATCGCAATAATCCATGAAACTTATTAGACCAATGGTCCATGCCCTTGTCATCACAATGCTCCATGACCCTTGTCATCACAATGCTCCATGAACATTTCATCACAATGCTCTTTGATCCTTGTCATCACAATTCTCTATGCCTTTCTCAGCACAATGCTCTCTGACCATTGTCATCTCAATGCTCCAAGGCATTGTCATCACAATGCACCATTACCTTTTTCATCAGAATCCTCCATGACACTTGGCATCACAATGCTCCATGCCATTGTCATCTCAATGGGCCATTACATATGTCAACACAACGCTCCCTGACACCAGTCTTCACAATACTGCATGACCTGGTCATCACAATGCTCCATGCCCTTGTCACCACAATGCACCATTCCAACAGTCATCGCAATAATCCATGAAACTTATTAGACCAATGTTCCATGCCATTGTCATCACAATGCTCCATGAGCCTTGTCATCACAATGCTCCATGAACATTTCATCACAATGCTCTTTGATCCTTGTCATCACAATTCTCTATGCCTTTCTCAGCACAATGCTCCCTGACCATTGTCATCTCAATGCTCCATGCCATTGTCATCTCAATGGGCCATTACATATGTCAACACAACGCTCCCTGACACCAGTCTTCACAATACTGCATGACCTGGTCATCACAATGCTCCATGCCCTTGTCACCACAATGCACCATTCCAACAGTCATCGCAATAATCCATGAAACTTATTAGACCAATGTTCCATGCCCTTGTCATCACAATGCTCCATGAGCCTTGTCATCAAAATGCTCCATGAACTTTTCATCACAATGCTCTTTGATCCTTGTCATCACAATTCTCTATGCCTTTCTCAGCACAATGCTCCATGACCCTTGTCATCACAATGCTCCATGCGCTTGTCAGCACGATGCTCCATGACACATGTCATCACAATGCACCATGCGCTTGTCATCACAGTGCTTCCCAGTCTTGTCATCACAATGCTCCATAAACCTTGTCATCACAATGCTCCATACACTTCTCATCACAATGCTCTCTCACCACAGATATCACAATGTTACATCACTATTCGTCACAATACTCCCTCACCCCTCTTATCACAGTGTTCCATGACTCCTGTCATCACAATGCTACATGCACTTATCATCACAATGTTCGATGACCCGTGACATCACAATGCTCCATAACCCCTGTCATCAAAATGCTCCATGGCCTTTTTCATCAAAATGCTCCATGACCCCTGACATCACAATGTTCCATAACCCCTGTCATCAAAATGTTCCATGACTCTTTTCATCAAATTGCTCCATGACCCTGTCATCACAATGCTCCCTGCCCTTCTCATCACAATGCACAACGCACTTGTCATCAAAATGCTCCATGACCTTTGTCATCACAAAGATCCATGACCCTTGGCATCACAATGCTCCATGTCATTGTCATCACAATGCTCCATGAACGCTCTCATCACATTGCTCCATGCCTTTTTCATCACAAAGTTCCATGACACATGTCATCAGAATGCTCCATGACCTTCTCATCACAATGCTCCATGCACTTGCCATCACAATGCTCCATTAACCCTGTCATAAATATGCTCCATGACACCTGCCATCACGATGTTCCGTGGCCTTGTCATCACAAGGCTCCATGACCCTTCTCATCACAATGCTCCAAGACCACTGTAATCACAATGCTCCATGCCCTTGTCATCACAACGCTCCATGATGCATGTCATCAGAATGTTCCATGGCCTTCTCCTCACAGTGCTCCATGCCCTTGTCATCACAATGCTCCAAGACCCCTGTAATCACAATGCTCCATGCATATTTTCATCAGAATGCTCCATGAGACTTGTCATCACAAGTCTCCATGGTCATCTCATCACAATGCTCCAGGACCATGTCATCACCACGCTCCATTCCCTTGTCATCACAATGCTCCATGACACCTGTCATCACAATACTCCATGAACATTTTCAGCCCAGTGCTCCATGACCTTCTCATCACAATGCTCCATGACCAATATCACCACAATGCTCCATGACCACTGTCATCAGAACACTCCATTGACACCTGACAACACAATGATCCGGTCTCTTGTCATCACAATGCTCCAAGACCCCTGTAATCACAATGCTCCATGAGCCCTGTCATCACAATACTCCATGAACATTTTCAGCCCAATGTTCCATGACTCTTGTCATCACAATGATCCATGCTCTTGTCATCACAAAGCTCCATGACACATGTCATCAGAATTTTAGATGGCCTTCTCATCACAATGTTCCATGCCCTTGTCATCACAATGCTCTATGCCCTTGTCATCACAGTGTGCCTAGACCCCTGTAATCACAATGCTCCATGCCCCTTTACATCAGTATGCTGCATGAGATTTGTTATCACAAGGCTCCATGATTTTCTCAACACAATGCTCCAGGACCTTGTCATCACAATGCTTCACGACCTTGTCATGAAAATTCTCAAAGGCCCTTGTCATCATAATGCTCCAATCCCTAGTCATCACAATGCTCCATTATATTTGTCATCACAATCCTCCATTACATTTGGCATCACAATAATCCCTGCCATTGTCATCACAATGGATCCTGACATATGTCATCACAATGCTCCCTGACACCTGTCTTCACAATACTCCATGACCTTCTCTTCACAATGCTCCATGCCATTGTCATCACAATGCACTATGTCCACTGTCATCACAATAATCTATGAAACTTGTCAGCCGAATGCTCCATGCCCCTGTCATAACAATGCTCCATGTCCCTGTCATCACAATGCTCCATGCCCTTGTCATCACAATGCTCCATGACTTGTCATTACAAAGCTCCATGACCCATGACCCATGTATCACAGTGTTCCATGCCCTTGTCATCACAATGCACCATGCCACTCTCATCACAATAATCCATGAAATATTTCAGACCAATGTTCCATGCACTTCTCATCAAAATGCTCCATTACCCCTGTCATAACAATGCTCCATGACCCCGGCCATCACAATGTTCCACGGCCTTGTCATCACAAGGCTCCATGACACTTGTCATCACAATGCCCCATGACGCTCGTCATCACAATTATCCATGGTCTTCTCATCACAATGTTCCATGATCTTTGTCATCACAATGCTCAATACACTTGTCATCACAATGATCCATGACACTTGTCGTCAGTATGCTCCTTGAACCCTGTCATGACAAGGCTGCATGCCTTTTTCATCACAATGTTTAATGCCCTTTTCATAACAATGCTCCAAGACCCCTGTAATCACAATGATCCATGCCCTTGTCATCACAAAGCTCCATGACGCATGTCATCAGAATGCTCCATGGCCCTCTCATCACCATGATCCATGCCCTTGTCATAACAATGCTCCAAGGCCCCTGTAATCACAGAGCTCCATGGCCCTTTTCAACAGAATGCTCCATGAGACTTCTCAAGAAAAGTCTCCATGGTCTTCTCATCAAATTCCTCCAGGACTTTGTCATCACCATGCTCCATTCCCTTGTCATCACAATGCTCCATGACCAATATCATCACAATTCTCCATGACCACTGTCATCACAACACTCCATGCCCCCTGACAACACAATGATCCGGGACTCTTGTCATCTCAATGCTCCAAGACCCCTGTAATCACTATGCTCCATGCCCTTGTCATCACAAAGCTCCATGACACATGTCATCAGAATGTTCCATGGTCTTTTCATCAAAATGCTCCATGCCCTTGTCATCACAATGCACCATGCACTTGTCAACACAATGCTCCCTGACCCTTGTCATCACAATGCTCCAAGCCATTGTCATCACAATGCTCCATTACCTTTGTCATCAGAATCCTCCATGACACTTGGCATCACAATGCTCCATGCCATTGTCATCACAATGGGCCATTACATATGTCATCACAGTGCTCCCTGACACCTCTCTTCACAATACAGCAAGACCTGGTCATCACAATTCTCCACGCCCTTGTCATCACAATGCTCCATTACCCCTGTCATAACAATGCTCCATGACACCTGCCATCACAATGTTCCACGGCCTTGTCCTCACAAGGCTCCATGACCCTTGTCATCACAATGCTCCAAGACCCCTGTAATCACAATGCTCCATGCCCTTGTCATCACAAAGCTCCATGACACATGTCATCAGAATGCTCCATGCCTTTGTCAGAACAATGCTCCATGACCCTTGTCATCACAATGTGCCATGCGCTATTCATCACAATGATCCACAACCTTCTCATCGCTATGCTCCATAAACCATGTAATCACAATGCTCCATGCACTTCTCATCCAAATCTTCTCTCACATGAGATATCACAATGTTCCATCACTAGTCATCACAATCCTCCGTCACCCCTGTTATCACAATGTTCCATGACCCCTGTCATCACAATGCTACATCCCCTTATCATCACAATGTTCCATGACCCATGACATCACAATGTTCCATAACCACTGTCATCAAAATGCTCCATGACACTTTTCATCCCAAAGCTCCATGACCCCTGGCATCACAATGTTCTATAACCCCTGTCATCAAAATGTTCCATTACACTTTTCATCAAATTTCTGCATGACCCTGTCATCAAAATGCTCCCTGCCTTTCTCATCACAATGCACCACACACTTGTCATCAAAATGCTCCATGAGCTTTCTCTTCACAAATCTCCATGACCCTTGGCATCACAATGCTCCATGTCATTTTCATCACAATGCTCCATGAACCCTCTCATCACATTGCTTCATGCACTTGTCTTCACAAAGCTCCATGACACTTGTCATCACAATGCTCGATGCCCTTCTCATCACAATGCTCCATGCCCTTGTCATTACAATCCTCCATGACCCATGTATCACAGTGCTCTGTTCCCTTGTCATCAGAATGCTCCATGCCCACTCTCATCACAATAATCCATGAAATATTTCAGACCAATGCTCAAAGCCCTTCTCATTACAATGATCCGTTACCTCTGTCATAAAAGTGCTCCATGACACTTGCAATCACAATGTTCCACGGCCTGTCATCACAAGGCTCCATGACCCTTGTCATCACAATGATCCAAGACCCCTGTAATCACAATGCTCCATGCCCTTGTCAGCACAAAGCTCCTTGACACATGCCATCAGAATGTTCCATGGCTTTCTAATCACAATGCTCCATGTCCTTGTCATCACAATGCTCCAAGACCCCTGTAATCACAATGCTCCATGCTCCTTTTCATCTCAATGCACCATGAAGCCTGTCATAAAAATGCACCATGCCCATCATCATAATGATTCAGGCTATTGTCATCACAATGAAATCAAAATTATCCATGACCACTGTCATCATAATGCTCCAAACCCTTGTGATCACAATGTTTTATAACACTAATCATCACAACACCCTATGACGCTCATCATCACAATTATCCATGGTCTTCTCATCACAATGCTCCATGACCTTTGTCATCACAATTCTCAATACACTTGTCATCACAATGCTCCCTGACACTTGTCGTCAGTATGCTCCTTGAACCCTGTCATGACAAGGCTCCATGCCTTTTCATCACAATGATCCATGCCCTTTTCGTCACAATGCTCCAAGACCCCTGTAATCACAATGCTCCATGCCCTTGTCATCACAAAGCTCCATGACACATGTCATCAGAATGCTCCATTGCCTTCTCCTCACAATGCTCCATGCCCTTGTCATCACAATGCTCCATGACTCCAGTCATCACAATGCTTCATAACGTTTGTCATCACAATGGTCCATGCCCGCGTCATCACAAGGCTCTGTGACCTTTGTAAACAAAATGCTCCATGAACTTTTCATCACAATGCTCCGTGACCCTTGTCATCACAATGCTCCATGCCTTTGTCAGAACAATGCTCCATGACCCTTGTCATCACAATGTGCCATGCGCTATTCATCACAATGATCCACAACCTTCTCATCGCTATGCTCCATAAACCATGTAATCACAATGCTCCATGCACTTCTCATCCAAATCTTCTCTCACATGAGATATCACAATGTTCCATCACTAGTCATCACAATACTCCGTCACCCCTGTTATCACAATGTTCCATGACCCCTGTCATCACAATGCTACATCCCCTTATCATTACAATGTTCCATGACCCATGACATCACAATGTTCCATAAGAACTGTCATCAAAATGCTCCATGACACTTTTCATCCCAAAGCTCCATGACCCCTGGCATCACAATGTTCTATAACCCCTGTCATCAAAATGTTCCATTACACTTTTCATCAAATTTCTGCATGACACTGTCATCAAAATGCTCCCTGCCTTTCTCATCACAGTGCACCACACACTTGTCACCAAAATGCTCCATGACCTTTCTCTTCACAAATCTCCATGACCCTTGGCATCACAATGCTCCATGTCATTTTCATCACAATGCTCCATGAACCCTCTCATCACATTGCTTCATGCACTTGTCTTCACAAAGCTCCATGACACTTGTCATCACAATGCTCGATGCCCTTCTCATCACAATGCTCCATGCCCTTGTCATTACAATCCTCCATGACCCATGTATCACAGTGCTCCGTTCCCTTGTCATCAGAATGCTCCATGCCCACTCTCATCACAATAATCCATGAAATATTTCAGACCAATGCTCAATGCCCTTCTCATCACAATGATCCATTACCTCTGTCATAAAAATGCTCCATGACACTTGCAATCACAATGTTCCACGGCCTGTCATCACAAGGCTCCATGACCCTTGTCATCACAATGATCCAAGACCCCTGTAATCACAATGCTCCATGCCCTTGTCAGCACAAAGCTCCTTGACACATGCCATCAGAATGTTCCATGGCTTTCTCATCACAATGCTCCATGCCCTTGTCATCACAATGCTCCAAGACCCCTGTAATCACAATGCTCCATGCTCCTTTTCATCTCAATGCACCATGAAGCCTGTCTTCAAAATGCACCATGCCCATCATCATAATGATTCAGGCTATTGTCATCACAATGAAATCAAAATTATCCATGACCACTGTCATCATAATGCTCCAAACCCTTGTGATCACAATGTTTTATAACACTAATCATCACAACACCCTATGACGCTCATCATCACAATTATTCATGGTCTTCTCATCACAATGCTCCATGACCTTTGTCATCACAATTCTCAATACACTTGTCATCACAATGCTCCCTGACACTTGACGTCAGTATGCTCCTTGAACCTTGTCATGACAAGGCTCCATGCCTTTTCATCACAATGATCCATGCCCTTTTCATCACAATGCTCCAATACACCTGTAATCACAATGCTCCATGCCCTTGTCATCACAAAGCTCCATGACACATGTCATCAGAATGCTCCATTGCCTTCTCCTCACAATGCTCCATGCCCTTGTCATCACAATGCTCCAAGACTCCTGTAATCACAATGCTCCATGCCCCTTTTCATCAGAATGCTCCATGAGAGTTGTCATCACAAGTCTCCATGGTCTTATCATCACAATTCTCCAGGATCTTGTCATCACCATGCTCCAATCCCTTGTCCTCACAATGCTCCATGACCCCTGTCATCACAATATTCCATGAATATTTTCAGCACAAAGCTCCATGAAATTCTCATCACAAAGCTCCATGACAAATATCATCAAAATGCTCCATGACCACTCTCATCACAACACTCCATGACACCTGACAACACAATGATCTGGTACTCTTGTCATCACAATGCTCCATTCCCTACTCATCACAATGCTCCATGACCCCTGTCATCACAATACTCCATGAACATTTTCAGCCCAATGATCCATGACCCTTGTCATCACAATCATGCATGCCATTGTCATCCCAATGCTCCATGACCCATGTATTCACAATGCTCCGTGACGCTTGTCATAACAGTGCTCCATGACACCTCTGATCACAATGCTCCATGACTTTGTCAGCAAAATGCTACATGACCTTGTCATTACAATGTTCTATGCGCTTGTCATCACAATAATCCATTACCATTGTCATCACAATCCTCCATGAAACTTGGGATCACATTGCTTCATGCCCTTGTCATCAAAATGCTCCATGCTCCTTGAAATCAAAATGATCCATGACCTCTGTCATCACAATGCTCCAAACACTTGTGATCACAGTGTTCCATAACACTTGTCATCACAACGCTCCATGATGCCTGCCATCACAATACTCCATGCACTTTTCATCACAATGCTCCATGACCTTTGTCATCACAATTCTCAATACACTTGTCATCACAATGCTCCCTGACACTTGTCGTCAGAATGCTCGTTGTACCCTGTCATGAAAAGGCTCCATGCCTTTTCCATCACAATGCCCCATGCCATTTTCATCAGAATGCTCCATGCCATTGTCATCAAAATACCTCACAAGCTTGTCATCAGAATGCTTCATGACACTTGTCATCACAATTCTCCATGCACTTGTCAGCACAATGCTCCAAGACCCCTGTAATCAAAATGCTCCATGCCCTTGTCATCACAAAGCTCCATGACACATGTCATCAGAATGTTCCATGGCCTTCTCCTCACAGTGCTCCATGCCCTTGTCATCACAATGCACCATGTCCAATGTCATCACAATAATCTATGAAACTTGTCAGACCAATGTTCCATGCCCCTGTCATCACAGTGCTCCATGCCCTTGTCATCACAATGCTCCATGAACCCTGTCAAAACAATGCTCCGTGACTCCAGTCATCACAATGCTTCTTAACGTTTGTCATCACAACGGTCAATGCCCGCGTCATCACAAGGCTCTGTGACATTTGTAACCACAATGCTCCATGAACTTCTCATCACAATGCTCCATGACCCTTGTCATCACAATGCTCCATGAACCCTGTGATCACAATGCTCCTTGAATCCAGTCATCACAATGCTTCATGACCTTTGTCCTCACAATGGTCCATGCCCTCGTCATCAACAGTCTCTGTGACCTTTTTAACGACAATGCTCCATGAACTTTTCATCACAATGCTCTTTGACCCTTGTCATCACAATGCTCTATGCCTTTCTCTGCACAATGCTCCATGACACATGTCATCACAATGTTCCATGACCCATGTCATCACAATGCTCCATGACTCCAGTCATCACAATGCTTCATAACGTTTGTCATCACAATGGTCCATGCCCGCGTCATCACAAGGCTCTGTGACCTTTGTAAACAAAATGCTCCATGAACTTTTCATCACAATGCTCCGTGACCCTTGTCATCACAATGCTCCATGCCTTTGTCAGAACAATGCTCCATGACCCTTGTCATCACAATGTGCCATGCGCTATTCATCACAATGATCCACAACCTTCTCATCGCTATGCTCCATAAACCATGTAATCACAATGCTCCATGCACTTCTCATCCAAATCTTCTCTCACATGAGATATCACAATGTTCCATCACTAGTCATCACAATACTCCGTCACCCCTGTTATCACAATGTTCCATGACCCCTGTCATCACAATGCTACATCCCCTTATCATTACAATGTTCCATGACCCATGACATCACAATGTTCCATAAGAACTGTCATCAAAATGCTCCATGACACTTTTCATCCCAAAGCTCCATGACCCCTGGCATCACAATGTTCTATAACCCCTGTCATCAAAATGTTCCATTACACTTTTCATCAAATTTCTGCATGACACTGTCATCAAAATGCTCCCTGCCTTTCTCATCACAGTGCACCACACACTTGTCACCAAAATGCTCCATGACCTTTCTCTTCACAAATCTCCATGACCCTTGGCATCACAATGCTCCATGTCATTTTCATCACAATGCTCCATGAACCCTCTCATCACATTGCTTCATGCACTTGTCTTCACAAAGCTCCATGACACTTGTCATCACAATGCTCGATGCCCTTCTCATCACAATGCTCCATGCCCTTGTCATTACAATCCTCCATGACCCATGTATCACAGTGCTCCGTTCCCTTGTCATCAGAATGTTCCATGCCCACTCTCATCACAATAATCCATGAAATATTTCAGACCAATGCTCAATGCCCTTCTCATCACAATGATCCATTACCTCTGTCATAAAAATGCTCCATGACACTTGCAATCACAATGTTCCACGGCCTGTCATCACAAGGCTCCATGACCCTTGTCATCACAATGATCCAAGACCCCTGTAATCACAATGCTCCATGCCCTTGTCAGCACAAAGCTCCTTGACACATGCCATCAGAATGTTCCATGGCTTTCTCATCACAATGCTCCATGCCCTTGTCATCACAATGCTCCAAGACCCCTGTAATCACAATTCTCCATGCTCCTTTTCATCTCAATGCACCATGAAGCCTGTCTTCAAAATGCACCATGCCCATCATCATAATGATTCAGGCTATTGTCATCACAATGAAATCAAAATTATCCATGACCACTGTCATCATAATGCTCCAAACCCTTGTGATCACAATGTTTTATAACACTAATCATCACAACACCCTATGACGCTCATCATCACAATTATTCATGGTCTTCTCATCACAATGCTCCATGACCTTTGTCATCACAATTCTCAATACACTTGTCATCACAATGCTCCCTGACACTTGACGTCAGTATGCTCCTTGAACCTTGTCATGACAAGGCTCCATGCCTTTTCATCACAATGATCCATGCCCTTTTCATCACAATGCTCCAATACACCTGTAATCACAATGCTCCATGCCCTTGTCATCACAAAGCTCCATGACACATGTCATCAGAATGCTCCATTGCCTTCTTCTCACAATGCTCCATGCCCTTGTCATCACAATGCTCCAAGACTCCTGTAATCACAATGCTCCATGCCCCTTTTCATCAGAATGCTCCATGAGAGTTGTCATCACAAGTCTCCATGGTCTTATCATCACAATTCTCCAGGATCTTGTCATCACCATGCTCCAATCCCTTGTCCTCACAATGCTCCATGACCCCTGTCATCACAATATTCCATGAATATTTTCAGCACAAAGCTCCATGAAATTCTCATCACAAAGCTCCATGACAAATATCATCAAAATGCTCCATGACCACTCTCATCACAACACTCCATGACACCTGACAACACAATGATCTGGTACTCTTGTCATCACAATGCTCCATTCCCTATTCATCACAATGCTCCATGACCCCTGTCATCACAATACTCCATGAACATTTTTAGCCCAATGATCAATGACCCTTGTCATCACAATCATGCATGCCATTGTCATCCCAATGCTCCATGACCCATGTATTCACAATGCTCCATGACGCTTGTCATAACAGTGCTCCATGACACCTCTGATCACAATGCTCCATGACTTTGTCAGCAAAATGCTACATGACCTTTTCATTACAATGCTCTATGCGCTTGTCATCACAATAATCCATTACCATTGTCATCACAATCCTCCATGAAACTTGGGATCACATTGCTTCATGCCCTTGTCATCACAATGCTCCATGCTCCTTGAAATCAAAATGATCCATGACCTCTGTCATCACAATGCTCCAAACCCTTGTGATCACAGTGTTCCATAACACTTGTCATCACAATGCTCCATGATGCCTGCCATCACAATACTCCATGCCCTTTTCATCACAAAGCTCCATGACCTTTGTCATCACAATTCTCAATACACTTGTCATCACAATGCTCCCTGACACTTGTTGTCAGAATGCTCCTTGAACACTGACACAAAAAGGCTCCATGCCTTTTTCATCACAAATCCCCATGCCATTTTCATCAGAATGCTCCATGCCATTGTCATCAAAATACCTCACAAGCTTGTCATCAGAATGCTTCATGACCCTTGTCATCACAATTCTCCATGCACTTGTCAGCACAATGCTCCCTGACCCTTGTCATCACAATGTTCCAAGCCATTGTCATCACAATGCTCCATTACCTTTGTCATCAGAATCCTCCATGACACTTGGCATCACAATGCTCCATGCCATTGTCATCACAATGGGCCATTACATATGTCAACACAATGCTCCCTGACACCAGTCTTCACAATACTGCATGACCTGGTCATCACAATGCTCCATGCCCTTGTCACCACAATTAACCATTCCAACAGTCATCGCAATAATCCATGAAACTTATTAGACCAATGGTCCATGCCCTTGTCATCACAATGCTCCATGACCCTTGTCATCACAATGCTCCATGAACATTTCATCACAATGCTCTTTGATCCTTGTCATCACAATTCTCTATGCCTTTCTCAGCACAATGCTCTCTGACCATTGTCATCTCAATGCTCCAAGGCATTGTCATCACAATGCACCATTACCTTTTTCATCAGAATCCTCCATGACACTTGGCATCACAATGCTCCATGCCATTGTCATCTCAATGGGCCATTACATATGTCAACACAACGCTCCCTGACACCAGTCTTCACAATACTGCATGACCTGGTCATCACAATGCTCCATGCCCTTGTCACCACAATGCACCATTCCAACAGTCATCGCAATAATCCATGAAACTTATTAGACCAATGTTCCATGCCCTTGTCATCACAATGCTCCATGAGCCTTGTCATCACAATGCTCCATGAACATTTCATCACAATGCTCTTTGATCCTTGTCATCACAATTCTCTATGCCTTTCTCAGCACAATGCTCCCTGACCATTGTCATCTCAATGCTCCATGCCATTGTCATCTCAATGGGCCATTACATATGTCAACACAACGCTCCCTGACACCAGTCTTCACAATACTGCATGACCTGGTCATCACAATGCTCCATGCCCTTGTCACCACAATGCACCATTCCAACAGTCATCGCAATAATCCATGAAACTTATTAGACCAATGTTCCATGCCCTTGTCATCACAATGCTCCATGAGCCTTGTCATCAAAATGCTCCATGAACTTTTCATCACAATGCTCTTTGATCCTTGTCATCACAATTCTCTATGCCTTTCTCAGCACAATGCTCCATGACCCTTGTCATCACAATGCTCCATGCGCTTGTCAGCACGATGCTCCATGACACATGTCATCACAATGCACCATGCGCTTGTCATCACAGTGCTTCCCAGTCTTGTCATCACAATGCTCCATAAACCTTGTCATCACAATGCTCCATACACTTCTCATCACAATGCTCTCTCACCACAGATATCACAATGTTACATCACTATTCGTCACAATACTCCCTCACCCCTCTTATCACAGTGTTCCATGACTCCTGTCATCACAATGCTACATGCACTTATCATCACAATGTTCGATGACCCGTGACATCACAATGCTCCATAACCCCTGTCATCAAAATGCTCCATGGCCTTTTTCATCAAAATGCTCCATGACCCCTGACATCACAATGTTCCATAACCCCTGTCATCAAAATGTTCCATGACTCTTTTCATCAAATTGCTCCATGACCCTGTCATCACAATGCTCCCTGCCCTTCTCATCACAATGCACAACGCACTTGTCATCAAAATGCTCCATGACCTTTGTCATCACAAAGATCCATGACCCTTGGCATCACAATGCTCCATGTCATTGTCATCACAATGCTCCATGAACGCTCTCATCACATTGCTCCATGCCTTTTTCATCACAAAGTTCCATGACACATGTCATCAGAATGCTCCATGACCTTCTCATCACAATGCTCCATGCACTTGCCATCACAATGCTCCATTAACCCTGTCATAAATATGCTCCATGACACCTGCCATCACGATGTTCCGTGGCCTTGTCATCACAAGGCTCCATGACCCTTCTCATCACAATGCTCCAAGACCACTGTAATCACAATGCTCCATGCCCTTGTCATCACAACGCTCCATGATGCATGTCATCAGAATGTTCCATGGCCTTCTCCTCACAGTGCTCCATGCCCTTGTCATCACAATGCTCCAAGACCCCTGTAATCACAATGCTCCATGCATATTTTCATCAGAATGCTCCATGAGACTTGTCATCACAAGTCTCCATGGTCATCTCATCACAATGCTCCAGGACCATGTCATCACCACGCTCCATTCCCTTGTCATCACAATGCTCCATGACACCTGTCATCACAATACTCCATGAACATTTTCAGCCCAGTGCTCCATGACCTTCTCATCACAATGCTCCATGACCAATATCACCACAATGCTCCATGACCACTGTCATCAGAACACTCCATTGACACCTGACAACACAATGATCCGGTCTCTTGTCATCACAATGCTCCAAGACCCCTGTAATCACAATGCTCCATGAGCCCTGTCATCACAATACTCCATGAACATTTTCAGCCCAATGTTCCATGACTCTTGTCATCACAATGATCCATGCTCTTGTCATCACAAAGCTCCATGACACATGTCATCAGAATTTTAGATGGCCTTCTCATCACAATGTTCCATGCCCTTGTCATCACAATGCTCTATGCCCTTGTCATCACAGTGTGCCTAGACCCCTGTAATCACAATGCTCCATGCCCCTTTACATCAGTATGCTGCATGAGATTTGTTATCACAAGGCTCCATGATTTTCTCAACACAATGCTCCAGGACCTTGTCATCACAATGCTTCACGACCTTGTCATGAAAATTCTCAAAGGCCCTTGTCATCATAATGCTCCAATCCCTAGTCATCACAATGCTCCATTATATTTGTCATCACAATCCTCCATTACATTTGGCATCACAATAATCCCTGCCATTGTCATCACAATGGATCCTGACATATGTCATCACAATGCTCCCTGACACCTGTCTTCACAATACTCCATGACCTTCTCTTCACAATGCTCCATGCCATTGTCATCACAATGCACTATGTCCACTGTCATCACAATAATCTATGAAACTTGTCAGCCGAATGCTCCATGCCCCTGTCATAACAATGCTCCATGTCCCTGTCATCACAATGCTCCATGCCCTTGTCATCACAATGCTCCATGACTTGTCATTACAAAGCTCCATGACCCATGACCCATGTATCACAGTGTTCCATGCCCTTGTCATCACAATGCACCATGCCACTCTCATCACAATAATCCATGAAATATTTCAGACCAATGTTCCATGCACTTCTCATCAAAATGCTCCATTACCCCTGTCATAACAATGCTCCATGACCCCGGCCATCACAATGTTCCACGGCCTTGTCATCACAAGGCTCCATGACACTTGTCATCACAATGCCCCATGACGCTCGTCATCACAATTATCCATGGTCTTCTCATCACAATGTTCCATGATCTTTGTCATCACAATGCTCAATACACTTGTCATCACAATGATCCATGACACTTGTCGTCAGTATGCTCCTTGAACCCTGTCATGACAAGGCTGCATGCCTTTTTCATCACAATGTTTAATGCCCTTTTCATAACAATGCTCCAAGACCCCTGTAATCACAATGATCCATGCCCTTGTCATCACAAAGCTCCATGACGCATGTCATCAGAATGCTCCATGGCCCTCTCATCACCATGATCCATGCCCTTGTCATAACAATGCTCCAAGGCCCCTGTAATCACAGAGCTCCATGGCCCTTTTCAACAGAATGCTCCATGAGACTTCTCAAGAAAAGTCTCCATGGTCTTCTCATCAAATTCCTCCAGGACTTTGTCATCACCATGCTCCATTCCCTTGTCATCACAATGCTCCATGACCAATATCATCACAATTCTCCATGACCACTGTCATCACAACACTCCATGCCCCCTGACAACACAATGATCCGGGACTCTTGTCATCTCAATGCTCCAAGACCCCTGTAATCACTATGCTCCATGCCCTTGTCATCACAAAGCTCCATGACACATGTCATCAGAATGTTCCATGGTCTTTTCATCAAAATGCTCCATGCCCTTGTCATCACAATGCACCATGCACTTGTCAACACAATGCTCCCTGACCCTTGTCATCACAATGCTCCAAGCCATTGTCATCACAATGCTCCATTACCTTTGTCATCAGAATCCTCCATGACACTTGGCATCACAATGCTCCATGCCATTGTCATCACAATGGGCCATTACATATGTCATCACAGTGCTCCCTGACACCTCTCTTCACAATACAGCAAGACCTGGTCATCACAATTCTCCACGCCCTTGTCATCACAATGCTCCATTACCCCTGTCATAACAATGCTCCATGACACCTGCCATCACAATGTTCCACGGCCTTGTCCTCACAAGGCTCCATGACCCTTGTCATCACAATGCTCCAAGACCCCTGTAATCACAATGCTCCATGCCCTTGTCATCACAAAGCTCCATGACACATGTCATCAGAATGCTCCATGCCTTTGTCAGAACAATGCTCCATGACCCTTGTCATCACAATGTGCCATGCGCTATTCATCACAATGATCCACAACCTTGTCATCGCTATGCTCCATAAACCATGTAATCACAATGCTCCATGCACTTCTCATCCAAATCTTCTCTCACATGAGATATCACAATGTTCCATCACTAGTCATCACAATCCTCCGTCACCCCTGTTATCACAATGTTCCATGACCCCTGTCATCACAATGCTACATCCCCTTATCATCACAATGTTCCATGACCCATGACATCAAAATGTTCCATAACCACTGTCATCAAAATGCTCCATGACACTTTTCATCCCAAAGCTCCATGACCCCTGGCATCACAATGTTCTATAACCCCTGTCATCAAAATGTTCCATTACACTTTTCATCAAATTTCTGCATGACCCTGTCATCAAAATGCTCCCTGCCTTTCTCATCACAATGCACCACACACTTGTCATCAAAATGCTCCATGAGCTTTCTCTTCACAAATCTCCATGACCCTTGGCATCACAATGCTCCATGTCATTTTCATCACAATGCTCCATGAACCCTCTCATCACATTGCTTCATGCACTTGTCTTCACAAAGCTCCATGACACTTGTCATCACAATGCTCGATGCCCTTCTCATCACAATGCTCCATGCCCTTGTCATTACAATCCTCCATGACCCATGTATCACAGTGCTCTGTTCCCTTGTCATCAGAATGCTCCATGCCCACTCTCATCACAATAATCCATGAAATATTTCAGACCAATGCTCAAAGCCCTTCTCATTACAATGATCCGTTACCTCTGTCATAAAAGTGCTCCATGACACTTGCAATCACAATGTTCCACGGCCTGTCATCACAAGGCTCCATGACCCTTGTCATCACAATGATCCAAGACCCCTGTAATCACAATGCTCCATGCCCTTGTCAGCACAAAGCTCCTTGACACATGCCATCAGAATGTTCCATGGCTTTCTAATCACAATGCTCCATGTCCTTGTCATCACAATGCTCCAAGACCCCTGTAATCACAATGCTCCATGCTCCTTTTCATCTCAATGCACCATGAAGCCTGTCATAAAAATGCACCATGCCCATCATCATAATGATTCAGGCTATTGTCATCACAATGAAATCAAAATTATCCATGACCACTGTCATCATAATGCTCCAAACCCTTGTGATCACAATGTTTTATAACACTAATCATCACAACAGCCTATGACGCTCATCATCACAATTATCCATGGTCTTCTCATCACAATGCTCCATGACCTTTGTCATCACAATTCTCAATACACTTGTCATCACAATGCTCCCTGACACTTGTCGTCAGTATGCTCCTTGAACCCTGTCATGACAAGGCTCCATGCCTTTTCATCACAATGATCCATGCCCTTTTCATCACAATGCTCCAAGACACCTGTAATCACAATGCTCCATGCCCTTGTCATCACAAAGCTCCATGACACATGTCATCAGAATGCTCCATTGCCTTCTCCTCACAATGCTCCATGCCCTTGTCATCACAATGCTCCAAGACTCCTGTAATCACAATGCTCCATGCCCCTTTTCATCAGAATGCTCCATGAGAGTTGTCATCACAAGTCTCCATGGTCTTATCATCACAATTCTCCAGGATCTTGTCATCACCATGCTCCAATCCCTTGTCCTCACAATGCTCCATGACCCCTGTCATCACAATACTCCATGAATATTTTCAGCACAAAACTCAATGAAATTCTCATCACAAAGCTCCATGACAAATATCATCAAAATGCTCCATGACCACACTCATCACAACACTCCATGACACCTGACAACACAATGATCTGGTACTCTTGTCATCACAATGCTCCATTCCCTACTCATCACAATGCTCCATGACCCCTGTCATCACAATACTCCATGAACATTTTCAGCCCAATGATCCATGACCCTTGTCATCACAATCATGCATGCCATTGTCATCCCAATGCTCCATGACCCATGTATTCACAATGCTCCGTGACGCTTGTCATAACAGTGCTCCATGACACCTCTGATCACAATGCTCCATGACTTTGTCAGCAAAATGCTACATGACCTTGTCATTACAATGCTCTATGCGCTTGTCATCACAATAATCCATTACCATTGTCATCACAATCCTCCATGAAACTTGGGATCACATTGCTTCATGCCCTTGTCATCAGAATGCTCCATGCTCCTTGAAATCAAAATGATCCATGACCTCTGTCATCACAATGCTCCAAACCCTTGTGATCACAGTGTTCCATTACACTTGTCATCACAACGCTCCATGATGCCTGCCATCACAATACTCCATGCCCTTTTCATCACAATGCTCCATGACCTTTGTCATCACAATTCTCAATACACTTGTCATCACAATGCTCCCTGACACTTGTCGTCAGAATGCTCCTTGAACACTGACACAAAAAGGCTCCATGCCTTTTTCATCACAAATCCCCATGCCATTTTCATCACAATGCTCCATGCCATTGTCATCAAAATACCTCACAAGCTTGTCATCAGAATGCTTCATGACCCTTGTCATCACAATTCTCCATGCACTTGTCAGCACAATGATCCCTGACCCTTGTCATCACAATGCTCCAAGCCATTGTCATCACAATGCTCCATTACCTTTGTCATCAGAATCCTCCATGACACTTGGCATCACAATGCTCCATGCCATTGTCATCAAAATGGGCCATTACATATGTCATCACAGTGCTCCCTGACACCTCTCTTCACAATACAGCAAGACCTGGTCATTACAATGCTCCATGCCCTTTTCATCACAATGCGCCATTCCAACTGTCATTGCAATACTCCATGAAACTTATTAGACCAATGCTCCATTCCCTTGTCATCACAATGCTCCATGCCCTTGTTATCACAATGTTCCATGACCCCTGTCATCACAATGCTCCGTGACTCAAGTCATCACTATGCTCCATGACATTTGTCATCACAATGGTTCATGCCCTCATCGTCAACACTCTCTGTGACCATTTTAAGCACAATGCTCCATGAACATTTCATCACAATGCTCTTTGAACCTTGTCATCACAATGATCTATGCCTTTCTCAGGACAATGCTCCATGCCCTTGTCATCACATTGCTCCATGACCCCTGTCATCACAATGATCCGTGTCTCCAGTCATCACAATTCTTCAAAACATTTGTCATAACAATGGTCGATGCACGCGTCATCAAAATGCTCTGTTACCTTTGTAACCACAATGTTCCATGAACTTTTCATCACAATGCTCCGAGACTCTTGTCATCAAAATGCTCCATGCCTTTGTCAGAAAAATGCTCTATGACCCTTGTCATCACAATGCTCCAAAACCCCTGTAATCACAATGCTCCATGCCCTTGTCATCACAAAGCTCCATGACACATGTCATCAGAATGTTCCATGGCCTTCTCATCAAAATGCTCCATGCCCTTGTCATCACAATGCTCCCAGACCCCTGTAATCACAATGCTCCATGCCCCTTTTAAACTCAATGGTCCATTAACCCTGTCATCACAATGCATCATGCCCATCATCATAATGCTTCCAGCTATTGCCTGCACAATGAAATCAAAATTCTCCATGACATCTGTCATCACAATGCTCCATGATCCCTGTCATCACAATACTCCATGAACATTTTCAGCCCACTGCTCCATGAAAATTGTCATCACAGTGATCCATGCCCTTGTCATCCCAATGCTCCATGATCCCTGTATTCACAATGCTCCGTGACGCTTGTCATAACAGTGCTCCATGACACCTGTCATCACAATGCTTCATGTCTTTGTCAGCAAAAGGCTACATGACCTTTTCATTACAATGCTCTATGTGCTTGTCATCACAATACTCCTTTACAATTGTCATCACAATGCTCCATGAAACTTTTGATCACATTGCTTCATGCCTTTGTCATCACAATGCTCCATGCTCCTGGAAATCAAAATGATCCATGACCTCTGTCAACACAATGCTCCAAAACCTTGTGATCACAGTGTTCCATTACACTTGACATCACAACGCTCCATGATGCCTGTCATCACAATACTCCATGCCTTTTTCATCACAATGCTCCATGACCTTTGTCATCACAATTCTCAATACACTTGTCATCACAATGCTCCCTGACACTTGTCGTCAGACTGCTTCTTGAAACCTGTCACGAAATGGCTCCATGCCTTTTTCATCACAATGCCCCATGCCGTTTTCATCACAATGATCCATGCCATTTTCATCAAAATACTCCACAAGCTTGTCATCAGAATGCTCCATGTCCCTTGTTATCACAATTCTCCATGCACTTGTCAGCACAATGCTCCCTGACCCTTGTCATCGCAATGGTCCAAGCCATTGTCATCACAATGCTCTATTACCTTTGTCATCAGAATCCTGCATGACACTTGGCATCACAATGCTCCATGCCATTGTCATCACTATGGGTCATTACATATGTCCTCACAGTGCTCACTAACACCTCCCTTCACAATACTGCAAGACCTGGTCATCACAATGCTCCATGCCCTTGTCTTCAAAATGCGCCATTCCAACTGTCCTCAAAATACTCCATGGAACTTATTAGACCAATGCTCCATGCCCTTGTCATCACAATGCTCCATGCCCTTGTTATCACAATGTTCCATGACCCCTGTCATCACAGTGCTCCGTGACTCCAGTCATCACAATGCTCCATGACCTTTGTCATCACAATGGTCCATGCCCTCATCATCAAAAGTCTCTGTGACCTATTTAACCACAATGCTCCATGAACATTTCATCAAAACGCTCTTTGACCCTTGTCATCACAATGCTCTATGCCTTTCTCATCACAATGCTCCATGCCCTTCTCATCACAATGCTCCATGACCCCTGTCATGAAAATGCTCTGTGACTCCAGTCATCACAATTCTTCATAACATTTGTCATCACAATGTTCAATGCCCGCGTCATCACAAGGCTCTGTTACCTTTGTAACCATAATGCTCCATGAACTTTTCATCACAATGCTCCGTGACACTTGTCATCACAATGCTCCATGCCTTTGTCAGAAAATTGCTCCATGACCCTTGTCATCACAATGGGCTATGCGCTTTTCATCCCAACGGTCCAGAAATTTGTCATCACAATGCTCCATGCCCTTCTCATCACAATGCTCCATTACACCTGTCATAATAATGCTCCATGACCCCTGCCATCACAATTTTCCACGGCCTTGTCATCACAAGGCTCCATGACACTTGTCATCACAATGCTCCAAGACCCCTGTAATCAAAATGCTCCATGCCCTTGTCATCACAATGCTCCATGACACATGTCATCAGAATGTTCCATGGCCTTCTCATCAAAATGCTCCATGCCCTTGTCATCAAAATGCTCCCAGACACCTGTAATCACAGTGCTCCATGCCACTTTTCCTATCAATGGTCCATGTACCCTGACATCACAGTGCATCATGCCCATCATCATAATGCTTCTGGCTATTGTCAGCACAATGATATCAAACTTCTCTATGACCTCTGTCATCACAATGCTCCATGACACCTGTCATCACAATGATCCATGCCATTCTCATCCCAATGCTCCATGACCCATGCCATCACAATGTTCCGTGAGTACAGACATCACAATGCTTCATGACCTTTGTCATCACAATGGTCCATGCCCTCATCATCAAAAGTATCTGTGATATATTTAACCACAATGCTCCATGAAATTTTCATTCCAATGCACTTTGACCCTTGTCATCGCAATGCTCTATGCCTTTCTCACAACAATGCTCCATGACCATTGTCATCACAATGCTCCATGCGCTTGGCAGCACGATGCTCCATGACACATGTCATCACAATGCTCCATGCGCTTGTCATCACAGTGCTCCACACTCTTGTCATCACAATGCTCCATAAACCTTGTCATCACAATGCTCCATGCGCTTCTTATTAAAATGCTCTCTCACAACTGATATCACAATGTTACATCACTATTCGTCACAATACTCCCTCACCCCTGTCATCTCAATGTTCCTGACTCCTGTCATCACAATGCTACATGCATTATCATCACAATGTTCGATGACCAATCACATCACAATGTTACATAACCCCTCTCATCAAAATGCTCCATGACCATTTTCATCAAAATGCTCCATACCCCCTGATATCACAGTGTTCCATAACCCCTATCATCAAAATATTCCATGACCTTTTTCATCAAATTGCTCCATGACCCTGTCATCACAATGCTTCCTGCCCTTCTCATCACAATGCAAAACGCCCTTGTCATCAAAATGCTCCATGACCTTTGTCATCACAAATCTCCATGACCCTTGGCATCACAATGCTCCATGTCATTGTCATCACAATGCTCCATGAACACTCTCATCACATTGCTTCATGCCCTTGTCCTCACATAGCTCCATGACACATGTCATCAGAATGCTCCATGGCCTTTTCATCACAATGTTCCATTCCCATGCCATCACAATGCTCCATTACCCTTGTCATAACAATGCTCCATGACCCCTGCAATCACAATGTTCCATGGACTTGTCATCACAAGGCTCCATGACACTTATCTCCACAATGATCCAAGACCCCTGTAATCACAATTATCCATGCCCCTTTTCATCTCAATGCTCCATGAACCCTGTCATCACAATGCATCATGCCCATCATCATAATGCTTCAGGCTATTGTCAGCACAATTAAATCAAAATTCTTCATGACCTCTGTCGTAACAATGATCCAAACATTTGTGATCACATTTTTCCATAACACTTGTCATCACAATGCCCCATGACGCTCGTAACCACAATTATCCATGGTCTTCTCATGACAATGCTCCATGACCTTTCTCATCACAATGCTCAATACACTTGTCATCAAAATGCTCCCTGACACTTGTCGTCAGTATGCTCCTTGAACCCTGTCATGACAAGGCTCCATGCCTTTTTCATCACAATGATCCATGCCCATTTCATCACAATGCTCCTAGACCCCTGTAATCACAATGTTCCATGCCCTTGTCATCAGAAAGCTCAATGACACATGTCTTCAGAATGCTCCTACGCCTTCTCCTCACAATGCTCCATACCCATGTCATCACAATGTTCCAAGAACCCTGTAATCACAATGGTCCATGCCCCTTTTCATCAGTATGCTCCAAAAGATTTGTCATCACAATGCTCCATGGTTTTCTCATCACAATGCTCCAGGACCTTATCATCACAATGCTTCAAGACATTGTCCTGAAAATTCTCAATGGCCCTTGTCATCATAATGCTCCAAGCCCTAGTCCTCACAATGCTCCATTATATTTGTCATCACAATCCTCCATTACATTTGGCATCACAATGCTCCCTGCATTTGTCATCGCAATGGACCATGACATATGTCATCACAATGCTCCCTGACACCTATCTTCACAATACTCCATGACCTTCTCATCACAATGATCCATGCCCTTGTCATCACAATGCACCGTGTCCCCTGTCATCACAATAAACTACGAAACTTGTCAGACCAATGATCCATGCCCCTGTCATCACAATGCTCCTTGCCCTTGTCATCACAATGCTCCATGCCCTTGTCATCACTGTTCTCCATGACCCCTGTCATCACAATGCTCCGTGACTCCAGTCATCACAATGCTTCATAAAATTTGTCATCACAATTGTCCATGCCCGCGTCATCACAAGGCTCTGTGACCTTTGCAACCACAATGCTCCAAGAACTTTTCATCACAATGCTCCGTGATCCTTGTCATCACAATTCTCCATGCCTTTGTCAGAAAAATGCTCCATGACCCTTGTCATCACAATGTGCCATGCACTTTTCATCACAACGGTCCACATATTTGTCATAGCAATGCTCCATAAACCCTGTAATCACAATTCTCTATGCCCCTTTTCATCTCAATGATCCATGAACCCTGTCATCACAATGCACCATGCCCATCATCATAATGCTTCATGCTATTGCCATCACAATGAATTCAGAATGCTCCATGACCTCTGTCATAACAATGCTCCAAACCCTTGTGATCATAATATTCCATAACACTTGTTATCACAGTGCCCCATGACACTCGTCATCACAATTATCCATGGTCTTCTCATCACAGTGCGCCATGACCTTTGTCATCACAATGCTCAATACACTTGTCATCAAAATGCTCCCTGACACTTGTTGTCTTTATGCTATTTGAACCCTGTCATGACAAGGCTCCATGCATTTTTCATCACAATGATCCATGCCCTTTTCCTTACAATGCTCCAAGACCCCTTTAAACAAAATGCTCCATGCCCTTGTCATCACAAAGCTCAATGAAACATGTCTTCAGAATGCTCCTTGGCCTTCTCCTCACAATGTTCCATGCCCATGTCATCACAATGTTGCAAGGCCCCTGTAATCACAATGGTCCATGCCCCTTTTCATCAGTAAGCTCCATGAGATTTGTCATCACAAGTCTCTATGGATTTCTCATCACAGTGCTCCAGGACATTGTCATGACAATGCTTCACGACCTTGTCATGAAAATTCTCAATGGCCCTTGTCATCATAATGCTCCAATCCCTAGCCATCACAATTCTCCATTATATTTGTCATCACAATCCTCCATTACATTTGGCATCACAATGCTCCCTGCCATTGTCATTGCAATGGACCATGACATATGTCATCACAATGCTCCCTGACACGTGTCTTCACAATACTCCATGACCTACTCATCACACTGAACCGTGCCCTTGTCATCACAATGCACCATGTCCACTGTCATCACAATAATCTATGAAACTTGTCAGACCAATGCTCCATGCCCCTGTCACCACAATGCTCCATGCTCTTGTCATCACAATGCTCCATGACCACTGTCATCACAATGCTCCGTGACTCCAATCATCACAATGCTTCATAACTTTTGTCATTACAATGATCCATGCCCCTGTCATCACAAGGCTCTGTGACCTTTATAACCACAATGCTCCATTAACATTTCATCACAATGCTCCGTGACTCTTGTCATCAAAATGCTCCATGCCTTTGTCAGAAAAATTCACCTTGACCCTTGTCATCACAATGTGCTACGCGCTTTTCATCACAATGGTCCACAAATTTGTCATGGTAATGCTCCATAAAATTTGTAATCACAATGCTTCATGCCCTTCTCATCACAATGCTCCATTACCCCTGTCATAACAATGCACCATGAACCCTGCCATCACAATATTCCACGGCCGTGTCATCACAAGGCTCCATGACACTTGTCAACACAATGCTCCAAGACACCTGTAATCACAATGCTCCATGTCCTTGTCATCACAAAGCTCCATGACACATGCCATCAGAATGTTCCATGTCCTTCTCATCAAAATGCTCCATGCCCTTGTCATCACAGTGCTCCAAGACCCCTGTAATCACAATGGTCCATGCCCCTTTTCATCAGTATGCTCCATGAGATTTGTCATCACAAGGCTCCATGGTTTTCTCATCACAATGCTCCAGGATCTTGTCATCGCAATGCTTCACGAACTTGTCATGAAAATTCTCAATGGCACTTGTCATCATAATGCTCCAAGCCCTAGTCATCACAATGCTCCATTATATTTGTCATCAAAATCCTCCATTACATTTGGCATCACAATGCTCCCTGCCATTGTCATTGCAATGGACCATGACATATGTCATCACAATGCTCCCTTACATCTGTCTTCACAATACTGCATGACCTTCTCATCACAATGATCCATGCCCTTTTCATCACAATGCACCATGCCCAATGTCATCACAATAATCTATGAAACTTGTCAGACCAATGCTCCATGACCCTGTCACCACAATACTCCAGGCCCTTATCATCACAATGCTCCATGACCACTGTCATCACAATGCTCCGTGACTCTAGTCATCAGAATGCTTCATAACATTTGTCATCACAATGGTCCATGCCCGCATCATCACAAGGCTCTGTGACATTTATAACCACAATGCTCCATGAATATTTCATCACAATGCTCCGTGACCCTTGTCATCAAAATGCTCCATGCGTTTGTCAGAAAAATGCTCCATGATCCTTGTCATCACAATGTGCTACGCACTTTTCATCACAACGGTCCACAAATTTGTCATGGTAATGCTCCATAAAATTTGTATTCACAATGCTCCATGCCCTTCTCATGACAATGCTCCATTTCCCCTGTCATAACAATGCTCCATGGCCACGGCCATCACAATATTCCACGACCTTGTCATCACAAGGCTCCATGACACTTGTCATCACAATGCTCCAAGACCCCTGTAATCATAATGCTCCATGCCCTTGTCATCACAAAGCTCCATGACACATGCCATCAGAATATTCCAAGACCTTCTCATCAAAATGCTCCATGCCCTTGTCATCACAGTGCTCCATGACCCCTGTAATCACAATGTTCCATACCCCTTTTCATCTCAATGCTCCATGAACCCTGTCATCACAATGCACCATGCCCATCATCATAATGCTTCCGGCTATTGTCAGCACAATGAAATCAAAATTCTCCATGACCTCTGTCATCACAATGCTCCATGACCCCTGTCATCACAATACTCCATGAACATTTTCAGACCTATGCTCCATGACCCTTGTCATCACAATGATCCATGCCCTTGTCATCCCAATGATCCATGACCCCTGTATTCACAATGCTCCGTGACGCTTTTCATCACAGTGATCCATGACACCTGTCATCACAATGCTCCATGACTTTGTCAGCAAAATGCTACATGACCTTGTCATTACAATGCTCTATGTGCTTGTCAACACAATATTCCATTACCATTGTCATCACAATCCGCCATGAACATTGGGATCACATTGCTTCATGCCCTTGTAATCACAATGCTCCATGCTCCTGGAAATCAAAATGATCCATGACCTCTGTCATCACAATGCTCCAAACCCTTGTGATCAAAATGTTCCATAACACTTGTCATCACAACGCTCCATGATGCCTGTCATCACAATACTCCATGCACTTTTCATCACAATGCTCCATGACCTTTGTCATCATAATTCTCAATAAACTTGTCATCACAATGCTCCCTGACACTTGTCATCAGAATGCTCCTTGAACACTGTCACGAAAAGGCTCCATGCCTTTTTCATCACAATGCCCCATGCCGTCTTCATCACAATGCTCCACGCCACTGTCATCAAAATACTCCACAAGCTTGTCATGAGAATGCTCCATGACCCTTGTCATCACAATTCTCCATGCACTTGTCAGCACAATGCTCCCTGACCCTTGTCATCTCAATGCTCCAAGCCATTGTCATCACAATGCACCATTACCTTTGTCATCATAATCCTCCATGACACTTGGCATCACAATGCTCCATGTCATTGTCATCACAATGGGCCATTACATATGTCAACACAATGCTCCCTGACACCAGTCTTCACAATACTGCATAACCTGGTCATCACAATGCTCCATGCCCTTGTCACCACAATGCACCATTCCAACATTCATCGCAATAATCCATGAAACTTATTAGACCAATGCTCCATGCCCTTGTCATCACAATGCTCTATGACCCATGTCATCACAATGCTCCATGAACTTTTCATCACAATGCACTTTGATCCTTGTGATCACAATTCTCTCTGCCTTTCTCAGCACAATGCTCCATGACCCTTGTCATCACAATGCTCCATGCGCTTGTCAGCACGATGCTCCATGACACATGTCATCACAATGCACCATGTGCTTCTCATCACAGTGCTCCACAATCTTGTCATCACAATGCTCCATAAACATTGTCATCACAATGCTCCATGCACTTCTCATCAAAATGCTCTCTCACCACAGATATCACAATGTTACATCACTATTCGTCACAATACTCCCTCACCCCTGACATCACAATGCTCCATAACCCCTGTCATCAAAATGCTCCATGACCCTTTTCATCAAAATGCTCCATGACCCCTGACATCAAAATATTCCATAAACCCTGTCATCAAAATGTTCCATGACTCTTTTCATCAAATTGCTCCATGACCCTGTCATCACAATGCTCCCTGCCCTTCTCATCACAATGCACAACGCACTTGTCATCAAAATGCTCCATGACCTTTGTCATCACAAATATCCATGAGCCTTGGCATCACAATGCTCCATGTCATTGTCACCACAATGCTCCATGAACACTCTCATCACATTGCTCCATGCCCTTGTCATCACAAAGCTCCATGACACATGTCATCAGAATGCTCCATGGCCTTCTCATCACAATGCTCTATGGGCTTGCCATCACAATGCTCCATTAACACTGTCATAACAATGCTCCATGACACCTGCCATCACGATGTTCCGTGGCCTTGTCATCACAACGCACCATGACCCTTCTCATCACAATGCTCCAAGACCCCTCTAATCACAATGTTCCATGCCCCTTTTCATCTCAATGATCCATGAACCCTGTCATCACAATTCACCATGCCCATCATCATAATGCTTCATGCAATTGTCATCACAATGAAATCAAAATGCTCCATGACCTCAGTCATAACAATGCTCCAAACCCTTGTGATCACAATATTCCATAACACTTGTCATCACAGTGCCCCATGACACTCGTCATCACAATTATCCATTGTCTTCTCATCACAATGCTCCATGACCATTGTCATCACAATGCTCAATACACTTGTCATCAAAATGCTCCCTGACACTTGTTGTCTGTATGCTCCTTGAACCCTGTCATGACAAGGCTCCATGCCTTTTTCATCACAATGATCCATGCCCGTTTCATCACAATGCTCCAAGACCCCTTTAAACACAATGCTCCATGCCCTTGTCATCACAAAGCTGAATGAAACATGTCTTCAGAATGATCCTTGGCCTTCTCCTCCCAATGCTCCATGCCCATGTCATCACAATTTTACAAGACCCCTGTAATCACAATGGTCCATGCCCCTTTTCATCAGTGTGCTCCATGAGATTTGTCATCACAAGTCTCTAACGATTTCTCATCACAATGCTCCAGGACCTTGTCATCACAGTGCTTCACGACATTGTTCTGAAAATTCTCAATGGCCCTTGTCATCATAATGCTCCAAGCCCTAGTCATCACAATGCTCCATTTTATTTGTCATCAAAATCCTCCATTACATTTGGCATCACAATGCTCCCTGCCATTGTCATTGCAATGGACCATGACATATGTCATCACAATGCTCCCTGACAACGGTCTTCACAATTCTCCATGACCTTCTCATCACAATGCTCCATGCCCTTGTCATCACAATGCACCATGTCCACTGTCATCACAATAATCTATGAAACTTGTCAGACCAATGTTCCATGCCCCTGTCAGCACAATGCTCCATGCCCTTGTCATCACAATGCTCCATGACCCATGTCATCACAATGCTCCGTGACTCCAGTCATCACAATGCTTCATAACGTTTGTCATCACAATGGTCCATGCCCACGTCATCACAAGGCTCTGTGACCTTTATAACCACAATGCTCCATGAACTTTTCATCACAATGATCCGTGAACCTTGTCATCAAAATGCTCCATGCGTTTGTCAGAAAAATGCTCCATGACCCTGGTCATCACAATGTGCTACGCGCTTTTCATCACAACGGACCACAAATTTGTCATGGTAATGCTCCATAAACCTTGTAATCACAATGCTCCATGCCCTTCTCATCACAATGCTCCATTACCCCTGTCATAACAATGCTCCATGACCCGTGCCATCACCATATTCCACGGCCTTGTCATCACAAGGCTCCATGACACTTGTCATCACAATGTTCCAAGACACCTGTAATCACAATTCTCCATGCCCTTGTCATCAAAAAGCTCCATGACACATGCCATCAGAATGTTCCATGTCCTTCTCATCAAAATGCTCCATGCCCTTGTCATCACAGTGCTCCAAGACCCCTGTAATCACAATGCTCCATGCCCCTTTTCATCTCAATGATCCATGAACCCTGTCATCACAATGCACCATGCCCATCATCATAATGATTCATGCTATTGTCATCACAATGAAATCAAAATACTCCATGACCTCTGTCATAACAATGCTCTAAACCCTTGTGATCACAATATTCCATAACACTTGTCATCACAGTGCCCCATGACACTCGTCATAACAATTATCCATGGTCTTCTCATCACAATGCTCCATGACCTTTGTCATCACAATGCTCAATACACTTGTCATCAAAATGCTCCCTGACACTTGTTGTCTGTATGCTCCTTGAACCCTGTCATGACAAGGCTCCATGCCTTTTTCATCACAATGCCCCATGCCGTTTTCATCACAATGCTCCATGCCATTGTCATCAAAATACTCCACAAGCTTGTCATCAGAATGCTCCATGACCCTTGTCATCACAATTCTCCATGCACTTGTCAGCACAATGCTCCCTGAACCTTGTCATCACTATGCTCCAAGCCATTGTGATCACAATGCTCCATTACCTTTGTCATCAGAATCCTCCATGACACTTGGCATCACAATGCTCCATGCCTTTGTCATCACAATGGGCCAATACATATGTCATCACAATGCTCCGTGACACCTCTTTTCACAATACTGCATGACCTGGTCATCACAATGCTCCATGCCCTTGTCATCACAATGCGCCATTCCAACTGTCATCACAATAATCCATGAAACTTATTAGACCAATGCTCCATGCCCTTGTCATCACAATGCTCCATGCCCTTGTTATCACAGTGTTCCAAGACCCATGTAATCAGAATGCTCCATGCCCCTTTTCATCAGTATGCTCCATGAGACTTGTCATCACAAGGCTCCAAGGTTTTCTCATCACAATGCTCCAGGACCGTGTCATCACAATGCTTCACGACATTGTCATAAAAATTCTCATTGGCCCTTGTCATCATAATGCTCCAAGCCGTAGTCATCACAATGCTCCATTATATTTGTCATTACAATCCTCCATTACATTTGGCATCACAATGCTCCATGCGATTGTCATCGCAATGGACCATGACATATGTCATCACAATGCTCCCTGACACCTGTCTTCACAATACTCCATGCCCTTGTCATCACAATGCTCCATGCCCTTGTCATCACAATGCACCATGTCCACTGTCATCACAATCATCTATGAAACTTGTCAGACCAATGCTCCATGCCCCTGTCATCACAGTGATCCATGCCGTTGTCATCACAATGCTCCATGACCCCTGTCATCACAATGCCCCGTGACTCCAGTCATCAAAATGCTTCATAACGTTTGTCATCACAACTTTCCATGCCCGCGTCATCACAAGGCTCTGTGACCATTTTAACCACAATGCTCCATGAACTTTTCATCACAATGCTCCGTGACCCTTGTCATCACAATGCTCCATGCCTTTGTCAGAACAATGCTCCATGACCCTTTTCATCACAATGTGCCATGCACTTTTCATCACAATGATCCACAACCTTGTCATCGCTATGCTCCATAAACTTTGTAATCACAATGCTCCATGAACTTCTCATCCAAATGCTCTCTCACATGAGATATCACAATGTTCCACCACTTGTCATCACAATCCTCCCTCACCCCTGTTATCACAATGTTCCATGACCCCTGCCATCACAATGCTACATCCCCTTATCTGCACAATGTTCCATGACCCCTGACATCACAATGTTCCATAACCCCTGTCATCAAAATGATCCATGACACATTTCATCCCAAGGATCCATGACCCCTGGCATCACAACACTCCATGACAGCTGAGAACACAATGATCCGGGACCTTTGTCATCATAATGCTCCAAGACCCCTGTAATCACAATGCCACAAGACACCTGTCATCACAATACTCCAGGAATATTTTCAGCCCATTTCTCCATGACATTTGTCATCAAAATAATCCATGCCCTTTTCATCCTAATGCTCCATGACCCCTGTATTCTCAATGGTCCGTTATACTTGTCATCAGAGTGCTCCATGACATATGTCATCACAATGCTCTATGCCTTTCTCAGCACAATGTTCCATGCCCTTTTCATCACAATGCTCCATGACCCCTGTCAACACAATGCTCCATGACTACAGTCATCACAATTCTTCATAACATTTGTCATCACGATGGGCGATACCCACGTCATCACAAGGCTCTGTTACATTTGTAACCACAATGCTCCATGAACTTTTTATCACAATGCTCCTTGACCCTTGTCATCACAATGCTCCATGCCTTTGTCAAAAAATGCTCCATGACCCTGTCATCACAATGTGCCACGTACTTTTCATCCCAACGGTCCACAAATTTGTCATCACAGTGCTCCATGAACCTTGTAATCACAATGCTCCATGCCCTTCTCATCACAATGCTCCATTACCCCTGTCATAACAATGCTCCATGACCCCTGCCATCACAATTTTCTATGCACTTGTCATCACAAAGCTCCATGACACGTCATCAGAATGTTCCATGTACTTCTCATCAAAATGCTCAATGCCCTTGTCATCACAATGCTCCAAGACCCCTGTAATCACAATGCTCCATGCCCCTCTTCATCTCAATGCTCCATGAACCCTGTCATCACAATGCATCATGCCAATCATCATAATGCTTCCGGCTATTGTCAGCACAATGAAATCAAAATTCTACATGACCCCTGTCATCACAGTACTCCATGAACATTTTCAGCCCAATGCTCCATGAACCTTGTCATCACAATGATCCATGCCCCTGTCATCCCAATGCTCCATGACCCCTGTATTCACAATGCTCCATGACGCTTGTCATCACAGTGCTCCATGAAACTTGTCATCACAATCCTCCATGCTTTTGTCAGCAAAATGCTACATGACCTTTTCATTACAATGCTCTTTGCACTTGTCATCAAAATACTCCTTTACCATTGTCATCACAATCCTCCATGAAACTTGGGATCACATTGCTTCATGCCCTTGTCATCACAATGCTCCCTGCTCCTTGAAATCAAAATGATCCATTACCTCTGTCATCACAATGCTCCAAAACCTTGTGATCACAATGTTCCGTAACACTTGTCATCACAAAGCTCCATGATGCCTGTCATCACAATACTCCATGCCCCTTTCATCACAATGCTCCATGACCTTTGTCATCACAATTCTCAATACACTTGTCATCACAATGCTCCCTGACATTGTCGTCAGAGTGCTCCTTGAACCCTGTCACCAAAAGGCTCCATTCCTTTTTCATCACAATGCCCCATGCCATTTTCATCACAGTTCTCCATGCAATTGTCATCAAAATACTCCACAAGCTTTTCATCAGAATGCTCCATGTCTCTTGTCATCACAATTATCCATGCACTTGTCAGCACAATGCTCCCTGACCCTTGTCATCACAATGCTCCAAACCCTTGTCATCACAATGCTCCATTACCTTTGTCATCAGAATCCTCCATGACACTTGGCATCACAATGCTCCATGCTTTTGTCATCACAATGGGCCATTACATATGTCATCACAATGCTCCCTGACACCTCTCTTCACAATACAGCATGCCCTTGTCATCACAATGCTCCATGCCCTTGTATCACAATGTTCCAAGTCCCCTGTAATCAGAATGCTCCAGGCCCCTTTTCATCAGTATGCTCCTTGAGATTTGTCATCACAAGCCTCCATGGTTTTCTCATCACAGTGCTCCAGGAACTTGTCATCACAATGCTTCACGACATTGTCATGAAAATTCTCAATGGCCCTTGTCATTATAATGCTCCAAGCCGTAGTCATAACAAAGCTCCATTATATTTGTCATTACAATCCTCCATTACATTTGGCATCACAATGCTCCATGCCATTATCATCGCAATGGACCATGACATATGTCATCACAATGCTCCCTGACACCTGTCTTCACAATACTCCATGACCTTGTCATCATAATGCTCCATGCCCTTGTCATCACAATGCACCATGTGCACTGTCATCACAATCATCTATGGAACTTGTCAGACCAATGCTCCATGCCCCTGTCATCACAGTGCTCCATGCCCTTGTCATCACAATGCTCCATGACCCCTGTCATCACAATGCCCAGTGACTCCATTCATCACAATGCTTCATAACGCTTGCCATCACAACGGTCCATGCCCGCCTCATCACAAGGCTCTGTGACCATTTTAACCACAATGCTCCATGAACTTTTCATCACAATGCTCCGTGACCCTTGTCATCACAATGCTCCATGCCTTTGTCAGTACAATGTTCCATGACCCTTTTCATCACAATGTGCCATGCGCTTTTCATCACAATGATCCACAACCTTTTCATCGTTATGCTCCATAAACCTTGTAATTACAATGCTCCATGCACTTCTCATCCAAATGCTCTCTCACATGAGATATCACAATGTTCCATAACTAGTCATCACAATCCTCCCTCATCCCTGTTATCACAATGTTCCATGACCCCTGTCATCACAATGCTACATCCCCTTATCTGCAAAATGTTCCATGACCCCTGACACCACAATGTTCTATAACCCCTCTCATCAAAATGTTCCATTACACTTTTCATCAAATTGCTGCATTACCTGTCATCAAAATGCTCCCTGCCCTTCTCATCACAATGCACCACACGCTTGTCTTCAAAATGCTCCATGACATGTGTCATCACAAAGCTCCATGACCCTTGGCATCACAATGCTCCATATCATTGTCATCACAATGCTCCATGAACACTATCATCACATGGCTCCATGCCCTTGTCATCACAAAGCACCATGACACTTCTCATCACAATGCTCGATGCCCTTCTCATCACAATGCTCCATGCCCTTGTCATTACAATCCTCCATGACCCATGTATCACAGTGTTCCGTGCCCTTGTCATCACAATGCTCCATGCCCACTCTCATCACAACAATCCATGAAATATTTCAGACCAATGCTCAATGCTCTTCTCATCACAATGCTCCATTACCTCTGTCATAACAGTGCTCCATGACACCCGCCATCACAATGTTCAACGGCTTTGTCATCACAAGGCTCCATGACCCTTGTCATCACAATGCTCCAAGACCCCTGTAATCACAATGCTCCATGCCCTTTTCATCACAAAGCTCCATGACGCAAGTAATCAGAATGTTCCATGGCCTTCTCCTAACAATGCTCCATGCCCTTGTCATCACAATGCTCCAAGACCCCTGTAATCACAATGCTCCATGCCCCTTTTCATCAGGATGCTCCATGAAACCTGTCATCACAAGTCTCCCTGTTCATCTCATCACAATGCTCCAGGACCTTGTCATCAACATGCTCCATTCCATTGTCATCACAACGCTCCATGTCCCCCGTCATCACAATACCCCAGGAACATGTTCAGCCCAATTCTCCATGACCCTTGTCATCACAATGATCCAATCCCTTGTCATCCTAATGCTCCATGACCCCTGTATTCACAATGCTCCGTGACGCTTGTCATCACAATGCTCCATGACACATGTCATCAAAATGCTCTATGCTATTCTCAGCACAATGCTCCATGCCCTGTTCATCACAATGCTCCATGACCCCTGTCATCACAATGCTCCTTGACACCAGTCTTCACAATTCTTCATAACATTTGTCATCACAGTGGTCGATACCCGTGTCATCACAAGGCTCTGTTACCTTTGTAACCACAATGCTCCATGAACTTTTCATCACAATGCTCCGTGACACTTGTCATCACAATGCTCCATGCCTTTGTCAAAAAAATGCTCCATGACACTTGTCATCACAATGTGCCACACGCTTTTGATCCCAACGGTCCAGAAATTTTTCATCGCAATGCTCCATAAACTTTGAAATCACAATGCTCCATTCCCTTCTCATCACAATTCTCCATTACCTCTGTCATCACAATGCACCAAGACCCCTGTAATCACAAAGCTCCATGCCCTTGTCATCACAATGCTCCATGCCCTAGTCATCACAATGCACCATGTCCACTGTCATCACAATAATCTATGAAATTTGTCAGACCAATGCTCCATGCCCCTGTCATCACAATGCTCCATGCCCTTGTCATCACAATGCTCCATGACCCCTGTCATCACAGTGCTCCTTGACTCCAGTCATCACTATGCTTCATAACGTTTGTCATCACAACGGTCCATGCCCGCGTCATCACAAGGCTCTGTTACCTTTGTAACCCCAATGCTCCATGAACTTTTCATCACAATGCTCTGTGACCCTTGTCATCACAATGCTCCATGTCTTTGTCAGAACAATGCTCCATGACCTTTGTCATCACAATGTGCCATGCACTTTTCATCACAATGATCCACAACCTTGTCATCGCTATGCTCCATAAATCTTGTAATCACAATGCTCCATGAACTTCTCATCCAAATGCTCTCTCACATGAGATATCACAATGTTCCACCACTAGTCATCACAATCCTCCCTCACCCCTGTTATCACAATGTTCCATGACCACTGTCATCACAATGCTACATCCCCTTATCTGCACAATGATCCATGACCCCTGACATCACAATGTTCCATAACCCCTGTCATCAAAATGCTCCATTACCCTTTTCATCCCAAAGATCCATGACCCCTTGCATCACAATGTTCTATAACCACTGTCATCAAAATGTTCCATTACACTTTTCATCAAATTGCTGCATGACCCTGTCATCAAAATGCTCCCTGCCCTTCTCATCACAATGCACCACACCCTTGTCATCAAAATGCTCCATGACCATTGTCATCACAGAGCTCCATTACCCTTGGCATCACAATGTTCCATGTCATTGTAATCACAATTCTCCATGAAACCTCTCATCACATGGCTCCATGCCCTTGTCATCACAATGCACCATGACACTTGTCATCACAATGCTCGATGCACTTCCCATCACAATGCTCCATGCACTTGTCATTACAATCCTCCATGACCCATGTATCACAGTTTTCCGTGCCCTTGTCATCACAATGATCCATTCCAACTCTCATCACAATAATCCATGAAACATTTCAGACCAATGCTCAATGCCCTTCTTATCACAATGCTCCATTATATCTGTCATAACAATGCTCCATGACCCCTGCCATCACAGTGTTCCACGGCCTTGTCATCACAAGGCTCCATGAACCTTGTCATCACAATGCTCCAAAACCCCTGTAATCACAATGCTCCATGCCCTTGTCATCACAAAGCTTCATGACGCATGTCATCAGAATGTTCCATGGCCTTCTCCTCAAAATGCTCCATGCCCTTGTCATCACAATGCTCCAAGACCCCTGTAATCACAATGCTCCATGCCCCTTATCATCAGAATGCTCCATGAGACTTGTCATTACAAGTCTCCATGGTCTTATCACAATACTCCAGGACCTTGTCTTCACCATGCTCCATTCCCTTGTCATCACAATGCTCCATGACCCCTGTCATCACAATAATCCATGAATATTTACAGCCCAATGCTCCATGACCTTCTCATCACAATGCTCCAATACAAATATCATCACAATGCTCCATGACCACACTCATCACAACACTCCATGACACCTGACAACACAATGATCTGGTACTCTTGTCATCACAATGCTCCATTCCCTACTCATCACAATGCTCCATGACCCCTGTCATCACAATACTCCATGAACATTTTCAGCCCAATGATCCATGACCCTTGTCATCACAATCATGCATGCCATTGTCATCCCAATGCTCCATGACCCATGTATTCACAATGCTCCGTGACGCTTGTCATAACAGTGCTCCATGACACCTCTGATCACAGTGCTCCATGACTTTGTCAGCAAAATGCTACATGACCTTGTCATTACAATGCTCTATGCGCTTGTCATCACAATAATCCATTACCATTGTCATCACAATCCTCCATGAAACTTGGGATCACATTGCTTCATGCCCTTGTCATCAGAATGCTCCATGCTCCTTGAAATCAAAATGATCCATGACCTCTGTCATCACAATGCTCCAAACCCTTGTGATCACAGTGTTCCATTACACTTGTCATCACAACGCTCCATGATGCCTGCCATCACAATACTCCATGCCCTTTTCATCACAATGCTCCATGACCTTTGTCATCACAATTCTCAATACACTTGTCATCACAATGCTCCCTGACACTTGTCGTCAGAATGCTCCTTGAACACTGACACAAAAAGGCTCCATGCCTTTTTCATCACAAATCCCCATGCCATTTTCATCACAGTGCTCCATGCCATTGTCATCAAAATACCTCACAAGCTTGATATCAGAATGCTTCATGACCCTTGTCATCACAATTCTCCATGCACTTGTCAGCACAATGATCCCTGACCCTTGTCATCACAATGCTCCAAGCCATTGTCATCACAATGCTCCATTACCTTTGTCATCAGAATCCTCCATGACACTTGGCATCACAATGCTCCATGCCATTGTCATCAAAATGGGCCATTACATATGTCATCACAGTGCTCCCTGACACCTCTCTTCACAATACAGCAAGAACTGGTCATTACAATGCTCCATGCCCTTTTCATCACAATGCACCATTCCAACTGTCATTGCAATACTCCATGAAACTTATTAGACCAATGCTCCATTCCCTTGTCATCACAATGCTCCATGCCCTTGTTATCACAATGTTCCATGACCCCTGTCATCACAATGCTCCGTGACTCAAGTCATCACTATGCTCCATGACATTTGTCATCACAATGGTTCATGCCCTCATCGTCAACACTCTCTGTGACCATTTTAAGCACAATGCTCCATGAACATTTCATCACAATGCTCTTTGAACCTTGTCATCACAATGATCTATGCCCTTCTCAGGACAATGCTCCATGCCCTTGTCATCACATTGCTCCATGACCCCTGTCATCACAATGATCCGTGACTCCAGTCATCACAATTCTTCAAAACATTTGTCATAACAATGGTCGATGCACGCGTCATCAAAATGCTCTGTTACCTTTGTAACCACAATGTTCCATGAACTTTTCATCACAATGCTCCGAGACTCTTGTCATCAAAATGCTCCATGCCTTTGTCAGAAAAATGCTCTATGACCCTTGTCATCACAATGCTCCAAAACCCCTGTAATCACAATGCTCCATGCCCTTGTCATCACAAAGCTCCATGACACATGTCATCAGAATGTTCCATGGCCTTCTCATCAAAATGCTCCATGCCCTTGTCATCACAATGCTCCCAGACCCCTGTAATCACAATGCTCCATGCCCCTTTTAAACTCAATGGTCCATTAACCCTGTCATCACAATGCATCATGCCCATCATCATAATGCTTCCAGCTATTGCCTGCACAATGAAATCAAAATTCTCCATGACATCTGTCATCACAATGCTCCATGATCCCTGTCATCACAATACTCCATGAACATTTTCAGCCCACTGCTCCATGAAAATTGTCATCACAGTGATCCATGCCCTTGTCATCCCAATGCTCCATGACCCCTGTATTCACAATGCTCCGTGACGCTTGTCATAACAGTGCTCCATGACACCTGTCATCACAATGCTTCATGTCTTTGTCAGCAAAAGGCTACATGACCTTTTCATTACAATGCTCTATGTGCTTGTCATCACAATACTCCTTTACAATTGTCATCACAATGCTCCATGAAACTTTTGATCACATTGCTTCATGCCTTTGTCATCACAATGCTCCATGCTCCTGGAAATCAAAATGATCCATGACCTCTGTCAACACAATGCTCCAAAACCTTGTGATCACAGTGTTCCATTACACTTGACATCACAACGCTCCATGATGCCTGTCATCACAATACTCCATGCCTTTTTCATCACAATGCTCCATGACCTTTGTCATCACAATTCTCAATACACTTGTCATCACAATGCTCCCTGACACTTGTCGTCAGACTGCTTCTTGAAACCTGTCACGAAATGGCTCCATGCCTTTTTCATCACAATGCCCCATGCCGTTTTCATCACAATGATCCATGCCATTTTCATCAAAATACTCCACAAGCTTGTCATCAGAATGCTCCATGTCCCTTGTTATCACAATTCTCCATGCACTTGTCAGCACAATGCTCCCTGACCCTTGTCATCGCAATGGTCCAAGCCATTGTCATCACAATGCTCTATTACCTTTGTCATCAGAATCCTGCATGACACTTGGCATCACAATGCTCCATGCCATTGTCATCACTATGGGTCATTACATATGTCCTCACAGTGCTCACTAACACCTCCCTTCACAATACTGCAAGACCTGGTCATCACAATGCTCCATGCCCTTGTCATTAAAATGCGCCATTCCAACTGTCCTCAAAATACTCCATGGAACTTATTAGACCAATGCTCCATGCCCTTGTCATCACAATGCTCCATGCCCTTGTTATCACAATGTTCCATGACCCCTGTCATCACAGTGCTCCGTGACTCCAGTCATCACAATGCTCCATGACCTTTGTCATCACAATGGTCCATGCCCTCATCATCAAAAGTCTCTGTGACCTATTTAACCACAATGCTCCATGAACATTTCATCAAAACGCTCTTTGACCCTTGTCATCACAATGCTCTATGCCTTTCTCATCACAATGCTCCATGCCCTTCTCATCACAATGCTCCATGACCCCTGTCATCAAAATGCTCTGTGACTCCAGTCATCACAATTCTTCATAACATTTGTCATCACAATGTTCAATGCCCGCGTCATCACAAGGCTCTGTTACCTTTGTAACCATAATGCTCCATGAACTTTTCATCACAATGCTCCGTGACACTTGTCATCACAATGCTCCATGCCTTTGTCAGAAAATTGCTCCATGACCCTTGTCATCACAATGGGCTATGCGCTTTTCATCCCAACGGTCCAGAAATTTGTCATCACAATGCTCCATGCCCTTCTCATCACAATGCTCCATTACACCTGTCATAATAATGCTCCATGACCCCTGCCATCACAATTTTCCACGGCCTTGTCATCACAAGGCTCCATGACACTTGTCATCACAATGCTCCAAGACCCCTGTAATCAAAATGCTCCATGCCCTTGTCATCACAATGCTCCATGACACATGTCATCAGAATGTTCCATGGCCTTCTCATCAAAATGCTCCATGCCCTTGTCATCAAAATGCTCCCAGACACCTGTAATCACAGTGCTCCATGCCACTTTTCCTATCAATGGTCCATGTACCCTGACATCACAGTGCATCATGCCCATCATCATAATGCTTCTGGCTATTGTCAGCACAATGATATCAAACTTCTCTATGACCTCTGTCATCACAATGCTCCATGACACCTGTCATCACAATGATCCATGCCATTCTCATCCCAATGCTCCATGACCCATGCCATCACAATGTTCCGTGAGTACAGACATCACAATGCTTCATGACCTTTGTCATCACAATGGTCCATGCCCTCATCATCAAAAGTATCTGTGATATATTTAACCACAATGCTCCATGAAATTTTCATTCCAATGCACTTTGACCCTTGTCATCGCAATGCTCTATGCCTTTCTCACAACAATGCTCCATGACCATTGTCATCACAATGCTCCATGCGCTTGGCAGCACGATGCTCCATGACACATGTCATCACAATGCTCCATGCGCTTGTCATCACAGTGCTCCACACTCTTGTCATCACAATGCTCCATAAACCTTGTCATCACAATGCTCCATGCGCTTCTTATTAAAATGCTCTCTCACAACTGATATCACAATGTTACATCACTATTCGTCACAATACTCCCTCACCCCTGTCATCTCAATGTTCCTGACTCCTGTCATCACAATGCTACATGCATTATCATCACAATGTTCGATGACCAATCACATCACAATGTTACATAACCCCTCTCATCAAAATGCTCCATGACCATTTTCATCAAAATGCTCCATACCCCCTGACATCACAGTGTTCCATAACCCCTATCATCAAAATATTCCATGACCTTTTTCATCAAATTGCTCCATGACCCTGTCATCACAATGCTTCCTGCCCTTCTCATCACAATGCAAAACGCCCTTGTCATCAAAATGCTCCATGACCTTTGTCATCACAAATCTCCATGACCCTTGGCATCACAATGCTCCATGTCATTGTCATCACAATGCTCCATGAACACTCTCATCACATTGCTTCATGCCCTTGTCCTCACATAGCTCCATGACACATGTCATCAGAATGCTCCATGGCCTTTTCATCACAATGTTCCATTCCCATGCCATCACAATGCTCCATTACCCTTGTCATAACAATGCTCCATGACCCCTGCAATCACAATGTTCCATGGACTTGTCATCACAAGGCTCCATGACACTTATCTCCACAATGATCCAAGACCCCTGTAATCACAATTATCCATGCCCCTTTTCATCTCAATGCTCCATGAACCCTGTCATCACAATGCATCATGCCCATCATCATAATGCTTCAGGCTATTGTCAGCACAATTAAATCAAAATTCTTCATGACCTCTGTCGTAACAATGATCCAAACATTTGTGATCACATTTTTCCATAACACTTGTCATCACAATGCCCCATGACGCTCGTAACCACAATTATCCATGGTCTTCTCATGACAATGCTCCATGACCTTTCTCATCACAATGCTCAATACACTTGTCATCAAAATGCTCCCTGACACTTGTCGTCAGTATGCTCCTTGAACCCTGTCATGACAAGGCTCCATGCCTTTTTCATCACAATGATCCATGCCCATTTCATCACAATGCTCCTAGACCCCTGTAATCACAATGTTCCATGCCCTTGTCATCAGAAAGCTCAATGACACATGTCTTCAGAATGCTCCTACGCCTTCTCCTCACAATGCTCCATACCCATGTCATCACAATGTTCCAAGAACCCTGTAATCACAATGGTCCATGACCCTTTTCATCAGTATGCTCCAAAAGATTTGTCATCACAATGCTCCATGGTTTTCTCATCACAATGCTCCAGGACCTTATCATCACAATGCTTCAAGACATTGTCCTGAAAATTCTCAATGGCCCTTGTCATCATAATGCTCCAAGCCCTAGTCCTCACAATGCTCCATTATATTTGTCATCACAATCCTCCATTACATTTGGCATCACAATGCTCCCTGCATTTGTCATCGCAATGGACCATGACATATGTCATCACAATGCTCCCTGACACCTATCTTCACAATACTCCATGACCTTCTCATCACAATGATCCATGCCCTTGTCATCACAATGCACCGTGTCCCCTGTCATCACAATAAACTACGAAACTTGTCAGACCAATGATCCATGCCCCTGTCATCACAATGCTCCTTGCCCTTGTCATCACAATGCTCCATGCCCTTGTCATCACTGTTCTCCATGACCCCTGTCATCACAATGCTCCGTGACTCCAGTCATCACAATGCTTCATAAAATTTGTCATCACAATTGTCCATGCCCGCGTCATCACAAGGCTCTGTGACCTTTGCAACCACAATGCTCCAAGAACTTTTCATCACAATGCTCCGTGATCCTTGTCATCACAATTCTCCATGCCTTTGTCAGAAAAATGCTCCATGACCCTTGTCATCACAATGTGCCATGCACTTTTCATCACAACGGTCCACATATTTGTCATAGCAATGCTCCATAAACCCTGTAATCACAATTCTCTATGCCCCTTTTCATCTCAATGATCCATGAACCCTGTCATCACAATGCACCATGCCCATCATCATAATGCTTCATGCTATTGCCATCACAATGAATTCAGAATGCTCCATGACCTCTGTCATAACAATGCTCCAAACCCTTGTGATCATAATATTCCATAACACTTGTTATCACAGTGCCCCATGACACTCGTCATCACAATTATCCATGGTCTTCTCATCACAGTGCGCCATGACCTTTGTCATCACAATGCTCAATACACTTGTCATCAAAATGCTCCCTGACACTTGTTGTCTTTATGCTATTTGAACCCTGTCATGACAAGGCTCCATGCATTTTTCATCACAATGATCCATGCCCTTTTCCTTACAATGCTCCAAGACCCCTTTAAACAAAATGCTCCATGCCCTTGTCATCACAAAGCTCAATGAAACATGTCTTCAGAATGCTCCTTGGCCTTCTCCTCACAATGTTCCATGCCCATGTCATCACAATGTTGCAAGGCCCCTGTAATCACAATGGTCCATGCCCCTTTTCATCAGTAAGCTCCATGAGATTTGTCATCACAAGTCTCTATGGATTTCTCATCACAGTGCTCCAGGACATTGTCATGACAATGCTTCACGACCTTGTCATGAAAATTCTCAATGGCCCTTGTCATCATAATGCTCCAATCCCTAGCCATCACAATTCTCCATTATATTTGTCATCACAATCCTCCATTACATTTGGCATCACAATGCTCCCTGCCATTGTCATTGCAATGGACCATGACATATGTCATCACAATGCTCCCTGACACGTGTCTTCACAATACTCCATGACCTACTCATCACACTGAACCGTGCCCTTGTCATCACAATGCACCATGTCCACTGTCATCACAATAATCTATGAAACTTGTCAGACCAATGCTCCATGCCCCTGTCACCACAATGCTCCATGCTCTTGTCATCACAATGCTCCATGACCACTGTCATCACAATGCTCCGTGACTCCAATCATCACAATGCTTCATAACTTTTGTCATTACAATGATCCATGCCCCTGTCATCACAAGGCTCTGTGACCTTTATAACCACAATGCTCCATTAACATTTCATCACAATGCTCCGTGACTCTTGTCATCAAAATGCTCCATGCCTTTGTCAGAAAAATTCACCTTGACCCTTGTCATCACAATGTGCTACGCGCTTTTCATCACAATGGTCCACAAATTTGTCATGGTAATGCTCCATAAAATTTGTAATCACAATGCTTCATGCCCTTCTCATCACAATGCTCCATTACCCCTGTCATAACAATGCACCATGAACCCTGCCATCACAATATTCCACGGCCGTGTCATCACAAGGCTCCATGACACTTGTCAACACAATGCTCCAAGACACCTGTAATCACAATGCTCCATGTCCTTGTCATCACAAAGCTCCATGACACATGCCATCAGAATGTTCCATGTCCTTCTCATCAAAATGCTCCATGCCCTTGTCATCACAGTGCTCCAAGACCCCTGTAATCACAATGGTCCATGCCCCTTTTCATCAGTATGCTCCATGAGATTTGTCATCACAAGGCTCCATGGTTTTCTCATCACAATGCTCCAGGATCTTGTCATCGCAATGCTTCACGAACTTGTCATGAAAATTCTCAATGGCACTTGTCATCATAATGCTCCAAGCCCTAGTCATCACAATGCTCCATTATATTTGTCATCAAAATCCTCCATTACATTTGGCATCACAATGCTCCCTGCCATTGTCATTGCAATGGACCATGACATATGTCATCACAATGCTCCCTTACATCTGTCTTCACAATACTGCATGACCTTCTCATCACAATGATCCATGCCCTTTTCATCACAATGCACCATGCCCAATGTCATCACAATAATCTATGAAACTTGTCAGACCAATGCTCCATGACCCTGTCACCACAATACTCCAGGCCCTTATCATCACAATGCTCCATGACCACTGTCATCACAATGCTCCGTGACTCTAGTCATCAGAATGCTTCATAACATTTGTCATCACAATGGTCCATGCCCGCATCATCACAAGGCTCTGTGACATTTATAACCACAATGCTCCATGAATATTTCATCACAATGCTCCGTGACCCTTGTCATCAAAATGCTCCATGCGTTTGTCAGAAAAATGCTCCATGATCCTTGTCATCACAATGTGCTACGCACTTTTCATCACAACGGTCCACAAATTTGTCATGGTAATGCTCCATAAAATTTGTATTCACAATGCTCCATGCCCTTCTCATGACAATGCTCCATTTCCCCTGTCATAACAATGCTCCATGGCCACGGCCATCACAATATTCCACGACCTTGTCATCACAAGGCTCCATGACACTTGTCATCACAATGCTCCAAGACCCCTGTAATCATAATGCTCCATGCCCTTGTCATCACAAAGCTCCATGACACATGCCATCAGAATATTCCAAGACCTTCTCATCAAAATGCTCCATGCCCTTGTCATCACAGTGCTCCATGACCCCTGTAATCACAATGTTCCATACCCCTTTTCATCTCAATGCTCCATGAACCCTGTCATCACAATGCACCATGCCCATCATCATAATGCTTCCGGCTATTGTCAGCACAATGAAATCAAAATTCTCCATGACCTCTGTCATCACAATGCTCCATGACCCCTGTCATCACAATACTCCATGAACATTTTCAGACCTATGCTCCATGACCCTTGTCATCACAATGATCCATGCCCTTGTCATCCCAATGATCCATGACCCCTGTATTCACAATGCTCCGTGACGCTTTTCATCACAGTGATCCATGACACCTGTCATCACAATGCTCCATGACTTTGTCAGCAAAATGCTACATGACCTTGTCATTACAATGCTCTATGTGCTTGTCAACACAATATTCCATTACCATTGTCATCACAATCCGCCATGAACATTGGGATCACATTGCTTCATGCCCTTGTAATCACAATGCTCCATGCTCCTGGAAATCAAAATGATCCATGACCTCTGTCATCACAATGCTCCAAACCCTTGTGATCAAAATGTTCCATAACACTTGTCATCACAACGCTCCATGATGCCTGTCATCACAATACTCCATGCACTTTTCATCACAATGCTCCATGACCTTTGTCATCATAATTCTCAATAAACTTGTCATCACAATGCTCCCTGACACTTGTCATCAGAATGCTCCTTGAACACTGTCACGAAAAGGCTCCATGCCTTTTTCATCACAATGCCCCATGCCGTCTTCATCACAATGCTCCACGCCACTGTCATCAAAATACTCCACAAGCTTGTCATGAGAATGCTCCATGACCCTTGTCATCACAATTCTCCATGCACTTGTCAGCACAATGCTCCCTGACCCTTGTCATCTCAATGCTCCAAGCCATTGTCATCACAATGCACCATTACCTTTGTCATCATAATCCTCCATGACACTTGGCATCACAATGCTCCATGTCATTGTCATCACAATGGGCCATTACATATGTCAACACAATGCTCCCTGACACCAGTCTTCACAATACTGCATAACCTGGTCATCACAATGCTCCATGCCCTTGTCACCACAATGCACCA